>NC_080088.1:99569910-100169910 GCF_950005125.1 Chionomys nivalis | reverse complement strand
CCTTCTTCCTCTCTCTTGCCCATGTCTTTTCAGGTAGAGCCTCTCCGGGATCCTGGAATAACTGACCAGCCAGGCAGGTTACAATCCCTAGACTACTGACCCACCAAGGTGGTCAACTTAAAGCATGATTCTTTCTCCATCTCCTCTCCCCTTGGCCACTGCCAATATTTACAGCTGGCCTGACAATTTTTTTAATCCCTTTTTTCACTGATAAAATTTTCCTCACACTTCCTTCCAAGTCAGTTTTTGAACTCCTGATTAATAAGACTAAGAACTCAAAAAAGGTACCTCAGTCCTCTAGGTAACAAAGTCTCAGCTCATTGTCTTGACCTTAACAGCTCCTATCTAAAAAAATGGGCTTATCTCCTCATTGGAATAAACAAATGCATTGTTGAGACTGAAAATTTTGTGTTATCAGTTGAGTTTGTACAATTAAAGTTGACCCAAAAGCCCTATGGTGGGGAAAGCAAACTGCTTCAAAAAAGCCAATCTAGTTATAACCACCATCTGGAGTGTGACTCAGCGGTAGAGTACTTGCCTAGAATCCCCTAGTGAGGGGCTGGAGTGTGACTCAGTGGTAGAGCACCTGCCTAGAATCCCCCAGTGAGGGGCTGGGGTGTGACTCAGTGGTAGAGCACCTGCCTAGAATCCCCCAGTGAGAGGCTGGGGTGTGACTCAGTGGTAGAGCACCTGCCTAGAATCCCCCAGTGAGGGGCTGGGGTTGAAAGATTCCCAGTGCTGGGGAAACTCTCACTTAAGTCTTGGGATAACACGACCCCCCCAGTAACTCACGAGAGACCGTCCTTGCTGCAATCACACGAGGCTTTAATTGATGAGACAAGACGAGAACCAGTGCACTGGGGCCGAGACTCATAACCCACGCAGGGGAAGAGTTCGACCCCGAGTGACTGGGAGAACCGATTTTTAAGGGAAGAAACCACAGCCCAGTGATCCGGAATTGGCAGGGAGTGTGTCACAGAAAATTCTGAAAATACCAGTGAAGATCACAAGGGGGCAACTCTCTGCCTCTCAGGACCACTCCCAAGGTCATAATCAGCTAGTTTCTAAAACACAGTACAATGGCAATCACAAGGGGGAAACTCCGTTTCTCAAGATTATTCTCAAGATCACAATCTAACTTTATCTTCAGCTAAATCCTAGACTTTTCCTGCTTGGATTTTTGGCTATTTTCTTCCTGCTGGGGGGGGCGGGGACCTGGATTTATCCAGGACTTTCTTTGGGGATACCCGGAGTTATGCAGGTCTTTCATGTCCCCACTTCTTCTAGTACCTAGTTCTAATCATAGAACTAGATTTCAGTGTCTTCTTGACCTTGTAAAGCACTATATTGGTGGTGTAACATCAATATCTGAACAGCACTTATTCTTTCTCTAATAAAGGTAATTAGTCTATATAATACACATGGACCTATAATCAGTAGCAGAAGCAAAATTAGGAATGGTCCCATAAGGGAGGATATCAGAGTAGTCATCCAAGGAGATCTATTAAACCAGCTCTCAAACCATCCCTGATGCGCTTCTCTGTCTCTTTGTCTTTTGTCTAACCTTTCTCTAAGTTTACTCATGGAATCTTTAATTACTCCTGAATGGTCCACATAGAAGCAACATTCCTCTCTGAGAGGCGCATAATCCTCCATCTTTTAAGAATAACAAATCTAATCCCCTTCTATTCTGTAAGACCACTTCTGAGAGGGAAGTCAATGACTCTTCAAGTTTGGAAACAGATTGTTCTAGAGCCCTCAAATCTTTATCCATGGCTATTCTTAATTCATTAAAGTACTGAGGGCCTGTATTAGGGCAGCGGTACCTGTCCCAACACCGGCAGCTACCCCAAGGCCCAGGATTACTGCTAGTGTCAGAGAAATGGGTTCTCGTCAAAAGCGAGTTGGGTGCTTGTCAAACTCATCTTCAAGCATGTTAGCTGGATGATAAAAAGACTCTAGTACCAGTTGTACAAGCACACACAGTAATCTTTGATGTCATTAAAAACCGATGTCGACATGCAAGGTGTCAGGCCTGTATTACAGGCCCACCATTTAGCTAAACCGGGAACCGAGTACCTGGTGTCAGGAGTCCTAGGGCTCTTAAGAGTCTCATTACATAACCTCAGTAAGAGTCCGCCTATGATTCGTCCCCCAAACATAAGCCTCTTGACTGATAGTGTTGTCAAAGTCCCAGATACTTCAATTTGGGTAGTTCAGGAGCTCGCTTCATGTGGGAGGCGTGGATCCAGGCAGAGATACATACTTCTTTCAGTTGTTCCCAGATCTGGCATCTCACCATTTCAAGGGCCTTTAGGCGGGAAAAATAAAGATCTAGAAAGAATAGCATCAGGATTATACATTCCACCCGACTCAGTGAGCAGTGACTGTTCTCCACATAGAATCTCATAAGGAGTGAGTTCGCCCTGGGGTGTTTCAAACCCAGAACAGGGCAAAGGGAAGGAGGGCTGTCTAGTCATTTCCGCTGGTCTCTAGGACTAATTTTGTCAAGGTCTCTTTTAGGGTTCTATTTATCCTTTCTACCTGACCTGAGCTCTGGGGTCGGTAAGCACAATGTAATTTCCAATTGATCCCCAATTGGGTGACCAGTCCCTGACTTACCTGGGCAACAAGGGCAGGTCCATTATCAGACTCGATTACCTTGGGTATCCCAAACCTTGGAAAGATTTCTTCTATGATCTTCTTAGCCACCACATTGGCCATCTCAGTCTTGTTAGGAAAAACTTCTACCCAGCCTGAAAAGGTATCTATAAAAACTAATAAGTACTTGTTACCATGCCTGGCTGGCTTAATTTCTGTAAAATCTACTTCCCAGTAGGTCCCAGGCTGGTCCCTCTGAGCCTCTTCCCAGGAGTATATATGGAGCGTCCTGCATTAGTCATAGCACAGGCCTTGCAGCTTCTGACTACTTCTGCCAAGTAGAAGAAGAGAGTCCTATAACATAATAGTCGGAGGACAAAACCACATCTTTTAGTTTCTTGGCCCCCAGGGGAGTCGGGTAATGTAAGTTGGTAACATACTTGTGCCCTTCTTTTTGTGGGAGGACTAGTTTTCCTCCTTCTGTCTCTACTGCCCCGTATGGGGTTTTCTTTACCAGTCCTAATTTGCCCATAACTTGATAGTCTCCAGAGGTGTATCTAAAGTTGGTTTCACCAATATCATGATAATCTTTAGGCTCTTTGACTGCCAGGATCATTGCTCCCTGGGCCGCCTGTTTAGCAGTTAGGTCTGCCATCTGATTTCCTTTAGCCATAGCATCCCGAGCTTTTTGGTGTCCTGGACAATGTATGATGGCTACTTTCTTTGGCAAATGTATGGCCTCGAGGAGGCTCAAAATTTTTTCTTTATTTTTTCCTGCAGATGTTAACAGTCCTCTTTGTATTTTGCTCTGTGTATATGGGCAGTAGGAAAAGCATACCTGTTGTCAGTTGAGACCTTTCCCTTTGCCATTCATAGAGCTGGTATCAAAGCCACAAGTTTGGCTTTCTGCGCCGACATCCTTCAGGGAGGCTATGCCCAGACTACTTGCTTCCCATCCGCCACTGCTGCCCCCGCCTTCCGCTTACCTTCAACCATGAAACAGCTCGGACTTCCAGGCCAAGACTAATCCCTCGGATCATTTTGGGTACCAGCTTCTTCTGCCAAAATGTCAGTGCAGTGATGGGTAGATAAGGAGTCATCAGTCTCAGGCAGTAGGGTAGCAGGATTGAGGACAGCAGGGGGAGCGAAGGTCACTGGTTTAGTCAACAAAGGGCTTTCATCACCTCAGGCCGGTTTGAGTCTCTTTCTAATAAAGGCATGGGACATTCCAGGAAAACCAGGAAGGAATGAGTCACTTGTCCTTCCCCCAAATCTACAGTTTGTAAGGTGGTCCACAGATATTGTTTCTGTCCAATTGCTCCAATTACTAATCTTTTTTTTTTTTATTCTTTAACCCCAATGGTTGTTTCAGCACAGAGTGCTCAGCCCCTTTGTCCACTAGAAAAACCATAGGGGTCCCCTCTACAGTCAGGGTTACCCTAGGCATGGGGGAAGGGGATCCGAGCCCCATCCCCTCTAATCCATCTTCTTCTAGGGCCAGTACCTTAGAGGCCCTTCTTTTCTCCTTTGGGCATTCTCTTGCCCAATGTCCTTTTTCTTTGCAATAAGCACATCGGTCTTTGTCCAAGGGGTGCCTCTGCCTGTCTTCATTCATCTTTGATCTTCTGTTGCCCAGGTTCCCTACCTGTCTAGGCCCTGTCTTTCCTTTCTCTCCTATTACTGCGGACAAAATTCTAGTCAATTTTCTCTCTTGTCTGCGATCCCTCCGTTCCTCTCTTTCTTCTGCCTCCCACCCTCTCTCTCTCTCTCTCTCTCTCTCTCTCTCTCTCTCTCTTGCTTTTCTTCCTCAGTCTCTCACTTATGAAACACTTTCTCTGCCTCCTTAACCAAATCCTGCAAGATATAATCCTGCAACCCTTCTAACCATTGTAACTTTTCTTAATATCTGATGCTGACTGTCCTATGAAGGCCATACTGCTGACCCTCAGAGGTTGGGTCAAAGGGAGTATAAGGCCTGTAAGCCTCTTTTAAACGTTTAAGGAACACAGATGGCAGAGCCCTGCGGTGATTGACTGTCAACTGCACCTTACCTGCTTTAAGTTTGACCTTGAAAACAGACACAGGGAACTAGATAAGGCCCACATCTGCTTATACATTTTTTAAACAATATCTGAGACAACATACCAAAAATTTCTCTTGCTTTTTAGACAACATACCAAACACCTCTCTTGCTTTTTAGACAATATAGCAAAAATCTCTTGCCTTTTAGACAACATAAAAACTCTTACCAAAGTCTTTCTTGTGGTTTTTCTCAGTGGGAATGTATGGCTACATTTTAAACAATAACAGCATATAAAAATCCTATACCAATGTGAAACATTTGACCAGCCCTTATAAATGATGACAGATATTTATAATCCATAGGATCTGAAAGAGTTCTTCACCTGCGGAGCCAAGCCTTGGTCAGCTTTGACCAAAGGTTTGAGGCGTGCAGCTCCCAGGGCAGGCGGAGGGAACTTGTCCATCAGTATGGGGTGGGGGGCCAGGGTGGTACGCAGCTGGGGAAAAAAGATTGTTAACCTCTTTAGGCCATAGCAATTACTCTCAGATTTTTTGTTTAGTGTTTGAAATCCTATTGGGGTACATCCACCTTCTACAACTGTGTCTGGCAGCCTCGATACCTGGCAGCCTTGATACCTTGTAACAGGAAGGCTGAATAGCCCAGCCATCCATACAAGCATATTGCCTCGCAGCCCGAGGCTGACTTTTTTAATGAAATAAACCCCTATGCTTATGGCCCTATCTCTAAAGTCTTGTGAGTGGTCACAATACCAAAGTCAAAGAAGTCATGATTTGAGTACGTCAGCGTCAGTCTAAGTCAGGACAAAAGCACAACATACATTATAAAAACATACAGGACAAACGCGCCAAACAAACCAAAGACACATCTTCAAGCTGCTTCGCGGGTGTGACCCGTCCCACTTTAGAAATGAGACCGTTATCCACGCAGTCTCTGACCATGTCATTCATGTGTCATACCACAGAACTGAGAAACGCCACCCGCGTATCTCACCAGAGAACTGAACACGCTACCTGCATGTAAGACAAAACAGAGACCGAAGACATACAGACAAAGGCTAACAAAACTTAAAAATACAAAACCATTGATCCAGGGTCAACGTCACAAGCAAGAAAACAAAAGACTGAAGACACACAAGACACGCAAACAAATGTCCGTCTCCACTGAGACAGACAAAACCATTCCAGGAATACAGAAATACAGACGGCTGAGAGGACATAGTTCTTCCAAGCCAGGAGAACTTCCGTATCCTCACCAGCACCCAGACGGGAATCTCCCAGGCGTCCCTGGGTCCCTTCTCACCTCCCAGGACGTCTCCCGGGGAAGCAGTGGGTGATCTAGCATGTCCGCTGATCATTCCTTCGTCTCCTCCTGAGACACGAGCGACTGCAAAACCGAAAATACAGAACCTGAACTCAGATCGCACAGAAAAACAAAGACACAGACACAGCTGTAACCTCAAAGTACAGAACCTGAACCTGAATTCAACCAGCACGGAAACACAAAATAAGTCACGACTGTAAACCCGAATGTACAGAACATAAACCTGAACAACCTGGATTCAACCGCACGGAAACACAAAGGCACGACTGTAAACTCGAATGTACAAATCTGAACTTGAATTAACCCGGCACGGCACACAGACAAAGACATACAGACAATGTCTCACCTCCAAGCCCCCAAGTGGGTCTTCGGAGACGAGGGTGGTCGCTAATCCCCAGGACGAGCCCCCAAATGAAAGATCCCCAGTGCTGGGGAGACTCTCACTCAAGTCTCAGGATAACATGACCCCCCCAGTAACTCACGAGAGACCGTCCTTGCTGCAATCACACGAGGCTTTAATTGATGAGACAAGACGAGAACCAGTGCACTGGGGCTGAGACTCATAACCCACGCAGGGGAAGAGTTCGACCCCGAGTGACTGGGAGAACTGATTTTTAAGGGAAGAAACCACAGCCCAGTGATCCGGAATTGGCAGGGAGTGTGTCACAGAAAATTCTGAAAATACCAGTGAAGATTACAAGGGGGCAACTCTCTGCCTCTCAGGACCACTCCCAAGGTCATAATCAGCTAGTTTCTAAAACACAGTACAATGGCAATCACAAGGGGGAAACTCCGTTTCTCAAGATTATTCTCAAGATCACAATCTAACTTTATCTTCAGCTAAATCCTAGACTTTTCCTGCTTGGATTTTTGGCTATTTTCTTCCTACTGGGGGGTGGGGAGGACCTGGATTTATCCAGGGCTTTCTTTGGGGATACCTGGAGTTATCTAGGTCTTTCAGGGTGTGACTCAGTGGTAGAGCTCCTGCCTAGAATCCCCCAGTGAGGGGCTGGGGTGTGACTCAGTGGTAGAGTCCCTGCCTAGAATCCCCCAGTGAGGGACTGGGGTGTGACTCAGTGGTAGAGCACCTGCCTAGAATGCCCCAGTGAGGGGCTGGCATGTGACTCAGTGGTAGAGCCCCTGCCTAGAATCTCCCAGTGAGGGGCTGGGGTGTGGCTCAGTGGTAGAGCACCTGAGTAGAATCCCCCAGTGAGAGGCTGAGAGCTTGGTTGAGTGTTAGAGCACTTGCCAAGGGCTAGGGGCGTAGCTCAGCAATAGGGTCACTGCTCAGTGTGTGTGTGGCCCTAACGCTAAGGGTGGGGAATATGGACATGGTAAATCACACTGTTATGTCAGCCTTTGGGGAACTGAGGCAAGAAGAGGAGAGAGACAGAGATGCATGGTGGTAACAGGTTCATTTACACTCTGATTTCTGTGTCTCACCTTCCCAAAGACTATGTCAGAGAACCTGAAAGGGATCTAAAACATGCGTTTGTTCTCTGTCCCCGCCTCCCACGCACATATGCACACACACACACACACACACACACATACACACACATGCATGCGTGCATGTATGTGTGTGAGAGAGAGAAAGAGAGAAAGCTCACCTACCACCTTGTTTGAGGCAGAGAACGTCTTGTCATTCCCTGCTGTGCACGCTGGGATAGCTGGCCTGGTACCTCTGGAGTCTCCCATCTTGCTTCCTGATGCTGGTGTTACAGAAGTGCCCAACCGTGTCCAGCTTTTGCATGGGTTCTTGAACTGCAAACTCAGGTTGTCAAGCCTTCAGGAAAAGCTCTTTACCCACTGATCCATCACTCCAGCCCTAGAATGTTTTTTTTTAATTAGAAGGTGGTAACCTTGCTGTAAACGGTGCTAAATAAAACTGCCTCACGCCCCAGGGCCATTCATTATGACACGTTCATTTCTCTTTGCAGTCTTCATTGCCTCTATAGCAATCCTATTCAAGACAATTTAGCAAATGGTTTACCTGGAGAGACAAGGGGTGGGGGACGACACACAGACACGCATGTGATGGCTGGTCACACAGACACGCATGTGATGGCTGGTCATACAGACACGCAAGTGATGGCTGGTCACGGTTATCAACTTGACACACTTAGGAAGCTGAACTGTCAGCTAAGGAATCACCTCCACCAAACTGCCCTGGGGGCATGTCTGTGGGGCATTTTCTTAATCACTAAATGACATAAGGGGACCCAGACCATGGAAGGTGGTGCCATCCCTGGGCAGGTGGGCCTGGGCTATGTAAAGAAAGATAACTGACCTTCAACCTTGGAGCTTTCCTGAAAGCAGCGGTCTTCCATGGTCTTTGCTTCTGTTCCTTCCTCCAGGAACTGAGTTGAGCTCCTGCCTTGGTTTCTCTCAATGATGAATTGTAAAATATGAGATAAAATAACCCTTTTCCTAACCAAGCTGTTTTGGGTCACTTTTGTATCACAGTAGGAGAAAGCAAACTATAACATCATGTCAGCTCATTCCAAAATACCCAAAGAACCACCCCCTCCAAAAAAATAGACCAAAGGAACAATTTCCAGGATGCCCAAGTTAGTGAATCCACGAGTTTTTAATTGGGTTGCTAATAGGCATATGGGATGACTCAAAGACAGCCGCATGACCAGAAAGCACACCCCAATGTAGGTGACAACTCACAAAGCAATCTTGGCACTTTCTGCATGGCTTACATGCAGCTCAACAGGTCAGGGAGTCTATTCTTCATAAGTGTTAACAACTTTAAGGGGGAGGTTTCCGCAGCAGAAGTGTCGCAGCTCTGAGGGGCAAGGTATCCTGGCAGTCGGGAGCCAAGGAATACCAAAAATGTCACCCCACCCAACAAACCTCACATAAGAAATTTACTGGGAAAGATACAGAGAAAGGCTGCCCCTGCTCAGGTGAAAACCATCAGGAGGTCTGCGGTGATGTCTGTGGCCTGTGTCACCTCAAGAGGCTTTAGGAAGCACGGGAGTTGAAATCAGAGGGCCATGCTGAGCCAGCCTCGCCCTTCACTGGCCCTGGGAAAACTGCCCTTACCTCTCACTGGACACTACAGCAAGAGAGCTGGTCCCTGCACGTGGGAAAGGTGGCTCCCACCCCAACCGACCCTGAGGGCATGCATGTAGGGGAGCAGGCTCTGCCCCCTTGCCTGAGGCAAGTGGCCCCAGTGGCCCAGACTGACCAATGTGGCTACACCCAGGCCGCCAGCTGGGCCTTAGGTTGACCCATCCTAGCTTCTACCCCATCTAGGACCTGCTGGAGCTGGTGATAGGACTGGTCCTGTGGAACGATACCAGGAAGATCTCCAAGTCTTGGGACGCCACAAGCTAGCCATTGAAGACATAGCCATGATATGCTAGCTTTTTATTATTATAACAAAGCGCCTGACACCATCAGGGATAAAGAAAGAAAAAGCGACTGTCAATCTCCTAACTTTTAGTGTTTAGTCAGTTGACCCTGCCACTTTGTGACCTGTGGTGAGTAGCGTTCTCCCTCTGTGTGTTTGTGCTCTCCTGTCTCTTTCATAAAGACAGTGGTCATATTGGATCAGGAACTACCCTACTGGCTCCTTAACTTGATCACATATGTGAGGACCTTATTTGCAAGTAAGCTCACATTCTGAGATACTAAAGGTTGGGATGTCAAGGTGTCCTTTTGCAATGATGGGACACAATTCAAATTGTGACTATAACCTAATCTGGGAAGTCACACCCCAGGGTAAGACACATCATTCTTGCCAAAGTGTATTCTTGTGTGTGTGTGTGTGTGTGCATGTATGTGCATGTGTGTGCATGTGTGTGTATGTATGAGAGAGACAGAGAGACAGAGATGACAGAGAAAGACAGACACACATACACAGGGAGAGAGAAGTCTGTATATGTGATTATGTACAGGTATGCATATGTACCTGTGAAGACCAGAGGTCAATATTGGACATCTTTCTCTAACAGTCTCCACGTGTATTTTGAGGCAGGGCCTCTCAATAAATCTGGAATTTACCACTTCTGCAGACTGCCTGGCCAGAAAGCTCTAGGGACCTGCCCATCTCTGCCCTGCTCAATACGAGGATAGCAGACATAGACCCTACATGTCTCGCATTTTACATAGGTGCTTGAGACCCACACTCAGGTCCCCACGCTTGTACCCTAGTAACCCCACCAACTGCACCACCTCTCCACCACTATTCCCAGCATCGTTTCTTAGAAGCAAGCCATTGGGTCCAGCCAGCCTTCAAGGTCACAGATGTCAGGGGGCAAACTATACCGGCCAGCACTTCAGGAGTTTGTACTCCATGTGCACACCCAGAGGCAATGCTATGCTGAGTGCTTATTTATTGATTAGGCCTTGTACTGGGCTAGATTTATGTCGAATTGACACAAGATAGACTCATCTGGGAAGAGGGAACCTCAAATGAGAAAATGCCCCCACCAGATTGGCCTGTGATGTTTTCTTGATTGATGGTTGATGTGGGAAGGCTCAGCTCACTGTGGGTGATGCGAGCCCTGGAGCTGGTGGTCCTGGATACTATAAGAAAGCAACCGTGAAGAGCAAGCCAATAAGCAATATCCTTTCAGGGGCTCTGCTTCAGTTCCTACCTCCAGGTTCCTGCCCTGCTTGAGTGGCCATGACTTCCCCCAGTGATGGACTATTTCCTGAGAGCACAAGACAAAATATGTCTCTCCACATTTCTCTCGGCCATGGTATTTTGTCACAGCAATAGAAACCTAAGACAAACACTTATACCATGATTGTGTATAAATTAGCCCCTCTCCCCCTGCAGACTGTGGGCTTCCTGAAAATAAGAACTATGGCAAATCCATGACAAAAATATTGAATCACCTAGCGTTGGCCCTGCCATGTGATATGACAGGTGTCTGGTCAATAATTATTGAATCAGTGAACGAATGAGAAGCAGATGCATGACGACTCTCTCTCTTCTCTCTTCTCTCCTCTCTTCTCTCTTCTCTCTCTCTCTGTCTCTGTCTCTCTCTCTATCTCTATCTTTATCTCTATCTCTGTCTCTGCAATTTATTTCCAAACCTTCCACAGGAGAGCGTCACAACAGACAATCACCATTCTGTGTCTGTGATTAATGGACCCCCCTCCTCCGGCTTTCCAGTCTTCGCTATTGATCAGTGAATGAAAGAACTGTTAATCTAACGGGTTAAACGCAGCCGCATCTGCATACAGACAAATCACAGAAGAAGCCAGACGTCTGATGACTAATTTTCCCTGCCGTTTAATAAGACCCATGAGGTACATCTGTTTCAATCACTCTGATCAGAACTAAAAACAACCTTAAACATGCTCTTGATGCAGTGTCTACCTGACAGGTGTACACGGAGCAATTATATTGTCTCCTGCCTTCCCTGGAAGTGATTAATGAGAACGCACATGACTGGCAGTTTCTGGAAAGTGGGTGGGGAAGGGAGAGCTCAGACGGGAGCCAGCAGATTCCACAGAGTCCGAAGGCTTGGAATGGTGTGTGCAGAGCCCAGCTGGAGCTCCCAGTTGGGAGGCGAATGAGGCAAGAGGCCAGAGGCTTAATTGGGAGCTTATCTGGCCACACATGGCCCCTGTAACAAGAATTGGATTTAGAGATGAATACCAGTGAGTCGATTCAGCAAAATAATTATCCACAGAGCACACAAGGGAAGTGGTATCCCTTTGAGTCTGGCAAGAATTGTGTGGGCATGGGAGTCAGGGGCATGCATTTGAATCTCATGTCTCTGTCTCTGCCTCTTGTTGGTTCCATGAACTTGAGAAACCTGCATATGCCTCAGTCTTTCTAAACTGTAAAACGGTTAGAATGGCCCTCCCGGGAAAAGGGTATAATGAGTGTTTACGTGTTTGGAGAGGCTGGGGATGGAGTACAGTGCTGGAGCACCTGCCTAGAATCCCCCAGTGAGGGCTGGGTGTGACTCAGTGGTATAGCCCATGCCTAGAATCCCCCAGTGAGGGGCTGGGGTGTGGCTCAGTGGCAGAGCCCCTGCCTAGAGTCCCCCAGTGAGGGGCTGGGGTGTGGCTCAGTGGTAGAGCACCTGCCTAGAATCCCCCAGTGAGGAGCTGGGAGAGATGGCTTAGCAGTCCTAACATGGCCATGTTCTACATGCCTGGGAAGGCTCTGAGAGGCCAGGCACCATCTGTTACAATACACAACTTGAGAAAGCAGTTTTAATTACTACCCACAGAGTGACCAATGCAAGTTAAAAAAAAAAATGAACCCCTTGTCCATTGTCAAGGTTCAATAGCTGGTAATGAGTGAATGCAAATAAATGTGTCTGCTCAGACAGGGCTGTTATGTGATGATTTACTCCAAATCAAAACAGTCCATCCTGGAGGGAGGCTACTTAAGACTCAGGAAGTATATAAAACTTACCAGTCTCAGAAAGTTCCTAAAACTTACAAGATTCACAAGGCCTCTTCCCATGGTTATAGCCACAGTGACTATTGCTAGAAAAGAGACTTGCTGGAGAAGAGGCTCACTGCTCAGCTGAACCTACTACAGGCTGTGCGGGGAGCTCCAGGGATGCAGCCTTTGTGAATCATCACCCATGCCATGATGGTTTTGATGATGCAGTCACCATTCCTACCTGTTAGTAACCCCTCACCCGTGTTCCTATAAGGAATGCTAATAAACTCATTGATTCACTAAGCTGAACCTGGATGGAACTAGCCTTGCATGAATAGACATTTACTCAAATTTACCAAGGAAAAGTCGCAAAACAGGTCCACTGGGGAAGGACCAAGTCAGTGCATTCAACCTCATTTAATGCACATTTCCTCATCACTCAAACATTGTAACACTGATGACTTTTCCACTTTTTGCACATTTTACTGATATCACTTTGTATCATCACTTCAACCAACCCCCTAATAATATTAATAAGTACATTTTACAAAGAACAAACCAGAAAGTGAAGACTTTTTCAGTATTCACACACACACATGCACACATACACACACACACACACACACACACACTAGCAATCCATAAGGTAATACGATTATGTCCATGAACAACTAAATTGACTGAAACTCACAGATGTTAAAGGATGTTGTAATGGTTTGTCCTGTCCCTTTAAGAGACAAGCCACGCCCACTCCCTCCCTGTCTGCTGAGGCAAGCTGATCTTCAGCTTTCAGCAGCCTGAGTCCCTTCTTTGTCCATCTCTCTAGAAAAGGCAGCTTCTTTCTCTCCCTTCTCCCCTTCCCCCTCCTGTTCTCTCTCTCTCTCTCTCTCTCTCTCTCTCTCTCTCTCTCTCTCTCTCTCTCTCCCCCTCTCTCTCTGTCTGCTCTTCCCCCTTCTCCCCTTCCCTCCCATAACCCACTAAATAAATATCCAGCTTCACTCCGCATCGCATGGCATGCCTATCCATGTCTCTGTTTCTCACCTACCACATGGCTCCCTGCCCAGGACCAGCCGCCTTCGGAGACCTGCAGCGTGGTCTTGTGGCTTGTCTATCCATCTCAGTCTCTCACTCCTCCATATGGGTCCATGCCTAGGATCTGCTGTCCCTCATGGCCTGCGGGCCACTTGGCAGCTTCCTGCCTAGGACCCGGCTGCCTTCGTGGCCTGCCATGGTCTCAGGACCCACTGCCCACACTGCTCGGGGACCTCCAGCATGGTGTCATGACCTGTTGCCCACTGCCGCCACTTGGGGGCCTGCAGCATTTTACTTAAACCATAACAGATGTGCCCCCATGTCATCCAACAATCAAACAGAAGATCCTATAGGGGGACAAAAACACCAAGTGCCATTTTGGATGCAGATACTCAGATCCATCTTGGGAATTTCCACTGGGCTCCATCTTGGAATACATGCTGGGGGCCAACCTGGAAGCTGGTTCTGAGTGCCATTTTGAGTATAGATGCTGGTTGCCATTTTGAATGTGCATACTGGGAACCATTTTATGGCAGACGCTGGGAGTCATTTTGAGATCAGATGCTGGGCACCACTGTGAAAACTGATACTCCCCGACACCGAGACCTTATTTAAATCCAAGTGATTGAAAACCTTGTTTGTCCTCCACAGATACCATCTAGGAGAATTTTTTAAGGATGGAAAATTGATTCACCTCTGTCCTTTTGAATGTATTCATGCTGAGCAGGGCTCAACAGCTTGGAGAATGAAGAGAAAGACTGCCTTATGCAGCCACTGGAAGCCAGCTTCCAATACGTGGAAAAGATGTGTGTCTTCCCAACAGGACACAAACATGGTCCAAAGATGAGGTGAAGCCATGCCCTTCTGGCCATCCTCCCCACTTCATGCAAAACTCTGAAAATGTCTCTTTCCTCATCTTGTCAAAATCCACCTGCTGCATGACGGGGAAGCTGTCAGGGTGATCTATAACCCCCAGGCAGGCCTGGAATATGAGCTAAATTGCCTGAGTCACTGGGGATGATAGAGTCATTCTGCAGGAAATTGGAAATCAATTCTTGTCATCACTGTAGAGAACTCCTTTATCAAGCAGTTCACCGTGTAAGGCAACTGAGAGAACCAGGAGGCTAATACAGAAACGGCAACCTTATTCCACCTAACTCCCTCCCCTTTTCCCGGCAACCCAGAAGCTAACACAATTAGACCCATTAACGAATAAATCAACCAAAACTCAGTTAAAAGGGCATGTCCAAGATCACGCAGAAAAAAAAAAAGTAGAAGAATCTATAGGAAAAACAAATAAGCAAGAATTGGGCCAGGCTATGGCGGCGCATGCCTTTAATCCCAGCACTCGGGAGGCAGAGGCAGGCGGATGTCTGTGAGTTCGAGACCAGCCTGGTCTACAAGAGCTAGTTCCAGGACAGGCTCCAAAACCAAAACCACAGAGAAACCTTGTCTCAAAAAACAAACAAAACAAAAAAAACAAAAAAACAGAATTGGAAACAGACAATTGTCATTGTGCTGGTTGTTTTTTTTTTGCCAATTTGATACACACTAGAGTCTCCAGGAAAGAGGAACCTCATTGAGGAACCAATTGCCTCCATCAGACTGGCCTGTGGGCATGTCTGTGAGATATTTTCTCAATGGCTGATTGATGTGGAAGGGCCCAGCTCACTGTGAGCAGTTGAGCCTGGGCCACTGTATAGACAGCTGAGCAAGCCAGGGAAAACAAAGCGGTAATCAGCATTCCTCCATGATCTCTGCTCCAGCTCCTGCCTCCAGCATCCTGCTTGAATGTCTGCCCGCGGTGATGGGCTGTATGTACGTTTATAAACCAAATAGATGCTTTCCACGTTGCTTTCGGTCAGGGTTTTATCACAGCAACATAACCTGTTGTAGGAGGTGGCTTGTTTGTTCCCTGATGCTCAGCCCCAAAACAACCACCCAGAAACCGTATTCATTAAATCACTGTTTGGCCTATTAACTCTAGCTTCTTATTGGCTAATTCTTACATCTTAATTTAACCCATTGCTATTATTCTGCATATCTCCACATGACTGTGGCTTACCGGGTAAAGGTCCATCCACTGACTCCACCTATTCTCTCTGTATATATCTCTTCCAACCTAGCTATGTTCTGTTAAGCCATTGACCGAGAGCAGCTTCTTTATTCATTAACCAATAAAAGCAACACATATATAGAAGGACTTCCCACATCAATAACCAAACTAGAACAGCCATTTTGGAATCAAACATTAGGGTCCATTTTGAAATCAGATACTGGGAACCATTTTGGAATTAGATACTGGGTGCTAATTAGATAATTAGATGCCATCTTGGAATCAGACACTGGTTGCTATCTTGGAAGCAGATGCCAGTCAATATCTGGGAGACATTGGCAACCAAGAAGGCCTATACAGAAAAATCAGTAAGAGAGAAAGCCATACACTCATTGTAATGGTTTGTCCTGTCCCTTTAAGAGACAAGCCATGTCCACTCCCTCCTCTGACTGCCTAGGCAAGCTGATCTTCAGCTTCTAGCCTGAGTCTTTTCCCTTTTCATCTCCCTCTTGAAGAGGCAGCTTCTGTCTCTCCCTTCTCCCCACTTTTCCTCTTCCTCCCCCCCTCTGCCTCTCTCTGTTCTTTCCCCTCCTCCCCTTCCTTTCCATAACCCACTAAATAAATATGCAACTTCAATCTGCATGGCATGCCTATCCATGTCTCTGTCTCTCACCTGCCATGTGGCTCCCTGCCCAGGACCAGCCGCCTTCGGAGACCTGTAGCGTGGTCTCGTGGCATGCCCATCTGTCTGTCTCTCCTCATGGGACTGGCTGCCCCATCCAGGTCTCTCTCTCACCTACCACACGGCTCCCTGCCTGAGATTCATGGCCCACTGCAACCACTCAGGGAACTGTGTCATCCCTGCCTGGGACTGTCTGCTCTCGGGACCTGCTGCCCACTGCCTGCTGCCACTTTGGGGACCTTCAGCCTAGTCTTGGGACCCGCTGCCCACTGCAGCCACTTTGGGATCCTCAGCATTTTAGTTTTACCATTACACTCATGGGTAAGTGAGTGTGTCCCATGTGGTTTCAGAGGTTTTAGTTCATGACCACTGATCCCTATTGATTCAAGCCAATGAAAATGCAGACCATCATGACAGGAGTGTATAGTGCTCAAAGAAGTTCACTTCATGATGGCCAGGAAGCAAGAAGGAGAGGAAGGGGCCAGGTTCCAATATCACCTCTAAGGGCACACCCACAATGAGCTAACTTCCTTCCACTAAGCCCCACCTCTTCTAAAAACAATTTATTGAATTTTTTATTATTTACTTTATTTCCTGTGGGGAGAGAGAGAGGCCCTCGTGTACTGTGGTGCAGATGTGGGGGTCAGGAGATAACGTGCAAGAGTCCATTCTCTCCTTCCACCACATGGGCCCCAAAGATCAAACTCAGGTCTTCTAGCTTTGCAAAAAAGTGCATTTACCCACCAAGCCAAGTTGCCAGCCCTATGCCCTACCTCTTAAAGGTCCCATTCCACCCAAATAGTCCCATAGGTTGGGATAACATGTTCAACACATGAACCCTTGGAGAGCATCTGAGAGTCAAACCACGGCACTCTATAAGCTGTATATCTACTATATAGGTAATCTGGCAGTGAGAAGTTCTTCCTGGAGCCTGTTACACATATTCCACCAGTGCTGGGTTAGCCTAAGACAGCTAACAGTCACCACAGTCCCCTACACTGCTACTGTACCTGACAACACAGGGGCACCTTAGGATCACCCCATCAACAACGCAAGGGGACTGATTTACTTTGCATCGCTGATGGATTTTATTGATAATGGAATAATCCCAGCACTCGGGAGGCAGAGGCAGGCGGATGTCTGTGAGTTCGAGGCCAGCCTGGTCTACAAGAGCTAGTTCCGGAACAGGCACCAAAGCTACAGAGAAACCCTGTCTCGAAAAACCAAAAAAAAAACCTTGAATTTCCCTGAACCTCATTTATCTACATTTTTTTTTCCACAGACATCGAAAGCAGCCTCCTTCTCTGAGTAAAGGGATAAGGAACGACCTCATCAATACCCATGCTATGAATCATCAACTGGCGTCCAGTTCTGGCATAACCACTTATTCATTAATCAGGTAGATTGTGTCCCAAACAAGTAAAACGACTTTGCCTCAAACCAGTTCGCTTGAACTATAATGGAATTAATTAACATTTATTTTAGACGTATGAAACGCTTTTCTCATTCGCCCATGGTTCACTTTGGAATATGGATCTGGGAGGCCCTTCTTTTTATCTTAAGGGGGAGATGTTTGGAGAGAATTGGGGTGGAGTTCACAATGTCAGAGGTGGGTTACTTTGGTAAGTCTTTTTCATCCGGCCCTAAGTCCAGTTTCTGCTTGAGTCTCCGTGAGGGTGTCTGAGACGGGGTGGAGGGTTCGGGTGCCACGGCACGTGTGGAAGTGAGACAAATTCCCTTCCTGCTTGCTTTTGAGGCAGGATCTCTCTTGTGTATGCTCCTCCAGACCAGCTGGCCCCTGCGTTTCAGAGCAAGTCCTGTCCCTGCCTCCCATCTCAGCAGAGGAGTTCTGGGGTTACAGGTGCATGCATCCAGCTGCTTCCCATGAGCTCCGGGGATCAAACTCAGGCAGCCCGTCTTGTGTGGCTAATGCTTTTACCCGCTGAACCATCTCACCAGTCAGAGAATTAACACCTGATCTGCAGAAACTCCGGGATGCCCATAAACTGTGAGACTTCTTCCCCTGGGAAGATGTGAACAGTGGCCACCCCTTCCTCATAAGGACCCGGCGACAAAAAAAAAAAAAAAAAAAAAAAAAAAATTCCACCAGCATTCACCCTGAGGAACCAACGGGTTTTCTGGGCTTGTTACCGATCATGGGGTAGGAATTAGAGAACTCCAAAGCAGCCACAATAGAAAGTATTCACCTAGCATAAGCAGCTTCACCTTTGGTTAATCTTCCCTAACTATATATGCTAGCACCTTCTGGACCCAAGGCTAATTACAGTTAGGGAAGAATTACATACAAGTAGCTGGAGGGGGCCCCTGAAACCTCAGGTGAAAATCCAATGACCCTCCCCACACCCTTCCTTTGTGGTGATGATGGTAGTGGTGGTGGTGGTGGTAGTAACAACCCCTTTGAAAGGGTCCTTAGACTCAGCATGGGGTCGATACCCACAGGTTGAGAACCATCGTTCTATAGACTATCAACAGGCATCAGGTGAACTCTGGATGGCTTCTTGCAAATAGGAACAGCTGACCCAATGAAGACGGCAGTTTTTGATCCGAGAACCATGTCCTTCAACACCACAGCTTACCAGTCTTGGTGGTTCTCATGAGCTTCCCTGTAAGAATTATTCTAGAGAATTCTGGGCATTGCAGACTCACCCTATCAAATGATTTTCACGGTCATGATCACTACAGGAATGAACATGTGAAAACAAACACATCAGACGGACTTTCACACACTCATGCTGTTATCCTTCAGAAGTAACATGTACCAAAAGGCTCGTGTGCCTGGAAATATTGCTCCCCAGACAGAACGTTGAGGAGGGAGACTGTCACTGGTGGACGTGGGTCACTGAGGGCAGGTCTTCAGGTTCCATATCCCTGTCCCACTTCCTGTCTGTCCCCTGCTTCTTAACTAAAGAGGTGTTGCAAGTGATTACTTCAAGTCCCTGACGCCATGACTTCTCCATCACAATGAATTGTGCCCTCAAACTGTGAGCCACAATGGACTTTTCCTTTCTTTTCTTTAACTTTGATTTTATGTGCATGGGTGTTCTGCCACATGTATGTCTGTGCTCCACTTCTGTACATGTGTGTCCCTGCTCTGCTTTTGTACCTAGTGCCTAGGGAGGCCAGAGAGGGTGTCAGATTCCCTGTACTAGATTTACAGATGATTGTAAGCCACTCTGTGAGTGGTGGGAATAGAACCCAGGTCTTCTGAAGGAACAGCGGGTGCTGTTAGCCACTGAGTCATCTCTCCAGCCCCTCTCTAGCACCCAACTTTTCTTTTCCTAAATTGTCTTATCTGGGTATTTTGTCATGGCAACAAAAAAAAATAATAATAATTAATACAATGAATGGCAAGCCTGGTACCTTTCTAAAATCTCTCTCTCCCTCTCTGTCTCTCGTGTGTGTGTGTGTGTGTGTGTGTGTGTATGTGCACGCGCGCATGCATGTGCGCGCACATGACCACATATGTGAGTGAGAGCATGGACATAGCATGGCACACATGTGGAGGTCAGAGGACAAACTTGGGTGTAGGTCCTCATCCTCTACCTTGTTTGAGTCACAGCCTCTTGTTCACTGCTGTCTACACCACATTAGCTTTCCACAAGCCTGAAAGGATTCCCATCTCCAGCTCCCATTCCCCATAGACGCACGGGGATTACAGACACGCGCCATTACTCCTGGCTTTATATGAGCCCTGGGTCTCTGAGGTCCTCACACTTGTGTGGTAGATAGATGCTTTATCCACTGACCCATTTTCTCAACCCTGGTGGTTGAGCATCTCTGAATCATTCAAACCCCAAATCGACCCAGCAATGGAGTGCAGGCCCCAGCTCTCTCCGGATGGCCGCTCTCAGGCCCCAGCTCTCTCTGGATGGCCGCTCTCCCTGCTTCCAGCGTAATCACCTCCAGTCACCCGCACACACTCCGGAAAGAGCATCCTTCCTCACCAGGCCCCTCGGTGGCAGCAGCACCACTGCCGGTTTGGACATTTTTTTAAAAACTGAAGATATGTTTTTAATGCCCCCTCCTCCAGATGAAAAGGAATCTGGTTGGAAAGTCTGCCCCGCAGATGGCCAGGGTCAGATGCAAAACAGCCTGGGTTCTGCATTTGATGGCCAGCAAGGAAGAAAAACAAAGCACTCTGACGGGGCCTGCCTGCCTTCCACGCATTCCTTTGTGCCAAAATTCAAGATGTGTGCAAGGCCGCCTTTCAATAACGTTCAGCGTGTTATGCTCCAAAATCTTTGAAGTCTCTCTGATGGCAAAAACGTTTTCTTAAGTTATTGGCCTATTTTATTTTTTTTTCTAAAGCAGAATATAAGAGCCTTATGAGCTTCAGTTTTGCCGCTCATAAATATTTGCGCAGAAGCGGCAGCTAGACCTTCAGGGCTTTGCCCTGTTTGGAAGAAAAAAAAATCAAAGCAGAGAGCCAGGTGGGCATTGCAGCCTCCATGGCCCTTTTGTCAAACTGAGGACAAAGCCAGTCTTCCAGTGACAGAAAAGCCTGATCCATCAGAGAACCAAGAGGGAATGGAATACTTAGCTGATCTCCCCACCACCCGCTCTACTCAAAGCACTGACCTGCATTCAAAGGCATTGACAATCCTTCTCACATCTGGCCTAGAACCTAGTGGGGGTGAGTGGGGATGGGGTGGGGAACAGTGGGTAGGTGTGGGAGTGTCTATGTGAATGTCAAAGTTCAACACCATGCATGTGTTCATATGGAGACCCAAACCTGACAGCCCAGTGTCTGACTCACTCCCCTGTGGTGGAATATTCCTTTACACTACGTGAAAATGGGTCACTGTGATTCGGTAATAAAGAGCTCAATGGCCATTAGCTAGGCAGGAAGAGGTTAGGCCGGACTTCTAGGGCTGGAGAGCTCTGGGAAGAAGAATGGAGCCAGCCAGACATGGAGGAAGCAGGATGGACAGTGCACACTCAGCTAACTGAGCCACATTAAAAAACACACACACACACACACACACATTAAGTTCTAAGAACTAATTAAGAACAAGTCGAAGCTAAGAACAAGCTTTCATAATTAATAATAAGTCTCTGTGCCATCCGTGAGCTGCCGGTTCTGATGAGAAAATCTGTCTGCTCTCTCCACCTCTCTTTTGAATAGATTTTTCTCATGGAATCTGAAACTCATCTATTCAACTAGACCTGCAAGCCCTGGAGGTCATCCTATCTCCTCTCCCCTCCTCCCACCCCACAAACTCTGGGATTACAGACATGTGCAACCATACCTGCCTTTGGCCCAGGTGTTGGGGATCTGAACTCAGCCCTCATGCTTGAACAGCAAACACTTGCTCAACTGAGCCATCTCCACGGCACCTTACCATGCCCCTTTTCCAGAAACCTCTGAGCTCTCTATGGCCTGTTCCACCCATCCAGAATGGTCTGACTATCTTGGCTCCCTGCTAACATCACCCAGAGAGTCCCCTCCCCTTTGTCCCTGCTCCTTTTCGTCTCCAGGCTCACAAACTAATGCATCTGCCTGGTTTTCCTAGTTTAGGGACACTCCTTCAAGGTCTTCGTTCTCTGCCATTGAATTTGATGAGAGAATCAGACAGACCAGAGTTCAAACCCCACCTCCGTTATTTAATCACTGCTGATACCTTTTAGAAGAGGGAACAATGAGAATTAAAATGAAAAGGGGACACATGAAACTCCATGTAGGACATATAAAAGGCATTTCATCGTCACCAAAAGGTGTTCCGCCTGCAGCCCATTAGACACATGTGGCCCAGAATAGATAGAAATGTGTCCTCACAAAAAATTATTTGCTTACTTAAGACATGATGTTGTGTGTGTGTGATTTATTTTTTAACGCCACTGCACAGTTTTCACGTGTGAACTTTGTAGATGAGAGTGTGGCTGAGAGAAGCAGAAAGCCTGGCCACATCTGCAAGCACTTCAACCCACACAGCTGGAAAAGGCTCAAGGTGCTTTTACTGAAGGATTGTTCCCTCTGTGTACATGCTTATATATAACCCTGACCTGACCTGCATGCACAAACACAGATTTGGAGATTGGTAGCCTAGGCATTGTGCCTAAACATGTTCTATGTTGCTCATGCCACCCCCAGGTCCCTCACTGGAGGATTCTAGGCAGGTGCTCTACCACTGAGCCACACCCCAGCCCCTCACTGGGGGATTCTAGGCAGGTGCTCTACCACTGAGCCACACTCCAGCCCCTCACTGGGGGATTCTAGGCAGGGGCTCTACCACTCAGCCATACCTCAGCCCTTCACTGGGGATTCTGATGGCATGTCCTCACCTGTCATTGGCAGGTTCCAGGCAAGTGTTCAACCACTGAACTATACTGCCAGCCTTTCCTTTTATTTTTAACTTTGGGACAGAGTCTCACAAAGTTGCCCAGCATAGCCAAAATTCACTTTGTAACCCAGCAAACCTTGAGCTCATGCTCCGCCTGACTCAACCTCCAGAGCAGATGGCATGAGGAGACCAGTTCCATCACACCCAGATTCCCTTGTCTTTTTGTGATAGAGCCTGACAAGGAGAGAGCATCCTGTGCTTTCTTTCCCAGTCTTCACCCTTGACATCCTCCCATGGGCTGTGAGCATCACTTCCTAGTGAGGACAGTTTAGTTGGACCAGACACAGAATGAGCACCATGTTGGTGAGAAGGGAGGAAGAAGAAAGTAAGGGCTAGAGAGATGGCTGAGAAGTTAAATTTAAAAAGTTGCTACTCCTGCAGAGAACCTGAATTTGGTTCCCAGCACCCATGCGGGGCAGCTCACAAACCACCTGTACCTCTAGCTCCAAGGAATCCAATGTCCTCTTCTGACCTCTGTGGGCATTTACACACATGTCACATACCCACACATACAGCACACACACTCACACTCACACACACACACACACACACATAAATAAAAAGGGGACTGGAAAGATGCCACACCAGTCAAGAGCATTGGTGGTTCTTCCAGAGGACCTGGGTTCTGTTCCCAGCATCTACATCATGGCTAACAATTGTCTATAACTCCAGTTTCAGAGGATCCAATGCCCTCGTCTGGTCTCTGCAGACCATGCACACACATGATGCACAGATACACATGTAGGTGAAATATCCATACACATAAAATAAAAATCTCAAAAAGAGAAAGAAAGAAAGAAAGAAAGAAAGAAAGAAAGAAAGAAAGAAAGAAAGAAAGAAAGAAAGAAAGAAAGAAAGAAAGAAAGAAAGGCAAGGAAGGAAAGACTAAGCAAGGGATCTGATGGGGGCGATTTTTCAATTAAAATTCTAAGTTTGTGTCAACTTGACCAAAACCTAACCAGGAAGTCATCATGAAAGCTATTTTGAATGTTAATAATAGTAAATTAAAAATATAAATAGGGGCTGAGAAGCATGAGGACTTGGAGACCTGAGTTCAAATTCCAAACACATCAAAAGCTGGATATTGAAGACAGTCTCTTAAAAGAAATCCCACACTAGCTCAGAATTGAGAAATAGACAGTTATTTATTTAGGGGTAAACTCACAAATCAGAATCCTCTGCTGGAACAGAGATCAGAAACCGAAATCTACAACGGGAACGGAGGGAGAGTCCGGAAAAGAGGGCAGACACAGGCTCTGCATCAGCATACATGGTATAGGAGGCTATGCCCCAGTGGGTGGGTTACCATTAGCAGGATATGACTGCAAAAGCTTGGAAGCCAGCATAGAGGGGTAGAGACAAGGGTATCTTGAGAGCTCAATGGCTACCCCACCTTACAAAACTGAGGAACTTCCAGTTCAGTGGGAGACCCTGCCGTAAGGAAACAAGGTGAAGAGCGATAGAGGAAGACACACTAAGTCTTGCTTTGCTCTCTACCTGTACACCACACACACACACACACCACACACACACACACACACACACACACAGAGGAGGGCTAGGAAGGGCTAGAAAGATGTCTCAGTGTTTAAGAGCACTTGTTGCTCTTTCAGAGAACCCAGGTTTAATTCCCTGCACCAACGTGGTGGCTCATAACCGCCTATTATTCCAGTTCCAGAGCATCCTATGCCCTCTTCCAGCTCCTGCAGGCACCAGGCACACACCTGGTGAATAGACATACATGCAGGCAAAACACCTCAACACATAAATTAATTTTTAAAGTATGGGTATGCCCGTGTATGTGTGTTATATGCATGTGTACTTAGACAGCAGAGGAGATTAGGTTTCTGCTCAATCCTCCTCCAAGTTATTCCCTTGAAAGAAAGCCTCTTGTCGAAACTGGGGCTAGATTGGCAGCCAACAAGCCCTGTTGATTGTTTCTTCTTCACAACCTCTCCCTGACAACACTGGTATTGCAGACACATTGCTAGGCACACTTAGCTTTTCACATGGGTGCTGGAGATTAGAATTCAGATCCTCATTCTTACACAAGTTGTCTTTCCCTTGGAACCATCTCTCTAGCACCTGTTTTAGACTTTTTACTACATCTTGGAAGGTTTTCGCTGAGGGGTAGAAGCTGCAGTCTCCCCATGACCTGGCAGCTTATCTCAATAGCTCAGCAACACAGGGTTCCTGTCCTCCAGCAGAACTTCCTGCCTCTACCTGCCCTTATCTGGAGAATGCCCCAGGGCCTAGAGGACCAACCTTATCTAAAGGCTGTCTCTACACCAGAGGCCTGATTCATCTTTAGTTTAATCCTTGGCACAGATTTCTGATAAGAAGACTCGTGCTAGGAGCTCTGTTATAGGACTCTACGTCACGTACAAAGCCTTGTGAGAGCAGCAAGCCACTTAATGCAAATGCAAATTACAGTTTGTCCCCGGGCTCGCCAATCCTATATATTCCTTATACTCTGGAATAAAGTTGAGCTGATTCACCGAAGTCTGTTTCCTGGATGGTTGTCTCCATTCGTGTTCGTGGGCTGCATAGAAAGCTTTCTGTCGCTGCTTCTGCCTCTTCACCCTCTAGGACTGATGGCCAACAGGTTGAGAGGGAAAAGAGTGCCCTATAGTTACGTTTATTCATTCAGTTGTGTGACTGTGTGTACACATGTGTGCACTTGTGTATATGTGTGCGATAAGCTGGGAACCAAGTATTTAACCGCATAAACCACTAAGTGACAACTTTCACACTCAAAACACAATGGAAAGACTCAAGAGAGCAAACAGAGGCGCCTTCCTTGGGGGTTGGGAATAACGGGGTATCGGCAGTCCTGTCTTATTCCTGAGAAGGATCCCTCCCTCCACTGAGTGTAGTACCTACAAAAGCAAGTCCAGTGCCCGCCTTTTTTCTTGCATACAGCGGTGTAGAGTAGACATATATGCAGACATCCAGCTTCAGAGCTGGGGGAGAAGTAGGACCTATCATAGTTGCCTTATTTGGGTTGAGGCTCAGTTCTCCCTGGTTATAAATTGGGAACACAAATCAGGTGGTCCCCAAGGTCCTCCTCATTTAGACATCTTTGTTTCTATGACTTTCTGGACACCAGCCTCAATTGTTGTCTAGTTTACTTTGGCCACAAGCAACACTCCTTCCAGAAAGCCCGCTGTGTTACAGTTTCCTCAGAGTGGAAACTGCTCTCAGTTTCCTTCTTTCCAGGGAGGGTCATAAAACTCAGGAAGTAAACAACACAAAAGTCTCAGGAAGTACCTGAAATTAATGAGATCCACACGGTCCCTCCCCAAGTTGTTAGGAGAGGCACTACGAGGTTTGCAGCCTGGTCTCACTTCTAGTCCTTTGTCTCTATTTTCTGATCTGCAGATGATATGAGAAGCAGCAGCTGCCTAAATCCAGCCCCCACCTCCAATCAGCTACCATATTTTCTCAAGGATGGAGTGACGTCACCAGAAACTCTGAGACAAAAATCAAGCCTTCTTCTCTTTAGTTACTCTTCTCAGGTATTTTGTCTCAGCAATGAGAAAATCGGGCACAGATTCCAAGTCCACATTCCTTTCTGCCAATATATAAACTGAACAAAATTCCTAGCTGGTGTAACTCAATGATAAGGTATTTACCTAAAATTCACTAAAGACTATCTTGTGGTGTGGCTCAGTGGTAGAGCCCCTGCCTAGAATCCCCCAGTGAGGGGCTACGGGTGTGGCTTAGCAACAAAGCTCTTGCCAAATTTGTACAAGGCTCTGTGTTCCATCCCCAGCACTAGAAGAAAAAGAAGGTCAGAAAAAGATGCAAAGGGTTCATCCCTAGGTATGCCCTCTTTGGAAAATACTGTCAGCCTTCATCCTATTTTCTTTAAAAAACCTTTGAGGAGTTGGCCCATAACAGCTGTCACAGGGTTCTGGGTGACATAAACTGATGCCCTCACATACCCCTATCTAGCTGGAAGATGGAACAAGCCACTAAATCCTTGTAATTCAAAGGAGGCTGTGATAGAGATAAATTGCTGAAGAGGGATAAATACGGATCTGAGGGACTTAAGAAGCGTAGATCTGAACAGATGGATGGAGAGGTGATGTGGGGAAGGCACGCTGGGTAGGTCTTGATGCTGCCATGGGAGCAGTCAGGAGGGTCGGTGCTGGAGAGAGATGAAAGCAGACATGTGAAATTCCTTGCTTTGTTTTATGATCTGTTGTTGAGATCTGTCTTTATGTAGGTCACAGTGGCCTGGAATTTGCCATCCTCTTTGCCTCTACTTCCCAACCTACAGAGATTATAAGCATGTACCATCCCAACCGTAGGCATGCACCATCACACCTGTAGGCATGTACTGTCACACCATAGGCATGCACCATCACACCACAGGCATGCACCATCACACCCGTAGGCATGTACCGTCACACCTGTAAGCATGTACCATCACACCACAGGCATGTACCATCACACCATAGGCATGCACCATCACACCATAGACATGCACCATCACACCATAGGCATGTACCACCACACCCAGCTAGTCCTTCTGTTTGTCATCATTATGACTGTTGTTGTTGTTGTTGTTTTCTTTTTCCTTCTTATGTGTATGTAGGGTGTGTATGCATGTTCATATGTGTGAGAGCTCACACATGTGTGCATGTGGAGACCCAAGACTGATAGCTGAAATATTTCTCAACCCTTCTTTCACCTTATTCTTCTTGAGACCCAGAGCTCACTGCTGTAGCTGGTTTCCTCTGTAGCCAGTTTGTTTCCTGGATCCTCTGTCTCTAAATTCAGAAGCTGAGATTGTAGACAAACTGAAGTTACAGGCAGGCTGCCACACTCACCTGGCATCTAGTGGGTCCTCGGGATCCAAACTCTGGCCCTCTGGCTTGCGTGACAAACATTTTAACCCCTGAGCCATCTCCCCAGCCATATTTTTCTCATTTGGAAAATGTACTTATTTATCTATGTATGAGGCAAGGTCTCATGAAGTACAGGCTAGCCTTGTACTCTAGGAGTAGCGGAGAATAACCTTGAACTTCTGAACCTCTTCCTTCCACCTCCCAAGTGCTGGGCTTATAGGTGTGTGTCACCACATCGGGTTTATACAGTGCTGGAGATGAAGCCCAGGGCTTCCTAGGAGGCCAGCAAACACTTCACCAACTAAGAACATCCTTAACCCTATTGTTTCTGGAGAAGGGGTGGGGGGGGTGCTTCTTAGGGCTGAAACTCAGTGATGGAGAGCTTACCTAACACACATGAGGTCCTGGCTTCAATTCTCAGCACAGGGAGAACTTTCTCCCCCAAATCCAAAATTCATTTGTCCATCCAATCGATTATTCAATGGCTCAACAACAATTTTAAGGCATGCAATGCTCGCCCGGTGTTCTGAACACCAACAAAAACCAAACAGGAAATATTCCTGGCCTTCACCGGTAGATGGGCAAAGCCCACGATTTAAATTAGTGGCCCAAAGCGGGTACTAAAAGGAGACACAGGGCAGTCTCACTCAGTCAGCACAGGGCTCCCCACCGCTCGAAAACCCCCAACGCAGTGGCAGAGTGTCAGGCTCGAAAATTCCTGGCTAGTGGAGCCCTTGGCAGTCCCTAGGAAAGGGCCCCCTGCGGTTTGCTTTCTCCTTCCTCCCCCTAGCCCTTGTTCCTCTGGTTTGGCCTCCCAGGGTTAAGATCCCTGCTGCCCCAGCCCCTGCTTCCCCACCACTCAGGGGTTAACGCTTTTGAATGCTCCCTGCAGGGTTCGAAGTGCAGCTGTTACTGCCATTTGAACATTTTCTTTCTTCAAAACCTCAGCTGCCTCTTGGAAACAACCACAGTGCCATCTACTGGTAAAAGGTGCGTATTGTACGGGG
Source organism: Chionomys nivalis (assembly GCF_950005125.1). Taxonomy (NCBI): domain Eukaryota; kingdom Metazoa; phylum Chordata; class Mammalia; order Rodentia; family Cricetidae; genus Chionomys; species Chionomys nivalis. The sequence continues at coordinate 100,141,580 of NC_080088.1, read as the reverse complement.
ATACACTAAGACTTGGGGTTATTGGCTTCTTCCCGGCCAATAACTGCTATCCTTGAGTGTGGTGGTCTGGCTACCTACTTGAGCACCAGGAGTCGTGTTGAGTGGTCCTGATTCCTACATGGGAATTCTCAGAACCCCCTAGATGGCAATCAGGAACCTGGACTCTCAAAGGAAAAAGGAATGAAGGCTGCTTAGGGCCTAGAATAGAGAATTAAGTTCTGTGGACTCCCTTTCCAACAGAGAATTAGCCCTCTGGTAAGGCAGTGGGCTGAAATTCTCTAAGCCAAGAGCAGACAGGAAAGATCTGGGCTGGGGTAGGAGTGGAACTCTGGGCAGAGATGGAAGACTAAGCTGGGGGAGGAGCTTTAGACTGGGGTGGAGCACTTTGCTGGGGATGGAGTACTAGGCTGAGGTTGAAGCTCTGGGCTGGGATGGAGCTCTGGGTAGAAGTAGAGCTCTGGACTGGGGGTGGAACACTAGGCTGGGGGTGGAACACTAGCCTGGGAGTGGAACACTAAACCGGGGGTGGAGCACTAGACTGGGGGTGGAGCACTAGACTGGGGGGTGGAGCACTAGGCTGGGGGGTGGAGCACTAGGCTGGGGGTGGAGCACTAGGCTGGGGGTGGAACATGAAGCTAGTGGTGAAGCTGTGGGCGGAGGTGGAGGACTAGGCTGGGGGTGGAGTACTTGGCTAGGGGTGGAGCTCTGTCCTGAGGGTGTGACTCTGGGCTCTTGCAGAGATTAAAGGTGTTAAGAGTCCTTGACTAGCGTACTAGCAAGCCTGTGGCCCTGGGTTCCATCCCAGGACTGCAAAACTGAGCATATAAAATGAAGCAAGCAGGCAGAGGGACAAGCCATAGGAGAGTGCAGACAGGCTGGTGAAATGGTCCTGACAAAAGTGAGGGCAAGGCCAGGTTGCAGCTGCCATGTGCCGAGCAAATGGAGCTACTGAGACACCCTCCAAGATCTTCAGACAGAGGCCCAGCAAGTTCAGCCTTTTCTTAAAGAAACGAGAAGGGCTGCAGAAGGAACAGGTTTAGGAATGAGGACAGAAAGTCAGGTTGAGGTGTTAAACTGAGGCAGAGGAACTTGGGGGTGGGGGGGCAGCTGAGTAGGCCAAGGGCTTGCCACACAAGCATGAGGGCTGAGTCAGTTCCCAGAACACATTTAAAAAAAAAAAAAAAAAAAAAAAACCAGGCATAGTAGCAGGCCCTAATAATTTGCATGCTTGAGAAGCAAAGACAGGCAGATCCTTGGGGCTTGCTGGCCAGTCATGCCAGCCTGCTTGGGGAACTCCAGGCCAATTAGAGACCCTGCTTCAAAAAAAAAACAAGGTAGATAGCACCTGAGGAAAGACAGCATTAGCCTCTAGCCTCCACGTGAAAACTGGCACACACATGAACATGTACATACATACATGTACACACACACACACAATCCACAACCATTGACACCTTAACTCTCCTGTGCCTGTGGGATTAGGTCACCACCCCTCCATTCAGACCTGCAAAAAGCACTAACCAGGAGTACACATGCCGGAAGCGTCTCAGAGAGGAGGCTGCAACCGCTGAAGGAAGCAGCACCTCCTGCAAGGGCTGCAGTTCCGATGGAGGAGGTGTGCGACCTCAGCGGGTTCAAGAGTAACAGGAAAGGAAGCAGGCAAGGCATTGCACAACCCTTCCTGGGGAGACATGCAAGGGAGGGAGTACCTTCAGGAGCAGGGATGGCCTAGTGATGGCCACATCACCAGAAAGCACACCCCGCCTGGCATGGCGAGGGTTTCAGTGGTAATTTCTGGAGACTGAGAGAGTGCGGGAATGCCGATGGATGGAAGGAAGAAGTTCGGATGTCCAAAGCCACAGACACGACTGTAGTTCATGATAGGCTGGGAGAGACTTTGTGAAGATCAAGAAGACAGAAATTCGAAGTTTCCAGCAATGCAGAGAAGAAAAGGAAGTGTGGCATGATGGTGCACACCTGTAATCCCAGCCCTTGAGAGGCTGAGATGGGAGCCTCGAGAGTTCAAAGCCAGCCTGGATTACACAGCAAGTGTGAAGCCAGCTTGGGCTATATGAGATCCTGTGTCAAAAAATAAATAAATAACAGAACAGAATAGAACAGCAAAACATTAGAGGAGGGAGAGAGAAGGAAGGGAAGAGAGGAAGAGAATAAAAGAGACAGTAAAAAAAAAAAAAAGGAAGGAGGCTAGGTGCATGTCTCCAGTCCCAGCACTTGAGAGACTGAGCCAGAAGGACGGTGAGTGCAAGGCTAGCCTGGGCTTCATAGGGAGACCCTGTCTAGAAACAGATGGGATGGCGGAGATGACCCAAAGGGTAAAGCACTTGCCATAAAAACATGAGAACTGTACCTTGAACCCCCAGCACCCATGTGAATATCAGGTGGGTGTAGTAGCTTCCCTGTGGTCTCAATGCAGAGGAGACAGAGACCGGGGATCCTTGGGGCAAATTGGCAAACTAAGCAAGTCAAATCTGTGCGCTTTGGATTCATGAGGGAAACCCTGCCTTAATATATAAAGTGGGGGAACAATTGAGAAAAACGCCTAATGTCAACCTCTGGCGTGCATGTGTGAGCACACACATGGGCGGAGGGGTTAGGAGAGAGGGAGAGGAGAAAGCTGTGTGCGTGTGTTGAAATAACACCATTTTCCACTAATGGGACCAATCCTTACATGCTAATCAAAGAAAATAAAATAACACGAACTCTTTCCACTTACGCTACGCCTGTCTGGAAGCCGACTGTCTGCATATTTTCTTGATTTTCCTCTTGAGCTCCTCCTCCTCTCCAGGCTACCACTAATAAATCACAGCATTCGGTGCTGTTTTTAATAAATAGAAAGATCACAGCACGATGGCGGCGCGGCGGAGTTCGGCGTTTGTTTGATGGAGGTAACACTTCCACAACAAGATGCATTTCTGTTCCTGCAGTCATGATTAAAAACAGAAATCGAGCTGCATGTTGATGGAATCGAATGATAGCGGGCACGCTTTGTGAATTCTAAAAACAAAAGGAACAGGCTGCGGGGACAGCTCAATAGTAGAGCACCTACCTAGAATCTCCTGCCAAAGGGCTGAGGACCTCGCTCAGTTACAGAGCATCTGCATGCAATCCCCCAGTGAGGGGCTAGGGATACGGTTCAGTAGTTGGAGCCGTAACCTAGAATCCCCCAGTGAGGGGCTAAGGGCCTGACTTGGTGATAGAACTCCTATCTAGAATCCCCCTGTAGGAGACTAAGGGCAAGACTCAGTGGTTAAAAACTTGATTAGAGTCCCCCAGTGAGGTATTAGGGGTGTGGCTCATTGGTGGAGCATTTGACCTAATTTAGCCGTGGTTCTCAGCCTTCCTAATGCTAAAATAGAGTTCCTTATGTTGTGCTGACCCCAACCATAAAGTTATTTTTGCTACTATGTCATTAGTGTAATTTTGCTACTATTATGAATCATAATGCAAATATCTGTTTTGCAATGGGTCTTAGGCGACCCTTGTAAAAGGGCCATTGGACATATGAAGGTGCCACAACTTATAGGTTGGGAGCCGATTATTTAGAGACTTAATCCAGTCCCTTGAGAAAGACACATTCTTGAGAGCAATGCCCTTATGACCTTATAAATCTTCAGTGCCCGCTCCTTCTGATATGGTTGTACTGAGGAATTAAAGCCTTAACATGAGTTTGGGGACAGACAGCCTACCCTGAAATCTCTAGGCATTTTAGCCTAAAGGCAAAAACCAAAACAGCTGAACAATGCTGTGTGTGCTTAGAATCTCAGTATTTGTGTGATAGAGAAAGGGTATTGAGGACGAAGAACTGACTGCACAGCAAGTTTGGAAAACAGTGTGTGGCTTTTTACACACCAGAAGCAGACTGATCATTCTAGAATCTGAACACAAATGTTGTAGACTGATTTGCTCTTGACTGAGACTAAAGTCAGCCTACTTTTCTCTAGCCCAGCCCAGATTAAGCATCAAACCTCGCTTTGGCACCCCACACATCATTCGAGACAGTGTCTCGTGTATTCCAGGCCAGCCTCAAACTCTATATGAAGCTGAGGAGGAATTTGACATCTCAGTCCTCCTGCTTCTACACACACAGAAGTGCTGGGAACACAGATGTGGGCCACCACATCTGGTTTATACAGTGTTGGGATGGAACCCAGGGAAGCTTCTACCAAGTAAGCCATACACCCCAGATAATTCCATGATGTTCAGTAACAGAGAGGGGCTCATGGCATAGTCCCAGTTAAAGCTTGCCTGGTCCTCAGATGAAAAACCATGACCAAGGTAAAGCTAGGCACAAGGGTTGCATTCTTTGGACACTGGCCAATGAATGAACACACCTTTGCTGGAACCTGGGAGCCAGTACATTTCAGGAAAGATTAGTCAATCAGAATCCAGGCTGCACAGACAGGCACATTGTGGGAGCAGAAAGATTTGCTCAATGCATTTTGAGGTGTATTTCAAACACCTTGTTCGTTTGGAACTATCAGGAGTTACTTACTGTAACCAGGTAACTTCATCCTGCTTGCTGAGTGACCTGTGATGATAGCACTGAGGTAACCAAGTTTGCTTAGGCCAGTTGTAACTCACAGGGCAGGCCCATCCCTGGAGGAGGAGTTTCAGATATCTGCCGAGAAAGCCAATATAAGACTTCCAGAAATCCTAGATGCAGATGCTAAGGTATGGTCATATATTTTCCTCTTCAGTTGATAAAGGACCATTAGAAAGAATCAGCATAGGGCCGAGAATAGATCAGCAGGTAAAGATCTTGCTGCACAAGCCAGCTTGGTACCCCCTGCTCCTTGTTCAGATCCCCAAAATCTAGATAAAAGACAGGCATAGTAGTACACCCGTCCTGACTGTCCTGGAACTCACTCTGTAGACCAGGCTGGCCTCGAACTCACAGAGACTCACTTGCCTCTGTCTTCCGAGTTGTGGAATTAAAGGTGTGCCGCACCGCCGCAAGGCAGCAGTACACCCATCTATAATCCCAGTGCTTTTCAGTCTAGATAGGAGGCCTGAATAGGAGAAGGTCGAAATCTCTTGGGCCAGCTAGCCTGGCATATGCAGCAGTAAACACTAAAAGACCCTGTCTCAAACAGACAGAAGGAAAGGATGAACACTGGGGGTGGGGTGTCCTCTGACCTCTACACACATACTGGGCTAGTACTCGCTTGCTCTCACACACATGACCATACACATGTCATACACATAAAAATAATGGGTAGGGGGGACTAGACAGGATTATACTTTTATCTTCAACAAGAATTTGGTCTCAAGTAACCACACCCTTAAACATGTCCAGATCTTTGAACCCTCAAGCAATCCAAGTAATGTTTCTTTAAGCATGCTCTAAAAACCTGAGGCCATGTCCTGCTGTGGCGGGGGCCATGTTGATGTCTGTGTCCCGTGTCTCCACAGAAGGCCATGAGGATGTCTGTGGTCCACGCTGACACCTAAAGCCATGTTGATGTCGGTGGACCATGTTGCTGACAGACACCATGTTGATGCCCATTGCCTGTGCACCACCAAGGGCCATGATCTATGGTCTGTGGTCCACGCTGTGGCCAAGGGCCATGTAGATGTCTGTGCTCTGCGCTCTCTGCGCTCCCACTGGAGTCCATGTTGACATCTGTAGTCCATGTAACCACCAAAAGCTGTGTTGATGTCCATTGTTCATGTTACCATCAAAGGCCATGGGGATGTATTGGGTCTGTGAGGCCACCTAAATCCATGGTGATGTCTGTAGTCCATGCCACCATGGACCATGTTAGGGTCTGTGTTGTGTTGCTACCAGAGGCTATGTTGATATCCGTGGTCCATACCGCCACCAAGGGTCATGTTGGTCTCTATATTCTGACTTCAGTTGGGCAAAGTGTGGACATCCACGGCCATGTGGGTGTTTATGGCCGATGTTACAACTGAAGGCCAAGTAGAATTCAGGGATCTGTAAGACCACCTGAATCATGTTGCTGTCCATGATCTGCGCTGCCACTGAGGGCCGTGATGTGTCTATGACCTGTGCTGTGGCCGAGGGCCACATGATGTCCATGGTCCATGTTACCACAGAAGGTCGTGCATTTCCATAGCATTTTCCGCTTCTCTGCTTGTGTTTCCACCTTAGGAAGCTGAAGACACTGGGTACAGGGGTACTCATCTATTCAGGAAACTGATCATCAACTTTGAAAAGATAACAGTGGTCTGGGGGGATGGCTCTGTCAGTAGAGTGCTGCTTGCCAGCAGGACCTGAAGTCCATGCCCGGAGGCCATGTGAAAAAGCCAGGTGTGGGCCAGAAAAAATGGCTTAGTGGAAAAGCCACTTGCTGCATAAGCCTGACAACCTGAGTTCAGTCCCTAGAAGTGAAGGGAGAAGGTTGCTACATAAGCCTGAGTTCAGTTCCTGGAACCCAAATAAAAAGTGAAGGGAGAAGGGGCTGGAGGGATGGCTGGTTAAGAGAACTGGCTGTTCCCCTAGAGGACCCAAGTTCAATTCCCAGCACCCACATAGCAGCTCACAACTGTCTGTAACTCCAAGATCTCATACAGACATACATGCACACCAATGCATATAAACTAAAAATACATTATTTTTTTTTAAGTGGAGGGAAAGAAACAGTTCTATCAAATTCCTCTCTGACCTCCACACATGGGCTGTGGTGCACACACAACCAAGCATGCACATGCACAAACACACACACACACACAAATGAGGGAAGGGGAGAGGTCAGAGAGGCATGGGGGCACACACTTGTTATCCCAGAATGGAAAGGCAGAAACAGGTAGGTCATTAAGACCCACTGACGGCCAGCCCAGCCTAATCAGGGAGTTCTAGGCATGCAGAAGAGCATGTCTCAGATACAAGATAGATGGCACCCAAGGAATGACACCCTAGGTCATCCTCTGGCCTCCACATGCACACGCGTGCACATACGCATGCATATGCAAAAAACAGTAACGGGTCTTCAGTTACAGTAGAGGAAATTGCAGTCCTGGAGTGTCCAAAGCCACTTGGCCTGGAAACTACCCATTCCTGTTTCCACTCAGCGTCCTGACTTCTGTCCAGGGGTCTTTCTCCTTCCGCCAAGCTGCTCTGTGAAAGACTCAGAAAGCAAATGGTTTTGTCCCCAAGGTTATGAGCCAATAGAGGCTAAAGGGATCTGTGAAAAAAAAAATGTTAGAGACTAGGAACTCTGCCCAGGTCCCTTCAGTGAGGTCAGATTTCCTGTGCACTGCAGAAGAAGCACAGGCATTAGCCCAGAGAACTGGCTGACCTCACTCAACAACCTCCCCGGAGCTGGGAGCTTTGCCATAATCCAGCCTTGCCGAGAACAGCAGCCCTCTCTCTGCACCATCTAGGGCAGACGTGTCTTTGAACTGAGGGTAACTGCTCAGGGGAATAAGGGGTCCTTTGGAATCGTGGCCCTCATGTAGCATAGCATCCGCTAGCCTCTTGGCTCTGGCCATCAGGATGAAGCCCTCAGCAGCCGAGAGGTCTCTCAGAGAAAGCACAGCCAGTTGGCACACTTCCAAGCACAGCTGAAAGCAGTCTACAGGGGCCCATCTGGAGCCAATCAGTCACACTGGAGTGAAAAATAGCACATGTCAGAGTATGCCAGCCGCCCCGGGAAACCCCAGTCCTGCCACCCTCCACCATGGCCTCACAAATCATCCCAGTTCACATTGTTCACTTGTGCCAGGTGGCCTCTTGGCTTCTGGCTTCCCCACTGCCCCAGAGACCCAGTTGTGGCTGAAAAACAGCTTTCAAGCTGGAAAGCGAGCCTGGATTCTCCACTAGGGAGGACTGAGGCAACTCCCAAGTTCCACATACTCACAGGGACGCTTGGGGACATGCGGTCCGACTTGGCCTTTTCTTTCTTATGATTGATTTTTCTATTTTTATGTGCATGAATGTTTTGCCTACATGTATGCATGTGCACACATATGTGCCTGGTGTCCATGGAAATCAAACAAAGGGCCTTGGATCCTCTGGAGTTGGAATTGCAGACCATTATGAGCCATCTTGTGGGTAGCGGGAATCAAACCCAGGTCCTCTACAAGAATAACAGATGCTCTTAAGCGCTGGCTAACTCTCCAGCCCCAAACTCCACTTTTTCACAGACAGGGAAACTGACCCCTGGCCAGGGAAGCAACTCTGAAGAGATGTCAGTGACTACCTCCAGTACCACGTCGAGCAAACTCAGCTCTCCGTGAGGCTTGTCTTCATCCTAAATTCCCTTGATAGCAAGTCAGAGGCAAGAGGTTGGACAAGCAGATGCACAGATGAAGAGAGGGACAGATAGGTGAGTGGGTGGGTGGACGGAAAGATGACAGACAGATAAATGGATGACAGATAGAGATGGACACGTGCATGGGTGGGTGAGTGGATGGAGACAGAAAAAAATGAGAGATGCTCGGGGGCTGGAGAGATGGCTCAGAGGTTAAGAGCACTGGCTGCTTTTCCAGAGGTCCTGAGTTCAATTTCCGACAACCACATGGTGGCTCACAACCATCTGTAATGAGATCTGATGCCCTCTTCTGGTGTGCAGGAAAACATGCTGTATATAACCAATAAATAAATCTTTTTTAAAAATGAGAGATGCAAAAGATAGATGGAAAGGCATGGCAAGGGGAGACGAAGGTCTCCAAAGGGGAGAATATATAATAAAAACAATATGCATACAGACATAGCAGGGCACTTTCTTTCTCATCGTTGACCCATGAAGAGGATTGTCAAGGGCCTGAGTGACCTGTAATGTGTTTCTTTTCCCCTGTCATCAGGCAAAGGTATTAGAGAAACCCATATTGGTCTGCCACCACTGGTCACATCCCTGAGCCACAGGGGACATTGAACAGGATGCTCACTGCACCTCACTATACAGGAATTGCCTGAGTAAGACCCATGAAATAAGAGCTCTCCTATGGGTGCAGAGACCCACAGCCAAACACTGGGCTGCTCTCGAGGAACCCTGCTGAAGAGAGGGAGGAAGGATTATACTAGCCAGAGATGTAGGAGCCATCACAAGAAAACTCACAGAAACAACTAACCTGGGCTCAGAGGGGTTCATAGAGTCTAAAGAGACAAGCAAGAGCCTGCATGGGACCAACCTAGGCCCTCTACATATATGTGACGGTTGTGTAACTTGGTCCACTTGCAGACTCCTAAGAATGGGAGCACAGACTACTCCTATTGCTTTGGCCAGCTTTTGGGACCCCATTCCTCGCACAGGGATGTCTTGGCCAACCTTAAGGCAAAGGGAAGTGCTTTGTCTCACTGTAACTGGATATTCCATACTCTGTTGATACCCATGGGAGGCCTGACCGTTTCTGAGCAGAAACAGAGGAGGAGTGGATGGTGGGGAGGGATGGGAGTAGAAGAGGGAAGGAAAACTTCAGTCAGGATATATAATAAATAAAGTTTGGTCTTTTCGGTTTTTTGTTTTGTTTTTTAAAGAGTGTTCCTTGTCAATCTGTCCTCACTTTGAAGTTTATCATTAAGAGTGCTGACACAGAAGGATCATGAGTTCAAGGCCTGCCAAGAGCAAATTCAAAGCCAATCTGGGCAACTAAGTAAGTCCTGTCTCAAGATAAAATTAATAAAAAAGAGAATGGAAATATGGCTCAGTGTGTAAAGCACTTACCTAGAATCCCCCAGTGAGGGGCTGGGATGTGACTCAGTGGTAGAGCCCCTGCCTGGAATCCCCCAGTGAGGGGCTGGGGTGTGGCTCGGTGGTAGAGCCCCTGCCTGGAATCCCCCAGTGAGGGGCTGGGGTGTGGCTCGGTGGTAGAGCCCCTGCCTAGAATCCGCCAGTGAGGGGCTGGGGTGTGGCTCAGCTGTAGAGTGCTCTCTCTACAATCTCTTGATATTTATCACAGTAACTAATGCTGCCTAGCACAGTTCTATCAGTTTTTCTTTTGTCTCTGTGACAAAATATCTGACAGAAACAGCTTGGGAAGAAAGATTTCTTTCAGCTCACAGCTTCAGTCCAACATAGTGGGAAGGTATGATGGAAGGCTCTTCACACACTACAGGGCAGTGAGAGTGTCTGAGGGAGGAGGCTCTTCACACACTGAGGGGGGAGGCTCTTCACACACTGAGGGAGGAGGCTCTTCACACACTGAGGGAGGAGGCTCTTCACACACTGAGGGGCAGCAAGAGTGTCTGAGGGAAGAGGCTCTTCACACCCTGGGAGGCAGTGGGAGTGTCTAAGGGAGGAGGCTCTTCACACCCTGGGAGGCAGTGGGAGTGTCTGAGGGAAGAGGCTCTTCACACACTGAGGGGCAGTGGGAGTGTCTGAGGGAAGAGGCTCTTCACACCCTGGGAGGCAGTGGGAGTGTCTGAGGGAGGAGGCTCTTCACACCCTGGGAGGCAGTGGGAGTGTCTGAGGGAGGAGGCTCTTCACACATTGGGGGCAGTGGGAGTGTCTGAGGGAGGAAGCTCTTCACACCCTGGTGGATCAGAAAGCAGGAAGAGGGACAGAAGTGGGGCTTGGCTGTAACTCCCAAGGTCCCTTGGTGACCTTCTTTCACCAGCCATGCCTCCTGTCACAAAGTTTCCATTATCTTCTCCCCATCAAGTCAAAAATGTTATGCGTAGAAAAAGAACAATGTAGAGGGCTCAGGAACATTCCAGACTTTGGGCAGTCACTGGGAGTCTTGAATCCTCTCCCTAGTGGAGAAGCAGGAACTAAAGTCAAGTATAAGACAGATCCCCTGTCCTGTGGGGTTCAAGTTTGCTTTCCATTGCTGTCATAAAATACACTGACCAAAAGCAACTTATAATACGTCATTGATGGAGGTCAAGGAAGGGATCTGAAGCAGAAACCATGGAGAAATGCTGCTTGTTGGCTCGCACACAAGTTCACAATCAGCTGGCTTTCTTCACAGCCCGGGACCTCTTACTCAGGGAACGGTGCCTCCCACAACGACCTGAGCACCCCTCCATCAATTCACAATCCCTAAGAGGCATGTCCGCAGGCTCATCTGATCTGAGAAACTCCTCCATTGAGACTTCCTTCCCTGGTGACTCCTGAGTGCCTCACATTAACAGTTATCGCTAATAGGACAGGCAGTATGAAGGCGAAGAAACACCTTTGCTCTCTCAAATATTTTTTGCTGGCTTCAATTCAAAGAATGCATGTGTGCCAGGGCTCAGATAGCTCAGTTTGCAATGTGCTTGCTGCTCAAGCAGCAGGATCTGAGTTTGAGCCCCAGAACCTATGTTTAAAAAAGAAAAAAAAAATAAGGTGAGGGGACCAGAATGAGGGGAAGGAGGGAGAACTGGGATTGATAGGTAAAATTAAAAGAGAAAGTTAAGAAGAAAGAAAGAAAGAAGGAAGGAAGGAAGGAAGGAAGGAAGGAAGGAAGGAAGGAGGAAGGAAGGAAGGAAGGAAGGAAGGAAGGAAGGAAGGAAGGAAGGAAGAAAGAAAGAAAGAAAGAAAGAAAGAAAGAAAGAAAGAAAGAAAGAAAGAAAGAAAGAAAGAAAGAAAGAAAGAAAAGCGAGCTCTGGTGGTTTACAATCCCAGCACTAGCGGGCACAGAGACAGAAGCCTGATAGGTCCTCCTTTTCCTACTTGGTGAATTCTAGATTCTACTGAAAGACTCTGTCTCAAATAACAAGGTGGGGCCACTGAGATGGCTCAATGGACAAAGGCCTTCTACCAAGCCTGAGAACTGAGTTTGATACCCTGACACCACCATGGTGAACAGACAGAACTAACCCCTGAAAGTCCTTCCCTGGCTTCTGTAAGTGTGTTGTGGTGGGCACACACAGACAAACGTGTGCACAAAAAATGTTAAATATATTTTTATATATATTTACATATGAGACTGGAGAGATAGCTAAGAGCTCTTGCTAAGAGTCTAAGTACAGTCCCAGCACCCACACTGTCTGGCTCACAATGACCTGTAATCGTAGCTCCAAAGAATCTGATATTTTCTTCTGGCTTCTGTAGACACCTGCCTTCACATTCTCTCTCTCTCTCTCTCTCTCTCTCTCTCTCTCTCTCTCTCTCTCTCTCTCTCTCTTCTCTCACACACACACACACACACACACACAATAAATAAATAAATAATAAATAAATAAATAAAACAAAGATTTTTAAATTATTTTTTTAAATGTGGATGGCTCATGAGAAAAGACATCTAAGGGGTTGACCTCCACCTTTCAGAGTATACCATCACACACACACACACACACACACACACACCTTGTCCCTTGAACAGACAGCCAAAGGCAGGGTTGAAGCAAATATTCTTCCCCTCCCACTGATGGCTCAGGGCTGATCACTAAATTCAACTCACCAAATCCAAGTGTGCTCACCCAACCCCATCCTCTGCTGTGCTCAGAGCCTGACCTGCCTCATTGACATGCAGCATTTGTAGCTGAGGCTCCCCGCTTCCAGATCACTGAAAACTAGGGCTGATTTGAAAATGTCAGGCTCTCGTTAGCAATTCCGATGGCCACGGCGGTAATTACGCCTTTTCATGTTCCGGCGTGTTACGCCGCATCAAAACTGACACAGAAGCCTGGTTTTATAATATCACAGCCTGGAAATAAATGTCTAGAATGATATGAAAATGTACTAGGAAGAGATTAATAACTGTTCTTCTAGGAAGAAAGATAGCCCTTTTCAACCACTATATTATATATTTTTCCCCTCTCAAAAAAAAGTCTCTCTGATAGTGACTCTCCTTGAGGGGCACTGAATTATGTTATCATTCACAGGCTGTAATCACTTCTGTCAGCAGCTGGGCTGAGCCACCAAAGGCAGCCGGAGGGGAATCCAGAAGCAAGAGAGGCAAGGAGTGCCAAGCCAAGGACTCTGGAATGGATGCCTCTGAGCCCAGCCCAGCCCCAGCCCAGAGTTCCCCTTCTTAGAGGCACAGCCTGGGTCTCCTGATATATGGGCATCTCCAGCAAAGCATGATGGTTGCCTAGGAATCAAGGAGGCACAGATCTGATGAGGATGATGGTGCACACCTATTATCCTAGCACCGGGGGGGGGGGGGGGGTGAAGCAGGAGCATTGGGAGTTCCAGATCAATCTGGGTTCCATATCCAGATCTGGTAATAAAAAACTAATAGCCAACAAAAATAGCAGTTTACCCTGTGTCAGAGTTAGGATGAATGTCTCTCCATATAGAAAGGGGAGTTTTTTAGAATAACTTATAGGCTGTGGTCCAACCAATCCAACAATGGCAGAATGTGAACAGAAAGTCCAAGATTCCAGTATTTGTTCAGTTCATGAGACTGGATGTCCTAGCTACCCTTCAGTATATGATGGCGTCCCAATGCAATAGACTCTAACGTTAGCAAAGAAATGAACTTGCTAGCAAGATGAAAGCAAACAAGCAAAGAACAAAACACCCTTCTTCCACGTCCTTATATAGGCTTCCAGCATGTGTGACCCAGGCTAAAAGTGTGTCTTCCTGACTCAAGATCCAGATTAAAGGATTGTGTCTTCCTACCTCAAAGGTCTAGATTGGAAGTAGATCTACCTACTTCAAAATAAGTACAGGTGTGTCATTCATTTCTGGATTTTAGTTCATTCCAGATGTAGTCAAGTTGACATGCAGGAGTAGACATCATACCCTGAAAGACAGCATTTGGCTGTGTAGGAGAGTTTTTGATTTCTGTAGTCTCAGCAAGGACTGGACATCTGACGGGCACATGCAAGAGGGGAAGCTGGGAGAGGAGAAGGAAAAGAAGAGGAGGAAAGATGAAGCAGAGGAGGAGGAGGAGGAAGAGAGGAAAGAGTAAGAAACAGGAGGAGGAAGAGGGGGGAGAGAAATGAGAGGAGGGGAAAAGGAGGTGGAAATGGGGAGTGATGAAAGAAGGGGAGAAGGAGAAAAGAGTAGGGGGAAGAGAAGGAGAAGAGAATGGAGGGGCTGGTTTGAATGAGAAATGACCTCATAGGCTCCAGCATTTGAACACTTGGTCCCAGTATGGAGTGGTGGTATAGTCTGGCGAGGGGGCAGGGCAGGCTTCGAGTGCTGGTAGCCCCTTCCTGCTTCTAGTTTGTTCCCTCTGCAGTTAAAGATGTGAACTCTCACCTTCTTGCTCCTGCCCATACACCTGCCTGCTGCCAAGCCTCCCCACCATGATGGACTCTTATTCTTCTAGAGCCATAAGCCCTAATAACCTCTTCCTTCTGCAAGTTCCTTTTGGCTGCGTGCTTTACCACAGCCATAGAAAAAGTAACAATGCAATCACCATCAGAGCCCAGCTTCTCCAAGAATGAGACCATGGGTTCTACCCTAGCCATGCATAAACCGGAATGGGGCAGCAGAGGCAGGAGGATCAGAAGTTCAAAGTCTTCTTTGGCTACACAGCCAGTTCAAGTACAGCCTGGGCTCATGAGAACTTGTCTCAAAAGCAATAAGAGCTTTCAAAGATGTTGAAAACACCACCCCTGAAGGACCACAGGACTTCCTGAAGAGCTGCTGGTCTTTAGTCCACATCAGAAGGCTGCAGAGGCCAGAGTGTCATGTCAGCAAAGGGTATATAGACTCACCAGGGAGAGGCAAAGACAGGTAGGCAAGAACCCCCTATACTGGGCTGCCAGAAGTTGTTGCCTAATATGAAGGAGAATCTTCTCTTCTCAATTAATCCTTCCAGGAAATGACCTCACTGACCCATCTGGAGGCTTGGGGAGTCCAGATAACTCTGTTATCGTCATCCCCAAGAACATAGCACCACAGAACACAGACATGGCCCTCCCAGCCCTCCATCGGACAGTGACCACTTTGTCGGGCCATGGCAAGGGGACAGGGAGGGAGTGCTGATAGACTCTGGGCCAAATATGTATCACAGGGCTGAGATATATGAGGGAGGGGTGGGAGAGGGGTATGCCTCGTCTCTAAAGCAAACAGCAATCTTCAGTGGGCAGGAATGAGCAAGATTAACGAGGCCAGCTACTGCCAACTGCTTATAAGGACTCAAAGGCTTTCAATGTCAGGATATAATGATGACAGGGTAATTAGAACTAATTAAGAGAAAATGAAGCTGAGAGTGGTCTGGTGGGTTCTTTATCACTGAGCCTAGAAGTGCCTCCAGCCCTCTTGGAGACTGTGTTGCCCAGACTTCTTGTTACTATAACAGATACTTGAACTGCAGGAGGAAAGGTTCTATGGGTTCAGGGTTTCAGAGGGTTCAATCTGGGGTTGGCTGGCTCTGTTCCATTGAGGCTGTGGCAAAGTGAGTCATCATGACAGTGAACACTGTTCGCCTCACAGAGGCTGGGAGCAGAAAGAGAGCACACTTATACCAGCGAGATACATCCTACGTCCTCTTTTATTCTAGCTTGCGGGATGTTTTTGTCCATATTCAAAACTGGCCTTTCAAAAGTCTCCCAGGAATTGCCCTCAAAGACATCCCCAGGAGTATGCTTTACAAATCTCCTAAGCATCTCTCAAATCCACTCAAGCTCACAATCAAAACGCACCACAGACTCTGGGAAACCTCTAGGGTGGACCTCTTGCGTCACTATTCCACTCTCTCTGTCCTTTGGCAATGCAGAACCCAGGAACCGGGGAGATCTGTCCGTCAGTAAAGTGCATGCTCTGTAAGCAGGAGGGCCTGGGTTTGAATCTTCAGCACCTATGCAGAACTTGGATACGGCTATGTGCACCTATCCAGCACTATGGGAACGTGGAGACAGGAGGATCACTGAGGCTCTGTTCTACTTTGCTTTCTGTTGCTGTAATAAATACCATGACCGAAAGCAACTTGGGGAGGCAAGAGTTTATTCCAGCTTACAGGTTTCAGTCCATCATGAAGCCAAGGCAGGAGCTCAAGGAAAAACCACAGAGAGATGTTGCTTACTGGCTTGCTTGCTCTGACTCATACTCAGCTACCTTTCTTACATAGCCCAGGCCCACAATGGGCTGAGCCCTCATACAGCAATCAGATCAAGAAAATTCCCCCACAAACATGCAATCTGATCGAAGCCATTCCTCAGTTGAGATTCCCTCTTTCCAGGGTTATCAATCTGACAAGCAAGATTAGTCCATCATAGGTTCTATGAATTTGCCGGCTTAGCTCCAGATTCAGTGAGAGACCCTGTCTCAAAGGAATAAAGTGGAGAGCAACATAGTAGGACACTCAGCATCCTCCTCTGGTCATTGCACACAGTGAGCTCATGCACACATACATATACCATACACACACATTACACATATACCACATATACTCACATGCACACACAAATACATATACATTTAAATAGACTGATAGACAGACAGGTAGGTAAGTAGACAGAGAGAAACTCTTTCATTAAGCCAAGCAAAAAGATGCACACTTGTAATCCCTTCAGGGAAGGTAGAGAGAGGCGGATCCCTGAGCTCACCGGCCGGCCAGCCTTGTCTAATTAGTGAGCTCCAGGTTCAATGAGAGACCTCGTCTCAGAAAGCAAGGAGAAAGTTCAGTGAGATGGCTCCGCTGTTTAAGTGCTTGCTGCACAAATTTGGCAATCTAAGTTCCATGCCCAGAACCCACATAAAGGTAGAAGGAGAGAGAGAGCTTACTCCATAAAGCTGCTGTCATGCAAGCGCACATGTGCAATGGTACACACGTGTGTGCATGCACACACACACACACACCTGCCATTTTAAATTAAAATAAGTAAGATAATGAAAAGAGGGTTTGAGAGCTGGCTTAGTGGTTAAGAGCACTTGTTACTCTTGCAGAGAACTCAAGCCTGGTTTCCAGCACCCATGATGGGTTATTCACAACCGGTTGTTAACTTTAGTTCCAGGGGATCCTGCTCCCTCTTCTGGCCTCCATGGACACCTGCACTCATGTGCACATAACCATACAGAGATAAACACATACATTACATTGGAAATAAATAAATGAAATATCCATATGCGGAAGGAAGAAACGAAAGCTTGTGGTAAAATTGTCATGAATGAGCAGTTGGAGGCTGTGTGTATGTGTGATATCAGCCAGCTCTGTGCACAAGACTAATCCTAAGCAGGAGTGGTGACAAGAGGCCTGTCATCCTAGCACTCAGAAGGCAGACGTAGGAAAATGATGCGTTCAAAATCTGTCTGGGCTGTACCGGGAGTGGCCAACAACTTACTGAAATCTTTTCTCACAATAAAAAGTAAAAAGTTCTGGGGTATGGCTCAGTGGTAGATCACTTGCCTAGAATCCCCCAGTGAGAGGCTGGGGTGTGGCTCAGTGGTAGAACCCCTGCCTGGAACCCCCCAGTGAGGGGTGGGGTGAGTGGTTTGACAGTAAAGTGCCTGTCTAGACTATCCTAGTGAGGGGTTGAAGGGCTACTGAACCCCAAAGCTAGCACATCACAGAAATGTGTTCTTAAAGTCGGGGTTATTGGGAAACCCAAAATCAAGCCTCTGGAAGATCCCACGTCCCCCAGACTTGCTTCACAAATACATCCAAACACTAATGTTACATCATGGTGGCTCATGCCTATCACCACAGTACTTGGGATGCTGAAGTGGGAAGATTATAATCTCAAGGTCAGCCTAGGCTACATAATGAGATCTCAATCTCAAAATACCTAGTGAGCTGGACATGGTAGCACACACCTGTAATCCCAGAACTCAAGGGAAAGAAAGAAGAAAATCAACCACTGAAGGGCAATCCCAGTGGCCCAGCAAGCTCAAAACAGGCCTGGGCTACACAAAACTCTGTCTCCAAAAACCAAAATGAAAAGCTGGGGAGATGGCTCAGTCAGTAAAATGTTCACCTTACAAGCATGAGGATCTGAGTTCAATCCCCAGAACTCACACTAAAATAAATAAATAAAAAATTCAGGCACAGTGGCATATGCTTATAATCCCAGCACTGGAGAAGCAGAGACTAGATTCCTGGAGATGGGGGTGAATCACTGGCTAACCAGTCTCACCTACTTGATGAGCTCCAGGTTCAGGGAAGAGACCCTGTCTCCAAAATACCAAAAAAAAAAAAAAACGAAACAAAACAAGGTAGATAAGCAACCGAGCAGCAGCAACCAAAGTTGTCCTGTAACCTCCACAGGCATGCCACACACACAAGCACACACATGCCACACATATGCACATCAAGTCACATATATGCACATGCAAGCACACACATGCACCCAAACAAAAGTAAGCATGCAGGCACACGCGCACAACACACACACACACATACAAACACACACACACACGCGCGCGCGCGCGACAAAAGAACAGACCCACAACTCAATAAAGCACAACATAAACAAAAAGCCTGCGCAGTCACCCCCCCACCCCAACCCCCCGTTCAGCCTAACAAGTCTAAAGCCTCAGAAAGAAAAAAAAATCTTTAACCCAATTATGTCAAACCCCACTGGATCCATTTGATCTGGGAAAAATATCATGGCTGGCAATCACGGAGAATATTAAGGTATTAGCAGCCACGGCTTTAGAATTGCCTTGGAAGGGAGCTGGGAATAATCGCACATCAATTGCTCAAAAAATCAGCAGTAAAAGAAATTTACATTAGTGTATAAATTATCCTCCCAGCAATATAAATTAGGATTTTATACCTCCTAATGACAACAGTACAGGCCCCGGCTGTGCTCGGCAGAGCTCCTGGAGGAGGGAGCCGCCGAGCCCTCCATCCATCAGGCACCTGGGTCCAAGCGTTAAAATGAGAAGCAGAAGTGACTTGGATCCAACCCGCCTGCCTGGAAGGCAGCCCAGCTGGAAGGTTCTCCAAGCACCGCCAGGGAAGGCAGACAAACTCTTCAAAGCTCAGACTGGGTTCTGCCGAGTGCAAAAACAATTTGCCTCCTGTGGTCCTCCCCAGACCTTCTAGGGAGACAAAGGCGCTGGATTCTGCCGCAAAGCTGTTGTGTTAAAAGCGCTTTTGTAACGAACACTGGGGGTCCAGTTTTGCTCTGTGCTACTGTAACAAAAAACCTCAGAATGGAATCAGAGGCTTAAACCGGGCGTGGTAGTACACGTCTGGAATCCTAGTGTTCTGGAGGTGCAAATAGGATGACCAGGGGTTCAAGGTCATCCCTGGCTACATAGCGTATTTGAAGCCAGACTGAAATGCTAAGAAATGGACACTGGACCAGCTAGATGACTCAGCAGGTAAAGGCGCTTGCTGCCAAGCCTGATGAACTGTGTTTGAGCCCCACAACCCATACAGTAGCAAGAAAGAACCCTCCCACAAGCTGTCCCCTGACCTCCCTCCACATGCACACTGTGGCAAACGCACCACAGATACACACAGAGACACACATGGACAGACACACAACAGACAGGCAGACACACACATACCACATGAAAATGAAAAAAATAAAAAAGGGATGATTAGGAATAAGGGAGGGAAGGGGGAAATAGAGAAAGAGATATAGAGAAAGAGAACAGGGGGCTGGAGAGATGGCTCAGTGGTTAAGAGCACTGGCTTCTCTTCCAGAGGACCTGAGTTCAATTCCCAGAAACCACATAGTGGCCCACAGCCATCTATAATGAGATCTGGTATCCTCTTCTGGCCTGCAAGCAGACATGCGGCAGAACATTGTATACATAATAAATAAATAGTGTTTAAAAAGAAAGAAAAAGAACAGATATTTAATTCTCATAATGTGGATGCTCGGAAATCCAACGTCAAAGGTCTTGTCCTGTCATCCCTGTCAGATGGCAGAAGGACAAGACATAGGGCACTGCCATCTCAACACCTGACAGAAAGCAGAGAGGAAAGACTGGTTTATTTATTTGTGGTTTTGGAGGGGTTCAGTCCATCCTGGCAGGGAAGACCCAGTGGGTGGCTTAACTGATGGCAGCAGGAGGTGTGGTAGACTCTCTTCATATCACAGTGGACTGGAGACAGAAACGCACAGGGGAAGGGGGCTGCGTACAAGCCTTTGAATCACGCAGCCTGGACCCGTCACCACTGGTTGTTACCATGCCAAGGTCTGCATTATTTACTTTCTTGTCATAGTGGCCAAATACCTGACAGAAGCAACATGAAGAAAAAATTTATTTTTTTAAAAGATTTATTTATTTATTTATTTATTTATTTATTTATTTATTTATTTATTATGAATACAATACTCTGTCTGCATGTGTACCTGCACCCCTGAAGAGGGCACCAGATCTCATTGTAGATGGTTGTGAGCCACCATGTGGTTGCTGGGAATTGAACTCAGGACCTCTGGAAGAAGAGTCAGTCCTCTTAACTGCTGAGCCATCTCTCCAGCCCCAAGAAAGGATTTATTTAAGATCACTGTTTCAGAAGGAGCAGTCCACAGTGGCGAGGAAGACACAGCAACCGCCAAAACTCCAACAGGCAGCGGCTTCTTCATATCTGTGGGGGCTCATAGTACAACTTTGGCTCAAATCTTGGCAGATCAGAAAGATCATTAACTCCTACTCCAGGGAATCCAATTCCCTTTCCTGGTTTCTTCAGGAATCTGCACTCATGTGCACATGCCCACACACATATATACACATACATACTGTTAAAATAAACTAAACCTTTAAAAAGAAAAAAAGACAAAGTCTAGACTAGACTAGACCTAGGCTATATATTCTTCAAGGCTCCCATTCCCAGCTAGCATCTACTTCTAGCTAGGCTACAACCCCTGAACACAGCGTCACTGGATGGGACCAAGTATTCAAACAAGATCCTGTGGGGAACCTTCCAGAACCGTAACAGAATCTGATGTCCCAGATTAGATTGGGAATTGTTTATGGGTTCCACAGTGGGGCTGTGGGGAAAGTGGTTTACAACTTGTATAAGAGCATTCTAGTGGTTGGAGATGCTAGAACCTTAGTTGTTCCGGGAAAATACATGAGAGAATTTAACTGACTTCAGGAAGGAGGGGTTCATTATAATTCACAGATGGAGTGTACGGGCTTTCATGGTGGAGATGGCATGGTGGCAGGAGTGTGAGGTGGCTGGTCACATGGCATCCGCAGTCAGGAGGCAGAGAAAGACGGATGCTGGTTCTCAGCTCGCTTTCTCCATTTTATTCATTCTGGGACCCCAAACTACAGGAGGTGCTACCCACATCAGAGTGGGCCTTCCAGATTCAGTGAGACCTCTCTATAAATGCTTCACGGACACCCGGAGAAGCGCCCCCAAGTGACTTAGACCCATTCCAGTTAACAACGAAGATTAACCACCGCACTTAGGGTAGCTGATATGGATGGTCCCTCCCAGGACAGAAGATGAGAAGCAAGGGTATAAAAAGACAGAAGACACCAACAACCTAAAAGAGAAGCAGGAGCCAAGGCTTCCTCCTCTCCTGGAGGTCAAGGTCAGTCCTTGATTCTCAGGGCCCCGATTGACTTGCTCAATTAATTAAGATGGGAACCTGGTCTCCATGAGAACGTTTTCTAATAAAAAATAAAAAAATCCCTGCAGAATAAAATGTTATGTGTCACTTGTCAACAAACCTCCATGCATTTTGGTGAAATAAACATCTGATTCTGGAGAGAGAGAGAAAAAAAACTTAATTAAAACTGCTGTTGGCGCTCAAGTGATTTACGAGATCACTTCCAGCCTTCGCCCCAACGATTCCCCAGAGAGACACCAATTATCTCCCAGGGATGTTGGGAAATTCTCAAAATACTCTTCTCAACAGCATGAATCTTTAATACATTTTAACTTTCAAAAAAATCAGATCACATAGCACTTTTTCCAGGAAAATAATGCTGCAAAGTTTGGAGGGAAGTGAAACAAAAAAAAAAAAAAAAAAAAAAAAAAAAGATAAAGAAAAGAAAGGAAAAAAAGACTTGTCAACGAATCTTGGAAAACAAAAGTTTGTGTTAACTCCATCACTGTGACAAAATGCGCAGGGCAGATCATCTCAGCTGAGGAGACATTTTCTGCCCTTGGTCATTGACTCCATGTTATGGGCCTATGTGAGGCAGAGTATCACGGTGGACAGGTAGTAGTGGAACCTAACCCATCACCTTATAGTAGCCAGGAAAGAGAAGGGAAAGAGAAGGAGAAACTACAAACAAAATATACCCTTCCACTGGGTGGTGGTGGCACACACCTTTTAGTCCCAGTGCTTGGGAGGCAGAGAAGGGTGGATCTCTGTGAGTTCAAGACCAGCCTGGTCTACACAGTGAGTTCCAGGACAGCCAGGGCTACACAGACAAACCCTGTCTCAAAAAACCAATATATGTACATACACCCTTCAAGACCTCAGCCTCGGAGACCCAAATCCACCAACCAGGCTACACATCCCAGTAGGCAGTAAGTTACGATTCTATCAATAGTTGAATCCACTGATGAGGTCAGAGCCCTCATGAGGTCTAAGGCCCCAGCTCCAATCACTGCTATATTGGGGGACAAGACTTCAACACATAATATTATGTGGGGGTGACATTTCATATTTAAATGATAACAGGGATAACAAGTTTTTACCCCAGAGCTTCATGGGATGCTTATTGTAGCACCACTGGGTACAAGTCACTATGTAAAAAAAAAAAAAAATCCCAGACCCATTCTTTTCTCCCTTAAGCTTGAGAGTAATGAGCTTTACAAGCAGAGGTTGAGAAGTCAGACTCCTGGTTCCATTGCTCCCAGAGGGAAAGCCTGGATTGGCAGCTAATGTGGGATATCCTTCTGTATACTGCGAATGTGTTGCTCTTATTGGTTGATGGATAAAGCTGCTTTAGCCTATGGAAGGGCAGAATATAGCTAGGAGAGAAAAGCTAACTGAATACAGGAAGAAACCTGAGCCATTGGCCAAGCAATTTTTATTAATATTAAGCCTCTGAGTGATTATTTCCTAAGTGGCTATAGGACCAGGTGGGACACAGAAAAGCTTCCGGCTATAAGTAGCCTCTTACATAGTATGACTTAGTCCAGAGTCCAGAGGGATTTTCTTTCTGGTGCTTTAGTGGCACTAAAACTGGAACCCAGGCCTGACATGTGTAAGGCAGTCACTCTACCAATGAGTAACCCTCAGCCCTTTAAGACTGTAACCCAGACTAACCTGGAACCATAATCTTCCTGCTTCAGTCCACTAAGTACTGAGATTCCAGACATATACCACCATGCCCAAGTAACATGTGCAGGTGTGGGGGGCGGGGGTCAACCTCTGGTGTCTTCCTAAGTCTCTATACTGGTTGTCCAGTGAATCCCAGGGATGCTCCTGCCTCCACATCCCCAGCACTAGGATCACAGGCTCTCGCTGGTGCCCTTGACTTTTTTATGTGGGTTCTGGGGTTCAAACTCAGGTCCTCATGCTCATGTGGAAAGCACTGTATTGACTAAGCTGCTCATCAGAACCCATCACCACTGGCAACCCTTAGGATTTCTTGAGCCACAGAACAGTCTTTTACTATTCAGAAATGAATCTTTGCAAACCCATGGTGGGAGAGCCCCTAGGAAGCTTCAGGGTTGTGATTCCAGAAAAGCCAACCAGACTGCAGTCTGGAACTTTCCACTTCATGCCTAGCTCCAGAGAGGGTAGAGAAACCAGGGGCTGTGTTTAGCCATACAGTCTACCATGGAAGTATTCACTTAGCCCTGTGTAATAGGACCTCAGATTTTAAAATTCTGCCAGCACAAATCTCAAGGAGCTTCCAAAGTTGGTAATTATGTGCTTAAGAGAGGATTGTGACACCCCAGAAGAGGACGGTAATGGGCTGCCTGACACACATCATCCCATGTGTCTCCTAAGCTATTTTCCTTATGATAAAACTGTAATTATACATAGATTCCTGGTCTAGGGTGTGGCTCAGTGGTAGAGCCCCTGCCTAGAATCCCCCAGTGAGGGGCTGGGGTGTGGCTCAGTGGTAGAGCCCCTGCCTAGAATCCTCCAGTGAGGGGCTGGGGTGTGGCTCAGTGGTAGAGCCCCTGCCTAGAATCCCCCAGTGAGGGGCTGGGGTGTGACTCAGTGGTAAAGCACATGCATAGAATCCCAGTGAGGGGCTAGGGTGTGTCTCAGTGGTAGAGCCCCTGCCTAGAATCCCCCAGTGAGGGGCTGGGGTGTGACTCAGTGGTAAAACACACGCATAGAATCCCAGTGAGGGGCTGGGGTGTGATTCAGTGATAAAGCACGCGCATAGAATCCCAGTGAGGGGCTGGGTACGGTTCAGTGGTAGAGCCCCTGCCTAGAATCCCCCATGAAGAACTGGAGGTGTGGTTCAGTATAGAATACCTACCTAGACTGAATGAGGCCCTGGGTTCATTCTCCACTACTGCAAAAAATAAATTTAAAAAT
Organism: Chionomys nivalis; assembly: GCF_950005125.1. Lineage (NCBI taxonomy): Eukaryota > Metazoa > Chordata > Mammalia > Rodentia > Cricetidae > Chionomys > Chionomys nivalis. The sequence continues at coordinate 100,117,402 of NC_080088.1, read as the reverse complement.
TAAACACTTGTTCTCTAGCTGTTGGCACTGTTTTTAGAAGGTTATGAACTCTTCAGACAATAGGGTCCACCTAGGGGAGGTCTGAGGGCCCCATCTCCTGTCTGCTCTCTGTTTCTGGGTCCACTGAAAGGTGAGGAGTCCAAGCCACACACTGACTGACTGACACCATGCCTTATCTTCTAGGATGGGTTGTGTCCCCTTAAACCATCAAACTGTAAGATCAAATAAGCCCTTCTTCCCTTAAGTAGCTTCATGTCGGGTATGTGGTCACAACGATGAGACCACAGGGAATATGGGTGAGTTGAAAGAGCCGTAACTAGGACAGGTGTCATCTAAAAGGAGTATCTCATGCCCTGGGCTGCTTAGTTTTAAAGGTCAATTTGTCATAGAACCATTGGAAAACTGAGGAATTATCTAGATGAGGTTGGCCTATGGTCTTGTCTGTGGGAAATTGTCTAGACTGTTGACTGACTCAGCCCACTTTGGGTAGAACAACTCCCCCAGCAGGGGGTCCTACACAGTTTAAGGGGGTAAAGAAAGTTAAATACTGAGTAAACAAGAATAATTCATTTCTCTCTTCTTGCTCTGACTGCGGATGTGATATGAGTAGTAGCCTCAGTTCCTGCCTTCATTTCCTCAGAGACAGACAGTAACGGGCTAACCTAAGCCAGGCACACACTCTCCTCTTCTGAGTTACTTTTGGTCATGGTATTTTACCACAGTAGAAAGAGAGAGGCAGGAGGAGGAGGAAGAGAAGAAGAGGAGAGAAGGGGAGAGGAGAGGAGAGGGGAGGGGAGGGGGAGGGAGGGGAGAGAAGAGGAGAGGGGAGGGGAGAGGGAAGGGGAAGGGAGGGAATGGAAAGGGAGGGTAGGGTAGGGGAGAGGAGAGGGGAAGGGAGGGAATGGAAAGGGAGGGTAGGGGAGGGGAGAGGAGAGGGGAAGGGAGGGAATGGAAAGGGAGGGTAGGGGAGGGGAGAGGAGAGGGGAAGGGAGGGAATGGAAAGGGAGGGTAGGGTAGGGGAGAGGAGAGGGGAAGGGAGGGAATGGAAAGGGAGGGGAGAGGGGAGGAGAGGGGAGGGGAAGGGAAGGGAAAGAAGAGAAGAGGAGAGGGGAGGGGAAGGGAGGGGAGAGAAGAGAAGAAGAGAGGGGAGGGGAAGGGAGGGGAGAGAAGAGAAGAAGAGAGGGGAGGGGAGGGGAGAGGGAAGGGGAAGGGGAAGGGAGGGAATGGAAAGGGAGGGGAGGGGAGAGGAGAGGGGAAGGGAGGGAATGGAAAGGGAGGGTAGGGTAGGGGAGAGGAGAGGGGAAGGGAGGGAATGGAAAGGGAGGGGAGAGGGGAGGAGAGGGGAAGAGGAAAGGAGAGGAGAGGAGGGGAGGGGAGGGGAGGGGAGGGGAGGGGAGGGGAGGGGAGAGGAGAGGAGAGGAGAGGAGAGGAGAGGAGAGGAGAGGAGGGGAGGGGAGGGGAGGGGAGGGGAGGGGAGGGGAGGGGAGGGGAGGGGAGGGGAGGGGAGAGGAACAAGCCCCTTTAACCATCCCAGTCAGAGACACTCTGATTTATTTTCTTACACTGTCATCAGCTGTCTTATGTTTGAACTGCAGACTTGGGACTCCATGGAAAAAAGTACAAGGCCCCAGACAGATGAGGACAGCTGAGCCAAGGAAAGAAAAATGCCCAAGGAGTGACAAGCACCCACCCAGGAATGTGACAGCGTTCAGCAAGATCTGTTCCAAGAAAGATCTGTTCCCTGACAAATCCCTCCCCAGAGGAAACTCCCAGTAAGTGCTAATAGCAGAATCCATAAGAAAAAAAGACTCCCATGCACAGAGCATATTCCTGAGGGGCCACTTTGCTTCTCGCCGTGTGTAGTTACGGCCCTCTGAGGAGGGCTGTCTTCCCAGCGATTGCTTGTTTCAACAGAGCAGAGGGCCTGAGTTTAACAGAACCTGACGAGCATCTTTCAGCCAGGCAAGCGATAGGGGGAAAAGGGAAATGGATGACAGGCGCTGATGGAAAGCAATGCAAAATGGATGTGAGAGCCCCGGATTCAAGACCATCAACTAGGACTGAGGAGATAGCTCAGCTGGCATAATGCTCGCCAGCAAAACCTGTGGACCTGAGTTCAATCCCTAAACACCACATAAAAAGAAAAGAAATACAAAGCAGGTTGGTAAAAGTACAGTTGGAATCCCAGAGCAAAAACCTCCTGGGCTCACACTGCCAGCCAGCCTGGCATGATTGGTAAGTTCCAAGCCAATGAAGAGATTCTGTCTTAAATAATGCTTGTCTATGTTGTGTGAGGAATAACACCTGAGATTGACCCCTGGCTTCCAGGTACATGTGCGCACAGACAGGTACCCCTATGTACACAAACCTAGGGAAATACAAAAGAACCCTAACCTGTGCTCTATCAGTTATTATGATTTTAAAAATGAAGAGGAGGGTTATTGGAGGGTAAATAAAATGATGCATATTGAAATTTCTGTGTTGGCTTACATATAGTATCTAGCCCCAGCCCCTCACTGGGGGACTCTAGGCAGGTGCTCTACCACTGAGCCACACCCCAGTCCCTCACTGGGGGATTCTAGGCAGGTGCTCTACCACTGAGTCACACCCCAGCCCCTCACTGGGGGATTCTAGGCAGGGGCTCTACCACTGAGCCACACCCCAGTCCCTAACTGGGGGATTCTAGGCAGGGGCTCTACCACTGAGCCACACCCCAGTCCCTAACTGGGGGATTCTAGACAGGGGCTCTACCACTGAGCCACACCCCAGCCCCTCACTGGAGCATTCTAGGCAGGTGCTCTACAGCTGAGCTAGCACCTTAATATTAGACTCCTCCATCTTCAGAGTTGCAAAAAACACAATTTATATTATTTTTTTATTTCTTCCTTCCTCCCTTCCTTTTCTTTTGTGGTCCTAGGGTGTTGAATCCAAAGCTTTGTTCATCCTAGGTAAGTACTCTATCACATCCCAAGATCCATCATCAATTGAAAACATGATCCCTAACCAACCCTACAAGATCAGTGACAATAAAAGTAATTAACATACTTGGACATTGAACTGGGTTTTTTTTAAAGTTTTCTAAATGCTTACAATTCTTAATAAGATGAATTAGACATAATTCTGCTATTGTATAAACTGAATACAGCCACTAAGTTTTTTGTTGTTTGTTTTAAGAAAAATAGACTGGGAGAGAGGTACATGGGTAAATTGTTTGCTGAACAAGTGTGAGGACCAATGTCTAGATTCCCATAATCCACATAAATGCTGCAACAGTGTTGTGGCCCAACTGTCCTGAATCCCAGCACTCGGGAAGCAGAAATGGGATCCCCGGAGCAAGTTGGCTAGGTAGGCTCACTGTGTAGGCCAGCTGCCCATTCAGTGGGGAGCCTCACCCCTCAATTAATAAAGTGGAGAGTAGCCAGGAGGTGGTGGCTCACACCTTTAATCCTAGCACTCGAGAGGCACAGACAGACAGATCTCTCTGAGTTTGAGGTTAGGCTGGTCTACAGAGCGAGTTTCAGGACAGGCTCCAGAGCCACATAGAGAAACCCTGTCTCAAAAAACCATAGATAGATAGACAGATAGATTAAATAAATAAATAAATAAATAAATAAATAAATAAATAAATAAATAAATAAATAAATAGCGGGTAATGATCTAGGAAGACTCTGGACATCAACCTGAGATCCACACACACAAACACACACATATGCCCGTGCACCTGCACACATACACGATCCCACATATATATTAAACCAATCCTGAGGTAAAAATCCTTAATGAAATAGTAATGAATAGAAATTAGTAACATACAAAATGAAGTATAGCGATGGAGACAGAAGCATCATGAATTCTGGGGCACCCTGGGGCGTTATGGCAAGTAGCCATCTCCAAAACAAACAAATGAGGGCCAGTGATGGCTCAACTAGTAATGGGGCTTGCTGCCAAGCCTGGCGACCTGAGTTCGATTCCCACAACCGCCACGTGGATGGAAAGTACTGATTCCCACAGGTTATCCTTTGTTCTACATACATGCACCATGAAATCTTCAGAGAGAGAGAGAGAACAAGTAAGTGAATATGCTATCTGTTTGTTTGTTAAATCAAAACAAACACAGCAACCAACAACAAAAAGGGGAGGGGAGCCATGGGTGGGCCCAAGGTCGACATTTTGGCTTCTCTGAACAGTGTGTGGAGAGGTTGCCCTTCTATCTCAGCTCCCCACAAGAGAAGAGAGATGAAAAAGTGGTCTCTGATCCCAGGTCAGCGGCAGTAAGATGCTGACGTCACTGTTGCCATGGGTAGCCAGGCAGGTTATTTACTGCTGAACACCACCCATCTGAGCATGCAAGTCGGGGGGGGGGGGGAGCGGGGGGGGGAGCGGGGGGGGAGGGGGAAGGCGGGGTCAACATCCAGCCTGTGTTCAGCTTCCGACCTCATGCCCCTGAGCACAGGGCTGCGTCTGCCTAAAAAGGAGTGCCTTTTTCTCCTCCTCTCAGATGACTGAGAGGATCCCACTTCAAGCAGGTTTTATCCTCCCTGGTCTCTCTGAGTCTTCCACTCCATTGTACTAAGACGACCCCAAGGCCCCTTGGAGCCTTGCAGTTCTGTGGCTCAACAATGAACTACTCTGTGAGCTCAATAGGGTTCTGTTCTGAGCCCTCTTAGCTGAGGGCTCCTTTTGAAAGAATTAGAGCCGGCTTTCTTGGAGAAAACCCTCCGTGATCCCCTGCCTCTCGATGCAGAGAGCTCTGGTCAGAGCTGTGAGTTTTCATCACACGGCTTTCTCCTGGCCGTCTCCCCTGTCTTTCATTATTCTGCTCATGGCAGTGACAGAAAGGCTCCCACTGGCAGGAAGCAGACGCATCTGCTGGCATCCACGGGCAGCTGCTGGCAGAGCCGGATGGTGGGCGTGCTCTCCTGAATCAACACCGTCTCAGATTCAAGCACAGGTCCGCGAGCAATAAGCAGTCTGTGTCGGGTGGCTGCATGCGTGAGAGGAGGGTTCCCTGGGCTTCGGGGAACCGTGCGGGAAAGCACAGTGTTTGCTGTGCAAGCGTAAGGACCCGAGTTCAATCCTCAGAACTCACGCTGAAGAGAGAGAGAGAGAGAGAGAGAGAGAGAGAGAGAGAGAGAGAGAGAGAGAGAGAGAGAGAGAGAGAGCAGAGTGATGGTAAACACTTATAAACACTTATAATCTCAGCACCGGGGAGGTGGAAACAAGAGGAGTCCTGGGGCCCACTGACCAGACAGCCTCGCTTACTTGGTGAACTACAGACTTATCTTAAGAAGGGGTGGGGAAAGGTAGGCACAAGCCAGATGACTGAGCAGATAAAGACAGTTGTCATTAAGCCTGACAACCAGAATTCGATCTCCAGGACCTACCTGGTAGCAGGAGAAAAGGGACCTCAGAAAGTCATCATCTGACCTATACACACACACCAAGGCACGCATACGCCCGCACACGTGCACACAAAATAAATAGCGAAACTGTAAGAAAAAGTTTTTTTTTTATTGATTCTTTGTGGATTTCACATCATGCATTGCGATCCCACTAACCTCCCCGTCCCTTTGCATCTGCCCTTGCAACGCCCCCCCCCACGCAAGATAAAACAAAAGAAAAATTTAAGATAAAAGAAAAGTCCTATCATGGAAGCTGCAGTGTGACACAGTGAGTCACACAGTAAACCTCTCTGTCCATGCTTCTTACTTGCAAGCGCTCATTGCAATGAGTCGCAGGTCTGGTTCGAGGCATCTGCACCCTATCCGTACTGGGTCCTCACTAGAACACCTCTTGAATATCCTGTTGTCCTGTGTCATGGAGATCCTGCAACTTTGAGCTGTAGGCTTGCCCCTTCACATTCTCCAGCAGACCGCAGACTGGGTAAATGTTGGGATGAGCCAACTCATAGCCCTGGTTCTGGGCCTGGGCAGTGGCTGGGTTGGTTAGTCCACCAGCTCTTCCCTCAGCCCCATCACCAGGGCAAGCTCTCCAGACTGCCCTGTCTAACTCACCCTATGCAGTAAACAGCGAGGCATGGGGCCAGTTCTCCTGCTCTTGTGCCCTCAGCTCACACACACCTCCACCACCAGGGCCAGCTCTTCTGTGTTGCCCAGACGAGGTGCGGGTACCACTATTCTGTTCAATGCTGCGGCTGGTGAGAGGCAGCGTTAGCCCTCTTGCTTTTGTGACCTCAAGGACAGTTCTCCCACCTGCCACAGGTGGGGGAGGGGGGCTTCTCTCCACCACCCCTGCTACCAACCAGATCTCCCAGGCTCGGATTCTCAGGGCCAGCTTACCCATGGCCCTATCAACGGTGCCCAGGGGAGGTGCGTGACCTGCTCTCCGGAGTGCTGCCTCTGGCGAGGGGCACGGTTAGCTCCCTCATCTGCCAGGTGGCAAAGGAGGAGGACAACTCGCCCTCAGCATGACATGGCAGATGAGGGGTGCAGGGCCATCTCTCCTATTCTCACCACTTCAGGGCAGGCTCACCAGCTCACCCACCAGAAGGGTCAGGCACGACCGTGCTACCTGGTGGAGGTGCAGGGTCTGCTCTTGAGAGAGCTGCTGCCGCTGAGGTTCTGGAGCGGCTCGCCGATTCTCATGATCTCAGGGCCAGGCTTTCACACCTGCCACCGGTGGTGAGGGCTGGGGGAGCTGTTCCTCTCTCCTCCACTCAGGACACAAAATGACGGTTGGAGGCGGGACCAAATCTTCCATGCTTACATTCTTGGGGCCCCGTACCTGAGCAACCTATTTATTAACAAGGGGAAGTGCAGGGCCTGCTCTCCTTAGTATGGCAGCTGGGGAGGGACTGGGTCAGCTCTCCCATCTACCACAGGTGGCAAGCGGGGAGGGGGAGAGGGTATCTTTCCCTAGCCCCCACCACCACACCACAGACAAGGCTGTGGGGGCAGGACCAGTCCTCCGACTCTCATGCCCTGAGGGCCAGCTTGCCTGTGTCCCCGCCAACAGGGTGAGCTCTGTCCTGCTGCCTAGGGTAGGATCCACTGTCTTGAGTGCTGCACTCAGTGAGGAGCAGGGCCAGTTCTCCCTAGTGTTGCAGCCAGTGGGGGGCAGGGCCAACTTCGGGCAGTGCTATCCTCCTGGCCTTCGGTGGTAACAGGACCCCCAGACATCAACACAAACCACAACTGTGGCAGGGCCAGAGGCCTAGGTATGGCCCTTGGCAGCATAGGAGCCAAGGTCTGGACATCACCATGGCCCCGAGTGGCAAGCAAACCTCCCACCTCAGCTCACCCGTCACGACCTTCGCCGCTCCAGGTCTGCCTCTCTCCATTCTGTCTCTTCTGTCTTCCGTACCCTGCTCTATATTTGTTCACTGAAATAGAGCTGTGGCGTTGATCAGGCCCGTGTTGACTCCTCCCAGTCCAGACCAGGGCAGAGAGCCCTGGTTGGACATGTGGATCTTCCTCTCCCACTAAGCCTTCAAGAAAAAGTTAAAAAAAAAAAAAAAAAAAAAAGACAGATAACTCATGAAGAATGACACTTAAAGGTTGTGCTCTGACCTCCACACATGTGTACACACGTATATTTGAATGCACACAAATACGTGCACGTGCACACACACATAAAACTGCTGCTGGTGACTCATCTTGGTTGTCAACTTGACTACATCAGAGTCAGCTAATGGGCGCTCCTGTGAGAGATTTTCTTGGCTGGATCCTTTGGGGTGGAAAGACTCGCCTTAAATCCAGATGGTTTGATGTCCGAAGACTTGCAGTAAATGCGGGTCACACCAACCGGTGGCAGCTTACATAAAAGGATGTGAAGAAGGGAGATTTTGTGTTTCGCCCACTTGCCTCCCTCTTGCTGCCAAGTTCAGCTATCCTGCTACAGAGCCCTTCCTTTGTCTGAGTTAGAACCAGTGTCCTAGAGATTCCGGCTCAGACCAATGACTAGCAGCCTCCGGCACCAGATTGGGACTGCAGAAACATCCAGTCTCAGGGGCTGAACAATGACTGAACCTTTGGCCTTTGCATCAGGAGACAGTCATTGTTGGACCAGCTGAATCATAGCCTGTAAGCTGCTCTAATAAATCCCTTTTTAAAATGTATACAAATTCATTAAAGCCATTCTGTTCCTCTAGAGAACTGCTTCCAGCTAGCTCATCCCGAGAGTCTTCTCTCCAGCAAAGTCAAGAATCGGGCTTTCCCTGAGTCCTAAGAGACTAAAGGAGCGCCTCAGGCGGATGCCAAAGACTGGAGCTATGTATCTGCCCTTTGCCACTGACAGAAGAGCCCCAGGAAGAATTACAGTTAATATTCTGCTCATACACTAAGGCCCCAGGGTTCCACCTACAGTGGTCTGTTCCAGCTATCCCCTTCTTTCCTTTTATTCTCTTACAAACATTACCAAACGCCTCTTCCATGCCAGGTTCTATGCCAGCTTCCATATTCCATAATGAACCCAAGTGTGGTCGACTGAAAGGGAAGGGTCCCATAGGTTCATAGATTTGAATTCTTGGTTCCCAGTTTGGTGGACTGTTTCGGAAACATTGGGAGGTGTGGCCTTGTTGGAGATGGTGTGTCACTAAGGGTGGCCTTTGGGGTTCCAAAGCTCACACCAGGTCCAGTCTCTCACACTCTGCCTATAACGTACTGACCCCTCAACTTCTGCTCCAGTGCCGCGCCTCCATTCCTGCCGCCATCCTCCCCATCTTGATGATAACAGACTAACCCTCTAATACTGTAAGCGAGCTCCGGGTTAAATGCTTTTCTCTATAAGCTGCCTTGGCCATCGGGTTTTGTCGCAGCAATAGAACAGTGGCTAAGACACCAAGTCCTGCTGTGGAGGCTCCCACACAGTAGATGTGCAGCATGATTTGTAAAAACCCAGAGACAGATATTGGGGTTCAACCTGAAGGTCAAGAAAGCAAAGCGGCCAGCCCCTGGCTCTTACCTCTACCTCAGTCTGAAAATGGGTGATCCTGCCTCCATAAATCTCACAATGAGACTGACTGAGAGCTGTCTCCTCCCGTCTTATATTCCTCTCAAGTGCTGGGGTTAAAGGCGTGCACCGCCCAGTGTCTATGGCAATTAGTGTGGCTACTGGGATTGAAGGTGTGTGTCACCACTGCTGGTCGGTAAGGCTCACCAGTGGGGCTGTTTTACTCTCTGATCTTCAGGCAAGCTCTGTTTACTAACTACAAATGAAATGCCACTACAAAGATGACCTGAAAGTTACACTATCAGATCATTGCCATATGGGGGGGAATAGGCTAAGCTGACCCAGGACTGAGCACACTCCTCTGTAGGAGGCTGGATGACAGAACAGAAAAGAGGAAAACCTTATCATAAACCTCATCAAGGGACTAGAGAGGTGTCTCAGCATTTAAGAGCACTTGCTATTCTTGCATAGTACCAGAGCTCAATTCCCGCACACACACACGTTGGCAACTCAAAACTCCTTTCTCTTCCTCCTCTCTCTTTTACTCTTTCTCTTCTCTCTCTCTCTCTCTCTCTCTCTCTCTCTCTCTCTCTCTCTCTCTCTCTCTCTCTCCTCTGCCTATGTGTGTGTGTCTCTCTCTTCCCCTTCTCTGTTTCTGCCCTCTCCACCTCCCTTCTCTCCTCCCCTCTCTTTTGCTCTCTCTATCTCTCCCAGGGCATCTGCGTACCTTCGAAACAGAGAGGATGAGGAACAGCTCACTAGGAAACCTCCTGAGGTTCTCTAAATGTTGGTGCAGTCGCAGCTGGGCCATGATCTTGAATGCTGATTTACTGCCATTTTAATATCTCAGCAAGTGAAGGGTGCCCTCATAAAGCATCACAGCAGCCCTCAAATGGAGAGGGATGGCTTCCTTTGTGCCAGGCTATGCAACTCCGTCCTTGAGATCTGCAATCCAAGAAGGAATCTTCAGCGAAAGACAAGGGCATTAATACCCATCCAGGCAGGTCTCAAGGAGAGAATAACTGCACAGCCATGAATGTGGAGATGTTCAAACAGACTCAGCGGTGCCTCGAGAGGGCGGCTGCTCGTGACAAGAGCAAGCAATGGCTTCTAGAATCAGGTAGCAATGCTCAGCTGCCCAGCGTGGGTGATGCAGGATCCCAGGTGCCGTTGCATTCTTCCTTCTGCTTAATAACATTTCCATCCTCTTTGCTTCCATAATTGTGATCACCTCATAAATGATACTAACTAGGATGGTGGGTCATTTTTCTCCAACAATTAGGAAAATAAAAGGCGGGAATACAGCACAGAGCAAAGTGAAAGTGGAATCTGTTAACAATAGTTACAGACTTCTTGTGGCTGGAGAGATGGCTCGGCAGCTAAGAGCTGATGCAGAGGACCCACGTTTAGTACTAAGCATCCACATTGGGATGCTCTAACTCCAGCTCCAGGGGACCTGATGCCCTCTTCTGGCCTCTGTAGATATTGCATTCACCTGTGCACACACACACACACACACACACACACAATTAGAACTATAGATATCTCAGGCAGAGTAGAGGCCCCAGCACTGGGAAACCACTCATTCTAAGGGGGCCTATGTTTATCTTAGGTTCAAATACTCCCTCCTGATGACCCTTTTCTCTCCTCTATTAGTTCTAAGGGACCAATAGAGGCACAAGGATTGGGCCCTCTGCTTCCATCCACAAACATGGAAGCAGGTACCAATTGGGTCTTCCCTCCTGGTGCACAAGCAAAAAAATTATTGCTGATTGGTTGGAGTCTATCACGAATTAGCAGGCTCTGGTGTCTTAATGGCAAAGTGGAAGCTGACTGCTCTCAGGGAAACAGAAACATATGTCCCTTCGGGGCACGGCTTCCTAAACATCTCCACTGAAGAGGATTTTTGTGGTGTATATGTATGTGCAGGTATACACAGGCGTGGAGCACATGCAGAGGTCAGAGAACAAACTCGGGGTTAGTCTTCAGGGACCTTGCACTTTGTTTGAGATGTCACCAATGGCCTGAAACTTCACCAAGAAGCCAAGCTTGTCTGCTTGCAAAGCTTCCAGTGATCTGCCTGCCCCCGCCTTCCACTCGCCATTACACAGGTAGTCCATGCCACCGTGTCTGGAACACATCTTGGCTCAGTGTTTCAGGAAATTTGAGCCCACCGTGGCAGGGAAGACATGGTAGCTCGAATGGGTCAGTCCCTGGGGGTAAGACCTTACAGTAATGCCTCCTCCCATGAGATTACCCAGAAAACACCAAGACAATGAGACCAGAAGCCGTGGCCACCCTCAGATATCTGGAGCCCAGTGACTCACATCTATCAACCAGATTCTACAATCAACCAAAGGTACCAACAGCTGGAGACCAGCTGTTCAAATGCTATGCCCAGTGTCTCAGATCCAACCCACCCTAGTCCCCAGGGGAGCATTGTCCAGAAGTGAGGTCTTGTGGGGAAGGGTGATTGGGTCATGAAGTATCTGATCAGATCAATGAATTTACCCATTGATAGCACTGTAGTTTAATGGAATCTCAGGAGTGTGGTGATTAACTCCCAACTTGACACGACCGAGACTCACTCAGGGAGAATCTCAGTGCGGGAAGGTCTACGCTGGGTTGGCCTGTGGACTTGTCTATGGGGGACTGCTGGACTTCTCTTCCACCACGAGGATAAAATACTCTCACCAAAGCAGCTTAAGGGACAAAGGGCTTGTTTTGGCTTATTCCTCCAGAGAGATTAGGGAAGGCATGGCAGCTGGCAGGGAAGGCATATGGCTGAAGCCAGAGACCTGAGTGTCATATTGTACCCCAAAATTAGGAAGCAGAGACTGAACAAGACATGAGGACAAGGTATAAAACCTCCAAGCACACCCCAGTGTCAAACTTCCTCCAGCAAAGCTTCCACTTCCTAAAGGCTCAATGTCCTTCCTAAACAGATTCGCCTACTGGGAACCCAGCATTCAAGCACATGAGCAGATGGAAAACGTTTTACATTCAAACTATAACGGCCCCGTCTTAAAGGGGGCAAGGTGACTGGAGAGACAGCTCAGCTGTTGAGAGAACATACGGCTTTTCCAGAGATCCCCAGCTTGGTTCCCAAAAACTCCATCAGCACTCACACTGCCCTCAACTCCAGTTCCAAGGGAGATGCTCTCTGGCCTCTGCAGGCACACACACATACACGATACACAGTCACACAGACAAATGAACATATACATAAGTAAAAATAAATCTTAATATATATGTGTGTGCATATATTATATACACATACATACTGATTTATTTTAAATAACATACTTATATGTTTGTGTTATATATACATGTATATATCTTAATCATCCAGAGCTTTGCCCTATGATCAAGCAAGATTGTCTGAGCTGCCCATGGTGCTGATCCTAACACGGGACCCCAGACAACACATGCAGCCAGTCAGCCAAAGAGAGCTGCATTTAATAAGCCTAACCCATCCCAGGTAGCTTGTGACTCCCGATTAACCCTGTACACCCAGAAGTGACCTTTCACCCAGGAACAGGAAGGAGCCCTGCCTGCCTGCACAGGTTCCTGTTATCTTCACAGCTTTCCCGGCACTAAATCACCCAACAATGGCTGCAGGACTAACCGGCTTGTAACAGATTTGTTCACGGATCAAAGTCATCTGACAGAGCCTCTGTAAGCTGACCCCCGGCTTGGTGTGCTCAGCTGGAGGTCTCTGCACTGAGGCTGAACCAGGCAGATGGATTAGCAGTGAGAAAGTGCCTCTGAGTGAGTCCCCTGGAACCTGCTCACCCCAAGACCCCAAGGCACAGCCCTCACATTTCTCTTGAGGCCCTCATCAAGCTTTGCCCTGGATAACAAAGAGACAGGCGTGAGATTTATTAATAGGTGAGTTGTTTTTTCTTTTTCTTTTTTTTTTTTTCTGCCTCTCTCACCTCACTGCCTCTCGCTTATCCTGCTTAAAAGAACATAGTAGTAAATCTCTTTGTAAGAGACTTGATGGGGTCAAGTGAGGTCTAAGACATTGAAAAGAGAAACCTTACAGACAGGAGTTAAAGTCTTCAAAACACAAAGCTCCGAGAGAGCCAGTGAGATGGCTCAGTGGGTAAAGGCGCTCGCCGCAGAAGCCCTACGACAGGAGTTCAATCCCTGGAACCCTCTTAATGTTGGACAGAGAGCGCCAATTGCACAGAGTTGTCCTTTGCCCTCTGTAAGCATGTGCTGTGGCATAGATATGCCCATATGTGTTCATTACCTTCCTGTTGCTGTGATGACACACCATGACTGCGGGGGTTTGAAGAGGAATGGCCCCGAGACTCGTGTTTGAATATTTGGTCCATAGGGAGTAACACTATTAGGAGGTGTGGTCTTGTAGGAATAGGTGTGGCTTTGTTGGAGAAAATGTGTCACCAGAGGTGGGCTTTGAGGTCTCAGAAGCTCAAGCCATGCTTCTCTGCTACCTGTGGATTCAGTTGTCAAACTCTCAGCCACCTCTCCAGCACCATGTCTGCCTGCAGAGGACATGACTAAACCTCTGGAACTGTAAGCCAGCCCCAATTAAATGTCTCTTCACAGCAATAAAATCTTAACTAAGACAATGACCTATACGACTTAACAAAAGAAAGCAGTTAATTGGGCTTCAGGTTTCAGGGTTAGAGTTTGTGATAGTGAAACAAAGGCATGGCAGCAGGAACAGCTAAGAGCATACATCTTGATTCGGAGGCAGAGAATGGCACACCACACTGTGGGTGGCACAGCTCTTATTTGAAACCTCAAAGCTTTCCCCCAGTGACACACCCATCCAACAAGGCCACACCTCCCTATCCTCCCCAAATCATTCCACCAGCCAGAGACCAAGCGTTCAAACATGTGAGGCTATGGGGTCATTCTCATTCAAACTGCCACACCACAAAATGTATCATGCACACACAAGAAAGAAAGAAAGAAAGAAAGAAAGAAAGAAAGAAAGAAAGAAAGAAAGAAAGAAAGAAAGAAAGAGAGCGCAAGCAAACTGGACAATGGTGGTACACACCTTTAATCCCAGCACTCAGAAAGCAGAGCCATGCATATTTCTGTGAGTTTGAGGTCTACAAAGTGAGTTCCAGGACAGGACAGCTAGGACTGTTTCGCAAAGAAACCCTGTCTTGAGAAACCCATGAAGAAGAAGAGGAGGAGGAGGAGGAAGGAGGAAGAAGAGGAGAAGGAGGAGGAAGGAGGAAGAAGAGGAGGAGGAAGAAGAGGAGGAGGGGGGAAGAGGAGAAGGAAGAGGAGGAGGGAGGGAGGGAGGGAAGGAGGGAGGGAGGGAAGAAAAGAAGGAAGGAAGAAAGGAAGGAAGGAAGGAAGGAAGGAAGGAAGGAAGGAAGGAAGGAAGGAAGGAAGGAAGGAAGACAGAGATGGTTTGGTGGTTAAGAGCTCTTAATGCTCTTGCAGAGGACCCAGGTTTGGTTTCCAGCACCCACACTGGGCAGCTATAAATTGCCTGTAACTCTAGCTCCAGGGATCCTGACACCCTCTTCTGGCCTCTGCTGGTACCTGCACACATCTTCTCATACATATTCAGGCTCATGGAAACACAAAGAAGCAGAAATACACATTTTCAAGACCTTAAAAATAAATCTTTAAATAAAAAAAAATGGAGGGGAAAAGAAAGAAAATAAGAAAGGAGGGAAGGAAGGAGGGGAGGAGGGAGGGAGGAAAGAAGGAAGGAAGGAAGGAAGGAAGGAAGGAAGGAAGGAAGGAAGGAAGAAGACTGTAAAATGACTGTGGGTTCTAGGTCAGCCTGGAATATAGACATTGCGAGATGGAAATGGAATGAAACCAATAGGCCATTCAGCAAGCAATTCGATCACATGGATGGAGCTGCAAGCTGGGTGGCCCTTCTACTCCTTCTACTCTCCTGCTCCATGTATCCCCTTGCCTTAGTCCTTACAGAATCTCATCCCACTCTGACACAGATGGGCCCCTGAGCCCCTCAGAGGAAAACATGTATTCTGACCATTGAATATTTGCCAAGACCCAATCACAGAGCCACAGTAGAGATCTGTCTGGGCTTAGGACTGTGCTTGGTGAATCTGCTCACAAGTACATGGTTCAATTATTGTGATGTTGAGTGTTAGTTGTTGAATTTGACAGGGTCTAGAATCACCTGTGAGGCAGGCCTCTGGGCATGCCCACAGTGTCTCTCTGTGTAGCCCTGGCTGTCCTAGAACTCACTCTGTAGACCAGGCTAGCCTTGAACTCAGAGATCTGCCTACCTCCACCTCCTGAGTACTAGAACTAAAGGCATTTGCAACCATGCCCAACTACAGAGTATTGTCTTGATTGATGTGGAAAGACCATTTTTTAATTGACTTCTTTTTTTTTTAATTTTGGAGGAGGGCAGTATATGCACATGTGAGTGCAGTGCCCACAGAGGCCAGAAGAGGGTGCCAGCAATCCCTGGAGCTGGAGCTACGGGCAGTTGTGAACCACATGACGAGGGCGCTAGGAATGAAACTCAGGTCCTCTGCAAGAACAGAAAATGCCATTAACCTCTGAGCGGTCTCTCCAGCCCAAAGGAACACCAATCTTAGTTACGGACAGCCCCACTCCCTGGACAAGGCATCCTGAACTATACAAACAGAGAAAGTGAGTGGAACCCAAACATGCATGCATTCATTGCCATCCTGGCTTGGTATGCCACGAGGCCAGTGCTTTATGCTCCTCCTGCTACTTGGACTTCCCTGACATGGTGGGTGGCACCTGGACATAGGAACTAAATGAACTCTTCCTTTCTTGAGGAGTTTTTTGTCACAATGTAGTTCTAGTAGGCCTGGAACTGAAGAGATCATCTGCTTCTGCTTCTGCTTCGCAAGGGCTGGAATTAAAGGCAGACACCACCACATACAGCTCAGCAATCTCTCTTCTAAGAACAAGACTAGATGAACTGGATGTGGAGGCACACAGCTTTAGTACCAGAACCTGGGAACCTGGGAGGCAGAGACAGGAGGATCTCTGAGTTCAAGACCAGCCCGATCTACAAAGGGAGTTCCAGGACAGCCAGGGATACATAGAGAAATCCTGTGTGTGTGTGTGTGTGTGTGTGTGTGTGTGAGAGAGAGAGAGAGAGAGAGAGAGAGAGAGAGAGAGAGAGAGAGAGAGAGAGAGAGACTAGATGGCTAACAGGCATGAGGCGCTAGTCTCCACCCTCACCACACAAGCCAGGCATGGTGGTACATGCTTACAACCCCAGAGCTCAGGAGACAAAGACAGGAGGATTGGTTTAAGTTCATCCCTGGCCTGACTACATAGTAAGTGTGAGAATAGTTTCCTGTCCTTGGGCATAGGAAACTTTGTCTCAAGAAGGAGGAAGGAAAGAGAGAAAGGAGTGGAAAAGAGAGAAAATGAAGAGGTAAGGAAGAGGAAAGAGAGGAGGAGAAGAAGAGGAGGGGAGAGAATGGATAGCTGAGGAGGGGAAGAAAAAAGGAGGAGGAGATGGAGGAGGAGAAGGCTAATGAGAAAGAAAATGAATAACACTGACATTTGACATATTAATGACATGGTAGCTCCTCAGATAAGCTTGTTTAGAAATTTTGCTTTTTTTTTTTTTTTTCTTTAACCTTCCTGGCTATTACCGATTAAATTAAAATGAGCCCTGAATAAAACTCCGGAACTCCGCTCAGGAAAGAGAAGGTATCACCAGGACCCTCCAGCTCCTGTCCCCTTCTCAATGGAAGCTGGATCAAAGTCACTGTCGGGGCTCACATGTCATGGGTACTGGCAGGCACCACTGAGAGCAAGCTGAGAGGCAGTTATCCTGCTGACAGCGTCAGCTGTTACTCTGTGTGTCTTCAGTGAGATGTCACATCAGACAGAAGGAGCCAGCAGGGAAGAGCCTGAAAGCAGCAAGGAGGCCGCCGTGGAGAATCAGCCCAGACCATCTCACAGCCTCACACCTCTTATTTACAGTGGAGATGAACACCTTCCTGTCATCCTTAACACACTGATCGCTGCTCCAGCTCTGGTTCCAAGCCACCCTCAGACCTGGGACTACAGCAAGTGCTATGGAGCCATCACACCTGGATTTTTTTTTTTTACCAGGGATGCAGAGATCAAACTCAGGTCCCCACGCTCACAAGGTGTGATGATTGGCTCTGTCAACTTGATTCAACCTACAGTTACCTGGGATGAACGTCAAGCTGGGATTGGCTATGTTGGGTTGGCCTGTGAGGAACTGTCTGAACACTTCATTGATGTGGGGAGACCCAGCACACTGTGGGCAGCACCATTCCCTAGACAGAGAGTCCTGAACCTAAGAGTAGAGAGACCAAGCTGAGCACCGTCCTTGACAGCCAAGCATAATGAAGAAGTGGTTTATAAATGTGGAGACAGGAAAGATGTGCTGTGCGAAAAACCGGGTGACATCATCCAGCTTTCGTAGAGCCAGAAAGGACAATGCGGACTTCTGGGGAGAAGAGCCATCAAAGGTCTTAGCCAGTGCTAGACCCTGCATGCTGCGCTATCAACCTACCAGACAAGACGTGTCCGCTGATAAAATAATTGGCATGATTGTTATGGGGTGACTAACCACATTCTGATTGGATTTGAAGCCTGACCCCACAGGACGGAATTCCATGCTTGGTACTGTAATCCTGAGAAAGAAAGAAAGAAAGAAAGAAAGAAAGAAAGAAAGAAAGAAAGAAAGAAAGAAAGAAAGAAAGAAAGAAAGAAAGAAAACCATGACTGGAGAAGTTATAGGCCCTCCTGATTTATTTTTGCTAAGTTGCCAAACTTTCAATGTGCCTTCTAAATATGTAAGTGTATACCCATAGACTCAGGCCGCTTCCAGCCTTGGTCCTTTACAATGTGCCTCACCCCACACCCCATCAAGGCTCAGGGGAGAGGAGGGGGGAGGGATGTAAGAGCGAGAGGATGGAGTCGAGCGATACGAAATGCAAACTTCTAGGCTTGGCACAGCTATCGAATTCATGAACTCAGAACAACTACGGTTACATGCACAAGACCCACACAAAGTAGAGGCAGTCAAAACTCTGGCATAGACAGGAGAGGTGGTTTCCAGGCCCCACCCCTTACTGAGGGGCTCTCGGCAATTGATCATTGGGGGTGGGGGAAAACTGGAGAACCATTCTCTCTTAATGTATATCACCTACCTTTCTGCTGCTGGGACAAAATGCCGTGACCAAAAGCAACTGAAGGAAGAAGGGCTAGTTATAGCCTAGGTTCCAGAAGGAGAGAGTCCATTGTTGCAGCAAGAGTGGGAAATTGGCTGGTCACATACTCATCCACACACAGGCACCATTCTCTGTTAGGAGATCCTGAACTGCATAGGATGGGGTACAGGGAGAGAGTTGAGCACAAGCATATATCCATTTTACCTCAGCTTTCTCAGATTCCATGTTTCTCTTGCGTGTATTTTGGAAGGAGTGGGTACCTGGCAAACCTATGGAGGTCAGAGGACAACTTTCAGGACTCTGTTTTCTCCTTCCATCACTGAAGGACCGGGGATTGAACTCAGGTCGTCAAGCTTGGCAGCAAGCTTCTTTACGCTCTGAGCCATCTCACCTCCCACTCCCAGTTCTTTACTACGGCCATAACTGGCTGCTTCAAGTGCCCACTGCCTTGACTTCTCCACAATGACCGTCTATAACCTGGAACTGGAGGCCGAATAAACCCCTTTTCCCCTAAGGCCACTTTTGTTGGTGAGTGTTAGCACAGCAACAGAAATAAAACTAAAACAGTCCATTAGTGGATGCAGTGGAATATGATTCAGGCTTTGAAAGGATGGGATTCTGATGCGTGCCACGAAAGAAGTGAATCTTGACATAAATACTATCCTCGAGGAGATACATTAGACACAAAAGCCACATATTGTGCGTCCCCATGTCTATAAGATGTCCCCACATTAAGAGCAAATGAAGATGAGCGACTGTCGAGAGATGAGAGAATAAGAACTGGGATTGAAGGTGAGAGCGGAGGGGTGGGGGGCTATTTGGGTGGGGTCTCTGTTAAAACTGACTGGAGTGCTGTGTTTATCTGGACGCACACACAACTGAGTGCTCCTACGAGAGTGGCAGGGCGGTTCTCACCCCCCTAACGCTGCACGCTGCAACCTTAACACAGTTTCTCATGTCGGGGAGACCCCAAGCATAGCATTATTTTGTTGCTACTTCATAACTGTAATTTTGCTGCTGTTATGAATCAGAATGTAAATCTCTGTGATTCCCTATGGTCTTAGGTGACCTCTGTGAAAAGGGGTCAACCATCAGGGGTCACAACCCATGGTTTAAGAACCGGTCTTGATGTTTCTCTGAGTCTGAGAGAAACAAACACATCTTCATAAGGTAACCTTCAGTTAAACACCCTATAATAGCCAGGAGTATGGTACACATCCCTCATCCCATCACTCAGAAGGTGTAGGCAGGACAATTACAAGTTCAAGGTCATCCTCAAGTTCCAGAACAGACTTACAAAAAAAAGAAGAAAAATTAAAGGTTACATGATTACTCAGCAGGTAAACACCCAGGCCACCCAGCAGGGTGACAGGAGTTCCCTCCCTGGTATCCACACAATAAGGGAAAACAAGCCCCTCCAAATTGTCCTTTGACCACCACCACCTGAAGGCTGTGGCACATCACACATACACACACATGCACACACACACACACATGCACATACACACACACTTGCACAATTAAATAAATGCAATATTTTATTGACTCTTAAGAAAATATTTTTATTTCTCTTCCAGAAAAATAAAGGACCTGTGAAGGTGTGGGCTAGACATGGTGGTGTACATCTGTGACCCTGGAGGCTGAGACAGGAAGATTCCAAATTTGAGGCCAGCCAGGCTACCTAGTGAGACACTATCAGAGGGGGGGGGGAAGAGACAAAAGAGGGAGAGAGGCAGAGAGCAAAGGTGAGGAAGAGAGAATTGGATGTGTGAGCCACCAGTATAGCCCCTACCTAAAATCCCTAGTGAGGGGCTGGGGTGTGGCTCAGTGGTAGAGCCCCTGCCTAGAGTCCCCCAGTGAGGGGCTGGGGTGTGGCTCAGTGGTAGAGCCCCTGCCTAGAGTCCCCCAGTGAGGGGCTGGGGTGTGGCTCAGTGGTAGAGCCCCTGCCTAGAATCTCCCAGTGAGGGGTTGAGGTGCGGCTCAGGGGTAGAGCACTAGCCTGGGCCTAGCATGCATAAGGCCTGATGTTCCTTTCCTAGCAATGAAAAAACATAAATAAATGCAGATTGGACAATTAGTCATTTCAAGACTTGGAGGTCATTTCCTATTGAGTGCCTGTCCCTCTTGCACCATCCTGAAGTCATAAACCACATGGCAGGCTACTTCTGTCACATCCCTGTGTATATGTCGCCCTTCCCACTTCACTTCGATTTCCCCTCTATCTTCAGCTACCTCCCTGCCCTGCACGCCCATCGCCCTTTCTCTCTCGGTGTGTTGTTTTAGCATAAGCAGTTATTTGCGGAATGTGTTGCAGAATAAATACACCAGGAAGCTATTATTCATAGCTAATTATAAGAGCGAGGCTTCACAGAGCCTTTTCTGCATGGATGGGAATGCACTCAGCCCTTTCATGAAGGAACTCATCCGGTTGTGACAAGTCACAGATAGCAGTCACTGCATCGACCTGTGAGTAAGTCGATTTCATAGATCAAGGCACTAGCATAGGGGCTGGAGAGGTGGCTCGGAAGTTAAGCGCCCTTGCTGCTCTTGCAGAGGACCTGGGTTCAGTTACCAGTAACCACATCAGATGGCTCACAACCACCTGTAACTCCAACTCCAGGGGATCTGACACCCGCTTCTGGCCTCCACGGACACCACACACACACACACACACACACACACACACACAAAACAAATCTTTTTTAAAAAAGAAAAAGAGCTAGTGGAGTGAGGCCATTGAATATTATGATCCGGAATAGGTCAGTACACAGACAGTCCCTAATCAACTCCCTGTCACCATGATCATTCCCAGAACACAGTAGTGTGTGGCTAGCACTCCTCAAGTTCTTGAATTTAAGTGTGTGTTGTGTGTGTGTATGTGTGTGCATGTGGTGTGTGTGTGCATGTGCGTGTGTGTGTGTACACAGGTTCTCACATAACACAGGCTGGCTTTGAACTTCCCATGTGGGTATCCAAGGCTGACTTTGAACTGAACCTCCTGCCTCTGTTTCCCGAGTGCTAATATTACAGTTGTGCGCCTCTGTGCAGTGCTGGAGATGAAAGCCAGGGCATCACACATGCTAGGCAAGCCTCCGCCATGCTCAACCCTCCAACGCTCCTTTAAATGGCTTCAGAGAAACTCTGCCAGGCTGGACATGGTAGCACACCTCTATAATCTCAGAACTCTGGAAACTGAGGCAGAAAGCTCAAGAATTTGAGCACAGATCATGTTACATAGTGACACACCCTATACCAAAAAGAGAGGAAAGGGGAGAGGAGAGAAGGGAAAGCAGAGGATGTTTGCGTGCACCTGTAATCCTGGCATTTGAGAAGTTAAGACGAGAGGGTTGCCTCCTGCTTGAAGCTAGCCTGGGTTCCATAGTGTCAGGTCTTCCAGGGCTACAACACAGGAAAAGGGAGGGAGACGGAGAAGGAAGAATAAAAGGAGGAGGAAGAGGAGGAGGGGGAGGAGCAGAAGGAGGAGGATGGAGAGGAGGAGGAAGAGAAGAAGGGGGAAGAGAAGAAGAGAAGAAAGAGGAGAGGGAGGAAGCAAGGAAGGAAGAGAAGAACGGGGAGAAGGAGGAGGAGCAGGCATCCTCTGCTAAGTTAGGAGAGCAGGTCTTGGCATGAGCAGCTACTAATGAAGGCTGGCCATGGCCCGCATCACACTAGCTAGCTGGAAATGCATGTGCAACACTCACGTTGCAGGATAAACTGCCTTGACTGCATGCTAGCATTCGCTCTCACAAGCGGAATGAGAGTCAAGTCTGCAGAAAAGTGCTTTAGTGGTATCTGATTTCCATATGGTCTACACTCTGTGGCAGCCCAAAGCTCAGCCCCAGGCAACGAAGAGTTTGTCTCCTGCTGTGGAGTGACACTTAGCTGCCCCCACATTTCAGTCACCTCTATTCTAAGGCCCCTGTCCTAAGGCCACTGTGCCATCTAGAGCCTTCTGGGACAGCCTGCATAGCAGATGTCGGAGAAGAGCTGGGATCCTGGACGGGGGTGCTTCTGGAAGCAAGACCATCAGTCACATTTTGCTGTCTACCCAGCATGCTCCTCGGCAGATGCTCCCCAGCCCCTAAGAAAATGTAAAGAGCCTCGGAGTGTCTGGTTTCAAAGGCTGATCTCCATCTTGCTGACAGGGAGAAATAAAAGGCAGCCTTGCTTCCAAATTGAGGCCGCCTAGGGCCTGCATGCAAGTAATAGAATCTTCCTGGAGACAGTCCTGGGGAAGTAGATTGAGTGTGGGGCCTGGGCTTTCCATGATCTCCCAGGAGATTCATTCACCTCCATCTCACACACATCTGGCACATGAACAACAGCAGATATCAGGCACCTGCTAGGCACCACGTGTGTATAGGAATATGTATGTTGCATAGGTAATACAGTATTACCACGTTCTTACACTGCTGACATCAACATGCACACAGGCATACACTGTGTACCACATTTATAGATGTATACAAAATGCACAAAATGCTCACATGCCTTCCACATACCTACATGCACAGCATAAATGAACTATGCACCACATGTATACATGTACATACATCAAGTATCACATACACAAACTGCTAAAATATCAATGACATACCTGATGTGCACAGCATAAATACACAGGCATACCTATGCAATACCTGTATAGATAAACATATGCCTGTACACAAAACTATATGTATGCACACATGCCATGTGGCACATGCACGTATTGTTTGATGTCATGTGCATACATATACATACATGCAGATGCACACTGAGTACCATGTTTATATGTGAATCCATAGCATGCATCATACAAATATAATGCTCACATAACATTTACATGTTTGGACATACAACATATGAATATTCACAGGCACAAACCAAGTTCCATGGGTATACATGCAAACGTGCATGCACACAAAACATCTATCATGTACCATGTGCATATACTTCTTATGTGCCACATGTATGTACACAGAATGTATATGTGTGCAGACACACTGTGTGCACCACGTGTATGCATAAAGGCATAACAAATACCCAGTACACATACTGTTCACATGGCACATGCATATATACATGTATGTATGTATGCATGTATGTATATATATAAATTAAAACTCATGTAGTGTGATAAACATGAATGCATATAGAATGTCACCTGGATATAAGCATACATGTAAGCATAGATGTGCACATAAAGATATACCATGCACATATATGCACACACATAGGTCTTCCATTTGACCCCCTTCCAGAAGCTGACCAATCATCCCACTAAGACTCCGGGAAGTACACAGTACCAACAGTCCCCAACCCAGTCCCCAGTGAAGAGTTCAGACAGCGCAGCAGTATGTGGAATATTTGTTTAACTATGTAAAGATGTGTTGTTGCAATTGTCTAATTATGTAAAGGTGTGTTGCTGTTTTACCTTGCCTACCTAAGGCACCTGATTGGTCTAATAAGAAGCTGAATGGCCAATAGCAAGGGAGGAGGTATAGGCGGGACTTCTGGGCAGGGAGAGTAAGTAGGAGGAGGAATTTAGGCTCCAGGAAGAAACAAAAAGAGATGCCATGGAGACACCAGGGCCTAGACAGTCAGACAAGGAGAAAGCAGGAAAACGGGACACACAGAGTGAAATGAAGGTTTTAGAAAAAAAGCCTGAGGCAGAATGTAAATGAAGAGAAACAGGTTAAATTAAGTTAGAAAGAGCTAGCGGGACAAGCCTAAGCTAAGGTTGAGCATTCATAATTAATAATAAGTCTCCATGTCTTTATTTGGGAGCTGGTTGTCAACCCAAAGAAAATTCCAACTACAATTCACCTATTTATTATGGTGCGGATGATCAAACCCAGGGCCTTGAGGTTGCTGTATGGGTGCTCTACCACCGAGCCACGCCCCAGCCCCTCACTGGGGGATTCTAGGCAGGTGCTCTACCACCGAGCCATGCCCCAGCCCCTCACTGGGGGATTCTAGGCAGGAGCTCTACCACTGAGCCACACTGTGGGATTCTTGAGCCCCACCTCTGTCCAAGAAAGGGGTAGTTAACACCTGAGATGGAGGTAAGAATATCTCTCAGACCAATGCAAGCCTGGGGAAAATAGTCATTCTCCTCCCTTCCCTCTTCTTCATGTTCGGAATAACAACAGATGGTGGCCAGAGGTACCACTACCCTCCCACGTGGACCTCCTGGTGTGAAGCACTTACCCCCATGCTTGCCACCTCTTTCGAGCTCCCTCCATCCCTGGCTGATCTTGTCCTTCAGGCTCCCCCCAAGAGCCCTGTTCTTCCCACACCCTGCAGCCTTTCTTCTGGGGATCCCCCGGATAAAATTCTCCATTTTCTCCCCCATTATCTCTACATTCAGAGGACATTGATTGAATGCCTGCTCTATGCTAGCACCATGCTGGGTGCAGCCACATGTCTGGATCAATAACACACAGCTCCTGCACGCCAAGGGGTGGCAGGTGGATTGTAGACTCAACACACAGGGAGATATTTAAAGAGAAGCTGGTGTACAAATAAACCCCTTTCTGCTAGGATTTTCGTCTGAATTACAAACTCAATTGAGGATGTTCAGCTAGGAAGGGGAGAGGCTAAGAGCCAAGGTCTACTCAGATCCCCAGCTCATCTTCCTTCCTGCCCCAACTCCAGATACACAGGGCTTAGAATTTAGGGGCTCACAAAACCCCTCACACATTATACCATTGAGGCTCATCCTCCCAAAACACCATGCCCATTTACAAGTGCCTTCTGAGTATTGGGCAACTAAAAAATCTGTGGAGCAGGGTCTTGGCACACGAATTTATGAAAACGACCATGGGCCTCCCTTTCCTGAAGGGAGAGGAATGAAATGAAAGTCAAGCGTGCATGTGTACACTTGTTATCCTGGCCCTCAGAAGGCTGAGGCAGGAGGATTCTGAATTCCAGACCAACCTGGATTAATAGCAAGACTTGATGTTTTATTTATTTCACCTTTATTTTTGTTTTACGGGTGTTGATGTTCCATCTGCAGGTATGACTGTGGACAGTGTGTGGACAGTGCCCGAAGAGGTCAGAGAAAGATGCTGGCTTTCCCGTGGAGCTGGAGTTACAGACATGAGCTGCCATGTGGATACTGTGAAACAAACCCCAGTCCTTGGGAACAACAGCCAGGGCTCTCTCTCTCTCAACCACCGAGAGTGGGCTAAGGAGATAGCTCAGTGGGTAAACCATGCGTCACGCAAGCATGAGGACCAGAGCTCAGGCCCCAAGAACCCACAGAAAAGTTGGGCGGAAGTGGAGGCTGCATATAATGCTAGCACTCAGGAGGCGGAGACGGGATTAAAGCGGCAAGCTAGCTAGTGATTACAAACACAATCAGCAAGCTCTGGATTCAGTGAGAGATCCTGGCTCAGCTAATCAAAGAAGACACCCTCTTAGGCCTCCATGTGCACATGCACACGCAAATGTGTAAACGGGTGCACCACACACATACCTGGGAGAGAGAAGGATGAATGTAGCACACTTTGAGATGTGGCGGCAGAAAGATCATGATTACCCTCAGCTACAGGACAAGTTCAAGGCCAGACTGGACTACATGATAACCTATAAAAGAGAGAAAGAACAAGAAACAGAGAAGAAAGAGAGAAACGAAGGAAGGAAGGAAGGAAGGAAGGAAGGAAGGAAGGAGGGAGGGAGGGAGGGAGGGAGGGAGGGAGGGAGGGAGGGAGGGAGAGAGAGAGAGAGAGAGAGAGAGAGAGAGAGAGAGAGAAAGAAAGAAAGAAAGAAAGAAAGAAAGAAAGAAAGAAAGAAAGAAAGAAAGACCGAATCACTATGGTCTCTTCATTCCCCCACCCACCACAGTCTGTTATTTGTTCTTTTGGGCCTACTGGGTCCAGAGAGAACCCTGTCTTTCAAGATTCACGCTCCTTGCTGAGCCTGGTAACATGTGTCTCAGAACCCTTTGCAACCTTGGAAACTTATGACAACCATTGTTCCACCAGCTAACGTGAGGGGAGCCTGGATCATGAGCCAGGACTGTGCTAACACAAAAGACACCCCTCCCAATACTGCCCTAAAACAAGAGGTTCAACAGAACTCTTAGGCTAATGGGCTCTCTGCTCACGAACTACAGACTGAGCTATGTAGGTCATAGTCACGGTCCTGCTGCCCAGGTGAGCAGGCAACCGAGCCCAAGTCCGAGCCCGAGCCCAAGCTCGAGCCCCTCCTGAAGCCCCTCTCCTTCCCTTTCCATCCCGCTCCCCACCCCAGTCCAAAGAATACAGGCAGCTGTGTGTTCCAGGGTCTTTCCAAGCTGTTCTGCAGTTCTGCAGACGTTGTTGTAGATTGAGAGCGCCCCCTAGTGGCCATCTCCTCTACATTCCCACTAATGAGTAGCTCAGCCTTGGTGACTAGCCCTGTGGCTTCTCACAGAGCAGCTGTCTTCTCAAGCACTTTCAGGAGTCCTGTCAGGCTCCTGGTGAGTCCCTTTGGTTATCAGCTGCTAACGCTGACGACAAACACCTGAGATCATTAGCGTTACTGGCGCTATTAGGGTCAGAGCCTGGGTCCCTGGCGGTCCCAGAAAGCTAAGCTCAGCCACTCATGCTCAATAAACCAATTAGGGTTAGAGCTCTGCACAAACAGGGTCCTGACGAGATGTGTAGGTTTAAATAGCTGATAGAAATGTGATGGAAGCCGGGCGGTGGTGGCGCACGCCTTTAATCCCAGCATTCGGGAGGCAGAGGCAGGCGGATCTCTGTGAGTTCGAGGCCAGCCTGGTCTACAAGAGCTAGTTCCAGGACAGGAACCAAAAGCTACGGAGAAACCCTGTCTCGAAAAATCAAAAAAAAAAAAAAGATAAAAGAAATGTGATGGAACTGGAAAAACCGCTCTAAGAGCACTTGCTGCCCTTCCAGAGGCTCACAAGCACCTATAACTCCAGCTCCAGGGGACCTGACACCCTCTTCTATTATCGGAGGCACCAGCAATCACATGCATTCAAGAGCATGCACCCTGTAGCTCTGGTCAGGGTGCAATCCCACCCATCTGTGACCTCTCATTGTCTCAGCTCCATACTCTCCGGCAAAGTGGTTGACTAGTTGTCTGAACAGTGAGAAATCTCTCCCTGGAGACAAGCTCCCCTTTGACTGACACCAGGCTTCCGCTTTCTTCTCCTAGAGGGAGACTCCTGGGGAAATTTCCATTTTTGGGGGGTTCGTTGTTTCAATGGTCCAATAGCCAAGGGGAGGGGGTCTCTTTAGAGTACTGTCGTTCCTGCTGTATAAGCAGGGTTATTTGTTTCTAAAGAGGTTTATTTAGGTCCCCAGCTGCAGAGGTTCTAGACACACCTGTACTCCCAGTCCACCTGTAATCCCAGTCCATCATGGGCAGAGGCAGGAGAATCCAGAAGGCATGCCCAGTCCCAACGACTTAGCAAGTCAAGGCTTGCTGGAGGTGCATGAGATGTTATCTCAAAAAAAATTAAATAAAATTAAATACCCTTTAAGCACTTGCCAAGTCCAAATCTACAGTTGGTCCTAGAAACTGAATAACCTGAGCACGTATTCTGGGGGCTGATGTTAAAGCCAGGGAGATGACCATCAGACATCAGAAATAATTTTACCGCACCGTAATTCTTATAAACCAGTCAAGGACGTACAAGGGTCTATCAGAATTAAGGAAGCTGAGACCTTCAGAAAGGGACCAAGTGTTGAAGGAAGGAGCAGGAAGAGAGAGGGACAGGAGAGGTATTGGCTTCTCAAGGCTGCTGTGACGAACAGTCCCCAATCCTGTGGCTCAAAACAACGCAAGTCGATTCTCGAATGATTCTAGGGTTCGGAGGCTCTAAGGTGAGCTGTCCTTAGGGCTGGCCTCCTTCTGGGGACTCTGAGAGTGAATCTATTTCTTTGTCTTTTCTGGATCCTAGATGTCTGCAATCATCAGAACCAGCAGAATACCATCTTCAAATCTCTCCTCTTCCTCTTCTTCCTCCTCTCCCTCCTCCTCTTCCTCCCCTTCCTTCTCTTCCTTCTAGGTTTGTGACTCTTTCCGTCAGAGCCAGCAGAACAGCATCTTCAAATCATCCCGTCCCTTCCTCCTCCTCCTCCTCCTCCTCCTCCTCCTCCTCCTCCTGCTCCTCCTCTTCCGCCTCCTCCCGTAGTTATTCCTTCTCTCCCCCTCCCTCACTATCTCTCTCCTCTTCTCTGTTCCAGTGTCTCTTCCCAGTCCAGTGGGTTAAGTATGAGGGGCACACCCTCCAAAACCACGTCATCACCTCTGTCCTCTTCTTCCCTCTGAGCCATCCTGGGTAACCAAAGACAAGACAGATACCCACCCCCCAATCCTCAGCATAATCACCTCCACAGAGTCCCTGCTACCATGTAGCTCCTATTCATGGGCTCTGGGGATCCCCTAAGGACATCTAGGGGTGCCATTGTTCAGCCTGCTTCATAACGTTAGAGGACCAGAGTTAATTCCTTTTCTCGGAAAAGCAATGGGTTTGTATGTGGAATGCTGCCTGTGCCCTCCGAGGACTGTGACAGCCAGTGGGATGTCTCCCATGAGACTGCCATTTATCCGACTACCTCCCTACCTACAAGGTGTCTGCAACCACAGCAATCACTGGGCTATTGATAGGGAGCTACTGCCACCTAGTGTTAGGATAAGGAACAGGAGGAACTGTGAAAGTCGCTGGGGAAAATGGTTACACAGCAAGCAGAGAAGTCACCCCGAAATAAGAAATGCTTCATTTCTTACAAGATGTTGATAAAAAAAAAATCTTATTATTAGAACTTGAAATGACCGTGGAGGGCCACACCTGCAAAACATGAGAAATTAAGCCGAGTTTAGATGCAATCGATTGCTTCCACGAAACAGAACTGCACCAGGAAAAACAGAATTCCAAGGATCTGTCTAACAGCAGCAAATGTGATTTGCTCTTCCCTTGTTCATCTGCTTGGGACGCGAAAGCCACATCCTTTCCCTCCTGCTGGTCTAAGGAGCCGCCGTGATGGGCTACCTTCAACAGAGGTTTAAATCTACAGGGCCGCATGACCTTAGACTGAAGAATCTCTAGAACCAAGAACCAAAATTCATCTCTTTATTTTGTCAGTAGCATATGTCAAGTGCATTGTTACAGCCGTGGGAAGTCTATGCAGACAAACACTAAACAATTCCTTGGGTCAATCAGTGGAGATCCCACAACCTTCTGCTGGGAGCAGAATGCACAGAAACATTTGCCTGGGGTTTTCTTTATGGGAAAAAAAAATTCCTCTTACACAGCAAAGTTTAAAGTGGGTTTTCTTTTCCTGCACATATTGGGTTTTTTTAATGATGAAATGATATGGAGAAGCTAAAGTAGTTCTTGAAGCAATGATAAACATAAACAAAACAATCAAGCAGCAACTGAAGGAAGATGAGTGAGATCAGTAGCTACACACGTGAAGTCTCACCAGCATGACTGCCCAAACGTGAGCTTCACAAGGGCAACACCAGTGGACATGCCGAACTAGACAAAGGAAAGCCCATAAGCCTCAACCCTGTACAAAGATTTATGGACAGTTAAGGGAGGCTGGAAATGGGAGAGGTGGCCTTCCCCCAGTAATTGCACTAATGGGTGGATCAGTCCCAAATGGTCAGTTCTGAAAATGTACATACAGGTACATATGGTCTGGACAGGTTATGTTTAAGAATCTTTTGGTATATACAAATACATATATGCATGAAATAGCAATTCGTTTTTTAAAAAGAAGCAATGAATTTGAAGATCAGGGGTATGGGAGTAAAGGGAAGGAAGACATATTGTAATTAAATTGTAACCTCAAAATTTCACATTTATTTTATTTTTATTTTAATGTGCATTGATATTTTGCCTTCATGTATGTCTGGGTGAGACAGTTCCCTGGAACTGGAGTAACAGGCAGTTGTGAGCCACCAATGCAGGCGCTGGGAATTGAACCCAGGTCCTCTGGGAGAGCAGTCAGTGCTCTTAACCACTGATCCGTTTCTCCAGCCTCCTCAAAAAAACTTCTTCTAATTTTTTAAAAGGATTCGTGAAATGTAGGTATTTCCTCTTGATTAAAATATTCCCATGTGGAAGGAGGCTTTAAATACAGGAAGTAAACAAAACTCCCAAGGGGGGGAGGGACCTTCAAGAGGTAAATGGAATTGACAAGACTCAGGAAGTGAATAAAACTCACAGGGCTCAGGAAGTAAAGGAAACTCACAAGACTCTGGAAATTCACAGTCTCTACAAGACTCCCAAGCCCCACCTCCATCACCAAGGTCATATAAGTTGTAGCAATTATTGTAGCTGCCTGCAAGTTGTACCGAAAGCTACAGGGTTGCCGTTTCTGTGAGTCACCTATACTGACGTGGGTTCTTTGGGGATGTAGTTGCCTTTAAATCATCCATTCTCCTGCAAGTAACCCCTCACCTATGCTTCCAGAAGAAACATTAACAAAAAGAAAGAAACATTAACAAATGTATCAATTGGTTAAGCTACATTTGGATGGCATATTTTCTCTGACCCATCACCAGTGCCCTAGAAGGTCAACAGGTGTTTCTTTACTCCTCCCCAAGAAAAGTTACACAAGAACCAACTAGTAGCCACTAAGCCTTGAGATGCAATTGTGAGGCTTATATATGCATCTGGGTCCCTGTGGTTACAATTAAAAATGTATCCTAAGTTCCCATAACAAGCTATGAGGCTCTGTAAGTCACATGTACATCATTTTTCTATGAGCACAAATTTGACTTAATGATGTTTACTGGCTTTACTCCTTTAAGCATGAATTTTCCCAACTATTAAAACTTCTGGGGATTGAGGATGTAGCTCAGTGGGTAGAGGAATTGTCCAGCATGCATGAGGTCCTGAGTTGGAACCCTGGCAAGACATAAACCAAGTGTGGTAGTGCATGCCTATAACCTAGCACTCAGGAGGCAAAGGCAGGAGGCTCAGGAACCCAAGGTCATCCTCAGCTACATAAGTAAGTCTGAGGCCACGCTGGGCTACACAAGATCCTCTCTCTCTCTCTCTCTCTCTCTCTCTCTCTCTCTCTCTCTCTCTCTCTCTCTCTCTGGGGGGGTGTCAGAAGTTGAAGTTGGACATCTTCCTCTAGCTCTCTCCATCTTAGCTTGCTCTCTCTCTCACTCTCTGGCTCTGTGTGCTCTCTCTCTCTCTCTCCCTCCCTCCCTCCCTCCCTGCCTCCCTCTCTGACTCTCTCTGGCTCTGTTTGTGTGTATATGTCTCTGTCTTATCTATATGTCTGTCTGTGTGTGTGTGTGTGTGTATATCTGTGTATGTATCTCTGTCTGTCTGTCTCTCTCTCTCATACACACAAACATACAAAGACACACACACACATATCAAACTTTTGGGATTTTCTTATGCAATGCAGAGAAAAGAGAAAGGATTTTGAAATCAGGACAGTTGCACTAGAAAACCTGGCATACTAGGAATAAACAAGCTTCAACCTGTCTTTGAAAGACCCCCCAGCCCTGCTACATTGCCTAAACCCAGCTTAGCCATTGTAACGCCATTTCGCAAGGCCTTTACACAAACAAGTATAGGTTCAGGGCAAGGCCAGTGCTCTTAGGCTGACAAACAGGATATCTGTGGTCAGACATCTGGCCTGGGAGGGGAACAGAAAATTCTGGGGAAAACCACATGCATCCTAGATAGAGTCAAGTCAGCTATTATCAGATCTTCATGTCCCTGAGGAATTTGTCCTCAAGTGAACCCATTGCCTCATTCAAACTGACCAATGAAATCCCTGTAACCATGCATCTGCTTCTGTACACCGCTTCTGCCCGCCCTTTTTCCTATAAAAAGACCTACCCCAATCTGCTGGTGCGCAAGTCCTCCGAAGAATCTTGTCACCCGCAGGTACCTGTGTTTGCCTAATAAACCTCTTGCAGTTTGCATCCATGGTCTCGGCTTGATCCTTGGGTCCAGGGGTCTCCTCCTGAGGGAAGGTCCTCTCCGAGGGTGTTTCATTTGGGGGCTCGTCCGGGATCTAAGACCCTCCCCCCCCCCCCCCCCCCCCCCGCCCAGGGACCACGGACCCACCACTGGGAGGTAAGCTGGCCAGCGCTGATTCGTTAGTCTATGTCTATGTTTGTCTGTGTTCATTTCTGTTAACTCTGTACGCTCAGATCTGAGTGCTCCGTATCTGGCAGGCCAGGAAGGGGCTGATGAACCCGGACCCCCCCCCCTCCCGCAGTCCTGGAAGACGTTCCAAGGGTGTTTGGAGCCCGATTTTTCGGGGCTCAGCCCATATTGGACGGAGTGGTAGTCTGTCTCAATAAGGGGTCCTGGTTGGAGAAGAGGGATCCGGACCCTGGCAATCTCCGTTTGAGTTTTTGCTCTCGGTTTTGCGCCGAAGCCGCTCCGACGCGTCTGTATTGTCTGTGTCTAATTGTTGGATTTTTGTGTTTAATATGTTTTTTGTTTCTGTATATCTGTTTGTACTCAAGTCTAAATCTGGTGCCATGGGGCAGTAAGTAACCATCTCTTTGCAGACCCAGCTGTGGAAATCCAAAAGAAACGCTGACAGTCTGCCCCTCTCTCTAGGCTGTGCCTTGCTGAGGCTATGCTGCTGAACTGCCCTGCTTGCTATGGCGATTGCCGCCCTGCCGGCCTGCTTTCTCCCCAGAGGGCACATCTGGGGGGCGGGGAGGGAGCAGGGCTGGCGATCTCCTGCAGCGCAGCCTGGAGCCAGGCCTAGGCAGGGCAACCAGTTCCAGCTCAGAGCAAACTTCTCAGCAGGGCGCAGGGTGGGGAATGGCAGTGACCCTGGCTGTGGCCCCACATCTGCACGTAAGTCCCCGGCCCAGCAGCTGTCACCATGGGCAAAAAGGCAGGCCCCGGGACGCCACCAGCTCCAGCTACAGTTGCCCAGGCGAGGAGCCTTTGCTATGGGCGCTGATGCAGAGACGCTTGAACTCCTTAGCATCATCGCAGGAGCCCAGGACGCATAACTCTCCCCTAAGTGCCGGATCCTGGGGTGACACTGAGCCTCCGCTGCCACACCCCACTCCACAGGGGAGCTCACTAATGAGAACAGCCCTCTTAGCTTAACAAAGGCTTTGACAAATAAATGTAAGTGCAGAGTGAGGTCAGGGACCCTGGCTGCAAAGCAGGATATCTATAAAATAGAACATCTGCAAAGCAGGATATCTATGAAATAGGACATCTATACAACAGGATATCCTGGGTCAAGCCTTTTGTCATCTCTGACAAACCCCAACCACCTTTCACCTCCCTTGCCCCCACGGCACCCCCTCCTCCAAGAGGGCCGCCGCTCACCCCCCTTCTCCCTTCCCCTTCCCCCGACTCCTACCTCTTCCTCCCTGTACCCAACCCTCCTCAAGGAAAGACCTCCAAAACCATCCGCGGCCCCTCCTGTTCTTCCCCCGAACCCTGACTCTCCCCTCATTGACCTCCCGTTAGAAGAACCCCCTCCTTATATGGCTCTGGAAAGCCCGGAGGGACCAGAAGCAGCGGCGGGCGGACTGCCCCCACAGGAATCTCCAGCTCCCTCGCCTATGGCTGGACGACTTCGGGGTAGGTGCGAGCCGCCCCCTGATTCCACTTCTCATGCCCTTCCCTTAAAAAAGGGTCCGAATGGTCAACAACAGTACTGGCCATTTTCAGCCTCTGATCTTTACAACGAGATACTACATAACTCTCCCTTTTCCAAAGACCCAGTGGCATTGACTAACCTCATTGAGTCCACTTTAGTCACACAGCCCACTTGGGACGATTGTTAGCAGCTTTTACAGGCTCTGCTGACTTCAGAGGAAAAATCAACGCATCTTCTTGGAGGCCCGGAACGAAATTGATGCGGCTTTCCCCTTGTCGCGCCCTGATTGGGATTTCACCACGCTTGCAGGTAGGGGACACCTACATCTCTATCACCAGCTGCTCATAGCGGGTCTCTGGGGGACGGCACGCCAGCCCACCAATTTCACCCAGGTAAAGCAAGTGATACAAGGAAACGAGGAGAGAGACAAAAAGAAAAATAAAAAAATTAAGCAGGTTGCTTGCCACCGTAGTTCAAGGACAGAGTAGAGAGGGAGGTAAGCCGGGAGAGGGCCAAGGTGGACAGGGACCAATGCGCCTACTGCAAGGAGCGAGGACATTGAGCCAAAGAAAACTAGGCCCCTGGAGGCGTCCTGTAGCCTACCTATCCAAGAAACTTGACCCAGTTGCATCAGGGTGGCCGCCCTGTCTGCGGATGGTAGCAGCTGTTGCAGTCCTTACCAAAGACGCGGATAAATTGACTCTGGGCCAGCCATTGACCATACTGGCACCCCATGCAGTGGAGGCTTTGGTCAAACAACCTCCGGACCTCTGGCTCTCAAATGCCCGCATGACTCATTACCAAGCCATGCTCCTGGATGCAGACCGGGTGCAATTTGGACCTGTGGTCACTCTCAACACCCTGTAACCTTGCTCCTCTTGCCGGAGGAGGCAGAACAACATGATTGCCTCCAGATCCTTGCGGAAATGCACGGGACCAGATCGGACCTGATGGATCAACCCCTTTGGAATTCTGATTACACCTGGTACACTGACGGTAGCAGCTGCCTGGCCGAAGGAGAGCGGAAAGCGGAGACCACAGAGACTGAGGTAATCTGGGCAGAGGCTCTCCCAGCAGGCACCTCCGCTCAGAGGGTTGAATTCACTGCACTGACCCAGGCGCTTCAGATGGCGGAAGGTAATTATATCGATCTCCTAAAGAAAATGGGGGCCAGCTATGACCCCACAGAGCACAGGCCCGCCTTCATCTCCCAGGTAAGTCAGTTGGTGGATAAGCTTTTGGGGATCGAATGGAAATTACATTGTGCATATAGACCCCAAAGTTCAGGACAGGTAGAGCGTATGAATAGAACAATTGAGGAGACTTTAATCTAAATTAACGCTTGCAGCTGGCTCTAGAGATTGGGTGTTCCTCTTGCCATTGGCCTTATACCGGGCCCGCAATACTCTGGCCCCCATGGACTGACTCCTTCCAAGATCCTATATGGGGCCCCTCCCCCATCTATAAACTTCTTTGACTCAAATATTGCTAATTTTGCTAACACCCCTGCTCTAGAAGCTCATTTGCAGGCCCTACAATTGCTGCAGAGGGAGATCTGGGGACCCCTTGCAGCTGCTTATAGAAAAACCGCTGACTCCAAAGCTGTGTCACACCGGTTCCGGATTGGCGATTCTGTCTGGGCTCGGCGACACCAGACCAAGAACCTGGGACCTTGGGTCCAGGGGTCTCCTACTGAGGGAAGGTCCTCTCCGAGGGTCTTTCATCTTGGCGTGATTAGTAAGGATAACAGAGACATGGAGGTACATCTGTCTTTTGGATGTGGTTTCAGCAGTCTATCATTGGTTCATGAACTCTTTTTTAATATTTATTTATTTATTTATTATGTATACAATATTCTGTGTGTTTGCCTGAAGGCCAGAAGAGGGCGCCAGACCTCTTTACAGATGGTTGTGAGCCACCATGTGGTTGCTGGGAATTGAACTCAGGACCTTTGGAAGAGCAGGCAATGCTCTTAACCACTGAGCCATCTCTCCAGCCCCCGGTTCATGAACTCTTGGTCCTTGGTGTGGTGATATGAGGATAATGGCATCTTTAATGGGAGGAGCCTAGTGCAAAATCCTTATTGTCCCTTCCTCAGACACTCTGTGACTTTTTTTTTTCAAGACAGGGTTTCTCTGTGTTACAGCTCTGGGTGTTCTGGAGCTCATCAGGCTAGCTTGAACTCACAGAGACCTACCTGTCTGCCTCTGCCTCCAGAGTGCTGGGATTAAAGCACGCACCACTCGGCTCACTTTGTGGCTTTTATCTTCCTATGCAACCTCTCCCTCCTGCACACAGTCCGACATTATAACATCTTCCATGTGACCAGAGCCACCACTGTGCTATTTAGATTTCCAGCCTCCAAACTTTGAGCTAGACCAACCCCTTTCCTCTTTTATATGTATTTATTTCTGTGCATATGTAGTTAAGGGTAGGTGCCTGGGAGCAGGAATGTGGAGGTCAAAGGACAACTTGCAGATGTAAGTTTCTTCCAATACATGGGTTCCAGAGATCAAACTCAGGTCATCACCCTTGACAGCAAGTGCTTTTACCTGCTAAGTCATCTTGCCAGCCCATAACCTCTCTTCTTTACAAAATGAAGGTATTTCATCACAAAAATTCTACTTCTCCACATAGATAAGAACAAGCAGTCCATGACATCACAGACAGGATCTGGTTCCACTGACATTTCTTTTTTTTTTAATATTTATTTATTTATTATGTATACAATATTCTGTCTGTGTGTATGCCTGATGGCCAGAAGAGGACGCCAGACCCCATTACAGATGGTTGTGAGCCACCATGTGATTGCTGAGAATTGAACTCAGGACCTTTGGAAGAGCAGGCAATGATCTTAACCTCTGAGCCATCTCTCCAGCCCCTCCACTGACATTTCTTCACCACCATGATAGGCTGTATCCTCTTGAGTTGTCCTTTGTTGGGTACTTGGTCATAAAAAAAATAAAAGCAGCTAATAGACCCTGGAATCCTCAAACAATCTGATTCTTGTCACTAAATTTTGGTTGTACCTATTTTAGAATTTATTTTCTTTTCTTTCTGAAGAGGATTTAATCTGGGACCTTGTAATTGTTAGACAAGTACTCTACTGCTTGTACACCCCAGCCCCTCACTGGGGGATTCTAGGCAGGGGCTCTACCACTGAGCCACACCCCAGCCCCTCACTGGGGGATTCTAGGCAGGTGCTCTACCGCTGAGCCACACCCCAGCCCCTCACTGGGGGATTCTAGGCAGGGGCTCTACCACTGAGCCACACCCCAGCCCCTCACTGGGGGATTCTAGGCAGGTGCTCTACCACTGAGCCACATCCCAGCCCTTCACTGGGGGATTCTAGGCAGGGGCTCTACCACTGGGCCACACCCCAGCCCCTCACTGGGGGATTCTAGTCAATCAGTCTCCCTCTGAGTCATATCAGCCCAATACTTAAGAAATAGGCAAAAATTACAACCAACTTTGTGATTCTAGATTCAGAAATCTAGAATCAAGCATACCTCAGAACCAGAAGAGAACTCAGGAATGGCTAGGTATGTGGTCAGACAAAGAGATAAACAAAATAACTGGGAACAGCTTTGGAGTCCTGCATTTAGTCAGATGGCTGTCACTTGTCCCCAGAGTTCAATTTTCAGCTATACTCCCAGCTAGGTTGCAATGTGCCCCATAAGGACTCCAGAGTAGAAGAATCTTTGCATCCAATTTTTCTTTTGAGACAGGTTCCCAGTCTGTTGTCCTAACTGACCCAAAATGCTGTGTAGACCAGGCTAGCCTCAGACTCACAGAAATCCACTTGCCTCTGACCCCTGAGTGCTAAGACTAAGCACACATACCACCATGTCCGGCCATATCTAGTTTAATTTAACCATATAATCCAAATCATATACCATAGACTCTTTGCTCAAGCCTTTCAAACAGCATAATGTTCTTTGAGTTTACTCTCATGGTATTCTACTGACTTGTTAAATACAAGCTCATATTGTGATATTTTCTTTTAGTACCAGAGACTTTATTTTTGCTGTCCAAAGCCTGAAACTATAAATGAATGAATCTACTCTGCCAACAGCATCAGCCGTGATCCTCTATTTTCTTGGAATATGCTCTGATGAACAATTTGAGTCCTAGATGATTTCCACACCTAAATTTTCTTGGATTACATTTTTTAAAGGCCCAGAATTTATTCCCTTTGTAATGTGTAAGAAGAAACGTGAGCTCTCTCCCCACTAGCTGTTAGGGTTTGAATGAAGAATGTCCCTCAATGAGCTGGGCAGATGGCTCAGTAAACCAAGTACCCCTGAGCTGGGGAGATGGCTCAGTAAACCGAGTGCTTGCTAAGCAAGCATGGTGACCCAAGTTCACAT
Organism: Chionomys nivalis; assembly: GCF_950005125.1. NCBI lineage: Eukaryota > Metazoa > Chordata > Mammalia > Rodentia > Cricetidae > Chionomys > Chionomys nivalis. The sequence continues at coordinate 100,079,395 of NC_080088.1, read as the reverse complement.
CCCAAGCATATGTAAAAGCCCAGGAGCTAAGCATGGTGGCATACATCTGTATGCCAGTGCTGGGGCAGACAGGAGAATCCCTGAGATGTGCTGGTTAAGCAGTCTGTCAGAAATGATGAGCTCTGGGTTCAACAAGAGACTTGTCTCAAAATAACAAGGGATGGAGCCAGTGTGTAAAAGCACTTGCCTCACAAGTGTGATGACCGGAGTTTGATCCCCACACCCAAACACACATCACATACAGAGGTGCATGCCTGTAATTGCAGCACTCCCATGGCGAGAAGGGAGGCTGGGGTGGAAGAACTTACCAGAAGTTAGTGGGCCGGCTAGTGTAGCTGCAGAGATCACAGTGAAAGACCTGCCTGACATTCACAAGTTATCCTCTAATTCGTGTGTGTGCGTGTGCATGCGTGTGTGTGTGTGCACCTATGTCTGGGTCCCCAAAGAGGCCAGACGATGGTGTCAAATCTACTGGGACTGACATTACAGGAGGTTGCCATCCAGTTGGTGTAGGTGTTAGGACCGGAACTCTAATCTTCCAGAAGAGCAGGAGTTGAGCTATCTCTCCAGCCTCATAATTTTTTAATAAATAATATAATATTTATTATTTAATAAATAAAAATAAGGTGGAGAGTGATTGAGGAAAACATCCACTTCATCCTTTGGCTTTATACACACACACACACACACACACGCCACACTCACCACACCACACACCAAAAAGGAGAGAAAGAAATGTCCCCCACAAAATCATGTTGAAGGCTTGGTCCCCAAGGGTGGCCCTCCTTTAAAAGGTGATGGAGACTTTGGGAGCAGATCCTAGGATGCAGGTGACTTTGGGTTTTCCTGGTACTATAGGTAACTGGGGTGTCCCTGGAGGCTATATGTGACTGGAGGTGACTCTGATTGCTATAGGTGACTGGGAGTGTCCCTGGGGCTGTAGGTAACTGGGGGGTCCCTAGGGGCTATAGGTGACTAGGAGTGTCCCTAGGGGGCTATAGGTGACTGGGAGTGCCCCTAGGGGCTATAGGTAACTGGGGGTGTCCCTAGGGGCTATAGGTGACTAGGGGTGTACCTGGGGTTATAGGTGACTGGGGGTGTCCCTGGGGCTATAATGTTTTGTCTTAATCCCATTCATAATTCTCTGCTTCCCTGCTATCGTGAGGTGAGTAGTTTTGCCCCTCCATGACAGTTCTGCCACCATGATGTCCTACGTTGGCATAGGCTTAGAAAGACCTGAACCAGCTGACTGGACTGAAACATCAGACACTGTGATCCCAGGCAGTCGCAAATCCTTTTAAGCTGTTTTTCTCCAGTATTTGTCAGAGTGACAGAAAGTTTCCCTTTGGACAGGGCCAGGGAGACAGCCAAGCCAGCAGAGTGCTCGACTGAACACGAGCAGGAAGATCTGAGTTTGCTCTCCAGGATCTGCCCTTACAACGCCAGGTAAGGGGGCTGTAGAGATGGTTCCAAGGTTAAGACCGACCGTGAACTCTTCTGTGGAGGACTTGAGTTCAGTTCCCAACACCCATGTCTACCGAGAAGCCGCAGCTACTCCAGGGAGTGGAGGGCTTTAGGGGTCAGTGATGAAGGGAGTAGATGGTGTGTGTGTGTGTGTGTGTGTGTGTGTGTGTGTGTGTGTGTGTGTGTGATATATGTGTGTGGTGTATGTGTGTACGTGTGCGTATGGTGCATGCATGTGTGTATATGATGCATGTGTGTGATGTATGTGTGTGATGTATGTGTGTATGTGTGTGTATGGTGCATGTATGTGTGTATATGATGCATGTGTGTGATGTATGTAGGGATATAGCCCCACCCATTGGGGGCATGTTTGCCTCGGGCTAATGTTTACTGATAAATCTGCCGGGCGTGATCCCAGCAGCCCCTTTTTCTCTGCTTTTCCTGTTCTCTGCGGGAACCTGTGGTCCTGTAAGTCTATTTCCTTATTAAAGCTATATATATTTTTATAATCTGTCTGCATTCATTTACGCCGTCACAGATGTATGTGTGTAATGTATGTGTGTGATGTATGTGTGTATATGTGTGTGTCATGTATGTGTGTATGTGTTTGTGATGTTATGTGTGTATGTGTGTGTGATGTATGTGTGTATGTGTGTGAGGTATGTGTGATGTATGTGTGTGATGTATGTGTGTGATGTATCCGTGTGTGCGCACACACGTGTTCATGCATACCCACATGCACATTTGTCCACCTGTGGATGGAGGCCAAAGGTCAATGTTTGGAGGAAGGGAGGGATGGAAGAAAGGGAAGGAGGAGGGAGGAATGGAGGAGAGAACCTGAGGACATGTCACAAACACAGTAGCCACCAGCAAGCAGCCCTGTGAACAGCTAACTCTGCCTCCCGAATGCCTTGGATCATCTCCCAAACAAATCAGGCCCGAATGCTCAGCATCAGCAAATCTTCCTACCTCCTATCGGGGGCCTCCCCCAGATGTTAGCTGTAGCCTCTAGCCAAGCAACCGGCCACCCGTTCAAGCCCCCGCAGTTGCACCTCATAAAGATTTTATGGGGCCATTCCATCGCAGAGTGATGGAGGCAATTAACTCCCATCCTGGTTTTATTGTGGAAAGATGTTGCGAGCTTGGTCCAGAAGAGCAATGCCAGGCGCCGGCTCAGGAAACCCGGCCGCCAGGGCTCAGTGGGGTCTGCTCTCCGAGCAGGTGCACAGGCAGATGGGTGGCTCATGGCTAACAGGCTGCTCCATGCTCACCACCCAGGAGGCTGGCACTGAGCCCCGAGGCCTCACTGTCATCGCCAAGGTCCTGGACAGAACTGGACTCAACCATCCCTCACTCTGTGTAGGATGGAGCAACGATGAATTCACCCCCAGAGGAATGCGCGGTTATAAAAATCTGTTCCGTCAGCCTTCCTGGCTTACTCCTGCGCCCATTATGAACCCGTCTCTCCCAGGGTTGCCAATCCAATTTCATGTCAGACATCTGCAGGGCCGCTTCTGCTCATAAGAGACAGAGGACGAGGGAGAACGGAAGGCTTGTGATGTTAGGAGGCAAGAATCCCTGCAATGAAGGACAGGATGGCCGATGCGCTCTGTCCAGAGTACTTTGTGTGAAGCCAGCGTTTCCTGGGCAACAGTCTCTGGCCCACCTTCGGACCGGAGTCTTCTCCTCCTCCTGCCAGGCTGGCAGACCCAGCTTGATGTCACCTCCTCCGCTTTCATTCCTAAGGCTGAGTTAAGATCTTTGGAGACTCTGAACATTGAATTTGGTGATGCGCTAACCACTGTCCCAGACTCACAGTGAAATTCACACAAAGGTATGTTTTCCAGGACACAAAATTTCCATTGCCTGGGACTGGTAAGATGGTTCGGCAGTTAAGAGCATTTGCTCCATGTTTGGCTTCCAGTACTCATATCCATTTCCTCACAACCCCCTGTAACTCCAGTTTCAGAGAGTACAACACCCTCTCCTGGCTTCCATGGGCACTGCACTCATGTGCACATACACATATAAATAATTAAAAGTGAAGGAAATTTTCTTTTAAAACTTCCATTGACGCTGGGGTTTTAAAAAAAAACTTTTCAATTATTCTGTCTATTTGTCTGTCTATCTTTCAAGGGACAACACTTGAGGTTGTATATATATACATATATGTGCATATATATACATGTATATATGTGTGTGTACACATGTATATATGTGTGTATACGTGTGTCTATGTATGTATACATGTGTGTGCATGTGTGTGTGTTTGTGTGTATATACGTGTATATATTTGTGTCAAATATATATAAATGAAAATATTTTTAAATTTTTGAAAAATGGGCTGGTGTCTTTAATGCCAGCACTTGGGAGCAGATATGTGTTCTGAGGGCAACCTGATCTATAAAGGAATTCCAAGCCAGTTGAGTATAAATAATGAGACTCTGTCTCAGAATAATAATAATGAGAAATAAAATTAGAATTAAGTTACTCAAATGAGCAAATGGCTAGAACAACCCTAAAAGATACATGTTATCCCTGCCCTCCTATAAGCAACCCTAATAAACTCATTGGTCCACCAAACTGGGCTTTCACCGGTTTCCAATCTAGGGCGAGTAGATATTTCACAACCCCCTGGAGTAGGTTCACATAGCAGAGATCTCTGCATGCTTGTCCAAGCCCACACTTCGAAAAGACAATGGGGAGCAATTGTTCTTCCAGGGAGCCGACGTCTGGGCACAGGATCGATGCTTGGCTGAGCTACTGGACAGTCGGCTCTTCCACAGCTTCCCCTGAGCAAGCCTCACCGGAGAGAGGTACAATGGATAACTAAAGACCCGGACATTTGAGCTGCCTCTGTTTACTTTGATCTGACCCACGTGCCGGGCTAGGAACTCAAGCTCCTAACTTCCCTCCATCAAGGATAGGTCTGACCTGAAACTGTGAAACTACTGAAGGAAGCTGGGGCATGATGGGGCCAGCATGACTGTATGTGACTCAGGTGCTTAGGAGACAAAGATAAGAGGATCCTGTGGGTTCCAGGCCAGCCTGGGCTACACAGTGAGATCAGGTCTCAAAAACTGAATGAAAGAAAGAAGGAAGAAAATACTTCAAGATATTGGCTCAACGGTCAAGAGTGCTTGCTTTGTGAGCTCAAAGACCCGAGTTGGAATCTCCAGACCTGTGTAAAAAGCTGGCCATGGCTCTATGCACCTATAACCCAGCGGGAGAGTCAGAGACCATGGCTATAGGGCGTTAGCGGTCAAGCCTCATAGGCTACGTGGTTAATTTCAGGACAGTGAGAGATGCTGTCTGGGGGCGGGGAGGAGAAGAAGGGTGGAGAGGGGAGGGGAAGGGACTGTAAATGCTGATAAATACATATTATATATTGTATATTATGTATTATATATGTATATGAGGATAAAAAACCTTAATACTATTGACGAGCATATAAATTAGTGTGGTGATCAACATGAAGCATCCTCAAAAAGCTAAATATAAAGCATCTGTATGGACCAGGAATACCACTCCCAGATACTTGACCAAAGGTATCTAAATCAGCACGCCACAGACACACTCAAGCTTAGCCCGGCACTATTCACAATAGCCACGTCATGGAGTCAGCCTAGGTGTGTATAGGTGTGTGTCCACCCACAGATGAGTGGGTAAAGAACACGTGGAATGGGGCTGGAGAGATGGTTCAGCAGTAGGAACACTGGCTGCTCTTCCAGAGGATCTCGGTTCCCTTCCCACTGTGAGCACCCACAGGATGGCTCACAAATACCTGGAACTCTAGTTCCAGGGGAGTTGATACCTTCTTCTAGCCCCTGAGGGCATCAGGCACACACATGGTGCACAGATATATATGCAGACAGAACACCACATATATAAAATAAGAAAAAAGAAAATATGGTGTGTTTATACAATGGAGTACTATATACAGACATAAAGAATAAAATGGGCATTTGCAGGAAAATGTATAAAATTTGAACGACATCATGCTAAGTAAAATAAACCAGAATCCAAAAGACAAGTACCATTGTGTAAACTGAAAACAGGTGACCAAATATCAAAGAAAAATTAAAGTAGGAGAAGAAGCTGGGGAAAGGGAGATGACAAAGGAGAAAAAGAGGGAGTATAAAGATAGGTATATGCCAGGTGTGGTAATACACACCTTTAATCCCAGCACTCAGGAGGCAGAGGCAGGTGTATCTCTGTGAGTTCGAAGCCAGCCTGGTCTACAGGGTGAGTTCCAGGCAGGACAGCAAAAGCTACATAAAGGAATCCCTTTCTCAAAAAAGGAGGAGGAGGAGGAGAAAGAAGAAGAAGAAGAAGAAGAAGAAGAAGAAGAAGAAGAAGAAGAAGAAGAAGAAGAAGAAGAAGAAGAAGAAGAAGAAGAAGAAGAAGAAGAAGAAGAAGGGAATGTTATAATCAGAACAAGATACATGCATGCATAAAAATGTAACAATGAAACCTACCAATTAGTATAATTAATAAATTGGTAATGACCAAAATCAAACTAAAGGATAAGGCATGTATGATGGTTAATTATTGTCAACTTGATAGAATTTAGGATCACCATGGTAACAAACCTCTAAGTAAATCAGTTGAGGGAGTTTCTAATCAGGTTGACTGAGGTGGGATGACCCACCCTGAATGTGGGCAGCCCCATCCCATGGACTGGGTTTCCAGACTGAATAAGAAGAAGAAAGTGAGCTGAGCACCAGCATCCATCTCTCTGCTTCCTGACTGTGGGTACCAGGTGATCAGCTGCTTCATGCTCCCACCACTGTGCCTTCCCCATCCTTTATGCTCTGGAACCATGAGCCAAAGTCAATTTTGATCGTCAAAGTTAACAGTGATCATCAATTTAACCGTACCTAGGATTTCCTAGGAGACTAGTCTCTGGGCATATCTGTGAGAGATTAAGTTAGTTAACTGGGGTGGAATGTGGATGGCACCATTCTGTGAACTAGGGGTCCAGACTCAATAAGAAGACAGGAAGCTGAATAGTGCAGCTCTCTCTGCTTCCTGACTGTGTGTACAACATAGCCAGCTGCTTCAAAGGGAAAACATGGTGTTGAGCTGGAGAAATGGCTCAGTGGCCAAGAGCCCTCAGTACTGTTTTAGACTACCAGTGCAGGTTGGCTGGCGCTTGCAACGTGACTTGTTTGCATCTCGGCTGATCAGGTAGCAGAGCAATCGGGGCCAGGAGTTAAGCCAGGTGACAGCCCTCAAATGTTCACTCCTAGTAACTTGCTTCATCCAGTCCTACTTCCTGACCCAAATGTTCCACCACCTTCTCAAAAGAGCGCTACTGGCTCTTTATAAACAATTTTTTACCCCTCTCAAATCTTCATACATAAAAAAAACATTTTTTACAATACTAGAGATTTAACTCAGAGCATTACTTGTGCTAAGCAACCACTCTCCAGTGAGCCACACTTACAGGTCTCTAGCCCCTCCCTGTGGGATTCTAGGCAGGTGCTCTACCACTGAGCCACACCCCAGCCCCTCACTGGGGAATTCTAGGCAGGGGCTCTACCACTGAGCCACACCCCAGCCCCTCACTGGGGGATTCTAGGCAGGGGCTCTACCGCTAAGCCACACCCCAGCCCCTCACTGAGGGATTCTAGGCAGGTGCTCTACCACTGAGCCACACCCCAGCCCCTCACTGGGGGATTCTAGGCAGGGGCTCTACCACTGAGCCACACCCCAGCCCCTCACTGGGGGATTCTAGGCAGGGGCTCTACCACTGAGCCACACCCCAGCCCCTCACTGGGGGATTCTAGGCAGGGGCTCCACCACTGAGCCACACCCCAGCCCCTCACTGGGGGATTCTAGGCAGGGGCTCTACCACTGAGCCACACCCCAGCCCCTCACTGGGGGATTCTAGGCAGGGGCTCCACCACTGAACCACACTCCAGCCCCTCACTGGGGGATTCTAGGCAGGGGCTCTACCACTAAAGTACTCTCCACAGAGCCATATCTGCAAGTCTCTAGTTTCTCACTGAAGGATTCTAGACAAAAGCTGTATTCATGTCCATGTGTTTGTATTTCTTTCTCTCTATCCCTATATCTATCTATCTATCTATCCATCCATCTACCCGTCCGTTTGTCCGTGTGTGTGTGTAAACCAGAGCCCAACCTCGAGTGTCATCCTCACCTCTAACTAAGTACCCTATCTGTCCTGACAAATACTTATTGTTTATCTGGGGCCACTCTCAGTTCTGGAATGCAGGAGGACCTTGAATCCCATCCAATATGACAGACAGTGCTCGGTTGCAGGATGTCAGGCATGCCACTGTGGTAGGTGGCTCAGATCTCACTATGTAGTCCAATCCTCAAACTCTCCATGTAGCCGAAGCTAGTCTCACACTTGCTATGTGGTCCAAGCTAGCCTGGAACCCATGATCCTCTTTCCACAGCCCTTCAGGTGCTGGATTTACAGGCCTGTCCACTTTACCCAGCATCACCTGGGCTGTCTTCAATTCCAATTTTTTAATTATTTTATTGAAAATATATATATAATATATTTTGATTCTGTTATATCCTTTCCCCACCTAACCAACACTTTTTGAATGGATAAGGCCCACTCCTTGGGATAGAACCCATACCTGACACAGCTAAAGTGGCCAAGAATCTGAGACTAGCTACATTATGGGTCTAGGGATAAACCTAATACTGTAATTCTGCTAAAAGAATATAGCAATAACAGCCTTCATACAGGGAGGAGGAGTTTGGTCCTGCCTCAACTCGGTATACCAGACTTTGTTGACTCCGAAAGGGAGGCCTTACCCCCTCTAAGGAGTGGATAGGGGGCAGGATGGTGGGAGATGGGAGTGGGAGAAGTGGACGGAAAGGGAACTGGGGCTAGTATGTAAAACAAAAAATAAATAAAACAGAATATAGCAATAAAATGACTCCTAACGATATACTACTATAACCCATAGATCAATGGCTTGCTCAACCCACATCAGAGAAGCTGCTTCTTGTAGCAGATGGGAATTAACCCAGAGACCCACAACTATATAATGTGTGGAGAGTGTGGGACTTTGAAGCACTCAGTCCTAAACAGTATGTCTTTATCAAACCCCCTTCCTCAAGGCTCAGGGGTCTATGTGGAAGAAGAAGCAGAAAGACTTTAAGAGCCAGAGGTAATAGATGATTCCAAAACAGGATGGAGGTATAGGTGAACTCAGGGACAGGTTTAGCACACAGAGACCTGCACAGGTTCAAGCCAGATGGAGTCCCAGCACCGAGAGAGAGAGAGAGAGAGAGAGAGAGAGAGAGAGAGAGAGAGAGAGAGAGAGAGAGAGAGAGAGAGAGGAGAGAGAGAGAGAGAGAGAGAGAGAGAGAGAGAGAGAGAGAGAGAGAGAGAGAGAGAGAGAGTAGACACGGGGTCCTACCCCGTACCAAGAAGTTCTCTGCAACTGATACCCACTGACAAAGGAAAAATCAGTTCTCTCTCATCCTAATTGTTGTTGCCCGAAGCCTCCCAGCCTCTGGTCCTCCCTCGCATCAGCAATAAGAAACCAACGCAGTTACTAAACTAGCCAGCAAGCTTCCCTGCTCAGGACAGAGTCCAAGAGGTGACCGTGGAGCTGGAGTCCATGCAGCCCTGGTGGTTCAGTGCTGCCCGAGCCAGCTCAAGCTTAGAGAGGACACTATTCCAGCTGGCCAGCTCCCAGCTCTTACCAGGAAGCCTGCATCTGAGACCAAAGGAAACAAGAAAGGGCCTTCTCCAGCTGGCAGGAGAGGGTGGCACACTGCAACCTGCTGATGTCCTTTGCACCTCTGACGTCCCTGCCCGCCCTCCCTTCCTCTCCAGGGAACTAGCTTCTTAGATGCCTACTCTCCTCTCCTCTTCCTTCCCTTCCCTTCTCTTCCCTCCCTTTTCTCCCCCCCTCTTTTCCTCTTCTCTCCTCTTCTCCCTCCCCTCTATCTTCCACGGGGCTAGTTTCCGGAAGGCCCCATGAGCTCCCCCCCCCCCACGTCCCCACGGCCCTCTGCTCTGTAGTCAGAGTGGCAAATGTGCCCTCTGTCAAGCTACAGTCATTGGATCTAACCTGTCCTCCTTCCAATTGGACTGCCAGCGCCTGCCGTTGACCTGGCCCCTTTCCCAGCTGAAGGCTCAGATTAGCCACACAGGGGTCAAAGACCTCAGTCCTGCCAGCGCTCTCTCCAAAGACGATGGAGCAAGAACACGGACCCAGCACCTGAGGCCCAGAAGCAAGGTCTTCCCTCATTAAAACTGCGTCCTTCATAAACTGATGCGTGGAGACCACCGTGCATTCTACAGCCTCGTGCCCCTCATTTCAGAGCCACAACTGACAGCCGTGGTGACCAGTGTGACCCTGCACTGGTGTCTCTTTCTGAATCCAATCTGACAGGTTTTTTTTTTTTTCTTTCTTTCTCCGGTACATGATCTCATGGTCCATAAAGCTAACATCTACTACTTGTCTGTCCGTCTCTATCTATCATCTACTGTCCATCTACTGTTAACTATTTATATGCCTATCACTCCTCAATCATCTATCACCTAGCAATCACCTATTATAACAAGTCTTTATCTGTCCTGGAAGCCAGATCCTAAACAACGACACCAGAGACTTCCTATTAATTATGAAGGTGCAGCCTTAGTTTAGGCGTGGCCCACCAGCTCTTTTAACTTAAATTAACCCATTTATTTTCATCTACATTCTATTGCGAGGCTCGTTACCTCATCTCTCCATACTGCCCATGCTGCTTCCTCCACGTCTGCCTGGTGACCCTGCCTTCTTCTTCCCAGAGTTTTCTAGCTGTCCACAAATCCTCCTGCCTAGCTACTGCCATTTATCTTTTTATTACACCAATAACAGCGATACATTTTCACACAGTGTATAAATATCCCACAACAACCTGTCCTCATCTATCTACCATGCATCCCTATCAGTCATCAATCTATCAATTATCAATTATTTACCTATATAATATCATCTATTCATATCTATTTACCCATCACCTATCACTTATCTGTCATCTATTCAATCTATTAATCATCTATCTACCACCTGTCAATCATCTATAAATCAAGCAATCATCTATTTATAATCCACCTATCATCTATAATCTATCAATCCATATCAATCATCTATGATCCATGTATCATCTCTCTATAATCATTCATTGCTATAAATCAGCTATCTATTCTCTGCATATCAATTATTTATAATATAGCAAGAATCTACCTAACTATATCATCTAAGAATCTATATATCTTTCTGAGAGAGACTCACTTTGCTACCCCATCCTATCCTGGAACTCATCATGTAGTCAAGATAGCCTCAATCTCACAGCAATCCTCCTGTCTCAGCTTCCCAGTGGTTGGAATTACAGACATGCACTACCATGCCAGGATTCTGATGCTTTCTTTCCCAGCAACAATGAGCCACAGAATATTAATGGTTGGTTCTATCTGTTTATTTCCTAACGCACCTCTTCCTGAGCCTGTTAGCTACAATTCTCCAGAGCAAGAGACTGATACAGTAGACATAGGTGTGAACTCTATGGTTTGCATATCTGTACATCATGATCTATATGTTGACATTTTAGTCACTGGTACAATATATTCAGAAATAGGGCTTTGGGGTAATAATGAAGTGTCCTCATGAGTGGAATTAGTGCTCGTATAAAAAAGACTGGACCATGGAAGTTGGAGAAGTAGAGCCTGCTCAACCTCCACACATGCATCATGGCAAGAATGTGGCCACACATATGATAGATAGATAGATAGATAGATAGATAGATAGATAGATAGATAGATAGATAGATAGATAGATATTAAAATTAAACAAAGAAGAGGTCTGGTCAACATGACATCCACCCTGTCCTGCTCCTGTGAGATCATAGAACTACACCTACCAAGGACATCTGACTCCAGGGGGCAACCATCCAGAAGGACAACACCTCTGCAACCATCTGCTGCACCCCTTATTCTCTACCCAGGTGGCTGTACCCCTCTACCAACACCTTCAAGCCAGCTACTCAGACGCTAGGCACAGGCCAGACCACTAGGGAACTCCCAAGGCTCAGGGACCCCAGTACGCCTTCTAGCTGAGAATTCGGTACCATCTGCCTGGAAAGAAACCACTGTCGCCTGTCTCTACTTCCCCGCGCCAACTGGGAACAGACTGGAGTGACAGCTGACGGGATCTGAGCACGAGGACATTAAGACGAATCAGCAAACATCATTTCACCCGGGCTTCATGGTAGTTTGTTTCCAAAAAGTCAATACTTGAGCTGACAAGATGGCTCGGTGGGTAAAGACTCATGAGGAATCCTTATTTCTCTAGCTTCCGCGTACCCACCTCTGCAATGGGAACAAAAAGCCAGACATGGTGGCAAAATCTGCAATCCCAGAACACAAGTTAGCCAAGGTGGGAGAATTATGAGTTCCGGGCCAGGCTAGACTACAGAGTGAGATTCTGTGTCAGAGTAAATAAAAAAAAAATAAAGCCACAAGGTGCCTCAGGGGGGTGAAGATGTTTGTCACAAGCCTGCTGACTTGAGGTCAATCCCTGGGACTGGGACCCACATAGCGGAAGGAGAGATTCAACTCACGTAAATTGTCCTCTGACTTACACACACTTACAGACATGCGCACGCGCGCGCACACATACATACACACACAAAGTAATAGAAAATAATAGAGTAAAATAAATAAAATGATTTTTAAAATAAAATCGATGGGAAGAAAAGCGGCATACTGATTTGCAAAGTTTGTAATGTGGTAGTCGGGATGAGAAATGTCCCATAGGTTCAGGTGTCGGAACACTTGGTCCCCAGATGGTGGCGCTATGTGATGAGGTACCGTAACAGCCTCGATTGAGAATGTAGTTCACTGGGGGTGAGCTTGAGGAGTTACAGCTTCACCCCACTTCCAATTTGCTCTCTCTGCTTCCCGTTTGCAGTTGAATATGTGATCTCTTAGCTCCTGCATCCACGCCTGCCTCTGGCTGCCATGCCTGCCCACTTTGATGGGCTTTGGTCCCTCTGGAACTGTAAACCAAAAATAAATCTCGTCCTTAGATTGCCTTTGGTCATGATGCCTTATCACAGCAACAGAAAAATAGCTAACAGATACGACAAACGGGGACTTAGTAGATTGGCCTACAAGACAAGAGCTGAGCAGTCCAACTATGACCATCTGCATGCTGGGGAGACTGAAGACCCCATAGCTGCCTGATCTCCAAGTAATGGCGCATGACAGCGGAGCATCAAACTCCATAGGCGGAGGCTGGTGAAGTCCAGGGAGAAAAAGTTTAAGTCACATAACTGTTGAGTTCCTCAGCATATCTCTGCCGGTAACTGGCAGATAAGGCGAGTAGAAATCAGGTAAGTTATAGTTAGCGGTGTATTGTTTTTATTTTTAACTGTGATAATACGCTTGGGTCTGGGTGAGAGTGGGAAGCTGTTAGGTGAGATGCCGGCAGTGCCCAGAAGAGAGCGCCAGATCCCCTGCAGCTGGAGTTACAGGTGGTTGTGAGCCGCCTGATAAGGGTGATAGAACTGAATTCAATACCCGCAAGCTCTTAACTCCTGAACCAACTCTCCACCCCAGGGTACAACACAGTTTAATTGAGCCAGTATAGTGTCTTTGGCCTGTAATCCCGACACTCAGGAGGCTGGTAGAGGCTTGACGACCGTCTGAGTTCAAGGCCAGCCTGGACTATATAGTTTGGGAACTTGTCTTTTGTTAAAGGCTGGATATATAATTCAATGATCAATTGCCTAGGATACCCCAGTAAAAGACTGGGGGTGTAGCTCTGTGGTAAAGCAATTGCCTGGCATGTGTGAGGCTCTGAGTTCAATCCCTAGCACCATTAAGAAAACAAAAAAAGAAAAGAGTGCTAGGCCCCATAAATGTGATAGCCTAGAGTGTATCAGTTCCTGAAACACAGTCTGCCCAGAACTCACAACAGAGACAGAAAGTCTTTATGTGTATCCATCTATTAAAGGCATTGAATCAACAATTAATAATGTTCTAAAACAGAAAGTGCCAGGCCCAGATGGGTTCACAAACATTTAAGAAAGAAACGGTGCCAACTCACTACGATCTCTTCCAAAAAGAAGCAGGGAGAACGTTGTCTGAGTGGTTCTGTGAGACCAGCGCTGTCCTAATGGCAAAACCAAAGGAACAACAGGAAAGGGAAACTACAGACCAGTCTTCCTCGTGAACACAGAGGTAAAAATAACACTCAGCAAAGCGTCCACGAATCATGGGGCCCGTGCGATGCTCCGCGGATAGAGGGACTTGTTGGACAAACCTGGTGACCTGGTGTCCAAACTAGTCGGAAGGAGAGAACCGAGTCCACAAAGCTGTCCTTTGACCTTCTGCACAAACACACAAAAACGACAACAAATATGTGTATGTGTGTAATGCATTGTATGTATATGTGTGTGTATATATATATATATATATATATATGTATGTGAATCAAATCCAGCAACCTATACAAATTATTCACAGAGACTGGAGAGATGGTTCAGCAGCTAAGGTCAGATTCCAGTGTCTATATAACAAGCCAGGTGTCTCTCACACACACCTGTGACCCTCAACTCTGAGGGGGCTGAAGGCAAGAGGATTGATGGGGCTTACAGGCTTCCAATCTAGCTGGGAAAATGTGAGTTTAGGGATTAGAAAGACCCTGCCTCAAGGGAATAGGTGGAGAGGGACGGGGAGACTATCTGACGCCCTCTACTGGCCTCCATGCAAATTCACACACACACATAAATAAATAAATAAATAAATAAATAAATAAATAAATAAATACTCTTTAAAAGGATAAAAGGTAGCTGAGTGGTGGTGGCGCACACCTTTAATCCCAGCTCTTTGGAGGCCCAGGCAGGTGGATCTCTAAGAGTTCAAGGCCAGCCTGGTCTACAGTGTAAATTCCAGGACAAGCTCCAAAGCTACACAGAGAAACCCTGTTTTAGACCCAAGAAGAAGAAGAAAAAAGAGGAGGAAAAGGAAGAGGAGGAGGAGAAGAAGGAGGAAAAGAAAAAGAAGAATTAAAAATAGTTACACAGCACGGCTTCTAGGCTTCTAGTTTAGCTGTGGTTTTGGAAGGTGGTGGCCAGGGGAAATGTTGGGTCCTTTACAAATTGTAATACTGATGGTGCCTCCCAACCCATCTGTAATGAGGTCTGGTGCCCTCTTCTGGCCTGCAGACATACACACAGACAGAATATTGTATACATAATAAATAAATAAATAAATAAATATTTTAAAAAAAAACAAAGTGTAATACTGGTCTCTTGGAAGGATTTATGTCTCATAGAATGGGATTAGTTCTTTCAAGTGCGGTTGTTCTAAAAGAACTGTCCTGGTCCCTGTGTTTTCTGCCTCTCTCGGGTGCTAGCTATCATGTAGTAACAGGTTCCTTGCCAGAGACCATGTTGCTTGAACTTGCGAGGCGCTGGAGCCTTAAGCCAAACAAACAAAAAAAAAAAAACACAAAAAAAAAAACTCTTTTCCTCATGCATTTTCCAGCAACGGGTATTCTGTCATGACAATAGGACACAGATAAACACTAGGGACCACAGAATCGTCCGAGTGACAGGACAATCTTGAGATCTTAAAACGGCAAGTTCTGAGCCCAGCCTGGGTCTTCCCAAAGCCTAGCCATTTTTGGCAAATTTCCTTGCTTCTTGGTCTGTCTATTTATTTGTTTTGAGACAGATACTCATTTAGCCTGAAAATCCCACATAGCCCAGAATAGCCTTGTACTCCTCACTTTCTTGCCTCTCCCTCCCAAGTGCTGGGATTGCAGGTGTGCACCCCCACACCCAGTTTTATGTGGCACTGGGGCTTGACCCAGGCCTTTAGGTCTGCGGGCAGGCACTCTACCAACCGCACTACCTATGACGTCTTTTCTGGGTTGGTTTTTGACAAGCCTGGAGCCATTGGTGGCACAGCTGAAGAACAGACCGCTTATTTGGCTATCGCGGGGTTCCATGCCCCTCTGGTGGGGACATTCTGCTCTAACTAGAAAACTCAGGGACACACTCAGAGTACAGCGACCTCAGTGTTGTGGTCTGTACGGAAAGGCTGGAGGCTGGAGGAGCGACGCGCTGAGTGGTTGCTCAAGGAAATGTTCATCACAACCCTGGGAAACGTGAACCACGATTTGGCTATCGGTGATCCAGGCCACACAGCTGTAGCTCCAAGATGGCCCCTCTTCTAAGGGCTGGGACTAGGGTCAGGGTCACGCTACCATCTGGACCAGTCCTTTGGTATGCCCGCCTCCCCACTTGGCTCCCCAGGAACCTGAGAAGCAATACAACACAGAGGGGAGGCGGCCACTTAGGTGTCGCTCGCAGCCACTGTCAAGGGACTGCAAGCTTGCTCAAGTCGCTTCGGTGTGTTTTCAGAACAGAAAAGTCACATCAGCAAGCCCGAGCGGCCAGAGCTGGCAGATCCAGATGTGAACCGCAGCTCCAGCTCCCATCCCATGGATCTAGAGCTTCTTCACACAGCTCCAAGAAGCCCCCGGATGAAGAGAGACTTGCTCCCACCCAGGAGCACCCTTCCTAGTCCTAGTAGCAGGAACAAGGGGAAAATGTAGTCACTATGAAGGATTCTGGATCCTAGGCAGACGTTCTACCGCTAAGTCAGACCCCTAGTCCCTCATTGGTCAGGTACTAGGAGGCGGAACCTGGCTGGAGGGAGCCGGTCATTGGTGGTGTGTCTTTGAATAGCGTATCTTATCCTCCACCCTGTGTCTGTCTGTTTCTCTCTTTGTCAAGTAAGCAGCTTTATGCCGCGCTACCTCCCTACCGCGATGTTCTGCTCTGTTCAAGCCCAAAGTAGCGGGGTAGCGGGGCCACCAAATGGGGATTGAAGGGTCTAAGACTGTAAGTAAACTGTAAGTAAAATCAGTCTTTCTTTTCTTTCTTTCTTTTCTTTCTTTCTTTCTTTTTTTTTTTTTTTTTTTTGGTTTTTCGAGACAGGGTTTCTCTGTGGTTTTGGAGCCTGTCCTGGAACTAGCTCTTGTAGACCAGCTGGTCTCGAACTCACAGAGATCCGCCTGCCTCTGCCTCCCAAGTAAAATCAGTCTTTATTGAAGTCCTTTTCTTTGGCTATTTTGTCACCGCGACAGGAAGCTGAGTAACCCAGCACCCCGGGCCCTAGATGAATTTAGCGGGAACAAAGTGTATTAACAGAAACGTGGCGGCCTTTCCTCATAGGATAGCCATTTAAGGTCTGCAGGATGATTCACGGTGGACCTCTTGATGGTTACAGACCTGTTATCCCAGCTACTCGGGAGATGAAGGGGAAAGGATTAAAAGCAGAAGGCCCGTTCTAGGCAGTTTAGTGAAGAACAAACGGTAAAAAGAGAGGTAGAGAGAGAGAGCCTGGAAATAGAGCAGCTGCCTAGAATCTCCCAGTTGAGGGCCTGGGGGCATAGCTAGCACATCCTAATAAAGTCATTAAATTATCAATCTGTGTCACTGTTGATCCATTGGTGAGGTCACAGTCGTCCAGAGTCAATCGCTCCTCGATGATTAAATCCATCAACTGGGGAACCAACGATTTTGGGAGGACACTTTATAATGAACACATCGCAATACATCTATGCGGCCTGGGTGGAGAAGTGGCGTTGCTGTCTCTGTTAGGTTTCTTTCGCTGCGATGAACACCGTGACCAAAAGCAGCTTGGGGAAGAAAGGATTCATTTCCGCTTACATCATGAAAGGAGGTTAGGACAGAAACTCAAGCAGGGCAGGAACCTGGAGACAGGAACTGAAGCAGAGGTCACGTAGGAACACTTCTGTTTTCTTATAGAACCCAGGACCACAGGCCTAGGGATGGCCCCACCCATGGTGGGCTGGGCCCTCTCCATCAATAATTCATCAAGGAAATGGCCCCACAGAATTGTCTACAGGCCAATGTGACAGAGACAATTCCTCGGTTGAGAGTCCCTCGTCCCAGATATCATCTAAGTTTGTCTCAAATCGACAAAATCCAAGGCGTACAGCTGCTGCTATCGATCCGATCCACAGTGCTTGGGGAGCTAGCGCTGGCTGCCTATGGGGTAGCTCCTGATGGATGCGGTGGCGGGACAGGTGCCCGCAGCAAACCAGAGCCGTATCAGCAGCTTCCTGACACTTTGTCCAAAAGTCTGAGAAAGGGTGCGGACTGTGGTCAAGCTCCTCCCACACTCCTCCCCTCCTCAGGAACCCTGGCGGGAGGGGCTCCCCATGGCCCCATGGCACTGTATGTCAGACTCAAAGCCAGAGCTATGGAGCCTGTCCTGGGACTCGCTCTGTAGACCATGCTGGCCTCGAACTCACAGAGATTCATTCACCTGTCTCTGCCTCCCGAGTGCTGGGATTAAAGGTGTGCGCCACCACCACCACCCGGCTTTTCCCTTCCTTCTTTAAAGGGCTAGAGAGAGAGAGCTCGGTGGTTAAGAGCATTTGCTGTTCTTGTAGAGGACCTGGGTTCGGTTCAGTTCCCAATGACCACGTTAGATGGCTCACAGCCACCTGTAACTCCAGCTCCAGGGGATTTGACACTTTCTTCTGGCACGTGCACTGCACTGTACACACACACACACACACACACACACACACACACGATAGGCTTAAGGAGATACCCAGCCAGCTTGGCTTTCATTACCAGCTTCTCAACTCTGAGGTCTCCTGGCAGATCCACTACACATCTTGACTATCATCCACCTCTGTGACATCCTCCTGGATATGCCAATCTCACTGCCTCAGAAGCTGAGCTGGTGCCCTCCATGTCAAGTACTCTCCACTCTGGCTACTTAATAAATTAAAGTGTGTGTGTGTGTGTGTGTGTGTGTGTGTGTGTGTGTGTGTGTGTGGTGTTTAAACTCAAAACCCATCCTAGGTGACACACTTCCTCCAGCAAGGTCACATTCCTAAACCTCCCCAAACAGTGCCACAGCGCCACCAACAGGCGACCAAGTGTCAAATACATGAGCCTGTGGGGGACATTCTCATTCAAACCACCACAGATAGTTTTTGTGTTACTTTGGCCCCATGAGACGGTGGATGTTGCCACTGTGCAAAGACAGGTCTTGTCACATAGGAAACCATCTATATGAATGTCAGGTGGCTGCCATGGACAGGTGGCCACTAGGTGAAGCCAAGTGTGGGCTGAAAATGACCTGTAAAGGAAATGCTCTCACCATCCCCACCCTGCTTTGCTGTAACCATGACTCTAGAAGTCGCTATGTTGGATCATGGGCCAACATCGCTCTTGTCTCAGGTCATGGCTCTCCAGTGTGAGCCTGTGTCCTGTTCACCTATATACCTGGCAGGAAGCATCCCAGGGCTTCCTATTCAGTAGGTTTAGAATTGGATTTCCATGGCGTTTGGATTTCTAGCAAGGTTTTCAGGTTGTTGGGGAGGAAGGGATGGCAAAGAGTAATGGTCTTCCAACCCTGGCTATAATTTGCAACTATGTGGGGAACCAAAACAGATTTTTTTAAAGGTGGTATATTTATCCAATGTGGCCACATTGGGAAGAGATACATAGAGGTCCAGTAACCCATCTGGATCTTGGCATGAGGTTTAGGTTTAAATAGAGGGCAAAAGACCGGTGAGATGGCTCAAAGGATCACATTGTAGCTGTCAAGCCTCACGGCCTACAGTCCATCCCTGGAACTCAATGGTAAAAGATGAGAACAGAGTCCTGAAACCTGACACACACGCCATGGTACCTATGAACGCGTGCATACACACACAGAGTTAGCTAGTCAGTTAATTAACTAAATTAATTAATGTAATAAAGAGGTTTTCATAACTAAACAAGCCCAGTCAAGGTAAGGTTTGCCCATCATTGACCCATTGTTGTCTGTGCTCCTACAAAAAATGGCCTTGTAATTTATCAGAAGTTAGGGCTGGAAAGGTGGCTCAGTGATTAAAAGCATGTGCTGCTCTTGCAGAGGACCCAGGTTCAGTTCCCAGCAGTGATATCAGGCAGGTCTTAACTGTTTGTAACTCCAGATTCAGGGGCTCCAGCAGCATCTTCCAGCCTTGTAACACCCTGTGCTCACAGATACAAACTCATAGACAGACATACACATATAGAGACAATTTTTTAACAAATCTTTTTTTCTTTAATGAAAGTTAGAGGAAGCAACTGAGGGAGTCACTGTGGGAGGGGGAAAAATCCTACACTGATGATACTTTCTGAGAAAATGCCTAAAGATTCCCACTAAGCCCAACTTTTTAAAGACCCAACCACCAATCAACATACCACAATAAAGAACAAACCTCCAACACTGGAGCCCTGGGGTACAAATCATAACCAAATCATTAGTGATGTTTTTACAAAGAGTCCTCAAGTGATGCTGGCATGAGCCACGATTCGGAAACCCCTATGAGAAAGAGCTATCCAGCTTCAAATTCTACTGCCAGTCATATGCGACTTTGACTATAAAGACATATAAAGAATCTAGGCGTTGTAATGCTCTCCTGTGCTCTTGGGGGTTGGATGCAGGGAAATTACAAGTCTGGGGTCATTCTCAGCTAGTAAGTTTGAGGGCAGCCTGGGCTCCACGAAACCCTATCTAGGGAAGCTAGCGCTCGGTGGCTAAGACACCTTTCACACAAGCAGTGAGCATGAGGACCAGAGCTCAGACCTCCAGCCTGCACAAGAGCTCCCTGTGAGAGGTTTGAAGATGAAGTTAGGCAGAGCATGAACAAGATCCTGGCTTTGATCCTCATACCACCGTCAAGAAACGAAAACAGCACACACAATTTTTGGCCAGGTGTACTGGCAATGCACTCGGGAGGCAGAGGCAGGTAGATCTCTGTGAGTATGAGGCCAGCCTGGTCTACATAGTGGCCAGAGCTATATAACAAAGAGACTATGTCTTTTAAAAAAAAATCCTTGCCGGGCGGTGGTGGCGCACGCCTTTAACCCCAGCACTTGGGAGGCAGAGGCAGGCGGTTCTCTGTGAGTTCGAGACCAGCCTGGTCTACAAGAGCTAGCTCCAGGACAGGCTCCAAAACCACAGAGAAACCCTGTCTCGAAAAAAAAAAAATCCTTGTGGGCAGTCTACCTATATTTCCAGTGCTCAGTCAAAAAGTGAAGATAGGGCGTTCCTAAGAGCACGCTGGCAGGCATGATATTGTAGGGCAAGTTCTGGGTTCAACTGACATTTCAACGTGTAATCAAAATCTCAAAAAATATTTGTGAAATACCTTCCATATTTCCCATGTGGAGTCTTTGAACACCCAGTACATTTTGTACTCACAGAACTTCTCGACTTCAATCACATCTACCAGGGCTGAATGTAGATTTTTTTATGGCTTTGCATAACTAAATTATTTCCAAATGATGTGAGCGTCTTGATCTTGGTTGAACAGAGAATGGCCTGTGCTTTTTTTTATGACTGTTTTTTTAAAATATTTATTTATTTATTATGTATATACAGTGTTCTGCCTGCACATATTCCTGCAGGCCAGAAGAGGGCACCAGACCCCATTACAGATGGTTGTGAGTCACCATGTGGTTGTCGGGAATTGAACTCAGGACCTTTGGAAGAGCAGGCAATGCTCTTAACCTCTGAGCCATCTCTCCAGCCCCTAGCCTGTGCTTTTTTAATATAATATTTATTTATTATGTATACAATATTCTGTCTGTGTGCATGTCTGCAGGCTAGAAGAGGGCACCAGACCTCTTTACAGATGGTTGTGAGCCACCACCATGTGGTTGCCGGAAATTGAACTCGGGACCTTTGGAAGGGCAGGCAATGCTCTTAACCACTGAGCCATCTCTCCAGTCCCCTGGGCTGTGCTTTTTAAACTGAAAGCCTCCCATCCTGGCAAACCATCTTACTCTCAGGGGAAACAGGACAATTGACCAATTTCTCCCGCGCATGTTGGCATATTTTCTAGTGCCTCAACAGTGTGTCAGATTTTAAATGTAAAGAAATTAAAATAATGTTGAGCTATTGTGTCAGTTGGCCATGGCAATAAGCTATGCGAGAGATTCTGTCTCAAAAAGGCAAGGGTTGGGAATGCAGCTCAGTGGATGTTCTCAATCTTCCAGTGTGAGGGGCTGGGGAGTATAATTCAGTGTGTTCAAGAACCTACCTAGAATCCCCTCCTCCCCATAGGGGGCTGGGGTGTGACTCAGTGGTGGAGCACCTGCCTAGAATCCCCCAGTGAGGGGAATTGAAACATGTCTCAATTGTAGAGAGCTTACCTTGAACCATGGTTCAGCAAAAGAACACTTAACTAGAATCTAACAGGGAGGGGCTGTGGTGGAGGGCATCACTCAGTAGGATGTCCTGCACTTAATCCCCAGCCCCCACCACACAAATGGAAACCTTTATGTCACACAACTGTGCACACGTTAGACCCACATGACTAAATCATAAATTCTGGTGGCAGAGCAACCTCCCTCTCCTCACCATGTGCATGTCTCTGTGCCCTTCTGGAGTCTCAGTGGGTTTTTATGCTAGTCATGTCCTGAAAAATTGATTTCACCATCCACTTTCAGGTCACAGCCTGCAGATTGGAAAATCTTGATCTGGCCCACTGGGAGCAGAAGCCAGAAAACCGGCCAGATCCTGATCGGAGTCTTGTTTGTTTTGTTTCGCCACCTGTTAGCTGTTTGGAGATGCTGTACCGCAGGCACGATTCCTTTTCTCAAGTGCAGTTCTGACTGGTTGATACTCAATTATCTTTATTGGTTGTTGTTTTTTGTTTTTGTTTTTTGAGACAGGGCTTCTCTGTGTAATAGCCCTAGTTGTCCTGGAACTCACTCTGTAGACCAGGCTGGCCTCGAACTCACAGAGATCCACTTGCCTCTGCCTCCTGAGTGCTGGAATTAAAGGCGTGCGCCACCACTGCCCAGCCACTCAACTACCTTAACCCTCACTCTAACCATAGTGTGTGTTGCCTTTTAGGGGTCTGAATGCATTGGGGGTGGGGAGGGAAAGAGGTAATTCACAATGTAGCCCAGGCTAGCCTTGAACTCTTTATGTAGCTAAGGATGACCTTGAACTTTTGATCCTCTGCCTCCCAGGTGCTCGGGTTATAAATATGTACCACCAAGTTGGCCTCCTGAATACATTTCTATCTAGACCTTCTAGACCTGTCGAGTCCATTGCAAATGCATAAACTTATGCATGTATGCATTCCCTAAACACTGAATGAGTGGCTGTCCCTCACGTACCAGCTGTTGCTAACAGTGAAAATACAGCAGAGAACAGTCAAAAGTCATTTAATATTTTATTAGGTTTACTTAAAGAGGAAAAGGAGAGAGAGAGAGAGAGAGAGAGAGAACGAGAGAGAGAGAGAATGAGAGAGAGAGAGAGAGAGAGAGAGAGAGAGAGAGAGAGAGAGAGAGAGAGAGAGAGAGAGAGAATACATTTGGAAGCCAAAGGACAGCTTAGGAGGTTGGTTTTCTCTTTCCACTGAGTGGGTCTTGGGAATTGAACTCAGGTCATAAGGCTTGGCAGCAAGCGCCTTTACCTGCTGAGCCATCCCACCAGCTCCCAAAATCACTGCCTTTATGGAACAGAGATTTTTAGAGAAGACAGATTCTTTTAGTTGTTAGTTTTGGTTTTTCCTTTTTTTTTTTTTTTTGGTTTTTTTTTTTTTTTTTTTTTTGGTTTTTCGAGACAGGGTTTCTCTGTGGTTTTGGAGCCTGTCCTGGAACTAGCTCTTGTAGACCAGGCTGGTCTCGAACTCACAGAGATCCGCCTGCCTCTGCCTCCCGAGTGCTGGGATTAAAGGCGTGCGCCACCACCGCCCGGCTTGGTTTTTCCTTTTTTATTGCTTTTATTGAGCTATACATTTTTCTTTGATCCCCTCCCTTCCTCCTCCTCCCATGACCCCCATGCTCCCAATTTACTCAGGAGATCTTGTCTTTTTCTCCTTCCTATGTAGATCCATGCATGTCTCCTAGGTTGTCTGGGGTTGTGGACTATAGGTTGGTTTTTTTCTTTATGTCTAGAAGCCATTTATGAGTGAACACGTACTATATTTGTCTCTCTGGGTCTGGGTTACCTCACTCAGAGACCCTCACTATGTAGCCAAAGTCTGCCATGAATTCACTATGTAGCTCAGGCTGGTCTCCCACTAACAACAATCCTCCTGCCTTGACTTCCAAGCACTGGAATACAAATGTGTGTCATCATGACCAATATCTTATTTGATCTGTTTACAGTGCTGGAGATCAAACTCAGGGTCTTGTAACTGCTGGGCAAGTGCTCTACCACTGAGCTACAAGCCCAGCTTGAAACCTAGTCTCTGAGTGGTCCATTAGGTGTGGTGAGGCATACCCTCACTCCAAGAACTTGAGAGGTAGGAGCAGGAAAATCAAGAATTCTGGGCTAACCTGAGCTACAGGAAACCCAGTCTCCAAAAATTGAGAAAACAAAAATGAGGGGTGGAGAGCTGCCTTGGTGTTTAAGAGAGAACCTGAGTTCCGTTCTCAGAAACCATGTCAAGTGCCTCATGACTACCTGTAATTCCAGCCCCGTGGGATTCAATACCCGCTTCTGGTCTCCTGGGGCACACATACCCACAGTATAGACACAACATACACACAGAGAGACATAAATAAAAACAAATACTACCTAGACTAAGTAAGGGACTGGGGAGACGGCTCCGTGGTTAAGAACACTGGCTGCTCGTCCAGAGAACCCGGGGTTCAGTTCCCAGAACCCACAGAGCAGTTCACAGCTATCTGTAACTCCAGTCCCAGAGGGTCTAACACTCTCTTCTGGACTCCCTGGTCACCAAGCATGCTTATGACATACACACATACACATAGGCAAAGCACCTATATACACAAAATAATGTAATTAAAAAAAAATTAGTTAAAAGTAAACGAAGGGTGGGATTCATCACTTGAGAGTGTGTGCCTAGTATGTACGGAGCCCTGGGCTCCACCCACACCATCGCATAAGCCAGATGTGGCACTGCACACCTGTAATCCCAGCACTCAGGAGACAGAGGCAAGCAGAACTGAAGTCTGAAGTTCAGGGTAATCCTCCACCACATAAAGAGTTGAAGGATAATATGAGAGAAATGAGACCCAGTCTTAAAGACAAAATAAAAATAGAGCAATTAAGGGCTGGAGAGATGTCTCAGAGGTTAAGAGCATTGCCTGCTCTTCCAAAGGTCCTGAGTTCAATTCCCAGACAACCACATGGTGGCTCACAACCATCTGTAATGAGATCTGGTGCCCTCTTCTGGCCTGCAGGCATGCACACACAGAGAATATTGTATACATAATAAATAAATAAATAAATAAATAAATAAATAAATAAATACATAAATAAATCTTTTTTTAAAAAAATAGAGCAATTCATTACTTAAACTACGTGTGCGTGCGCATGCGCGCGCGGTTCCCATGTGGAGATCAGAGGACCAACTACAGGAATCGGTCCTCTCCTTTCAAGGTCTGGGTCTAGGAGGTCTACTTTAGGTCACCAGGCTTGGCAGCAAGAGTCTTTATCCACGGAATCTTCTCGATGGCCCAATCTTAGTGAAATTAAAGCAATAGAGGGATGGACAGGCTATGAGACATACTCAAGATTTTGGGTTTCACACCCTTGTCAGTATGAAGTTTAACGAACCCCTATCTAATAGAAGGGGACTGAGAATGTGAGATAGGCAGGCAGGACTATCCCCCTCCCAAAAAAAAGTTTCCTGTCCGCCTCGCAGGTAGATTGACCCACCACATCCCCCCCCCCCCAAGCATTCTGCCAAAGGGCAAAACCACTAGTCAGTAACTTTAACCTAAAGGATTTCAAAACCTAGTCAGCCATGAAAGACAGGGGGTGGGGGGTACATATTAGCTGAACAGCGCCCCCCTCCCACAGCATGCAAGCCTAGGGTTAGAAATACTAGGGATGACTCTCATTCAGATTCAGGTCCGCTCCCCATCCCTCCCCCGCACTCTCCCCCCTCCCCGAGATCCACAGTTACTTCAGCAGCTTTGCACCCATGATCCCAGAGACCCGGGTCCTGGTTCCCGTGCCTGCCTTATCTCTCTCCTCCCTCACATTTTCCTCAGCAACAAAGCCAAACACAGTACCGGGGTGGGGGGGAGGGGGGGGGGCTTTCACGCTTCCATGCGTTTGGACACGGTGTTCCTTCTGCCTGGAAGGCCGCGCAGCTCTCTCTCTGAGCCGAGCCCCCCCCCCCCCCCGCTTGCTCTCATTCAGCCCTCAGCACCCTTCCACAAGGACCCAGCACCCTTCTCTATCTAACTCAAGCCTTGTCTTTTGCTTTGGCTTCGCTGCGCGACAATCACCGATTCCTCTAAATCTCTCCCCTGGCAGACTCAGGCCTTCTCCAACGCTGGAGTTGTTTGTGGAGGAAAGGGGTTGCTCGGTTGCTCGCTTGACACCCCAGAGAAAGCGCCTAATCCTGAGTTTGAGCGACGACAGAGCATGCACCTAAGCTTAGGTCGGCTCCAAATGTGTCCCATAAGGGTTCTTCTGTGTCCCTGGGGAACCCCGAATCTTGCATTCCGGGTGCACCGTGGCGCAGCAGCCCAGCCCCCCTGGCTTGACATCAGCAAGCTGGAGTAGTCCAGGGGGAAGGGCCGCGTAAAATCGCGAGTATGGACTACAAATCCCGATAGGCATCGCGTAGCCCCGCGGCTGGCGCCTGCGCAGCACTGGCCCGGCGTTTGAGTGGCAAGTTGTTTGTTACAGCGAACACCAGCTGCTGCTGCGCCGGGCGCCGCGCTCCGCCGGGCGCTGTTTGCTTGTCCACCCCGTAGCTCGCTGTACCCCGCAGGTCCTCCCCAGGCCTCCTTTTTTTGCAACTTGCCAAGCTTCCTTTTTTCTGGATCGAGTACAAATCAGTCCAGCACCGAGCACCGGGCCCCCTTCCCTGGGCCGGTTGCCCCAAGGCTTGGGGCGCGCAGGGGGCGGGGGCCGCTGCTCGTCCCCGTCCCCCCCCCTCCCCGCAACTCGGGCCACCGCGGATGATCCGCTGTGGAGGAGCCCTGGGCAGACGATGGAACTGCACATTCTGGAACACCGGCTGCAAGTTGCCAGCGTCGCCAAGGAGAGTATCCCGCTCTTCACCTACGGCCTCATCAAACTTGCCTTCCTGTCTTCTAAGACCAGGTGAGAGAGAGTATGGGGCGAGGGGATGGGGGGGCGCATGGTACCCGCCCCGGGACAGACAAAGAAGCGCACCCCGGGGGGACGCAGTGCAAAACAACTTCATCGCTCCCCCACCCCCCGGGATCTCTGCCATCCTCCAGCATCGGACAAAGCCACCCCTGTGCTCTCTAGTTGGGGGTCCCTTTCACCCAGGTCCCCCCCCGACCCCAACTGCTGCCACCAACACCCAACCCTACCCCCCATCTCAGTCCCTTCCCCGAGATCCTGAGTAACCTCCCCAAATGGCCTCTGATGCATCCGTGAATGAATGAATGAATGAATGAACGAACGAATGAACGAATGAATGAATGAAAAACAGGTGTGGGGATCCGGAGGTGGACATTAACTAACATGCCCCATCCCCCCATTCATCCACCACCACCACCACTCCCCTCCTCCCGGTTGGGCCGGCCCCCCTGTAGCCACTGGCAAGCGGGGAGGGATGGCGCTGAGCTCGTCTACCCCAGAACAGAAAAATCATAAAATCATTAGTAGATGTTTATCTCCAGGTGCCTGCAAGGGGAGAGAGGAGGTGCAAGCAGCGGGGGAGGGGCTGCAGGGCCAGGGTCGCTGGTTTCTTTTCTCTTTGGGGGGTCCAGCGAAGTGGGAGGGAGGGGGGATTTTGAACCATGGAAGGGGAGGAGCAGGCGTGTTTATGGATCTGCCTGGAGGCTGGTCTTGGATGTTGCAGGGGGAAAAAAAATAGTGGAAGGCCTTGGGAGGTAAGAAGAAAAAGAAAAAAGAAATATTTTAAATCTTGGATTTTTCATATTGCTAGGTGTGAGTTTGACTTCATAAACTCCTGTTGGATTAGAGTCGCATTACCTTCTGTTTTTTAATTGCCCTTTTCCCCATGTGGAGTGGGAATTAGAGCAAGCAACGGTTAACTTAAACCTCATTGGCTTACCATTATGATGGGTCTTGGGGTGGGGGGGGGCAGTCAAGGTGAAGATGTTTCAACCTCCCTGTCTAAGGAATGAGTACTTTCCAGGTGAAGATTAAGTTAAATTGACAGAGCGCGCACACACACACACACACACACACACACACACACCTCCTTTCTTCCTAGGCTGTCTTGTCTCCTATGGGGTTGAACTGAGGGGAAAGAGCCTGTTAAAAGTTCTTGCTCAGGGACTTGACTTCAACGTTTTGGAGCTTGGTCAGGGCTATTGTTTGGAAGATGAAGCCAGCTAGGTAGCTTTACATCTGTTTACTTTCTTCTCCGAGGGCTGTTCTCTCTGTGGGGACCCAAGGTTTCACCTCCCTTGTCTGAGGGTAGAACCCCTTGCTCCTTAGATGGCCCCAGGTAAATCATTAAACAGGTCATTTGAAAACAAAGCTAACAGCGCAGATTCTGAACGCTCTCTCTCCCACACCCCAAGCGCAAAAAGCCCTTCTCTCTGTCAACGCCTTCTAATCCCTACCTACATTCACTTGCCCTCTGCCCACCCCCAGGTAATCCCTAGGACCCAGAGGCTGGAGGGAGTGGAGTCCCAACTTCTGGCCCCAGCAGCCTCCAACAGCCCTCTGGTTTCTCCTTTCTTTCTCAGGCTGGAGAAAAGAGGGTTTCAAGGCAGACACTCCTTAGAAAGACCGGAGGAAGGCTGCCTCTGGCTGTTCCCTGTGACTTGGTAAAGGGACTGGCCTTTTTATGGGCATCCCTCATCTGCGGGGCTGCTCCCAGGGTCCAAGTTGAAGGTCTCAAATTAAGACCCAGAGACAAACTCACACTGGCTCACAGGGAAACCTTGTCCCCTTGAAAGGTGGGTACCCCTCCTTCCTTCCAGGATAGGCCCAAGTGACCATTTGCAAGATGACTGAGAGGTCAAAGGTCATCTCCTTGTCTCCAGGCACTGACTCTAGAAACCGCTGAGTGTAGCCGGGTCTGAGGACTGACAACCGGCCGCCCTTATGTACTCTGAGCCCAGGCGTGGCTTCGTGTTGGAATTAGCCCCGGTGGCCCAGGCCAGGTCGCCGTCCTTTCTGTCTCTCTTTGTCCCTCCATGAAATGGACATAGCACAGCCCCGCCCACCTCTTTTTCAAAGAACTGCTTGCTGGGGGTGGGTCATTCAGTTCATGCAAAAACAGCTGTTCACTTATTCACAGCATGAACCATGCAGGTAGTAGACCTTGATTCTTCTCCCCCACCATGTTGGTCCAGATTCCTGTTAGCATCTACCTCCCCACAACGGGGCATCCCCGGAACATCTCACTGCCTGTTTCTACTGGGCCAGGTCCATGCTGTGGCATTTAAGGCCTTTTGAGGAACCTGGATCCAGAACGCTTGTCTTTACCTTGTCTTTACCTATCCCTCCCCACTCTCACGAGGAGACAAACTAGTAACACCCACGGGTGGCCTGCTTTCGCGCCCCTCTTCCCTCCTGAAAATCGTTCATCTCTTCCTGGAATGTCCCCTCCACCTCTGTCAATTCCACTTCAGTCCTCAAGATGATGACATCACCCTGAACCTCCCCAAGCACTCCCCTGCCTCCACCTCCTAGCAGACTTAGTCACTTCCTCTTGCTTTCTCCTCTCTCTCTCTCTCTCTCTCTCTCTCTCTCTCTCTCTCTCTCTCTCTCTCTCTCTCCCCCCTGATGTCTCCTCGGAGTGGAGCACGTAGAACATGGGAAAGGGAATAACACTGGAAATACTCACTCGGTGCCAGGGTGCCCTGAACCCAAGGGATGTAGAGACAGACTGTCCCTCCCTCTCCCTCTGCCTAGCTGAGAGCCCAGTCCAGGGAAGGAAAGGGCTGCTGGAGTTAAGAAAACATGGTCCAAGCCGGGCGGTGGTGGCGCACGCCTTTAATCCCAGCACTCGGGAGGCAGAGGCAGGCGGATCTCTGTGAGTTCGAGACCAGCCTGGTCTACAAGAACTAGTTCCAGGACAGGTTCCAAAACCACAGAGAAACCCTGTCTCGAAAAACCAAAAAAAAAAGAAAGAAAGAAAGAAAGAAAGAAAGAAAGAAAGAAAGAAAGAAAGAAAACATGGTCCAGCAGGGTAGAAGAAAGGAGGTCCAGGCCTAGCGAGATGGCTCAGCAGTTAGGACTGATTGCTGCTCTTGCAGAGGATCTCAGTTCACTTCCTAGCGCCCATGTCAGGTGGCTCACAGCCTCCAGTAACTCTAGCTCCAAGGGATCCAGTGCCCTCTTCTGGCCTCTGCAGGTACCTGCACTCATGTGCGCATACCCACACACATGTACATATAAATGTATAAATGTATGTGTATGATTCTGAATAAAGGAAGGGGGAACCTGAAGACTGGCTAGGGTGGCCTGGAAGCCTACCTGAATAAAGGGGCTTTAGATGATATGCAGTATCTTAATAGGAATTAGGCAGGAGAGGGGATCTAGTCTCTCTATATATAGAAATAGAGACATGTAAATGACATATATCCTAATGTGACGCAGGGAATGACAACTCCGTGACAGAGCTTTTACAAAAAGGAACTTGGAACTCGGGGATTAACTTGCTCAAGGTCATGAGATCAGTGATAGACCCAAGATTTGAGTCTGCATCTCTGTGGATTAAGCTTTGTTTTTGCCAGCACAGGTTACAAAGGAGGCTCATAGTCAGCAGTGCCACCAGCCCTTCTGTTTGCAGTTGCTGTTCAGAAAGAGTCAAGAGCACAGGATCAAACCACTGACCTCCATGTTCCCTTGTACCGCTTTCTTATTTGCAACACTTAGGATTGGACTCGGCCTCCTGCATACAAGGCAAGCACACGCTACCACTGAGCCACACCCCTAACCCCTCACTAAGGGATTCTAGACAGGTGATATACCATTGATCAACACCCCCAACCCCTCACTGGGGGATTCTAGGCAGGTGCTCTACCACTCAGCCACACCTCAGCCCTTCACTGGGGGATTCTAGGCAGGTGCTCTACCGCTGAGCTACCCCTCCGGCCTTTTTCAGTTTTTTTTTTTTTTTTTTTTTAAGATTTATTTGTTTATTATGTATACAGTATTCTGTCTGCATGTGTGCCTGCAGGCCAGAAGAGGGCACCAGATCTCATTACTGATGGTTGTGAGCCACCATGCGGTTGCTGGGAATTGAACTCAGGACCTTTGGAAGAGCAGGCAGTACTCTTAACCACTGAGACATCTCTCCAGCCCCAGTTTTTATTTTGATACAGGGCCTTTATTAAGTTGTCCGGACTGACTTTGAATCACTCTGTAGCCAAGACAAGCCTGGACTCAGGAATTTTCTGCCTCGACCTCCTAAGTAACTGGGAAGACAGACCTGGGCTACGACATCCAACTTGAGTATTTTTCTGGCTCCTTAACCTAGCACTACTCGGGTGTATCTCTCCTCAGGGAAAGCTGGAGCAGGGTATCGGGGCTCCACTTCTACAAGGGGTGTCTCCTGTTGTTCAGCCCCCAGGTTGCTCCTCGGAGACACTATCAAATGCCTAGCTCTGTGCTTGGCTCTGAAATCTATCACATAGTCCCTAAGCATTTGTGGAACAGCATGTTCAGGGCAGGGGTGGGGACAGCCTGACTCAAGCCCCCACACTTTCTATCCACTCATGTTCATTCATTCATTCATTCATTCATTCTCGTTCCTATTCTGTTTCTCTCCTCCCCTCCTTTCCACCCCCCCCACCCTCGTATCCTGGAACTCATTAGGCTAACTGCCCTTCTCCGGCCTGAGAGTGAGCTTCCACCCCTGGATTAAGCTGTACGCTGTACCTAGGTTTAGTTCATCTTACTCTCAGCAGCTCAGTTTCTTCTCCTCTTTGCAGGCTGTTTGGCTAAGTCGAGTGCAGCTTTTAGAGTTGGGGAGATGGCTCACTTGGTAAAGTACCTGTATGCAAGCATGAGTGGCGTGAGTTCGGATCCCCAGTGCTTATATTTTAAAAAATGGCTGAGCAGTAGTGGTGCACACCTTTAAGCCCAGCATTCACAAGGCAGAGGCAGGTGGATCTCTGAGTTTGAGGCAAGCCTGATTGACAAAGAGAAATCCTGTCTTGAAGAAAAAAAAAATGGACTGGAGGCTAGAGATGGCTCAGTGGCCAAGACACACATGCTCCTCTTGCAGAGGACCCAAGTTGAGTTCCCAGCACCCACATTAAGTAATTCACAACCACCTGTAACTCCTGCTCCAGCAAATCCAATGCCCTCTTCTATAACCTGCCATCATGTTTACACATACGTGTGTGCCCCCCATGCAGATATACATAATTAAAAAGAAAACTTTGAAACACGGGGACAATGAACTTCAGGGTTAGAAGAGACTATCTCAGAAAAGGTAGGGTAGAAAAGAAAAAGGGGGAATAGAGAAAAACGGAGGGTGATAACCTGATATCAACCTTTGGTCTCCATGTGAAACATACACGCGTGTGCTTGGGTACACACATGCACCTTCGTGTGCACATAAAAGAGTAACTTTTACTATATACAATATGGTGTGGGAGGACAGATGTCTGCTAACTTCTCAGAGCTGTGACAGGAAGAGCTTGAAGGAGGAACCGTGTCCATCTACTCATAGTATGACAGTACAGTCTGTCATGGCGGGGAAGGCATGGTGGCATTCATAACCAAGAGAACACCGCTATACTCACATTGTGGCAGGCCCAGGAGGGGCTGACAAACAGGAAGTAGGAACCCAGCCATGAAAACTTCAGGGCCTGCCCACAGTGACTTCTTCCAGGGAGACCCCATACCGCAAAGGCCATGCCCTGAAAATGTTCAAGGGCCAAGTGTTTAAGCCTATGGAAGATATCTTAGAACCAGCGTTAATAGTGATGACAGGAGAGTATTCTGGGATGAGCCAGAGAGAAGGCTCAGTCATTAAAAGTACATTCTGCTCTTCCAGAGGACCCTAGTTCAACTCCCAGCACCCACACGGGGTGGCTCACAACCACCTGTAATTCCAGATCCAGGGGATCTGGTGCCCTCTTCTGGCCACTCTAGGCACCCGCACTCACGTGTGCATACCCACACATGTAAACACAATTTAAAAATACCATAAACCATTTAAAAAGTAGTGTTCTTGGCCACCCCGTGGTGGTGCACACTTTTAATCCCAGCACTTGGGAGGCAGAGGCAAATCTCTGTGAGTTCGCGGCCAGCCTGGTCTACAGAACTAGCATTAGTACCGGCAAGGCTACACAAAGAAACCCTGTTTCAAAACAAAAAAAGTTCTTGGCATGGCAGTTTTAACCTAGAAGACAGAATATGGCAGGCTGTAATTGAGCAGAATTGTAAAGTAGGGTTCTCAACTTTCCTAATGCTGCAAACCTTTAATGTGGTGTCTCGTGTTGTGGTGACCCCCAACCATAAGATCATTCCATTGCTACTTCATAACTGTGATTTACTGCTGCTATGAATTATCGTCTGATATGCACCCCCAAAGGGGTCACAACCCCAGGGATGAGAACTGCCGCGGTGAAGGAGGGAGATGTGAAGGCGAAGGCGTAAGTCACAAACAATCTCACGCTAGTTTGGAATTATGATTAATATAATGGTTATTTATTTAAAGGGGAAAAAACTTACAGATCACTGTCCCAGACAACAGCCCTCTGCGCAATCAGGAAGGGAGTCTAGTCGTCGTCGGAAGCGGAGCAGGAAGTAAGAGAGAGCAAGGAGGGAAGTAGCCGCTTTTTTAAAGGGAGAGAGACCACGCCCCAGTGGGCTGGTATCTCAGCGGCTATTGGCTGGAGGAGTGGAAGGACCTCCCGCAACAGAGATGTGAGCCGGGCCCTAAGGAAGTAGGAAAGCTGCATGGAGTCGGTGAGGGGTAAGGAGTCTGTAAGAAGAGATTCCGTGTGAGGAGGACGATGAGAGAGGGTAAGAGGGGAGGGAGCGCAGACTGCAGCGTGCGTTAGATGCGCGTGTGAAACTGTCAAAAGAATAACCTGAAGAGAAGTGCTTCGTGCTGGGCCTGGTGGTATAGGCCTGTCATTCAAATACACAGGAGACTGAGGCATGAGGATCACAAGTTCATGGCCCGCCTGTACTAGAGTAAATTCAAGACCAGCCTAAGCAACTTAGCAGGAGCCTGTCTGAAAATAAAAAAGAAAAAAAATGTTGGGGGTGTGTGGCTCAGCAGCAGAACAAAAACACATGCCTACAATCTAACAATAACAGGTAGGGGCGTGTCTCAGTGGTAGAGCACCTGCATAGAATCCCCCAGTGAGAGGCTGGGGTGTGGCTCAGTGGTAGAGCACCTGCCTAGAATCCCCCAGTGAGGGGGTGGGGTGTGGCTCAGTGGTAGAGACCCTGCCTAGAATCCCCCAGTGAGGGGCTGGGGTGTGGCTCAGTGGTAGAGCCCCTGCCTAGAATCCCCCAGTGAGGGGCTGGGGTGTGGCTCAGTGGTAGAGCCCCTGCCTAGAATCCCCCAGTGAGGGGCTGGGGTGTGGCTCAGTGGTAGAGCCCCTGCCTAGAATCCCCCAGTGAGGGGCTGGGGTGTGGCTCAGTGGTAGAGACTCTGCCTAGAATCCCCCAGTGAGGGGCTGGGGTGTGGCTCAGTGGTAGAGCCCCTGCCTAGAATCCCCCAGTGAGGGGCTGGGCTGTGGCTCAGTGGTAGAGACTCTGCCTAGAATCCCCCAGTGAGGGGCTGGGCTGTGGCTCAGTGGTAGAGCACCTGCCTAGAATCCCCCAGTGAGGGGCTGGGGTGTGGCTCAGTGGTAGAGCACCTGCCTAGAATCCCCCAGTGAGGGGCTGGGGTGTGGCTCAGTGGTAGAGCCCCTGCCTAGAATCATCCCCCAGTGAGGGGCTGGGGTGTGGCTCAGCAGGTAGAACACTCACTCTGGAAGAGTTACACCCCTAGTACCACCAGAAATGCTAGAAGCTGGGCTGTTCGGCATCAGTTAACCTAAAGATGTGATGGTCTCTTCAGTTAATCTAACAATGTGATAATGTCATCAGGATCTTTTTCTTCTCTGTCTTCCTGACTGGCTGTCCTTAGCAATAGCTGTGTCACTCTGTGGAGCAGCTGGGTGAGCTTCATTGTGAACAGGGAGGAACCCAGCTGGAGCAAGTGCTGTGGCTTCCAACAGTGCCCTTCTGCAAAAAAACATACACCGCCAAGGCTTACTCAGACTTTCTCACCTTATTGGGTGGAGCTATGTCACGTGACCATGCATGATACCACTATGGGCCAATCAGGATTCACCCCTTTAAGGTGGGACTGACTGCATGAAAGTTTCTAGCCTAGAGAAGGGGAGGAATCTTTGGGTGGTCTATCCATCCAGGTGATGGAGGGTAACCACAGTGTGGGGAGGTTTGGGGACACATGACATGTGAGCGCCCTAATCAGGGTGGGTCACACTACAGCCCCTCTGCTTTGCTGGTCTCTGCCACAGCCTCAGAACCCAGGACCTGGTCAGAGGGATCAGAGACTGTCACCATGGAAATCCAGGCGCTTCTGGGACCGTGCTGTCAGTTAGGGCGCTCTAACCACACAGCAGCCCTGAGGAGCGGAAGCCTAATTTTACTGATAAAGGAACAAAACAGGAATACCCAGAAAGGGGTGGGGAGCTGTGGTGTGGACCCAAGAATTCAGATCAGGAAACCCTGTGACTCTGAGCACCTAGCCAGATACCCAAGCTGGCCTGGATTCCTGTCACTAGGAGTCTTCTGATAGCCAAGGCCACAACTGGAAGGCAGTGGGCATGCTGTAATCTTTGTGTCTGTCTGTCTGTCTGTCTATCAGGGTCTGGTGTATGCTTATGTGTGCACATATGTGCGAAGATACTATACCAGAGCCATACCCCAGCCCTTTACTGGGGGATCCTGGGCAAGCCTGCTATCCCTGAGCAACACCCTAAGCCCCTTACTGGGGGATTCTAGGCAGACATGATGATACCCCTGAGGTGCTCACTGGAGAATCTTAGGCTTTAGTATAGAATCCTAGGCTTTACCATGGTGACAGGTGTCTGTCATCCCCCCAGCAGTTAGAAGACAGAGGCTGACGTCTGGTACCTTCCTCTATTGCTCCCCACCTTACCTTTAAGGCATGGCCTTTCCCTGATCCTAAAGCTCCCCAATTCTACTAGTCTGGCTGGCCAGTGAGCCCCAATGATCCTAACTCCACCTCCCCACACACTGACATGTTTGGCTTTTTACCTTCGTGTTGGGAATTTAAACACAGGTCCTAATGGCTGCACTTTATCAATTGAACCAAACACCTAGTCCCTGTTATGACCTTTACAAAGTGCTACCATTGAAAGTATCTACTAGACATAGTAGTGGTACAGGCCTGTAATTCCAGGGGTTGGCAGACTGAGAGGAGGAGCATACACTTGAGTTTAACCTGGGCAACAAAACAAACAAACAAAAAGCCCCTTTCATTTGATTGGCCCATAGCTATAGGAAACCCCATAACTGCCACCTGGATTGGGCATACATTTAAGGTCTCTGGTTCATACTGCCCTGTGCTGGGTCTCTGCATTGCTGCTGTATTAAGGTCTCACCAACAAACTGCTGGATAGCATCCACTAAAGAGACATTTATGCAAGAAAAGCTTAAAGCTATACAAAGTGTGTCTAGATCTTTATTGCTTTCCGAGGTGAACCCGGCTGAGGCTCCTGTCTGAGAGTACATTTAGAAAAGATAGGCTAGTCCCAGGAGGCCTCCAGGGAAAACTCAAGATAGCCACACTCTGGCAAGTATGATCGTGGGCAGATCATTTGACCTGTCCTGTCAAAGCTGTCACCTTCGTAACTGTGAATTGGGGATATAGAGCCTGGTAACCTGCCTTAGCTGAGGTCACAGTCAGAATTGGATGACTTGAGACAAGGGGCTGGGGAGATGGTGTAGTGGGTAAAGTGCTTGCCACGCAAGCATAAGGACCTTGGTGCAATCCCCAGGTCCCGCATAAAAAAAACCAGGCATGGTGACATGCACTTTGGAATCCCAGCACTAGGGAAGCAGAGACAGCTGGGTCCCTGGAGTTCTTTGACCAGTCATCCTAGCCTAATGGAAGAGCCCCAGATCCCAGCGAGAGACTTTAATCTTTAAAACATAAGGCTAAGGGGCTGGAGGATGACTCCAAGGGTAACAGCTCTTGCTGTGTAAGCATGGGGACCTGAGTTCAAATCCCCAGCACACATGTAAAAGTCAAGCATGACTCCGCACAACCTTTTGCACACATAAGAAAACCAGAGGGGCTGGAATTGGCTCACCTATTTAAGAGTGATTGCTGCTCTTGCAGAGGACCTGGGTTTAGTTCCCAGCACCCATCTGGTAACTCACAACAGCTTGTAACTTCAGTTCCAGGGCCAAAGTTCAGGTCCCCAGAACCCATACAAATGCTGGATGAGTGTGATAGCCACCTGTAATTCCAGCTTTAGAGGCAGAAACGGGATCCCCAGAATAAGCCAGCAGGCAGACTAGCCTTAGTAACAAGCTTTGGGTGTGATTGAGAGACCCTGCCCCAGTGAATAAGGTGGAAGAGCAAGACAGCACATAAGGCAGCAAGCTTGGGCCCCCACATGCACATTCACACACATGCATACACCGTGCACACATGACCACTTACCTTATCCACACCACACACCGTACACATGTGTAAACACATGCATATGAGAACTATTTCACACACTGTCCATGAAAACAAACAAAAGAACAGATGGTCTCTGCCATTGGTTGAAGGTGACACCCCTGAGGCTTGACAGGAGCCCCAAACTCCCACCTAGAGGTGACCACTGAGACCGATTTCAGATGTTTATTCCAAGTCCCTGGCCATATTTCTACTGTGCTACAATCCTCAAATGGGTCTGTAGACGTGGCTTGGTTGGTAAAGGACATGAGGACCTGAGTTTGGTCCCTAGAATCCGAATTTTAACAAAAAAAAAAAAAAAAAAAAAAAACAGCTAGGCTTGGTGAAATTCCGGTGCTAGGGCAGCAGAGACAGGTAGATGGACCCCTGGGACTGGCTAGCCAGCCAGCCTAGCCTGTTCAGTGAGAGACCAGGCAAATGAGGGACCCTGACTCAAAACAACAAGGTGGACAGCACCTAAAGAATGACAGCCTCCGTGTTGCACAGGAGCACACATGTGTGCATGCATACTCGTGCACACACGTTGTCTAGTCAGGGTTCTATTCCTGTGAAGAGACACCATGACCATGGCAACTCTTAGAAAGAAAAGCATTTAATGGGGACTGGCTTACATTTTCAGAGGTTTAGTCCATTGTCCTCTTGGCGGGAAACATGGAGGCACACGGGCGGACATAGTGCTGGAGAGGTAGCTAAGAATTTTACATCCAGATTGGCAGTCAGCAGGAGAAAAAGACACTGGGCCTGGCTTGAGCATTTGAAACCTCAAAGCCCACCCCCAGTGGCACTCCTCATCCAACAGGGTTACACCTCCTAGTCCTGGCTAAGTAGTACCACTCCCTAATGACCAAGCATTCAGAGCTGTGAGCCTATTATACAGGCCACCACACAGATGCACCTGCACACATACAAATACACAGGCAACACATGTGTACTTAAAAGAATCCTCTTCCTCCTCCTCCTCCTCCTCTTCCTCCTCCTCCTCGGGCCTTTTGCTCCAGGCTCACATTCCTTTCCTGGCAGGGTAGTTCAATCATATTTATGTCAAATACATGATATAAACAACCTAGGAGAGGAAGGGTTGGTTTTGTCTGTGGTTTCAGAGGTTTGGGTCCATCCTGGTGGAGAGAGCATGGCTAAACAGCTCATTTCATGGCTGCAGGACTGTGTGGTGAAGCTGTTCACATCATGGTGAACCAGAAAGAAAAATGGAGCTGTAACAGGAAGGGACCAAAGCAAGATACAGCTCCCACAGACACACCCAGCCCCCATCTGCTTCCCAGGCCCCACATTCTGCAACCTCATCACTGCTCAGTCATCCATTGGAGTTCTTCTATTATATATGTTATATATGTATTAGTATGTATATATGATGCCCACACCACAGCTCGCATATGGAAATCAGAGAGCAGCTTATGGGCCCCTTCTTTTCCTCCACCATGCAAGTCCCAGGGTCAAATTCATAGCATTGGCCTTGGTGGCAGATGCCTTTACCTACTGAGCCTCCCTGTTCTCTCTGTTCAGATTTTCAATCCAGCAATAGATTAAGTCATTGATAGGGTTAGACCCCTTGGGTTCTCCTTGTCTCCAATGTGACCACATAGACACCTTTACCATCTCCTGAGTGCCTCTTGGTCCAGTCATTGTAATGGTAAGATTAACCATCACCCCGGCATTTAAACTGTTCCTCTGCACCGCCTATCTTCCACATATCCTATTTTAAAACATCTAAAGTAGATTTGTTTTGTTCTGAGACAGACAGTTTTGTTCGTGCAGCCCAGGCTGGCCTCACACTAGCTACTGTGCCTGAGGTTAGCCTTGAGTTTATAATCCTCCTGCCTCCACCTCCCAAGTGCTGAAACTACATACCCTCAGCCCCACACCCAGTTTCTGAATTGGTTTTAAAATGTCTGATGTCTGCAGTACTCTCACAGAAGAGCAACAGCGCCCTTTCCTCTCTCTCCTTCCAGTGCGTGCCTTAGGGACTCTGGGAACACCCGAGGCTAGGTCATAAACTGTGAGTTCTGCCTAGTGTTCACCATCTCTTGGAGCCTTTGCTTGGTAGGAAGCCTGCCGCCATACTGTGAGGATACCTAGTCCTCAGGAGGTTGAGACAGGAGGATCACACGTTCAAGGCCAGCCTGGGCTACATGGCAAGACTATGTCTCCAAAAAGAGGAGAGAAAGAGATCGAATAATTCAGTTTTAAACTCATAATCTCTGCTGAACTCCATTTGTTCTGGTATCTGCCAGCTCTTTGAAGGCTGCTGTCTCCTTTGTCACTCTGCTGGAGGGCCCCGGTTGACAGTGGTCCCTCTTTCCTTCCTCCCTGACAGGGAATAGCATTTTCTTTTGCTTCATGGTGGAGCGTCCTGTGATTTGCTGCCCTCAACAAATGTAAGACCCACAATGGGGGCCAGAGATGTAGCTCAGTTGCTAGCATGTGTGAAGCCCTGAGTTCCACCCCAATACCGCACATCTCAGCAGTGAGGAAGTGGAGGCAGGAGGATCAGGAGTTCAAGGCCTGCACTACTATTTCTTAAACAAAAACAAAAGAATGGAAAACAGGCCAGAGTGTTTGCAGTGGTGAAAGCACTCGCTGCTCTTTCAGAGAATCAGGGTTCAATTCCCAGCACCCACACAGGGCAGCTCGCAACCGCCTGTGACAGCTCTATCCCCAGGGAATCCACCGACCGCTCTCATCTGAGCTCCTCAGGTACTCACACACAGACACTCAAGTAACGCAGAATTTAAATTAAAAAAAAATTAAAAAAAAAAAAGAACTCAGATAGTAAACTTCAAATGAATAAAGTACTGGGAAGAGGTGGAAAGATTTGAACCTGGAACCCTCACAAGTTGCTGGTGGGTATGTAGGATACTGTTTAGGAGTGGGACACTGTCTCCAAAAATGTAAGAGCAGAGCTAACGAGATGGCGTAGCAATTGCTGTCAAGCCTGATGATTTGGGTTCATCCCCTGGAGTTCACAGGAGGAGATGGAGAAGTAGCTCCCACAGGATGTCCTCTGATCGCCACCCATGAACTATAGCTATCATGTCCACAGAGACAGACAGGCATACACACACACAAGTATAAAGAAATCAATTTCTAAAAATGTATAATAAAGAACCGAGTGTAGTGGAACCCAGCTGTCATCCCAGCATCAAACGCAAGCAGGAGTTTAAGGCCAGCCTGGTCTACAGAGAGCATTGGCAGCCACCTTGAGCATGTAACGGGACCTGGTCTCAACAGAATCTAGGTGAGGAGACTGGAGCGATGGCTCAGGAGTTAGGAGCACTTGCTGCTCTTGCAGAGGACCTGAGTTCTGTCACCAGCACCCACGCGGTGGCTCACAGCCGCAGCTTCAGGGGATCTGAAGCCCTCTTCCAGCCTCCATATGCATGTGTGCACATACACATAACTAAACATGTGTGTGTGTGTGTGTGTGTATGATATAATACATACGTATTAATCTGAAAGGGAAGAAAATGAAAAGAATTACATTTGCCTTCTGGGTATAACCTGAAGAGTTGGAAGGAGGATCATGTGTGGTCTATACATGCATGTTCCCAGCAACATGATTTACCAAAACCAAAATAGGGTCGAAGCCCAGGTATCCATCAACAGGTGAACCATGACTTGCTACATGAGTGTGATGAAATACTGTCCACCTTCAAGGACGAGCTGACAGCTGCTACAGCCCGGATACACTTGTAGAAGGAACATTGTGCTAAGATATACGTCAGTGGGGGTGAGGAGACAGGCTGGCTACTTCTCTGAAGTCCTCGGTAGCTCACTTTGTAGAGACAGATTAGGCAGGTGTGGAGTCCCGGCACTTGGGAGGTGAAGGCTAAAGGATCAGGAGTTGAATGAAGGTCATCCTTAACTACATAGTAAGTTTGAGGCCAGCCTGGGCTACATCAGACCCGCCTCAAAAATAATCATAGAAGGGCTGGGGAGATGGCTCAGCGCTTAAGACTGCTTATGGCAGCCAAGCATAGTGGCACACACCTTTAATCCCAGCACTTAGAAGGCAGAAGCACTGAGTTTGAGCCAGCCTGGTCTACATAGTGACTTCTAGTA
The DNA here is from genome assembly GCF_950005125.1 of Chionomys nivalis. NCBI lineage: Eukaryota > Metazoa > Chordata > Mammalia > Rodentia > Cricetidae > Chionomys > Chionomys nivalis. The sequence goes on along the minus strand of NC_080088.1, from coordinate 100,038,182 downwards.
CAGCCAGGGCTACATTATGAGAACCTGACTCAGACCAAAAAGGAGGGGAGGGGGGAAAATAGACCAAAAATACATGTGTGGGGAACTCACACCTTTAATCCCAGCATTCAGGAGACAAAGGCAGGGAGATCTCAGTGAGGCCAGCCTGGTCTACAAAGAGAGTTTCAGGACAGCCAGGGCTATTCTACAGAGAAACCATGTCTTGAAAAACAAAACAAAAACAAAGAAACAAAAAACCCTTAATACTCCTGGAAAGGACCTGAATTCAGTTCCCCACCTTCCAAAGGGCTACTCACCACTACCTGTAACTCCAGCTTGGGGGATCTGATGCCCTCTTCTGGTCTCATGGGCACAGACACTCATAAACATACATGTATATATACATATAAATAAAAATCTTTACAAAAGAGATACTAAAAATAGTAATAGTGTTACTATTCTTGTCTGTATAATAACCAGGGGCTGGGGGAGGGGCTCAGAGTTATTGCTTAAGGGTATTGGGTTTCAGTTCTGCAAGATGAAGGAGTTCTGGAGACAGGTGGCCTTCATGGTCACACAACAGCGACTGTCCCTTCTACCACACAACTGTGCAGAGAGTTAATATGGCGCGATATAGATTCTAGATGCCTTACCACAGTTTAAAAAAGTATTTTTAAAAAGGCCTGTGATCCCAACTGCACAGGAGGCTGAGGCAGGAGGATGGTAGATTCAAGGCCAGACTGGGTAACTTAGTTAAGACACCATATCAAAAGAAGAGCTGAAGGCATGACTCAGTATAGAGTCCCTGCCTAGAATCCCCAGTGAGGGGCTGGGGTGTGACTCAGTGTAGAGCCCCTGCCTAGAATCCCCCAGTGAGAAGCTGGGGTGTGACTCAGAGGTAGAGCCCCTGCCTAGAATCCCCCAGTGAGGGGCTGGGGTGTGGCTCAGTGGTAGAGCACCTGCCTAGAATCCCCCAGTGAGGGGCTGGGGTGTGACTCAGTGGTAGAGCACCTGCCTAGAATCCCCCAGTGAGGGGCTGGGGGTGTGGCTCAGTGGTAGAGCACCTGCCTGGAATCCCCCAGTGAGGGGCTGGGGTGTGGCTCAGTGGTAGAGCACCTGCCTGGAATCCCCCAGTGAGGGGCTGGGGTGTGGCTCAGTGGTAGAGCACCTGCCTAGAATCCCCCAGTGAGGGGCTGGGGGTGTGGCTCAGTGGTAGAGCACCTGCCTGGAATCCCCCAGTGAGGGGCTGGGGTGTGGCTCAGTGGTAGAGCCCCTGCCTAGAATCCCCCAGTGAGGGGCTGGGGTGTGACTGGGTGTTGAAACTTTGCCTATAATTCCCCATCCTGTGGGGATGTGTCTTGGTAGGGGAGAGCTTACCTAGAAAAAAGCAAGGGAGGGGGAATTTGCATAGTCTGGACCTAAGATACTTTCCTCCTGCCCTTGGACATCAGGACTCCAGGGTGTTCAGACCCTAGATCCCAACACCCGAAACAATGGCCCCTCAGGTTCTCAAGCCTTCAGCTGGGACTGGCAGTTAAACTATCAGCCTCTGCCCGGGATCTGAAGTCTTCACGCTAGACTGAAGACGGAACTTTTCAGTACCGTGGTCACTAATAACATACTGATAATACAGTAACGTGTCATAGTTCTCTAACAAATCTCATCTGGATGGATGGATGGATGGATGGATGGATGGATGGATGGATGGATGGATGGATGGATGGAAATAGGCTGCTGATCAGTCCATGGGTGAATGATAAATAGGTAGGTGAATAAATAATTGATAAGGTAGATAGATAGATGACACATATATCCATGGACACATAGATTCATTAATTATGTTGATTAATTATTCAAAAATTAAGCCTACCTGTTGAGTGCTGAGTACAGCTATGGTTTTTTAATGTAGCCCAGGCTGGTCCCAACTCAGAATGTAGCTGTGAATGACCTTGAACTTCTGATCTGTCTGTCTTGACCTTACAAGTGTTGGGATTACAGGGGTGTACCACCACATCTAATTTATTGCTAAGCAAGTACTGTGCCAACTAAGCCAGGTCTGCAGCCAGAGTGTTTTTTTTCCCCCCTAGCAAATACAGAACTGTGCTTATCTGAGTCTGAAATGTTCTGGAAGGTCACGTGATAAAGGTTGGCTGCCAGCTGCCAGGGCTTTGGGGTAGCGGTTGGATCATGAGGGTTCTGACGTTAACAGTGCATTGATCCATGGATAGACTCGGAATTTATTTTTTAATGAAGCTAAAGACTCGTGAGGCTTTCATACGTGTATACGGTGTGTCATAATCAGAACCACCGGTACTCATATCTTCTCCCATTTCCTCCTTCTCCACACCAGCCCCCCAACTTCGTGTCCTCTTTTGTTATTTTTTTTTAATCCTACTTAAAATAACAAAATAAGCCACATGGTGGTGGTGCATGCCTTTAATCCCAGCACTCAGGAGGTAGAGGTAGGCGGATCTTCATGAGTTCAAGGCCAGCCTGGTCTACAAAGTGAGTTCCAGGACAGCCAGGGCTGTTACGTAGAGAAGCTCTGTCTTGAAAAACAAAGTAAAGGGCTAGAGAGATGGCTCAGAGGTTAAGAGCATTGCCTGCTCTTCCAAAGGTCCTGAGTTCAATTCCCAGCAACCACATGGTGGCTCACAACCATCTGTAATGGGGTCTGGTGCCCTCTTCTGGCCTGCAGGTGTACACACAGACAGAATATTGTATACATAATAAATAAATAAATTTTAAAAAAGAAAGAAAAACAAAGTAAAACAAAAGAATAAAGTAGGGACTGGAGAGATGGCTCAGAGGTTAAGAGCATTGCCTGCTCTTCCAAAGGTCCTGAGTTCAATTCCCAGCAACCACATGGTGGCTCACAACCATCTGTAATGGGGTCTGGTGCCCTCTTCTGGCCTGCAGGTGTACACACAGACAGAATATTGTATACATAATAAATAAATAAATTTTAAAAAAAAGAAAAACAAAGTAAAACAAAAGAATAAAGTAGGGGCTGGAGAGATGGCTCAGAGGTTAAGAGCATTGCGTGCTCTTCCAAAGGTCCTGAGTTCAATTCCCAGCAACCACATGGTGGCTCACAACCATCTGTAATGGGGTCTGGTGCCCTCTTCTGGCCTGCAGGCATACACACAGATAGAATATTGTATACATAATAAATAAATATTTTTAAAAAAAAGAATAAAGTAACAAAAATAATTACAAATTTAGGTGTAGTGACTCATACCAGGAAGAGAGAGAGAAAGAGGGAGGGAGGAAAGAAAGAAAAGAGAAAAAATCATCTTGACCAAGCAAAGAGCACCATCTTGGGACTGGTGCTAAGTGCTAGGAGGGTGGAACCTTAAATGCCCATTTATCCTTCTAGCCACCTCTCCCCTCACATTTTAATGGGGTATGAATGCCAGTGCCAGAGGCTGCATTGTGTCCTGAGGACCACTAGCCACCCAGAGAAGGTCCAAGAGAAAGAACTGAGAACCGCGGGGAGCTGGAGAGATGGCTTAGCAGTTCCAAGCCCCTGCTGCTCTTACAGAGAACCCTGCTTGGGTTCCCAGAACCATGTCAGATGATGTACAACCTCCTGTAACTCCAGCTCTGGGGGATCTGATGCCCTCTACTGGCCGCTGTGTGCACCTGCACTCATGTGTACATACATACAGACAGGCACACATATACATATTTTTAAAAAAAAAAAAAAGAATTTACAGAAAAAAAAGCATAAAACCCCAGCTTTCTCCCAGGGAGCATCTCATGTTCCCTAGTGAAGTTGTAGCCATCACACAGGATGACTTGGTGAACAGTCAAGACACTGGAATTATAGTCATGGACATGGGCATAGATTCCTAAAGTTCCTCATTGGACAACTTACTAGGGGCCTGCAGTGACCAGAGGAGCTCAGGCTTTAGGAAGGGACACTGTCCCCACACGCCAGCCTGCCTCCACCCATGGTGCTTTGCTTTTGTCTTGTTTGGTGCTTGGTGAGACAGTAGCCTAGGCTTTGTCATGAACTCACAGCAGTCCTTCTGCCTCAGCTCCCACGTGATGGGATTACAAGCCTAAAATCATCACGCCGAGTTTTATATGATGCCAGGTATAGAATCTAGGGCCTTGTGCATGCTGGGCAAACGCTCTGCCCCCTGGGAGACCAGAGGTTAACTGTGGCTGCTGTTCCTCAGGCCCTGTCTGTCCACCTTATTTTTTGAGATGGGGTCTCTCCCCAATTTAAAACTCACCAAATAGCCTAAGCTGACTGGCCGGCAGGGCCCAGGCTTCCCTGCTGAAATCCCAAGTCAGAATGACCACATTCAACCCTTTCGCATGGGTTCCGAAGTCATACTCAGCCCCTGTCCTTCTGCCCAGCCTTCCACCGAGTGGGTTTAGATCTCAGCAGGGCAGTCAGGTGGACTGCTAGTGCTTTATAAGCTTGAAGCAACATTTAAATCTAAAAAAAAAAAAAAAAGGGAGGGGACTGATCACATAGGATTTCTAAAAGCCAGGAGAGGATACTTCGCCTTGGAAATGGACAGGCCTCCAACATGGCCTTGCAGTCTTGCCCCTTTCCTCTGTCTCCTACTGCCCTGTCAGGATGTTGCCAGGAAGTCCCTCCTTTTCCTGTGACAGGGTCTCGCCGTGTCGCTCAGATTGGTGTTTTAACTTGGGACCCTCCTGCCTCAGCCTCCTGAGAACTGAGTATCTAGGCTTACATTGCCCCATCCAGACTTCTGCTGGGTGTGTCTGTGTGTGGTGTGTCTGTGTGTGGAGTGTGGTGCACGCGTGTGCAGGTGGTGTGTGTTGCACTTCCACAGAAGGTGTCTCAGGACCCTGAGTGTCTTCCCCTATCGGTCTCCATCTTGTTGCCTTGAGATAGGGTCTCTTACTGAACAGCAAGCTCTTGGGATCTGCCAGCTGGCTTTTTACATGGGTGCTGGGCGCTCACACTTAGGTCCTTGAGCTTGCAGATTGCACAGCAAGAGCTCCTAACCCACCATGCCCTCTCTTTCATCCTCACGGTCTCAGCAGGGACCCTGTAATAAACTGTGCTGCTAATTAAATGAGCACCTTCACTTCTCTTCCTTCGGTTCTGTATGTCTGGTCCACACCTTTCCAAAGAAGGCTTTTCTGGCAAATACTGCCTCCCGCTCACCCACCCTGTCTGCCTTCTGGCTGCAGGTGTGTTTCCCAGACAGGGCTTGGCCTAGCCCAGGTTTGGGGACTTGTGGCCCAGGATGCCCTGGGGAGAGGCCCTGGTGAGGGCCTCTCTCTGCTGGGTGAAAGAAGCGGAGAGTAAACAGATCGAATTTCCAGAGGCAGCCAGGCCATCCACCCGGGCGTCCACACTGATTGAAGACAGGAATGTGTTCTGAATGTGTTCTCAGAGGTGACTCAGCTCCTGGGCCCCTGATCCAGGCAGCCCTGGGCTTTGGCTTTGCCTGGGTGGTTGGCTCCAGCCAGGCCCAAAGGGAACAGCAGTAGAATTTTGAAGACCAACTGACTTGTGTGACTACACATCAACCCGCTAAGGGCAAGGGAGCACAGCAGATGAGGCCTACTGCAGGCTGGGTGATCTCCCAGGTTCACTGTGGAACAGGCAGTGTGAGAGGGTAACTCGGAGACATTTCTGTAGAGCCTCACCTAGAGGCTGAGGCAGGAGGATATCAAGTTGCAGGCTGGCCTGTGCTACACAGAACAAAGGAAGAAGTCAGGGAGGGAAGGGAAAGGAGAAAGGGAGAAAGAAAGGAAGGGAAGGAAGGGGTGTGGAGGGAGAAGGAAGTCAAAGGAAGATGGAGGGAGGGAGGGAGGGAGGGAGGGAGGGAAGGAGGGAGGGAAGGAACATTTCAGTTGACAGCAACAATCAGCTAGGGAAAGGCAAGTATGGGAAAAACAGCTGGACCTGGACCTGGAGGAACCCGAGGATGGTAGAGGGAGAGACCAAGGCCAGCAAGGCCCCAGAGCTGTCTCCTACTGGAGAGAAGTCCCTTTAGGGAACAGAAGACAGTGGCCATTGCCGAGAAGGTGGAGACTGTAGGAAACTCAGGGTTTCTGGAATGGCTGTGGTCAGCTGGATAGGGGACCAATCACACAGGTCAAGGGCAGGATAATGGGACGTCAGTCTTCAGATGTGGAGGTCGTTGTTGGTGAGATTAACTGGGTGGAGCAAAGCTAACTACCGTCCACTGGCAAGGATTTTAAGCTTGTGACCTGAGGAAGAGCTGTGGATGAAGGACAATCCTTTGGAGGATGGAAGACACCTGAGCCTAGAGAAGTGACTAAGAGGGCTTGCTGTTGGTGCGGAGGACCCCACTTCGGTTCCCAGTACCCCTGTGGGGCAGCACACAACTGCCTACAGCTCTAGCTTTAGGGGATCTAACACCCTCTTTCTAAACCCTGTGGTCACCTGCATTCATGTGCGCAGACCCACACACATACACACAATTTTTGTTTTTACTGAAGAGGCTGGAGAGGTAGCTCAGGGGCGAAGAGCACTTGCTGCTCTTTGAGAGGACTCAGGTTCTGTTCCCAGCACCCACAGCGTGGTTCATGGCCATCTGTAACTCCAGCCCCAGGAGATCTAATGCCCTCTTCTGACTTCCGTGGGCACCAGGCACTCATAGGCTACACATACACATGTAGACAAAACACTCATACACATAAAATAACTCTCAATTCCTTTTTTTAATAATTGGAGGAAACTTGAGCCCTGGGAAGGAAAGAGCCAAGAAGAATGTGGTGAGGAAAGAGGTGCTTGAGGGACACAGAAAGGAGTCACGGTTTGTGAAAGAAGCCATTCTTCCTCCCCCCCCCCCCCCCCGAGTTTCTTTGTGTCGCTTTGGAGCCTGTCCTGGAACTAGCTCTTGTAGACCAGGTTATCCTCGAACTCAGAGACCCACCTGCTTCTGCCTCCTGAGGATTTGGGATTAAAGGCGTGCACCACCACCGCCTGGCTGAAAGTGATTCTTAAAAGCCAAACTGCAGCCTGGTGGTGGTGGCGCACGCCTTTAATCCCAACACTCAGGAGGCAGAGGCAGGCGGATCTCTGGGTTCGAGGTTAGCCCGATCTACAGAGTTTCAGGATAGCCAGGGCTACAAAAAAAGAAAAGAAAAAAAAAACTGTCTCAAAAGTCAAACTGCACATAGTTTCAGGGTTTTGAGAAGGACCTCAGAAGATTCCTGTATCATAGAAATTAAGGTGCTTGGTTAGCCGGATAAGGAGAAATAGGCCTTGGAAGGGAAGGAAGTGGAGTCAAGTGTCAGGGAGGGGATGTCTAGGCTGGAGGAATGGTGAAGGTTATCTAAACATGAGGCTGGACACAGGGGCCACCAAGGACAGACAGCTAAAAGAACATGGCCATCGACAGGGAGTTTGAGTGGCATTGACCCAGAGAACAGGGCACTTGAGTTACTAGGCAACCAGTCAACAGCCTCAGGCAACACCCGAGCTGGGCCCTCCAGGGAATGTCATTTGCAGCTAATAGTGTCTGTGATGTGGGGAGACGGCCACAGGACCACAGATTGCTTCATGGGCAAGGGTTGACTTCCTCTGTTCTTATCTTCCTGTGTTGACAGAAAGTTGGGCATCCTTCGGAGGATGGATGGGCTGCTGTGCAGAGCAAGGGACATGGGAAATTTACTGGGTCTCAAGTCCCATCAGGAGAGGGAAGAAGAATGTCCCAGCTTTTGTCCAAACTCAGTACAAAGAAAGAAAGGAACAGACACAGCTAGGGGTGTGGCTTACACCGCATTAGAGCTCTTACCTAGAACCCCCCAGTGAGGGGCTGGGGTGTGACTCAGTGGTAGAGCCCCTGCTTAGAATCCCCCAGTTTGAGGGGCTGGGGTGTGGCTCAGTGGGAGAACACCTGCCTAGAACCCCCCAGTGAGGGGCTGGGGTGTGGCTCAGTGGTAGAGCCCCTGCCTAGAATCCCCCAGTGAGGGGCTGGGATGTGACTCAGTGGTAGAGCCCCTGCCTAGAATCCCCCAGTGAGGGGCTAGGGTGTGAGTCACAGAGGAGGCTGACACAGAAGGGTCAGAAGTTGAAGACTGAAACAGGCCTGGCACTTGCTGATTCCAGGCTGGCCCAGAATGGTTACTCACAGTGTAACCCCGTCTGGTTGAAATGTACAGCAATTCTTCATGGCACTGGATGTCAAGTGTGCTCTACTAGATACCAGGCTAGCACTGCATAACAATTAAGGGAGTTGTTCGTCGTACACACTGTGTGCAGGGTCCCTGTCACATCGTGATGCAGGGTCAGCCCAAACCCCGCCCCCACTGTCCTCCAGTCTCCTTACGGATAGGATAGCTTCACACTGTGGAATACCATCGGCGAGGAGCATCTCTTAGCAAAGGAAAAGGAGATGGCTTCTGGCTGGTACCCTGCCCTGCCCCCCCCCAGGTGCTTGATTGGGGTAATAAAGACGAGCAGGAAGTTCACTGAAGAGGGAGGGGTTCGCCTCGCAGTGGGAAGACGTGAAGCTGAGACAATTGATAGGCAGGTGGGCCGTGAAGGAGGGTGACCAAGTGGAAGCTGGTGATAGTCTCCACAGGCGCTCACACAGTGGGGAGGCGTGGAGAAAGGAAGACGGCCCGGCGAGGATGGCTCAGTCAGTAAAGTGTTTGCTCTGTAAGCGTGAGGACTTGAGTTTGCTCACCAGAACTTCCGCTTAAAAAGCTGGGTGTGCTGTCACGTGCCTGTAACCTCAACACTGGCAAGGTAGAGATGGCTGGGGGGACAGGACCTGGGACTCACTCACTGGCTGGTTAGCCGAGCCTACTTGGTGAGCTACAAGCCAGTGAGAAACTCTGTCTCAAAAAAGGTTAAGTAGTGGCCTGACCAACAGTGGTGGCGCACACTTTTAATCCCAGTACCCAGGAAGCAGAGACAGGTGGATCTCTTGTGTTCGAGGCCAGGCTGGTCTACAGCTTGAGTTCCAGGACAGCCTGGAACTACACAGAGAAACCCTTTCTCGAGGGGGCGGGGAAGCTAGTCATAGGGCTAGTGAGGTGGCTCTGTGGGAAAAGGGACTAGCCACCAAACCTGATGACCTGAGTTCAATCCCACGTGATGCAAAGGAAGAACCAACTCCCACAGGTTGTCCTGAGAGCTCTACACGCAGTCTGGGACACCCACAAACTCAATACATAAGTAAATAAATAAATGTTTAAAAAATACATTACAGGTGAATAGCATCACCCACCTTAACAGCTACTGTTGTAGTGGACCACATGTGTACGCACACACAAAGAAGGAAAGAACAGAAGACTTGGTACTCATAATACTAGTCCTCAGGAAGCTGGATCAGGGGAATTGCTTCAAGTTCCAGGCTTTCCTGAGCCTGTGTGTAACCATGAGGACCTAGAACCCAGGTATAGCCTGAAATGCCCTGTAGTGGGGTGGGGTGGAGAGACAGGATATCACTGGGGCCAGCTAAGTGACAGTGTAAACTCCAAGTTCCAGAGAGACCCTGCCACAAAGGAATAAGGGGGAGAGGGATAGAGGAGAACACTCAACACCCTTCCCTGGTTGCTGATATATATAGGCACACGTGCTTGCGTGCGTGAGTGCATGTGTGTACCACACAAACACATATACAAACAGTAAAGAGAAGGAAACGTCTGCATATCCTTGAGCAGTGGTTTCTTTCCAATGCTGCTATGACCCTTTAATACGGTTCCTCATGTGTGGCCTCTCTCTCTGTCTCTCTCTCTCTCTCACACACACACACACACACCGCCAACCATAAAATTATTTCATTGGCTACTTCATAACTAACTTTGCTATCATTATGAATTGTAATAATTAATCTAGTATGCAGGATATCTGATATGCCATGACCCCCAGGTTGTCCTGGAGGGTCAGGTGGGGTGAAGTTCACAGACACAGGCCACTTGGTGACCAGCGAGAGCAGCAGGTCCCTCCGTCTCCTCTGTCCTAAAGGCCCTCTATGAGGCGGTGTGCACAATGAATTGAGATGGACATCCAGCAGCTGGCTGGCCCCCTGGGACATGTCACTTCAACAACTTATTTATTTATACCTCGTGTCCACAGAGGCCCTGGTTGCAGTCTGCTGGTGTTTATGCCCTCCAGACCAATGTGTCTGGTCTATTTCTGGAGTGTCCCTACAGCTTTGAAGGTGACTGGACTATGTGTCTTGCCCATGTCTGTATACCAGGCGCTTGCTCTCTCTCTCAGGCAGCTGGGAGGCCCATCCCTCCCGGCATGCACCTGTTAGAGCCATCTGGAAGCTGGAAGCTTCAAGGCTCTCTCTGAGGATGTGGGACCCCTATGAAGGAACACCCCTCCTAGAATATTGATTGCCACTTACAAGGTGATGGTTTAGGTTTGTTACTCTGAGGCAGTTAGATAATTATAAAATGGTCAGGCGGTGGTAGTGCACATCTTTAATCCCAGCACTTGGGAAGCAGAAGCAGGTGGATCTCTGAGTTCGAGGCCAGCCTGGTCTACTGAGTGAGCTCCAGGACGGCCAAGGTGACACAGAGAAACCCTGTCTCTAAAAGAGTTACAAGTTGGCTATGAAACAGGCATGGTTAGAGATGTCACCAAGGAACCGAAGAGGGCTGACGGGATGGTTCAGTGGGTAAAAGGGGCCTGCGGCTAAGTCTGCCAACCTGAGCTCAGGCCACAGAACACACATGGTGAATGGAGTTGTCCTCTGACCTCCACACGTGCACCACAGCCTGCTCACGTTTGCATAGACACAGGGGTAAAGGGGAGGAGCTGGAACTGAGTATGTGTTAGTGACTCATCAGAAAAATCAGCGACACAAGAAGTGTGTGTACCTGGCCCCAAACAGGCATCCTATTGAAGATCGGGTTTGCTGGCTGGTTGTTCTGTTTCGGGATTTTATTTATAAGGATGCACACAAATGTGCCTGGCTGAGGTTCATGCGCACCACAGGGAGGTCAGAGGGAGCTGGGTCTGCTGGAACTGGAGTTGCAGGCAGTTGTAAGCCTCTTGATACGGATGCTTGTAACCGAACCCACGCCCTCTACAAGAGCAGTAAGTGCGGTTGACCACAGCCGTTTCTTCAGCCCCTTGAAGATCAGGTTTGTGACATGCCGTTCACACATAGCAAATGCTGCTCTTTTAGCCGGCTGTGGTGGTGCACATCTGTAATCCCAGCCCTTAGTGGGTAAAGAACTGGGACATGCAGGTCAGCCTTACAACATGAGTGATGAGTGAATTGGAGGCCAGCCTGGACTGTGTTAAAAAAATAAATAAATAAAGTCACCCTTTTTAGTGGACAGTTCTTTGGGTTTGATGGAGATGTAGGATTTTGCAGCCACCACTATATACCAGAGAGTACACAGGGGACCTGATGATGTAGCTTAGTGGTAGAGCACTTGCTTAGAATCCCCCAGTGAGGGGCTAAAACATGGCTCTTGGTGGAGCACCTACCTAGTGAGGGGCTGGGGTGTGTCTCAGTGGTAGAGCCCCTGCCTAGAATCCCCCAGTGAGGGGCTGGGGTGTGGCTCAGTGGGAGAGCACCGCCTAGAATCCCCCAGTGAGGGGCTGGGGTGTGGCTCAGTGGTAAAGCACCTGTGACTCAGCAGGAGGCCTTCCCAGACTCACCAGATGCTCCTGTGTCTTTCTGCCCAGGTGCAAGTTTTTCAGTTTGACAGAGACCCCTGAGGACTACACCATCATCGTGGATGAGGAAGGTTTCCTTGGTAAGTGTCTCCCATCACAAAGCGGGACACCTGCCCATCTCCTTATTTCTTTTTCTGTTTTCTTTGTTGTTCAGAAAAAAAAAATGATGGAGGGTATCTGTTTGGGGTGTTTTGTTTTGTCTTTTGAAAATTGGGAGTTTGGTGGTGATGACTTTTTTTTTAACCTTTTACATTTATTGGTTTATTGTGTGTCTGTGTGCACACACATGGCAGAACATGGGTGTGGAGGTCAGAGGGCAACCTGTGGAAGTCAGTTCTACCCTTCCATGTGGGCTCTAGGTGTTACCCTAAGATCCTCAGGCTTGGTGCCAGCACGTTTACCTGCTGAGCTATCTCACTGGCATTTGTTTGTTTCTGAGGTAAGGTCCCAATATAGCTCAGGCTAACCCAAACTTATGATGCTCCTCTACAGCCTCCCAAGTGCTGAAATTATAGGAATGTGACATCATACCTAATTTTTTTCCCATTTCTCTTTCTTTAATGTTTTTCATACAAAATCATTTTTATGTGTTTAGTTAATGTGCGTGTGTGTGTGTGTGTACTGTGTGCATGCAGAAACCTGTGGACGTCAAAAGAAAGCATCAGACCCTCTGAAACTGGCTACTGTGGAGATGCTGGGAACCAAAACCAGGTGCTCTGCAAGAGCAGTAAGTGCTCTTAACCACTGAGCCATCTCTCTTACCCTTATTTTTCCATTTTTTAAATTTAAATATCATTTGGTTATCATAAAATGTATCCTTTTGCCGGGCGGTGGTGGCGCACGCCTTTAATCCCAGCACTCGGGAGGCAGAGGCAGGTGGATCTCTGTGAGTTCAAGACCAGCCTGGTCTACAAGAGCTAGTTCCAGGACAGGCTCCAAAACCACAGAGAAACCCTATCTCAAAAAACCAAAAAAAAGGGGCTGGCGAGATGGCTCAGCGGTTAAGAGCACCTGCTCTTCCAAAGGTCCTGAGTTCAATTCCCAGCAACCACATGGTGGCTCACAACCATCTGTAATGAGATCTGGTGCCCTCTTCTGGCCTGCAGGCATATATGCAGACAGAATATTGTATACTTAATAAATAAATAAATAAATTTAAAAAAAAAAACTTTAAAAAAAAAAAGTATCCTTTTGAGGATTAAAAAGATGGCTCAGTGGTTAAGAAGACAAGTTAAAAGACAAGTTAAAACTCCAGAGGACCTGGGTTTGATTCCCAGCCCCACCCGGTGACTCCCAACCATCTGTCACTCCAGTCCCAGATCTAATCCTCCTTCTGGCAACTGTGGGCACCAGGCACGCACATGATACACAGACAGATGTGCACGCAAAACACCCATACACATAAGATATTATAATAATTTTTTAAAAATGAATCACCATTTCTTTTATGAAGTAGAAGTATAGCAGGTTGTTGTATTTGGTTTTTGAGATAGTCTCAAGTACCCGAGACTGGCCTTGGACTCTCTGTGTGGCTGAAGATGGCCTTGAATTTTTGACCCTCCTTGACTCTAGTGCTTACTTTATACGTTGTGTGCCACCACACCTGGTTTATGCCACACCTGGGATGAAACCCTGGCTCTTGTCCCTGCTAGGCCAGCACTCTACAATATCCCTTGCCCCTCAGTGGTTGAGGGGGGCTGTTTAATCACCTCGAAATGAGGCTTTCCACCCATTAGCAGTTACCACCTCTCCTCCCAAAACCCGGATGCCTACTTCCTTGTTTGAGCAGTTCCTTGACAAGCCAGGTGTGTGGGGAAGAGACAGGCAGATCTCTGTGAGTTCAGGACCAGCCTGGTCTACAAGAATGAGTTTTAGGCCAGCCACAGCTACACAGTGAGAGGCCCTGTCTCAAAATAACAACAAAAATTAATGTCGCGCATTAAGCTTTACTTGATTATTTAGTCATTTATCTTTGCAGCTCCAGAGATGACTCTGGGTGCTGTGCCCCTGTTAGACATGAGGTGTTCTGCTGAGCCACACCCCCAAAACCCAGTGTCCAGCTTTACATTGATTTTCCCCCCCAGAGGCTCTCTGCAAATGGAATTGCATTTATTTTGTTCTTTCGTGCATCACCGTATTGATGACAGGGCAGAGGGAGCTGCTGAATTTTTTTTACAGGTATTAGAGTTCTGGAAAAACTAAGAGGCAGCCAATCTTCAGAAGCCTGTGGAGAGAGACAGGAGGGGAGGAGGTCTGTAACCCCAGCATCTGAGAGACTGAGTAGGAAGATCAGTACTTCAGAGCGAGCCTGAGTTACAATGGAAGACCTTGTGTTCAGGCCCTGTCTTAGGGTTCCTGTTGCTGTGAAGAGACGCCATGGCCACAGCCACTCTTAGCAAGGAAAACATTGAACTGGGCTGGCTTACAGTTCAGAGGTTTAGTCCATTATTGTCATGGTGGGAAGCAGCCAGACACAACGCTGGAGAAGGAGCTGAGAGTTCTGCATCTTGAGCTGCAGGCAGCAGAAGTAAACTGTGAGTCACACTGAGGTAGTTTGAGCATAGGAAACTTGGAAGTCCACCCCCACTGTGACACACTTCCTCCAACCACGGCATCCTTACTCCAATATAGCCACACCTCCTAAGTGTGGTTCCCTATGGGGACCATTTTGTTTCAAAGCACTATAAGCACAAAGGGCTGGGGATCTGACTCAGTGGTAGAGCACCTGCCTGGACTCCCCCAGTGAGGGGCTAGGGTGTGGTTCAGTGGTAGAGCACCTGCCTAGAATCCCCCAGTGAGGGGTTGGGGTGTGGGTCAGTGGTAGAGCCCCTGCCTAGAATCCCCCAGTGAGGGGCTGGGGTGTGGCTCAGTGGTAGAGCCCCTGCCTAGAATCCCCCAGTGAGGGGCTGGGGTGTGGGTCAGTGGTAGAGCACCTGCCTAGAATCCCCCAGTGAGAAGCTGGGGTGTGGCTCAGCGGTAGAGCACCTGCCTAGAATCCCCCAGTGAGGGGCTGGGGTGTAGATCAGTGGTAGAGCCCCTGCCTAGAGTCCCCCAGTGAGGGGCTGGGGTGTGGCTCAGTGGTAGAGCTATTGCCCATATTCAAAGCCCCAAGTTCCATTCCCAACAAGAGTGTAAAATCATGACTTGGAACTTGGATTTGCCTCACCTGCTAGTTCCTGAGCTTCCCCCATGGAAAACTGTACTCCAGGGATATCTGTCCTTGGGGAGGAAAACCAAACTTGTGTGTCTTGATTGAGATGGTATCTGGCACTAAAACAGGAGGCTCTCATCACCAGGCCCAACAGCCTTGCATTCAGCTGAAACCTCGGGATCATTCCAGTAGCCCACAGGGTAAAGTTAAATGCGTATATTACAGATGAAGAACCAGATGTCCATCAATGGAGAAAATACAAGGCTAGCCTGGGCTACATGAGACCTTGTCTTTAGACTAGAGGGATGGCTCAGGAGTTGAGAGCACTTGCTCTTTCAGAGAACTTGAGTTCATTTCCCAACATCTGCATCAGGCCCCTCACAGCCATCTATAATTCTGGCTCCTGGGGCTCTGACACCCTCTTCTGGACTCCGTGGGCACCTGCACATACATGAACATACACACATACATATGTACATACATACATGAAATTTTTAAGAATAAAAATACATAAATAGGTGTGTGGTGTCATCATCACTCTAATATATAAGACATTAACCACTGAGCATGTGCGCCAACAAGCATACCAGAATCTTCCCAAAAATGGCTTAAGGTTGTGTTCCAGAGACAGGAGGCATTGTCTGTTTTGTTGTGTGACACATTGCAGTGTGACTACCGAGTCCCTTGCTGCTGTGTGGGCTTCACAACTGCCATCAGCAGGAGGTGTGGTTGACATCAGGGGTGAGAAGGGTGACCACCTCACCAAGCTTCATTTCAGCATTCCCAGGCTCCCAGAAATCCCCAAGAGACAATAGGGGCTTCAAATGCCACCCCGCAAGAAGCCCTTGGTTATTAAGTTTGGACTCCTTAGAAGTCTAAAAGCAAAAAGCTGTGGAAATGGACCAGTTGGTAATGTACTTGGCAAGCAAGTAAGAGGACCTGAGATCGGATCCCTTAGAGAGAGAGAGAGAGAGAGAGAGAGAGAGAGCGCCAGTTGGTGGTGGCATGGTGCACGCCTTTAATCCCAGCAATTTGGAGGCAGAGACAGGTGGATCTATGTGAGTTTAAGGCCAGCCTGGTCTACAAAGCAAGTTCCAGGACAGCCAAGGCTACACAGAGAAACCCTGTCTTTAAAAAAAAAAAAAAAAGGAAGGAAGTCGTGGTTTGTGCCTGTAAATCCAAAGCTAGAGTTGCAGAGGCAGGAGAATTCCTGATGCTCACTAGCCAGCTAGTCTGGTTCAGTGAGAGACCCTGTCTCAAAAAAAGGGGGGAGGGGGGAAGGGAGACAGGGCAAGATGGCTCAGTGGGTAAGGGTGCCCATAACCCAGCCCGATACCTGAGTTTCATCCCCACAGCCTGCCTACATGGTGGAAAGAAGAAGACTGGCTCTCCCAGGGGGTTCTCTGACCTCAACGTGTGTGTGATGGCACACAGGCCTGCATACATACATGGATGCATACATACATACATACACATATATACGTACACACACACAGTAATAATAATGTTTTTAAAAGGTGAGAGCCATTAAGAAGACACCAACTAGACCTCTGACCTTCACATGATAGGTGTGCACACCGTACGTACTCGTAGAAAAGAATTCCAGCACTGAGCCAAGGCAAGGTCTGGGCAGGGCCAGGGTTTGGGAATCTTGTTCCTGAAGAAACAGGTAGGAAGAACAGAGCTCACCTCCTGGGCAACAGGTAGTGACAGAAGCCCAAGACCCAGGCATTGCCCCTCCCAGGCTCTTCTTCCTACCTCTCCTTTGAAGCTCCCTGCCTCTCCATTACTAGCTGGCTGACCACAGGCCCTTCTGAGTCAGCAGGACCAATGGGCATCCCCTAGGCTGTGGTCACCATGGTGACTGAGCTAGGCAGATAGGATTCTGATAGACTTCACTCTGCATCCTCTCCTCCCGAGCCATCTTTTCTGGAAGCTGGCCCGGCTCCCTCCCCCTCCTATTCTCTGACATTACTCCCAACTCCATCTCTTTGGGGACTTAGTGCTTCTTCCTGTTAGCCATTAAGACAGGGCCTGGATGGGGGGTTTTCTTTTGTTTTTTTTTTTTTTTTGTGTGTGTGTTTTTTTTAACCTTTTTGAGACAGGATTTCTCTGTGTAGCCTTGGCTGTCCTGGAACCCTCTCAGTAGACCAGGCTTGCCCTGAACTCACAGAGATCCTCCTGCCTCTGCCTCTCGAATGCTGGGATTAAATTTGTGCACCACCACTTCCTGGCTGACCTGAATTTGTTAAGTCCACTGAATTTGAATTTTTTATTTGATTTATTGGTTTATTTTATTTATTTATTTGTTTTTGAGGCGCCATCTGATATATATCACGGACTGGTAACACCAAGGATGACCTTGAATTCCTGCCCCTCCTGCCTCTATTTTCTGGGTGCTGAACTGCAGGCATGTGCCAGCATTTCTGATTTTGTGCAGTGCTGGGGCTGGAACCCAGGGCTTTCTGGGTGCTAGAGAGGCACCCTGCCAAGCACTCTTGTGTCTCGTGTCTTCGGTTCTGGTTTCCTTTTCTTTTCTTTTGGTTGGGTTGGTTTGATTTTGTCTGTTTCAGTTTTTGTTGTTGTTGTTGCTTTGTCTTGTTTTTGGAATTCAAGCTCATTTTGTAGCCCAGGCTAGCCTGGCATTCAAGTGTCTTCTGCTTCAGCCTCCTAAGAAGCTGGGGTTACAGGTGTTCAGTTCCCAACACACTCCACCCGGCCTCATCTTTGGATCTTAGCCTGGTTGCTCCTGGTCTGGAGACAGTAGGCAAATTGCTGCTCCCTTTTAAGCACTTGTGTGGAGTGGACAGGCGTGCTTCCTCGACAGGGTCCTTGCGGTGTGCAATAGCATCACATCCACTTCTTGCCATATCTCCGTCCTGATATGTGCCAGGAATGGGTTGGCGGGAGGGGGTCTTAGCAGGAGCCTGTATTTTTATGAAGAATCCTGAAGTTGATTCTCTGGGCTCATATCCACGGAGAAATGTGTACATGGTGTTGTATGATGTCTCCTGGGGAGATACGAACAAACATCTCTTCACCCAGATAGGCCACCCACGGCAGGCCCAAGAAGTGATTCCACCCAAGGCTGGCTTATTGAACAGTAATCTATTGGGGTTATGTTCAGGAACACAGATTCTGAGTTAAAGGCAGCTACGTCATGAAAAGCCCCACCTGGGCCATGACTCCCGCAAGCTGCAGCCCTGGAGCTCCCTGCACAACCCGAGGGCAGCTCCTCCAGAGAGTCTCCTTTGCCCAGCAGCTGCTTCGGGGGCTTTCTGAGTCTTGTAAGTTTCCTGAGCACTATGAGATTTGAGGTTTGGGTAGTTTTTATTTGTTTTGTTTTAACGAGACATGGTCTCACAATGTAGTCCTGGCTTTCTGGAACTTTCTCTGTAGACCACCAGGCTGGCCTTGAATTCACAAAGATCTACCTGCCTCTGCCTCCCAAATGCTAGGATTAAAGGTCGGTGACACCATGCCCAGATCCTCATTTTGTTGTTGACTTCCTGTATTTTTCCAGAGCCTTCCACCAGAAGGGAATGTTTCTGTTTAAAAATATAGCTACACTGGAGAGATGGCTCAGTAGTTAAGAGCACTGACTGTTCTTCTAGAGGTCCTGAGTTCAATTCCCAGCAACCACATGGTGACTCACAATCATCTATAGTGGGATCCGTTGCCCTCTTCTGGCATAAAGGTGTACATGCATACACACACACACACATAATAAACATATATATAATAAAAATACAGCTCCACAGCATTTGGATGTCTGTAACTCATGCCCTGTCTTATCTCCAAGGAGGACTCCTTGGAGCCTGACCCTGCTGGATGGGACCCAGGACTGTACCATTCAGACATCTGGATTCAAGATTTTTTTCCAGATTAAGTCAGGTGTGCAGGTGTGACTAACATGCTAACAGCATACGACACACAGAAAGGTTGAGAGAAGTAGGGATTCCTGGGCTGGAGCTCGGTTGGTAGAGTGCTTGCCTGGCGTGCACAAAGCCCCAGGTTCCCTGCCCAGCACTGCAGAAACCTGAGTGATGGCATAATGCCTGTCATCCCAACGATCAAGAGGCAGAGGAGGCACAGGGATCCTTAACTACATAGCTAGTTTAAGGCCAGTCTTGTCCCCCTCCCAAAAAAAGGTGGGGGTGAGTTGACTTGTTGGGTAAGGTTGCCTGCTATGCAGGCCTGGTGACCTGAATTCAGTCATGAGAAAATAGAAATAAACCAGTCCACACAGTTCTCCTCTGACCTCAACACACACACCTGGGCATGCACAGCCACTTGGATACCTCAGAGCCACACAGGGCACACATGGTAATCATAAGTAAGGGGCTTAGAAGATGGCTCAGTAGTTAAGAGCGCTTGCTGCTCTTGCAAAGGACCCAACTTTAGCTCCCTGTACCCATATTGCGTGGCTCATAACCATCCGTTGTTCTGGTTCCCAGGGAATCAGATGCCCTCTTCAGGCCTTCAAGGGCAACTGCATTCATAATGTGCATACACAGAATTAAAAATGAAACTCTGGGGCTGGAGAGATGGCTTGGCAGTTAAGAGCACTCACTGGCTGCTCTTCCAGAGGACCTGGGTTCCATTCCCAGCACCCACATGGCAGCTCACACCCATCTGTAACTAACTCCAGTCCCATGAAATCCCCTCTTCAGGGGATCTCCCCTCCTAAGGGCAACAGGCACAAATGTGGTATATAGGCATACGTGCAGGCAAACACCTGTATATGTTACAAATAAAAGTAGAAGGTTTATTTTATAAAGACAAAGATTAAGTTTTTAATTTAAGAAGTAGGAATTCAGGCCAGGCGGTGGTGGGCACATGCCTTTAATCCCAGCACTCAGGAGGCAGAAATAGGCAGATCTCTGTGAGCTTGAGGCCAGCCTGGTCTACAAGAGCTAGTTCCAGGACAGCCAGGACTCTTACACAGAGAAAGCCTGTCTCAAAATAACAAGAAGAAGAAGAAGAAGTGAGAGTTCAGGGCTGGTGAGTTTGCTCAGACATTAAGAGGACCAGGTGTTGATTCCCAGCACCCACATGGTTGTTTACATCTCTGACCCCAGCTCCAGTGAATCTAGTGCCCTCTTCTGGCCTCCACAGGCATCGGGCACACGTGTGATACACAGACAAACGTGGACAACATGCACATAAAATAAAGCAATAAATCATGAAGGCATTACCAACTCTCCTTTACAGTGGAGAACACTAAAGCTAGAGACAGATAAAATAACTTGGCAGGTCCTGTTGAGTTATCTGGCATCATAAGCAGTCCAGAATATCACCTGCTTAGCCTTCCCTAGAAGGGACCTTTTAGCCCTCCTGTTTGAGGACACTGGGGGCTACAGATATGACTCAGTAGTTAAAAGCACTTGCTTGCAGAGGACTTCTGTTTGCTCCCCAGCACCAAACGCCTGTAACTCCAGCCCCAGGGCATCCAGCGCCCTCTTCTGGCCTCCTCAGTAAGTGCACTCGTGTGCATAGAACCACACAGGACACACACACATGCACATTCATTAATAAAAATGGTTAAATGCAGAAACTGAGGCCTAGAGACAAGCAAGACAGTCTCTAGGGCCTCAGCCGATCCACACACATCTGCCTACCTCTCCAACCAGGCCTGGCAACACCCAGGCTCCAGACAGTGACCAACATCATCATCTGTGTCCCTTGTTCCCTGCAGAGCTGCCCTCTTCCGAGCACCTGAGCGTGGCTGATGCCACCTGGCTGGCCCTGAATGTAGTGTCTGGCGGCGGCAGCTTCTCCAGCTCCCAGCCCATTGGTGTGACAAAGATCGCCAAGTCTGTCATCGCCCCGCTGGCTGACCAGAACATCTCCGTGTTTATGTTGTCCACCTATCAGACTGACTTCATCCTGGTGAGTCAGAGCTATGGCATGCACGCTCCCATACAGTCAGAGACTGGCTGTGCACACTCCTAACCTTCTCCGTGTAACACGCACACACACGCATGCACACACACACACACCCCACTTCCAGCTCCCATACAGTCAGACTGGTTGTGCACACTCCTAACTGTCTCCATGTAACACACGCACGCATGCACACACACACACACACCACTTCCAGCTCCCGTACAGTCAGACTGGCTATGCACACTCCTGTCTCCGTGTAACGCACGCATGCACACACACACACACACCACTTCCAGCTCCCATACAGTCAGACTGGTTGTGCACACTCCTAACTGTCTCCATGTAACACACGCACGCACGCATGCACACACACACACCACTTCCAGCTCCCATACAGTCAGACTGGCTGTGCACACTCCTGTCTCCGTGTAACGCGCGCTCACGCGTGCACACAGACAAACAGACAGACACACACACACGCCACTTCTCGCACTCTCCTCCTGTCCTGTCTGCTGCTCTTCTCGCCCCGGCCTTGTGCACTACGTCAGGAGGTGGGATGAGCTGGGGCTCAGGGACTCTGCTTCCCGTCCTCAGGTGCGTGAGCGTGACCTGCCCTTCGTCACTCACACCTTGTCCTCGGAGTTCACCATTCTTCGAGTTGTCAATGGAGAAACGGTAGCGGCCGAGAATCTCAGTATCACCAATGGCTTTGTGAAGCCCAAGATGGGTAAGTTGAGGTAGAGGGGAGTGTCTCCAGCAGAAAGCCCGACTCTCAGAGTCCACCTGGTGTTCACCGGACTCCAGGTGGGGCGGCTAGCAGCGGCCAGAGGGTGGCTCACATCTCAGGCCAGCTTGTGATATCAGGGTGGCTAACTATAGGAGGGACCATGGAGTAGAAGCGTAAGCACGGGGAGCAGAGCCAGATGGTAGCTGTTGGGAAGGACTTTCTCAGCAGCTGAGCAGCTTACACAGTAGCCCAAGGTTCTGAAGGGAAATTTAAGATCAGTGCAGTGTGTGCTGGGGATGAAAAAAACCCACATGGGCCGCAGTGAACAAAGTCTGAGGCTTGGTCCTGCTCCTGTACACAAAAGCGCTACTCTGGCCTTAATACTTATATCCTTTGTTCTTTCAGTGAAGAGGCCAGTCATCCACCCGTTATCCAGCCCAAGCAACAGGTTCTGTGTCACCAGCCTGGACCCCGACACACTGCCCGCCGTCGCCACGCTTCTCATGGATGTGATGTTCTACTCCAATGGGTAGGTGCTGGGGTAGGGAGTAGACATGGAGATATACCACTCCATCCAGGAGCTCTGAGGGCAAAGACCTCATTTTATCCCTAAGTCCAATCTGCAGGAGGAGACACATTCTGCCCAGGAGCCTAATCTGAAGGGGAGACACAGATCTGCCCTAGAAACAAGTCTGAGGAGAGAGGTATGGTTCCACCTAGGAGCCTGTCTTACTCAAAGTTTCTGTTGCTGCATCCAAAACGCCATGATCAAAAAGCAAGTTGGAGAGGAAAGGGTTTATCTGGCTTATACTTTCATATTGCTGTTCATCATCAAAGGCCTTTAGGACAGCAATTCAAGCAGGGCAAGAACCTGGAGGCAGGAGCTGATGCAGAGGCCGTGGAGCATGCTGCTTACTGGCTTGCTCCCCCTGGCTTTCTCAGCCTGCTTTCTTATAGAACCCAGGACTGACAGTCCAGGGATGATACCACCCACCAAGGGCTGGTTTGGCTGGGCCCTCCCCCACTGATCACTCATTGAGAAAATGCCTTCAGCTGGATCTCATAGAGGCATTTCCTCGACTGAGGCTCCTTCCTCTCTGATGACTCTAGCTTGTGTCGAGGTGACATTAAACTAGCCAGTACAGAGCCCAATCTGAGGAGCGAGGCACTGTTCTACCCAAGAACCCAGTTTAAAGGGGGAGACACGTGTGCCTATCATCCAGCTCTTAACGGTCTTTGCCCCTCTCTCTCACGATGGATTCTGAGCCTTGGTGGTGGGGCTGGGGTCCCATGTAGAGCTGAACACAGTCTCTCCCAGCACTTTGGCCATAAGTCTGTACGTTAACTGCCGCCTGATGGAGAAAGAATGCTTCTCTGCCACGGTTGAGAGCGGCCCTAATCCATCAGTCTGAATATAAATATCTAGAAGGCATCAGGTTTTTCCCTAGGGCCTGTGACCTCCCAAGCCATAGGCTTTTGACCAGGCTTATGGTACATGTAAACATGGTCATGTAAACATGGATTTTACATGTAAACATGAATTTCCCCCATGTGAAGCAGGTCCTAGATTCAAACAGAAAGTGGTTGGTTGTCCTGATGACTGTCATGCCACTATGGCACCAGAGGTCACATCTTACCCGGCAGGTCAGTAATGTAACATTCAGGGTCAATGACTCCCTGAGTCATGGACTTTTGATGAAGGTGAGACACAAGGCGGCACAGCCCTTCCTGCCAGACTGGTGGGTGACAGAGCTTCTGCCACACCCTCACGGCTCCCTCTTGATCCCCAGAGTGAAGGACCCCATGGCTGCCAGTGACGACTGTGGCCACATCCGCTTCTTCTCCTTCTCCCTCATTGAGGGCTACATCTCACTGGTGATGGATGTACAAACCCAGCAGAGGTGGGCAGGGCCCTGTGTGGATGTTAAGGGGCCCGGGCGGGAGCATGTACTTTCTTCCTAGTCAGTCTACCCTACTCCCTTCATTGGAGATGTCCCTATAGGTGCAGGGGTCAGCCAAGGTCCACAGCATGATGGTACCAACGTGAAGATTCGAACCACAGTCCCAGCTACCTCCAGAGTCCCACCCCAGCATTGCCTTCCCTCACCAACCCCAATGGGACTGACATATCCTTGGAGCCTCTGCTCTTCCCACCCAAGGAACAGCCACTCTGTCACTCGGCCCTACAGTGCCCCACCCCCCAGCAGAAAAGGTTCCCCAGAGCTGAGGGAGCACCAGTTAGCATCAGCCTCAGAGACCTCTTTCTTTCTTTAAAGGTTCCCGAGTCATTTGCTGTTCACGAGTGCATCTGGAGAGCTCTGGAAGATGGTGCGGATAGGAGGACAGCCCCTTGGATTTGGTGAGCCCATGGGGCCCAACACCTGTAAGCAGGGATCCACGCAAGCATTCCTGGAGTACCTGGACAGCTCCACACTTACATGGTGATCTAAAGAGGGGGACCAATGCTAAAAGAGCCTGATGTCCCCATTCTGATAGATCCCTTGCCTGTGGTGTGACGAGTATATGAAGGCCTTGGGAGACCAATAAGGGGGGCTCTTATTTACCACCCCCCCAGATGAAGAATTAAGGCATTGGAGCTGGAAGTGAGACTTGGCAGTAGAATGTTTGCCTAGAATCCCCCAGTGAGGGGCTGGGGTGTGGCTCAATGGTAGAGCACCTGCCTAGAATCCCCCAGTGAGGGGCTGGGGTGTGGCTCAGTGGTAGAGCCCCTGCCTAGAATCCCCCAGTGAGGGGCAGGGGTGTGGCTCAGTGGTAGAGCCCCTGCCTAGAATCCCCCAGTGAGGGGCTGGGGCGTGGCTCAGTGGTAGAGCCCCTGCCTAGAATCCCCCAGTGAGGGGCTGTTCAGTGGTAGAGCACCTGCCTAGGCTCTAAGCATCTGTGTTTCCCTAGATGAGTGTGGAATTGTAGCCCAGATCTCTGAGCCTTTGGCAGCTGCAGACATCCCCGCATACTACATCAGTACTTTCAAGTTCGACCATGCACTGGTGAGTAGTCTCTGGGAACAGGCAGGGACTACAAGGTAGGGAGCAGGTTCCTGGGCTAATGCACTTTTTTTTTCTGCTTCCTGCCCTCTAGGTTCCAGAAGAGAATATCAGTGGGGTTATCCATGCCCTGAAGGTCAGTCAAGGAGGGAAGCATTAGGAAAGGCTCATCTCTGGGCTCCTCCTAGCTGCAGTCCACTTGGCCCTTCCCCCCACGAAGGTTCTTCTTGCAGTATTTCCGTACAGACTGAAAGATTGGCCCTGGGACCCTACGGAAAGGGCGTCTGGGACACACCCCCGGTTCCTGACTCTTCCAGGCCTGGACCCAAACCAAGGCCACCCCCACATCCACCTCCAGCCTTCCAGAATCCCCAGCCTTTTCAATAATGACTCGGTTTCCCCCCAGTGGGGGCGTGCCCATCTTCCTTCACCAAGTTCCACCCCAGAATGTGGTCTCTGAGGCCCAGGGGCCTTGGAGAGAGCCCAAGGCCTCACATACACCCCCCAGCAAACACCAAAGGAAGCTGGCACCGCCCACAAGATGTTGGGATTGGGGTCCTGATGCAGCAAGGGACATCTTAGGAAGTCGGTGCCGCAAGAGTGGGTGTACAGAGCTGAGGAAGCCCCCGTGAGGAACCCCTCAGGAAGAATGGTATGGTTGCTGCTCTAATCTCAGAGGCTCAGGGGCTGGTTCCCTCAGGATGGAGGCCAGCAGGCCATCCTCAGGTCGTAATGGTCAGTGACCCTAGACCCCACCTGCTGACCACGCGGGGCCTGTGTCGATTCCCACTACGACTGCCAAGAGGGGTCCTGGACCAACCAAGACCTCCCCTGGAGGACAGAATCCCAGGACCCCTCCTTTCCCACCAGCCTAGAGCACCAGCTTCTATCTGTCCCCTGTTCGCTCTCCCTGGACCCAACCTGGGCAAGCAAAGACTCCATTCGCTCCCAGCCATGGACATCCCCACCAACCCAGGCCTAGAGTGCCTTGGGCCGTGTCCACCTCCCCAGCTGTCACTTAAACCAGCCTGGAGTTTCCACCTTCATCTTCTCTACCCCACCCGGAGGGGACAAAGAGGCCTTGGCCCCCAGCTCACATACCTGCCCGGAGTAACCCAGCAGTCTGTGACCGTGGTGAAAGCTGGGAGGTAGCTACCATGCGCATTTGGAGAGAAGAAAGTCACACGTGGGGTTTTTTATTCAGTTGTTTGCATACAGGTGGCTGGGGAGGGCGTGATTTTGTTTGAAGGACATGGGGCCTGCTTGAGTCTTACAAGGGTGCCCAGCGTTCAGCGGCACCTAGCAGCACCCTGTTTCTCCCGGGGCAGACAGATCTTGGATGGATCCTAAGAATCTTGGCTTTGTCTTCTGAGGAGAGTTATCGGGAGCAGAGTTCTGGTATAAGACACCAGGACCCCCATAGTATCCTCTGCAGGGTACCCAGTAAGAAGAGCACCTGAGAGTGGTACCATAAGCTGGGATTATGGGGTCCACCAGACTTAGGCTCTTGGGGTATTATGCTGTCTCCAACAAGGTCGGAGGAGGGAGTGTGCGTCTACCCCTGCACAGGTCTCAGTATGAACTACGTTCCTCCCTTCTCTAGGCTGTAGGAGCAGACCCAGGCAGAGGACCTACTCTAGAACCCTGTAGAAGCTCAGAACCCAGCATGCTAATCAAAATTACCTCTGGTGGGGTTTGTTTGATTTGTTTTGTTTTTTGATTCCTATTTCACAAAACAACCAAATCTCCTCAATTGTTTTCTGCCCCCAAAAGGGAAATGGGCAAGTAGACAGGGCCATAGTGAGGCCCGAGTCCCCTTCTCTCCCCCTTCAAGGCCTTGATTGTCCAGGGTGCACCTCTCTGTAATCCCTTTGGTCCCGCCTTCCAGGTATCCCTTCCCACTGTGTAAGTGTGCTGACCCCATGTCCCCTGCCCCAGAGTTGTGTGGCCCCTAGACTTGCTAGGATGAAGCTGTGTATTGTACACACCTATAAATACGTGTTTTATGTTCATAGAGATATATTCTGTAAATAGCATATATTACTTGAGCAATATATATGTTAATATATTCTGTGTGCACAGGACACAGGCAAGGACCCCACCTCATGTGTGCACACACGGGGACATTTTGAGCCACCATATATTTTTAATTTGAATATGTAGGCAATACAGTGATTGGAAAAGCCCTGGGGTCCAGGAGGCCAGCCTGGAGGGGAGACAAAAACCACCAGCCTACTGCATCTGGGACAGGTTTAGAGGGCCAGCATTGTCCGCTTCGTAGCTACTGCACCCCATTCCCACAGCCTAGAGCTCTAGATGCTCTTTCTTTATTTGGGGAGAACATTGGTCCAGAAGGGGAACTGGATTTTTTTTTTTTAATTCTTTGCATTTTTGACAGTAGCTCCCTCCCTCAGGGTTATTCCAAAATCTTTGTCTGGTGAACCCCTTGTATTCTAACCTCCCTCCCAGAGTCCCCTCTCTCTAGGAAGCTGTAGGCCTGGCATCTTAGCTGATTTCTTGTCATTGTGTTATTTGTTTTCTTGAGGCAGGGTCTCCTTTATAGCCCTAGCTGTCCTGGAACTACCTGTGTAGATCAGGGAGGCCTTGAATTTATAGAAGGCTGCCTGCCTCTGCCTCCTGAGTGCTGGCATTAAAGGCGTGTGCCACCACACCTAGGTGATTTTTTTTTTTTTTTAACTCCTGCTAGTTTAGGAATCTCAGGTTCTCTTCCCTACTCTCTTCCTAGGGCTGACTCCACAGGCCTCAAAACACATTTTGCCATCTGGCGAGGAGCTGGGGCCTAGGCTTTGCCTGCCAGCCTTCCAGAGACCCCCACTATTTAGCTACAGTGGGTCCTTTCAAGGAAGCTGGGTCTCTGTGTTCTGTGGGTGGCATTGGCGTGACATAGTCTACAGTTCTGGAGGATGTGACATTGAGCCCTCTACTCTTGTGTCTTTAGTGCTGTCTGCCAACTTCTTGGCATCTCCTGGTTTTATGGGTATGGAGGTCACTCCACCCCCTGCTGGCCCAGCCTCAGGTGACCCAAATGACAATGCCAGTTGCAGCCAAGGTTCCCTATGGGGATTTTGTTTGTTTTTCTGCAGCGCTGAGGATTGTGGACAGGGCCTAGTACATTGGAGACAAGTACTTTGCTGAGCCGCTCCCAGCTCCTAGCAGCAGAAGAGTCTCTTGGCTTGTGTGGGGGAAAGGAGAATGGGCTGTTAAGGCAAAGTATTGGGAGACACAGACAGACCCCCTGGGCAGGGCTACCAGATCGTGGGCTCCAGGAGTTTGTGTCTGCCTGGAAGACTAGAAAAGCTCAGAGGACACAGTGAGACAGTGCGTTTGCCCAGCATGCATGAAGCACTCAGGAGATGGAAGCAGATCACAAGGCCAGCCTAGGCTACGTGAGACCCTGACTCAGAAAAAAATGCCAAATATCACCTGTATGTTTGACTACCTGTCCACGACAGGCTAATGAAACCATCCAGCGTCCCCATTGACAAAGCCCCCTCCCTAACTTCGGCTCGGCCCCACAGCCTGCTTTCTAAGAAATCTGCTTCTCCCCCAGACCCCAGCACCATTGCCAATTGTATACTCCCTTCCTCCACAGGGTGTCTGAAGACACACATGCACGCACGCACGCACGCACGCACGCGTGTACGCAGTCCTGGCCCCATGAAACATGCTTCTTCAACCCTCCCTGGAGGATCAGCATTGACCTTGCCCACCAGCTGCAGACAACTGGTTCCTAGTGATAGGCAGGTTCTAGGGACCTGGTTCAATCTGCTGCCCATCAGGCAGGCAGTGTCGTGAGGTGGTTCCCCTGTGGCGTGATGGAAGGAACTGGAAGTCAGAAGATATCAGGCAGGTGGGAAGGAGCTAGCACCTGTGCACAGCCAGCCAGACCCCTCGGTCTGGTACTTGATTGTCAAAGATCTGAGCCACCTGCTGCCAGCCCCTCCCCGCCCCATTTCCCAGGCTGACCTTAAAAGTCCCCAGGTACCCTTGGGCCATGCGCCAGAGCCCGATTGGATGTGGGGACAACACAGGCTTTTCTTGGCTAAGGCAATGACAAAGGGAGTGGAAAGGAGGGAGTGTCTGTTTTGACTCAGAGTTTGATGGGATTACTGCAGCCCATCATGGCGGCAGGAGCGTGAGGCAGCTGGTCACGTGGCATCTGCAGTCAGGGACGCTGGTGCTCAGCTCACTTTCTCCTTTCTATTCAGGGTAGGTTTTCCCACCTCAGACTCCCTGACAGACTTGAGCAGAGGTTTGTCTTGTAGGTGGTTCTAGATCCTGTTGGCATGACTATTGAGCACCACAGGACACCCTTGTGCGTTCCTTCTGTGAGCGGTTGGGGAACCATAGGTGGGGTCTGCACTTGGCTTGGTGAGGGGAGCCTGGATGAGGAAAAGAGAGGGCTCTCCAACAGGGATGGGATATAGCTTTGAGGGGTTTGGGGGTTGTTTTGGTTTTTTGTTTTGTTTTGTGTGAGAGACAGGGTTTCTCTGTGTAACAACCCTGGCTGTCCTGGAACTCTCTAGAACCACCTATAAGATAAACCTCAAACTCCGGGATTAAAAGTCTGCGTCACCACCCCCTGGCTTAGCTTTCAGTTTGCAAGTGATGGTCATTGTGCTGAGGGTCTGGGTGTTGCTTGGAAGGGTGGCAGACCTCCATTTTGACATCCAGGAGGGAAGCGAGGCCAAGGTGGCTGACAGCCGATCCACCTTGCTTTGTTGCCTGGGGCTGTTGTGGAGTGGAGCTAACTTAACAGCCCTAACCTTTTCATACATCTCCACTTTCATGTCCATTCCCCAATTTGAAGCAACAAAAGGACACATTTAGCTGATCCCAGGGTGACCTCCAGCCCCCCCCCCAAAAGCTACTCATCTGGGGGAAGGGGAGCTGAGGGCACCAGTAGAGGCCCAAGGCCACGGTGCTTCTGAGCACCGATTTGGTGGTGATGGTTTGTGGCACCTGGTAGAAGAGCAGGGAATCTGGGAGTCAAAGTGCAGGGTGGCTCCGTCCTGTGTGTCAGGAGGCGTTCTGTGTGGTTATATTTACGTGTGTGTGTGTGTGTGTACCTGTATTAGGCATGAATGTGTGCACACATGTGCAGAGCCTATCTCAGAGCTGCGAGCTGTTTTATGCAGTGTTTGGCCCTTCAGCCCAGCCCACTGCCACACACAGTTAACCAGATTGTGAGGGGGGAGATGGGGGATATGGACCCTGGCTCTGGGGGTTTTGCCCTGATAGGATAGGCTCCTTCCCCTATTGTCTGCATCCCCAGGAAAGACTCTGCCCTCAGAGACCCAGGGAGTCCATGCAGGCAGCCTGAGCTGGCCCAGGCCCACCCATGTCACTCTTCAGAGGTTTCAATTCTGAAGACAGTATTCACAGGAAGAGGGGCTGGAGACAAGAGGACCCCTCACTTACCAGGAACTCATCTTGGAAAGGGGTCCACAAAGCTAGAGGCCCCAGCAATGGGCAAAATTCAGGTCTCCACGGGGCAGAGCCTAGCATGGCTTCCCTTTCTACTGCCTCAGTTTACCTGTATCACAGGAAGAGTGAGAGCAGGGTCAGCCCCCAGACAATAGGGAGAGGAATGCGTGACCAGAGCTCTCCCAGCCCTCCTCTTGTATGCCAAAATCATTTCCGTTATCCTGAGGCAGGGGAGCAGGTGTGGGTGCCCTGCCTGCAGCCCCAGCTGACCCTCACCTGGCATGTTGTGCCCAGGTCACCAGCAACACTGGGCTTTACTAGTCCAGCAGCTTGAGTGAGGGGAGGACTGGAGTCCGACTCTCTTCACCTCCAGGGCCTTCATGCTTTCGTTTTGTCAAAGAAACAAAACCCTTGAGAGTTGCGTACTGTATGATGGAGAGAAAAAAAAAGTACCTAATGTTCCCCCTAAAAAAAAGACAGTATATTTTGTACTTTGTAAAGTGTTCATTAAATGAAGGGGAAAAAAGACGATGTTGGCTGATGGCTGTATGATTTTATGTTGATTTATGCAGGATCGTGTCTCATTTCTTCCCTCTTTCCCATATTGTTTGGAGAACATGGCTAAAGGAGCCAGGATAACCCTCAGGTGTAACCCTGAGTCTCAAAAGCTGCCGGGAGGTTTGTATCAGCTACCTGATGCTGTGTAATAAAACAGTGACTTAAAATGATACATCTCTGTATCCTAGCACTCAGGAGGCTCAGGCAGGAGGATGGAGGGTTCCAGGCTAGCCTGAGCTACATAGTAAAACCCTATCTCAGTAAAGGGATGGAGAGGTCACCCAGCGGTTAAGAGCACTGGTTGATGCTCTTTTCCAGAGAGCCTGGGTTCAATGCCCAGCACCCACATGGTGGCTCACAACCATCTGTGACTCTGGTCCCACGGAATCTGACAAGTTCTTCTGGCCTCTGCATGGGTACCAGGTACCCATGTAGTACACAGACATACATGTGATAAAACATCCATATGCATAAAGTAAATAAAAGTTAAAGGGAAGAATGATATTTTCAGCGGGTTCGGTCTGTGATCATGGACCTGAGTGAGGCAGAACACCAAGACAATGAGAACTTGGAGAGAAGGAATGTTCATGGCATCCAAGAAGCAGAGATGGGAACACAGGAAAAGGCCAGGGCAAGCTATCACATCTTCAGTGACCTTCAATGAAGTACCACCTCTTATCTATCACTACCTCCCAATAATGCCAACAAATGATGAATCTATCGAGCTATCATCAATCCATTAATTATCCATTAATTAGGTTAGAGCCTTCGTAATCTGTATGTTTCTGGGCATGTTGTCATAGAAACAGACAGGAATGTGCTTATAAACCTAAACATCTCTCAATCCAGCAAGTGCCCAGTACCCACACAATGGGCCACAACCATCTGTAACTCCAATTCCAGATATGATGCCCTCTTCTGGCCTGAGTTCTGCACACATGTGATGTACATACACACAGACAAAATACTCATACACATAAAAATCATTAAAAATAATTTTTTTTGAAAAAAATGTAAGGGGTTTGGGAAGATGGCTTAGTGGTTAAAGAGCCCTTGCTATTCTTGCAGATGAGACAGGTTCAGTTGCTAGCACTTAATAGCTCAGATTTCCTCTAGCTCTGGTTCCCGGCAATTTTATGCCATCTTCTGACATCCATGGCCATTACACACAGATGGCACACAGACATGCAATGAAAACACATACACACATAAGAATAATTTTTTCTTTTTTTTTTTTTTTGGTTTTTCGAGACAGAGTTTCTCTGTAGCTTTGGAGCCTGTCTTGGAACTAGCTCTTGTAGACCAGGCTGGTCTCGAACTCACAGAGATCCACCTGCCTCTGCTGGGATTAAAGGCGTGAGAACAAGAGGACACCTGGGAAGAGGCAGGTGACTCTCACTTCGCCCAGGGTCTGTATCATTCACGTGCTCACTAAAGTGAGGACACGTGACATGCACACTTTTACAGGGACAGCATAAGCAGCCCAAAGAATGGCTTAGCAGGGTTTCCAGGTGTCAGAGGGAAGGTCAGCACCAAAGAGACCAACACCAGCACCCAGGTACAGATGGCAGCTGAGCAGAAGCCCTGGTGGCACACAAAGAGGACAGACGCTGCATGGCCAGGCTGACCAACAGGTGAAACAGGCTTTAAGGCACACTCGAGGATGAGGGTGCCCCTTTTTGCACACAGGTCAGGGTGCTTGTTTTGCTTTGTAGTTTGTTGGGACAGGGTCTCGTGGTGGTCTCATGTATCCCAGGCTGGCCCAGGATGACCTTGAGCTTCTGATCCTCCTGCCTCCAGGTCTGCCACAGTCTGAGCTACTGGAATGTCCGCCACATCCTGTTTATGAGGCGCTAGGAATCGGACTCAGGGCTTCGTGGATGCTATAATCAAAGACCTTACCAGAGATATGTTCCTGGCCCCTTTAATTTTCTAAGGACTTTTTACATTAAAAACATTTTTAGTCATGTGTATGTGATGACAGGAGCATGTATGTACACATGCATACAGACACTCTGAGAAGCAGAAAAGGGTGTCAGATCCCCTGGGGCTAGAGTTACAGCCATTTATGAACTGCCTGGTGTGGGACTTGAACTCAAGTCCTCTGTAAGAGCAGTAACTGATCTTAAGAACTGAACCATCTCTCCAACTCAACTTCTATTTCAAGTTCACAGCAGCCCTTCCTATTGTAAGCCTAAGACTAGCCCTTGAAGAGAACCGGGGGCAGATCCACCTGGGTGAAGGGGCCCTGTAACTGCCAAAACAGCCATTCTCACCAACACCAGTCAACTGGTCTCTATGACATCCTGCTTGTTGACCCCTCAACCTTCTGACATATCCCACTTCCTTGTTAGGTTTTCTCCATGTTAGGGTTTTCATTTGAAATGTCCCCCACGGACTCATGTGTTGAATGTGTGCTCCACCACAGGTGGTATTTTCTGGAAGACTGGCACGTTAGAGGGTCAGTGGGGCCTGGACAACAGAAGTAGGCCGCGGGGGGTGGTCCTTAAAGGTGGTAGTCCAGCCAACATCCGGTTGCATGCTGCTTCCTGATCTGCCAAGTGAGAGGCCTCTACCCCATGCACCAGCCCCCAGAAACTCTGTTGTGCCTTTCCTGCCATGCTGGGTTAGAACCCTCTGAAACTGAGAGCCAAATTAAATCCTTTAAATTGTTGCTGTCAAGTATTTGGAGCAAAACTTTGCTTTCCTCCACAGCCCACACAGGCTGCTACCAAACTCTGTATTTTATATAATAATGTCCATTTCCTTCCCCAGGCTGCACAAAGCAGGGATTCTTCCACCACATGACTCAGTGGCCCACGCCTGCACTTAAGGGGCCCACACGTACCTGTAGAGTGAACAAGTAGCGGGTGGGGTGTAGCAGGCAGCGTGAAAGATCGTAATTAGTGACTCAGGCACCAACTCTCCCCAGCTGAAGAATCTATCTGTTCAGGGCTAGGGAGATGACTCAGTGGGTTAAGTGCCTGCCTGACAAGCTGACGGCCTGGGGTCAGTCAACAGAACCCATTTAAAAAAAGGCAAGCAAGGCATCATGTGCCTGTCGTCCCAGCTCTGGGGAAACTGAAACAGAAGGGTCCCTGGGGCTCTCCGGCCGGCCGGCCTTCTAGAGAACTTTCAGGTTGGGAGAGATCCTGTGTCCAAACATAAGGTGGAGCTGGGTATGGTGGTGTAAGCCTTTAATCCCAGCACTCTGGGAGGCAAGGGCAAGCAGAACTCTGCAAGTTCAAGGCCAACCTGGTCTAGGAAGTGATACCCCATCTCAATAATAAGACGGCTAGCACCTGAGGAATGACACTTGACACTGCCCTGTCCTCTACACAAATGCACACCCGTGTGGACATGCACACATGCAACTGCACACACACAAAACACATCCCAGGTGGGACTGCCTTCTAAAGTGTTCTCCACTGGCTTCTGTTTGTTTCCTATGGTCTCAAAATGATCTAGTGAAACATTTCCAAGACCTCCATTTTTAAAAAGGCAGAAAATAGACTTTATTCTAAAAAAACTTTTCAAACACTGTTCTGAAAAGGCAAGTTTTCTTAAAAACAAGTATTTTCCCAGTTTCTGACGCTTCCTACTCCGAGGCTGGCCCTCCAGCCAAGACTCCACAGCCCTCAGCCCGCAAGCATTTGGCCTGCAGCCTCTTTCTTCAGGGGCTTCTGAACTGCTCAGAGCCAGGCAGAGAGACGGCTCCAAGGCTGGGATACTGTAGACCCATGAGGGAGGCTGGCTCACACTGGCTGCTCCATAAAGGGTCTCAAGCCAAGGC
The DNA here is from genome assembly GCF_950005125.1 of Chionomys nivalis. NCBI lineage: Eukaryota > Metazoa > Chordata > Mammalia > Rodentia > Cricetidae > Chionomys > Chionomys nivalis. The sequence goes on along the minus strand of NC_080088.1, from coordinate 100,004,018 downwards.
ATTCTGGGCTCCCGGACTGTGTCCTGGGGAGCTTGTGAGGTGGCAGCTGATCAGAGAGGCCCTAGCTGAAGTTAGCTGGCTCTCCTGCTGAGCTGGGCCAGCCAGAGGCCCAAGTGTGTCCTGCTGTGACAGGGGACTACAGATTCTCCTGAATGCCTTGTCATGTCTCCAATGTGTCACGAATAACAAACGTCCCCTAAGAAAAGTGTCTCTGGCAAGACGCATTCCCAGACGCCACCATGTGTTACCTGGAAAGGACATGAGCCTGCCATCCTAGGGCCTTATTCCCTGGTACTCCTCAGGAGCACACCAGGCCAGGAGCCTCAGAGGCAGGGAAAGGTCTTGTCCACAGACTCCTATTATGTCCCTACTGGACACAGAGTAAGCCTCCTGCTCCACGCAGGCCCTGGCCCTCTCCCAACATCCTCAGAAGCTCTGCTGGTGGCCACACCTTGCCTCTGCCAAGTTGTTGCTGTCGGTATAGTTCAGACGCTGGGGCCAGCCTGGGATGGGCCCGGAAGGAGATTCAGATGAAGGACTTGGCCAGAGTTACCATGTGATCCACACCACATGCCACATCCACAGGCTCACCGGGCATCGTCACCTAGAAAACAAGCCCCAGGACACAGTGAGGGGAAGGGTGAGCAGGCTCAGGAGTGCTTCTGGGGGAGACAGGACTTGATGGCTCTATTTCCCTGTGCAGCTGAGGCTGACCATGAACCTCTGACCCTCCTGGCTCTACCTCCCGTGCTGGGTTTACAGACATGAGTCCCACAGTGCTTTGTGGTACTGGAGACAGCCCCTAGCCAGGGCTCTGTGTGTGCTAGGCAAGCACTCCAGCTACTGGGCCTCCCCCTCAGCCCCACACTAATCCACAGCCACCCTACCTCCCTGCCCATCAATGGCATCACCTCTGGTAGCTACCCTAGAGACGTGACCCTGGAGGATACATACGCTCCTGGTACCATTGTCTGACAATGGCTTCCAGATTCCCTGCCTGAAGGCTGACTGCTATAGGATAATGCTTTTTGTACACTGTAAAGATTTGTCACTTGTATTGCTTTAATACAATGCTGACTGGTGAGTAGCCAGGCAGGAAGTATAGGCGGGGCAACCAGACTAAGAGAATTCTGGGAAGAGGAAAAGCCAGACACAGCTGCCACCCAGACACAGAGAAAGCAAGACGAGAATGCTGCACTGAGAAAAAGCACCAAGCCACGTGGCTAAAAGTAGACAAGAATTATGGGCTAATTTAAGTTTTAAGAACTAGTTAATAGGGGGCTGGAGAGATGGCTCAGAGGTTAAGAACATTTACTGCTTGCTCTTCCAGAGGTCCTGAGTTCAATTCCCGGCAACTACATGGTGGCTCACAACTGTCTATAATGAGATCTGAGGCTCTCTTCTGGCCTGCAAGCAAATATGCAGACAGAATACTGTATACATAATAAATAAAATAAATCTTTAAAAAAAAAAAGAGCTAATTAATAACCCTGAGCCAATAGGCCAAACAGTCTATAATTAATACAAGCCTCTGTGTCTTTCTTTGGAACTGACACCTGTGGGACTGGGTGGGACAGAAACTTCCGTCCACAGCTGCGTATTCAGTGACCTTTCTGTGGGTCACTAAGTACTTCCCAAGAGTGCAGGAAAGGCTTCTGCCTGGAGGGTCTAGTGTGGGAACAAGGACACATTGGCACAGTGGCTTCTGTCACTTTACCTGTTAACCCCACCTGCAGCCATAAGCTGGATCCCATGTGTCCCCCACCATGGCCACCTGAGAGGCAGAGTTTCTGCTACATCTCAAAAGGCATTAGGTGAGGGCAGTGGTAGCCCAAGCAGAGACGGGGATCTCTGTGAGTTCAAGGCCAGCCTGGTCTACAGAGTGAGTTCTAGGACAGGCTCCAAAGCTACAGAGAAACCCTGTCTCAACAAAACAAAACAAAACAAAACAAAAGACATTAGGGTCTTACCACAGATCTAGCTAAGCTGCCTGTCTGGGCCAGTCTTTGCTCCAGGAAGACCTAGCCGTCAGCACAGCAGGAGGCTTGCTTCCTTCCCAACCTTGTCACAGAGTCTGTCCAGGAGGCTAGCGTCCTTCCCAACCTTGTCACAGAGTCTGTCCGCCTTGCTGTTTAAGAGTCTTCCCTGCCTTTCCTTCCCTAGACTGACCAAGTACAAGCAAGCTTCAGAGCTACACTGGGCCACCCAGAGGGCTGGTCCCTCCAATCCTCATTATTTTGTTCTCGCTCAAGCGCACACATGCCACAGTGCACTTGAAGTCAGAGGACAACCTTGAGGAATTGGTTCCCTCCCTCCACCTTGTGGAAACTGGATTTATTAAACTTAGGTAGTCAGGCTTGGTGTCAAGGGCCTTCATAGGCTCTAAATTTATTTTTTATTTTTTTCTTTCTCTTTTTGTTGTGCTTATGCTATACATGTGTAAATGTACTATGTATGGTGTGCACAGTGCAGTGTGTGGTATGGGTGTGTACAGTGTAGTGTGTGGAATGTGGTGTGGCATGGGTGTGCACAGTGCAGTGTGTAAGTGTTGGAAACGGTGGCTGACCTCAGGTGTCCTCCTCTAGCACTCCCCACGTTTTTGGTTTTTTTGTTTGTTTGTTTTGTTTCTTTGAGACAAAGTCTCTGAGCGGACCTAAAGATCATGGTTTCAGCTAGACTGGCCGGCCAGCAAGCATCTGAGGTGACTCTCCCCCTGCTGTGGGGCACTGAGTTACAGACCACACGGTGGAGCAGAGCTTTTCGTAGGCGCTGGGGATCCAAACTCAAATCTTCATACTGATACAGCAAGCACTTTACCCACTGAGCCGTCTCCCCAGCTCCCTTTCGTTTGTTTTAGAGACAGAATGTCACTATGGAACCTTGGCTGGCCTGGAACTCACTATGCAAGCCAGGCTGGCCTCGAACAAATAGCCTGCCTCTGCTTACTGAGCGCTGGGATTAAAGGTGTGTGCCAGCACACGCTGAATTGTTTCAGTTTTCAGACAGGGTCTCACTACATAGCCTGTGCTGGCTTAGAACTTGCAGCATTCTCCTGCCTCTGTTTCCGGAAAGCAGAAGTGTACACCACCATGCCCATTTTCTCTTTTTTTAACCACTGTTTCTATTATCATAGCAACGTATGTATCACTATGATACATACATAGTAATAAGCAATGCTGTAAAAGGACATTCAATGGAAAGCAATGACCATGAGGTCCAGGGCTCCATTCCCAGCACCCTATTAATGAGACATGGTGGTTCACACCTCCCATCCTAGCATTTGGCAGGTAGAAGCAAAAGGACCAGAAGTTCCTCACTATACAATGAGTTTGAGGCTAGCCTGGGCTACATAAATCCCTGTCAAAATAAAAAAAATACACAGGTGTCAAGTACCTCCTAATAACCCAGTCACCCTATGCCCTGCATTGATGGAGGAGAGTCATCTGTTTTGTGTTGATTTCATTGGTTAATAAAGAAACTGCCTTGGCCCTTTAATAGGACAGAAAATTAGGTAGGCGGAGTAGACAGAACAGAATGCTGGGAGAAAGAAGCCGAGTCAGGCAGTCGCCACGATTCTCCCACCCGACACAGACACAGGTTAAGATCTTTCCTGGTAAGCCACACCTCGTGATGTAACACAGATTATTAAATATGGGTTAAAGCAAGATGTGGGAATTAGCCAATAAGAGGCTAAAACTAATGGGCCAGGCAGTGGTTAAAAGAATACAATTTGTGTGTTGTTATTTCGGGGCATAAGCTAGCCAGGCAGCCGGGAGCCGGGGCGGCAGGAATGCAGTCCGCCGCTCCACACTACACTGCATCCTACTGAGAACTACTTAAATCAAATCTTGTGTTCCTCACAGGCTCTCAGTGCAGAAGGGCACATGCCAGCCTTGTGGCTCCCTGGGCACACTCTGCATAACTGTGCCTTCAGACCCTCGCCCGGATGTGGAAGCAGGATCAATTGGCCAGATCCCTATTCAGTAGTCCTTCCTGCTGGCAGCCGCAGAGAAGCTATGACCTCCTGGCAATTTCCTGAGTTTAGGACAGAAATGAATGCCTGCAACAGGTGGCCTGGCCTAAAAGCACGGAAGTGGCAGGTGCTGACCATGGAGCTTCCTCTCCATTAGGGGCTGCCGGTGACAGCAAATGAAGGCAGGAACCACGCCACGCTGTCTTACAGCCTCCCCAAACAAAACACCTTGGAAAAAGCTGCCACACAGACCACTGAGCAAACAGAAATGGGCCCCAGGTGACAGAGGCAGCCTGGAGCTGCCGAAGCTGCCCCAGAACAGCAGTGGCCGGCTGCCCCCTGATGACCTAGCCAGGTGGGCTCTTAGCAACCTCTCAGGCCCCTTTAGATCATCTATTTACCTTCCCTGGGAAAGTGCCTTGCCATAATCACCCACAACCAGCCCACTGCACTTAAGCACATGACACCGTTCCCTAGATGCTCAGGCCATTAGAGCCCAAAGCACAGGAAGCTGTTTGCTCTCTGCTTGCTGGCCAGGACCTGTGGCCATCAGGGACCTTGGGAGCAGCAGTGGCTCTGAGACTCCAGTGCCCCCTGGTATGTGTCTCTCAGGTCTCTAAAATGACTCCACAATAAGTCTGTCCCCAGTCATGTGGGGAGTTTTGGTCTCTGGGTCTCACGGAGCCCAAGCTGGTCTCACACTCCCTGTGTCTCTGAGGATAACTTTGAACTTAGGATCCTCCTACTTCCACCTCTTGCTCCCAGGTCCTGGGATTACAGGTGTGCTCCACCATACTTGGTTTATGTGCTGCTACGGCTTGAACCCAGGGCTGCTTTCATGCTAAGCAAGCCTTGTTTTTTCTTCAGAGAGAGAGGAAGAGAGAGAGAGATAATACCTCCCTGGATAGCCCAGGCTGACTTGATTCTCCTGCCTCGGCCTTCCAAGTGGCTAGGACTGCAGGTGTGCAGCACGCTTCACCTATGACTTGTATGTGTGACTTCATAGGCTCCCCCTCTGGTCTCGCAGCTCACACTGTGCAAGACAGGCTGTGCTATGGGAGCCGCACGCCACCCTGTGGCTATGGCTGGATCTCAGGTGTGCCTTGAAGGCTCATGTGCTGAAAGCTGGATCTCCAGCTCAGTGCTACTGGGAAATGGCAGAAATATATAGGGGTGGAACCTACTGAGATTAGGGATTGGAGATGCCGTTAACTGTCCATTGCTGAGATGAAACAACACAGCCATAAGCAACTTGGGAAGGACAGGGTTCATCTGGCCATGCCTCCATGTCACAGTCCATCACCAAGGGAAATCAGGGCAGGAACCTGAAGGCAGGAAGTGAGGCAGAAGCTGTGGAGGATGCTGCTTACATGGCTTGCTCAGCCTGCTTTCTTATACCCCCAGGACCACCAGCCCATGTGGCATCACCTACAGTGGGCTAGGCCCTTCCACATCAATCACTAACTTTAAAAATGTCCTACAGGCTTGCCTATACCATGTTATGGAAGTATTTTCTCAGCTGAGGTTCCTACCTCTCAGATGACTCTGGCTGTCGTCAAGCTCAACAACAACCAAAAAATAAATAAAAGAAAAGAAAAGAAAAAGAAAAAAAGAAAAGTAGCCAGCATAGGGAGAATGCTTTTGAGGGTAATGATAGGACCCCAACTCCTTTCAGTACCTCTGACTCCAGCCTCCATAAGGTAAGCAGCTTTAAGGTCACATGTCCCCTGCTATGTTGCACTGCCCTGCCAAAGGGTCAAAGCAATTGACCCAGCAAAAGCTTCTAAAACCAAAAACCAAATTAAACATTGTCTCTTAAGTGGATGACCCCAGGCATTTTGTTACAAGAATGAAAAACTAATGAATCTGTCAAGTCCTCCCCTTCATCTAACCAAAACGTGACAAAAGACAATGTAGTTGCCCGGCATGACCCCTTGGGGCTCACCAAATGTGCAATAAGGTGGACAACAGGGTGCTGCCAACAGAGTGGTCACTAGGGCAGACAGGCTCATCCTTTCAACAGGAAAGCATATCAGGAAGCCCACAGCCAGCAGGACGCCATTCCTCTGGCTAACTAAGTGCAAGAGGGTGCATGCTGAGAATGGAGGTATCAGGCTCCAGCAGCCTAGACATGGACTCTTCCCCAGCAGCTATGCTTTGCCAAGTTGCCTCAGCAGGTAACCAGCTGTGATGATGACTACTGATCATGAACATGACAAGATCTAGAGTCATCTAGGAGACAAACTCCTTGGCTTGTCTTGGGGAAGTTCTAGACTGGTTAGCTGAGGTGGGAAGACCCATGCTGAATGAGGATGACCCTACTCTACAGGCCGGGGTCCTGGGCTGAAGAAAGAAGAGAAGGGGAGCTGAGCACCAGCGTCCATCTCTCTCTCTACCTCCTGACTGTGGATGCCATGTGACCAGCCGCCTCATGCTCCTGCTGCCGTGTCCGCCGCCATGATGGACTAGACCCTCAAACTGAGACCCAAAAGAAACCCCTCCTCCCTTAAGCTGCTTTTGTCAAAGCAACAAGAGAAGAAACTAACCCATCCACACTCATAGGTGACAGGCCTGGGAAGCGCTTGCTGTTCCAACACCCAACTGTTTCCACTGTTTTCCAAGGCCACACTCAAAAAGAAAAGACGATAAGTGGGAGAGGGGCGGCTGTGAAGGGGATGCTGGCTCTCCAGACAAGACCAAGATAAGATAGTCTGCAGGGAGATCTGCATGCACATGTGTGCTTATATACATAGTTCCTTGAAAGGTTGGATTTTGATAATGTTCCTAAATTGTGAAATATTTTTTTCTTTAAAGACTGCGTCTTGCACAACTCAGGCTGGCCTCAAACTGGCCATGTAGCTAAGGATGACCTTGAACTTCTGATTCTTCTGCTTCTACAAGTGTATTGCTGGAATTAGGGGTGTGGGTCACCCCACTAAGTTTACATGGTGCTGGGGATGGATCCCAAGGATTAATGCCTGCTATGCAACTACTCTACCAACTGAGCCACATCTCTGGCCCACCTGGTAGCTTCTCACAGGGATTGGACTACTGTAGGTACAGCAGGTCCAGGGATGCACTGACTGCACAGAGAAGAAGGCTGAAGACCTGCACACTTGGAGGCTGATGCTACATCCTGCCCCGCCCATCACCTCCACACAAGCCTCCCTGACATCCATCCTAGATGGCAACACACAATAGGTCCTGGACTATGTCCTCTATTTGGTTTGGCTTCTCTTGACATGCCCTCCACAACCCACCCCTGCATGGTCTTCCCCTCCACATCCCCCCTCCCCAACGGCGCCGCATGGTCTTACCCTCCATGGGAAATACTGGTCTTCAAGGCGTCCGATTCCCAAGCACCCTCGGATATTCTTGCCCCACACGAACAGTTCCCCCTTATCTGCAAAGAAAGGAAGACAGGGGCTCGGCTGGAGCTTCAGAAGGAGCAGATCATCAAGAGGACGGCCTTCCAAGAGTCAGGGACAAACAGAACTTACTGCTCAACTTAGCCTCTGAACTGAATCTCAGAGAAAAGCACCTTAGAGAAGGTTCTATCCATAATCCAGGCCCCAGGCCAGGCCTTCTGCCAGCCAGCCTAGGAAGACAAGTGTGTGTGAAGCAAACCCCAAGGCTTCCATGCACAGCCCTCTCTGCTCATCTTGATGGCCTGCTGCCACTCATAGCTCTGCCCTCTCTGACTGACAGTGAGGCAAGACAACCAGCTCTGCTTGAGTTTCAGTGTGTAGGTGTGTTCTGTGAGGAGCTACAGAGCACTAGGTTCCTAACTGTGTCGGGGCTATACCTGTGTGCTGGGCACTGGGGACAGGACAGCAACTGAACAAACATGTTTCCTGTCCTCATGAACTTCACCTAGTAGAAGAGCCAAAATGAACAAATGAACAAACTAATAAATACAATGGTTACACCTTGAAGAAAGTGCATTACTGCTAAGCCACGTCCCTCACTGGCAAAGTTCTACTACTGAACCATGTCCCCAGCCCATCAATGGGGGATTCTAGGCAGGTGCTCTACCACTGAGCCACACCCCAGCCCCTCACTGGGGGATTCTAGGCAGGGGCTCTACCACTGAGCCACACCCCAGTCCCTCACTGGAAGATTCTAAGCAGGAGCTCTACCACTGAGCCACACCCCCGCCCCTCACTGGGGGATTCTAGGCAGGTGCTCTACCACTGAGCCACACCCCCGCCCCTCACTGGGGGATTCTAGGCAGGGGCTCTACCACTGAGCCACACCCCAGCCCCTCACTGGGGGATTCTAGGCAGGGGCTCTACCACTGAGCCACACCCCCACCCCTCACTGGGGGATTCTAGGCAGGGGCTCTACCACTGAACCACACCCCAGCCCCTCACTGCAGGGGTTCTAGGCAGGAGCTCTACTGTTGAGTCATATCTCAAATCACAAAAGACTTCAGTTTTAGAGAGCACCTTATTACAGAGTCACAGTGGGAGCCTCAGAGTGAAAAGGAGTCGTGCTGTTTGATTTGGCATGGAGGTCAGTTACATGGTGGACTAAAAGTACCAGAAAAAGCAAATTTAGGCTCTGGTAAGAAGAAAAAAAGGAAAAGTTAAGCTTTTCTCTCAAGAAGATGTTTGATAGGCAAGGAAGCAGCAAATCCCTGGGAATCACTACAGTGACGTGCACACAGTTAACTGCTGTCCAGGACTGCAGAGCAGCTGCCTGAGCTGAGGAGTGGTGGCAGCACATGAGGAAGACCACGGTCTGTCTAGACGCCTGTGGAGCTACTTGCTGCTATTTCATGGTTCTACAGCCTGTCCAGTCAGTCTCCAGGCAGACACCTCTGTGGGCACCCCTCCCCAGCACCATGGAGGCTCTGAGCTTTACCACCCTGCATACTCATTTCCGCATCACTCACCCACACATGGCTCAAAGCTCCCTGGTTTTCACTAGCACTCTACCAACCCCTTCTCCCTACCTACCCCCAACAGGCTCCTCCTAAAAGATCACACCACAGCAGATACCTGACCACAAAACAAGGAATCCAAAACGCCAGAACGAAAGGAAGGTATCTGTCCTACAACACAGACAAGACTACCTCGACATGGCCTCCCTCTTTACTTATCCCATGAAGACATCAATCTATTAGATGGATAGATGGATGGACAGACAGACGGACAGAGGATGGATGAGGAAGGGAGGGAAGGCTAGAGGACAGAAATGAACAGCTATAGAGCCAGCAGAATGGAGGGGAGGACAGAGAGAAACACGGGTGGATAAATGGAAGGCTATAAATGGATGCAGGTTGATGACAGAAGCTGAGCGCTATCCCAGTTTGAGAAGGAACAGATTTTGGCCTGTCTGCCCAGCAGGGTAACTTACTGGTAAGTGCAGCAAAATGGCTAAGACCGCATCGGATCTGGGAAACCTGGACGTCGGGGTTGAACTCCGTCAAGCCAAAAAGCGTAGGTGGAATCATTTCTGGAAGAGCCGTTTCCAAGAGGTTTGGTCCTTTCCCAAGAATTCCATAGCCCCAGACGAAGATATGTCCTTCTTCTATGTTACAACAAAAACAGTGGTTGTGAATGGTACAGCCCTCCTGGACATGAACACTACAGGGACTGGGGAGGGGCTCAGTTGGTAGAGTGCATGCCTAGGATGCATAGAGCCCCGGGTTCCGTCCCTAGAAACCAGGCATAGCGGAGCATGCCTGTAATCCCCGAACTCAGGAGGTGGAGGCAGGAGGATCACCTTGGAATATGTGAGTGAGACACACGTGCTAGCAGGTTGAAAATGACTCTCTGCCCTAATTAAATACTTGTCTATGAAGTCTGGCTAGGGAGGAAGCCAAATTCAGCAGAAACGACCAACTTCTTGAGAGTAATGGGGGGAAGGGTATCCATAAAACCCACTGGCATACAAAATTTTGGACATTTTCCCCAACAACAACTCCAATTTCACACTGATCGGAGACATACCAAACACAAGCCATTCTGGCCAGATTCTCAAAACTCTTAGAAATGAGCTGGGTGCTGACACACACCTTTAATTCTAGTACTTGGGAGACAGAGCCAGGCAAATTTTGAGTTCAAGGCCAGCCTGGTCTACATAGTTCCAGGACAGCCAGAGCCACAGAGAAACAAACAAAACACACACACACACACACACACAAATACACAAACACACATATACAACTTTAGAAGTGCTTTTTAACTTGCTTTCGGGGGAGTAGAAATTTTGAGTTTTGCTGTGGGATTGTTTGTCTTTATTTTGTAGATTTAAATTTATTTTATGTGTATGAGTCTTTGTTTGTTTGTTTGTTTCTCGAGACAGGGTTTCTCTGTAGCTTTGGAGCCTGTCCTGGAACTAGCTCTTGTAAACCAGGCTGGCCTCAAACTCACAGAGATCCGCCTGCCACTGCCCCCAAGTGCTGAGATTAAAGGCATGCGCCATCACTACCCGGCTGTGTATGAGTCTTTTGATGAAATGTGTATCTGTGTACAAATTTGAGGTCAAAACAGGGTATCAAATTCCCTGGAGTAGAATTATGGATGGTTGTGGATGCCATGTGGGTGCTGGGAATCAGAGACCTATACCACAATGTCCAGTTTTCTTTTCTTCCCTTTCCCTGTCTTTCCTTTCTTCTCATCACCCTTCCCCCATTCCTCCCTTCTTTCTTTTTGGTACAGTGCTAGGACAGTATCTGGCTCTCATGTATAAGTGCTTTACCACTGAACTCTGCAGCCCTGGCTGTAACAAGTGCAATACCAGTGCTCAGAGTAGAGCACAGTGACAAAGCGGGTTTCTCATGCATGAGACCCTGGGGTGTGGCTCAGTGGTAGAGCCCCTGCCTAGAATCCCCCAGTGAGGGGCTGGGGTGTGGCTCAGTGGTAGAGCCCCTGCCTAGAATCCCCCAGTGAGGGCTGGGATGTGGCTCAGTGGTAGGGCCCCTACCTAGAATCCCCCAGTGTGGGCTGGGATGTGGCTCAGTGGTAGGGCGCCTACCTAGAATCTCCCTAGCATGCACAGGGGCCTGTGTCTGATCCCCAGCTCCAAGATCCAGATATTTGCTATAAAATGACAAAGCCCCATGGTTGCCTGTACATCTACATCATGAGCTACTAACCTGTTGGGAATCTCACCCCTACCCCGTAATCACTGAATGACTGCAACTAGATGCTCCCATAGCCACACTCCCCTCTTTGGGATGCATCAACAGTCTAGGAATCTGAAGCACACAAACTGTCCCGTTTCCCATCTGATCTGTCCAGTGCTTCTCAAAGAGATGCAAGAAGTGGCTCTCACCATTCAATACAGCACAGCCCGTGCCACCACAAGCCACCTGCTTCACCTTGCCTACTTCAGAGAAAGGCAGGCACCGAGGGACATTAACCTGCACCAAAGAAAAGGGTGGGCATGGTTAGGAAAACAAAGGAGCCAGAAGCAGTAAGAATCCTTGGCTAAAGTCCCAGCTCACTTATTAACGCCAAAGATTTCCCCAGTATGTCTCACTTACTAAGCTTCCTAACCAAGGGCTCAGGACACAGAGGGAGCTGGGGGGCCCAGTTCCTACTCTTCTGGAAGGCCAATGTCAGACTCTGCCCCTTGTTACATCTGTGCTAGACCAAAGTGTGGAAGGGATTTCCCGGAGTCTCTAAAAGGCTGATCTGACATGGGGAAGGGGAGAGGCATCACTTTTCCTGAGCTCTGAAGGATATGTAGGGTATGCAAGGGGAGAAGGGAGCATCCTCCAATGGGACGAGATGTACCAAGGGAACAGGACAAGGACAGCCCATTCTAAGAGATCAGGACTGGTAGCATATGCCTTTAATCACAGCACAGGAGGCAGAAGCAGGTGGAACTCTATGAGTTTGAGGTCTTAGTCTACATAGAGAGTCCCAGACCAGCCAGAGTTATGAATTAAAATCCTGTCTTTAAAAAAAGAAAAGAAAAAAAAAAGATAAACATGGTAGCACACACCCCCTAAGCCCTACCCTTAGGATGCAGAAGCAGGCAAATTTCTATAAGTTCAAGGACAGCCTGGTCTACAGAGCAAGTTCCATGACAGGCTCCAAAGCTATAAAGAGAAAACCCTATTCCAAAAAACTTAAATAAATAAATAAATAAGAGTTGGTGAGATAGCTCAGCAAATAAACCCATTTGCTGACAAGCTTGACTACGTGAGTTCAATCCCAGGAACCAACATGATACAAGGAGAGAACTAGCTCTTACAAGCTGTTCTCTGACCACACACATGCCATGGCACACATAGACATACATGCTCTAAACAAACAAGTGTAAAAACATTAAAATAAGCTGGGTGTGATGGTATACACCTTTGATCCCAGCATTCAGAAGGCAGAAGCAGGCAGACTCTATTAACTCAGGTCCACGCTGGCCTACACAGCAAGTTCCAGAACAGCCAGGGCTAAAAAAAGAAAAATCCTGTCTCAAAGCAAAACAACGACAAAACTAAATCAAAATTGTATTGGCCACTTCCACAGTGGCTCCCAGGGAGCTGAATCTCCTGCTATCCGCACCCACAGGTGAACTTGGGCTTGGGCTAACCCAAGTGACTTGCTTCTACTGAAGAGAATTCCAGAAGTGAGGGACTGTCACTTCAAATGATCCAACATAGCCTTCTCATCTGCTGATCTAATGGAGCCAGCTGACACACTGTCAACAACCCCTCCAGAGTGGAGTGGCCCACATGGCAAGGAATCAAGAAAGTTCTGGCCAGCAGTTATCAAATGGCCAACCTCCAGTGAGGCCCTAGGGCCTTGGTCCAGCAGAGAGCCTGCATCCTGACAACCGCCAGCAGAGGAAGGGTGGAAGCAGCTCTTTCCTGGTGAAACCCAGTAACAGGCTCAGGGCCAAGAAACCTGCTGCACGTGGCAGGTTCCTGTCCCACCATTACACACAAAATGTGAAGTGTTGGGAGTGCAACTCAGTGGTACAACATCTGCCTAGTGCACTCAAGGTCCTGGGTGCCATTCCCATAACCACAAAAACAAAAACAAAAGGCCTGGGCAGAGAAACAAAGAGAGATGTTAGCCATTAGCAATGTGAGTTATGGGGGTTGATGAAGATGCTTTGGGAGTTTGACAGTAGTAAAAACCTTTGGGAGAAGGCTATAAGCTTTTTGTTTAAATTTATGGTTTCTTTTCTTGTTTGTATCGTTTTTGTTTTCAATTTTATATGCATTGGTGTTTTGCCTTCATATATGTCTGTGTAAGGGAATCAGATCCCCTGGAACAGTTCCAGACAGTGTGAGCGGCCATATGGGTGCTGGGAATTGAGCCCAGGTCTTCTGGAAGAGAAGCCAGTGCTCTAACTACTGAGTCATCTCTCCAGCCCCATGTTTGTATAGTTTTTGAGACCAGGTTTCTCTGTGTAGCCTTGGCTGTCCTGAACTCCCTCTGTTGACCAGGCTGGCCTCAAACTCACAGGGATCCACCTGCCTCTGCCTCCCGAGTGCTGGGATTAAAGGAGTGCACTACCACTGCCAAGCTGTTTAATTTTATTCATTTATTTTATGTATCTATTATCAACGTGTATATACACATGCACACATGACACAGAGCACACTGGAGGGCAGAGGACAACTTCTGAGAGTCAGATCTCTATTTTCACCAGAGATAAAACTCAGGTCGTTAGATTTGGTGGCAAGCCCCTCTATCTGCTGAGCTATGTCACCAGCCTGCAACCTTTTTTTTTTTTTTTTTTTTTTTTTGGTTTTTCGAGACAGGGTTTCTCTGTGGTTTTGGAGCCTGTCCTGGAACTAACTCTTATAGACCAGGCTGGTCTCGAACTCACAGAGATCCGCCTGCCTCTGCCTCCCGAGTGCTGGGATTAAAGGCGTGCGCCACCATCGCCCGGCTAGCCTGCAACCTTTGTAAATGAATCAAAACCTACTAAACTGAATCAATAAAAATATTTGTTGGAGGAAAAAAATTAATAAATTGCACACACTTCATATTGGTGAATAACAATTTGTAAATTATACTTTCATTATTAAGAACTGGCCATTAGGATGCCAAGCACGATAGTACATACCTTAAATCTCAGCAATTGGGAGGCAGAGGCAGACTGATCCCTGAGTTCAGCTAGCCTGGTCTACACTGAGAAACCCTGCCTCAATAAATAAATATATAAATAAATAAAAAAGAAAAAAAGAAGAAAAAAAAATTAGATGCCAAGAACTGGCCACAGGCAAGTAATGTCAGTAAAGAATAGAAAGGTATTGCCGGGCAGTGGTGGCGCACGCCTTTAATCCCAGCACTTGGGAGGGAGAGGCAGGCAGATCTCTGTGAGTTCGAGGCCAGCCTGGTCTACAAGAGCTAGTTCCAGGACAGGAACCAAAAAGCTATGGAGAAACCCTGTCTCGAAAATCAAAAAAAAAAAAAAAAAAAGAAAGGTATTAGTTATGGACAGGGGAGACAGCTCAATCAGAAAGGTGCTTGCTATAAGGACCTAAGCCTAACCCATCCCACACAAAAGCTGGGTATGAGGGTGTGCTCTTGTAATCCAAGCACAGAGAAGGCGAACACAGATCAGTCCCAGAACCCAGCCAACCTACACTAATGAATGAGCCCAGGTCTCAATGAGGGACCCTGTCTCAAAAAATAAGGTGGAGTTTCTGGAGTATGACAACTGAGGTTGTCCTTCCTCCTATAGACAGACAGACACACACACATACAACACAAGGAAGAAAGAAAGATGTTAGTTACAAAATAATCTCTACTTTTTGTTTATGTTCAAAATAGTCCTTAGGGGCTGGAGAGATGGCTCAGTGGTTAAGAGCTTTGCCTGCTCTTTCAAAGGTCCTGAGTTCAATTCCCAGCAACCACATAGTGGCTCACAACCATCTGTAGTGAGATTTGGTGCCCTCTTCTGGCCTGCAGGAACACATGCAGGCAGAACACTGAATACATAATAAATAAATAAATCTTTAAAAAAAAAAAAAAGAAAGAAGAAAGAAAATAGTCCTTAATAAACTGTTAAAGTCAGTCGGGCATGGCAGCACAAACTTGTACTCCCAGGGGAGACGGACCATGAGCCTCAGTGACAGCTTGTATGTTTAGGTCTGCATGCTCTGGAGCCTGTATTTCCCTTTGACTTGTTGAGACAGGGTCTCATGTAGCCAGGCTGGCCTCAAACTTACTCTGTAGCCGAGATGACTCGAACTCCTGATCCTCCTGCTTCCAACTCTTGGGTGCTGGAATTACAGGTGTGCATCTCCACACCCGGCTTCTTCTGTTGTTTTACTACACAGCCAGGCTAATTTCCAACTTGTCACCAAGCCTGGCTACATATATGCTGCACTAGGGCAGAGACACTCTATGACACTGTGGGCACATGCGTACACTGTCTCATATGCCTTTTAGAAATAGGTGGGGGAAGCTAGGGGGTAGTGGCGCACACCTTTGATCCCAGCACTCAGAAGACAGAAGCAGGTGGCTCTCTGTGAGTTCAAGGTCACAGAGCAAGCTCCAAGACAGGATCCTTGGCGACAGAGAGAAACCCTGTCTCAGAAAAGAGAAAAAGAAAGAAAAAAAAAAAGGAAGGAAGGAAGGAAGGAATAGGAAGAGAGATAAACTTAATGCACTATCTTAGCTGGATGTGGTGGCACTTGCCTGAGATGGCAGCAATCAGTAGGCAGAGGCAAGAATAGTGTTACAAGTTGAGGCCAGCCAGATCTGTGCAGCAAAACCCTGTCTCAAAGCACACACATACTGGCTGGGGAGATGGCTCAGTGGTTAAAGTGCTTGCCTACAGGCCTGAGGACTTGAGACTGGATCCCCAGTAGGCTGCCTGTGACTCCAGCCTGTAAAGGCCAACATGGGGCATACCCAGAGCAAGCTGCCCTGCAAGACAAACTATATTGATAAGCTCTGAGTCTGATTTAGAGTCCCTGCCTCAATCAATATGATAGAAAGATAATCAAGGATGGTTCCCAAGATCAACCACAGGCCTCCACATGCACATGTGCACACACGTAAAACATGCACACACACCACACAACACAGAAAAAAAAAGCACACAAAAATAAAACAACACTGTCTTAAGCCAGGACCAGCTAGTCGCAGTGGCCTCAGACCGCCTCTTCTTTTGGGGCGCTAAGGAGACAGCAGAGCAGAGGCAGTGCAACACCAGGCTACACACCTGAGTGGAGTCTGTGACCGAGGCCAGCTGCAGGTACTCAGAATTTCCCCAGCCAAAGACACCTCCGTCTGAGGACACAGCCAAGCAGCAATCACCATAGGTGGCAACCTGAACAACTGTCACCCCAGCAAGGTCTCCGGCCAGCTTGGTGGGTGTGCTGGTGATGTTGTAGTGACCCAGGCCTGCACAGTAGGAAACATGCATTAGCTCACAGACACAGGAGACTTAGGGAAGGACAGGCACATGGTTAGCACTTTGCACTAAAGAGGACAACAACAAAGTCATATCTGGTCTACTTTAAACACCCTAGGAATGTTTAGGTCTAAATTAAGTGGAAAGACTGAGGACAGGAGGATGGCAAGTTCCAAGACAGCCTGGGCTACACTGTAGTTCCAGGACAGCCTTAGGAACAGATCCTCGACAAATGTGGTGCACCCCTTTATGCCCAGCACTCGGGAGGAAGAAGAAGAAGGCCTCTGTGAATTCAAAGCCAGCCTGAGCTACACAGCAAGTTCCAGGATAGACAGGACTCAATAGAAAGGAAGGAAAGAAAGGAGAAAGAGCAAACCCTCAAACAAAATCCCCAAAAGTCAAGTTAGAAAATTTTTGAAGGGGCTGGAGAGATGGCTCAGTGGTTAAGAGCATTGCCTGCTCTTCCAAAGGTCCTGAGTTCAATTCCCAGCAACCACATGGTGGCTCACAACCGTCTGTAATGAGGCCTGGTACCCTCTTCAGGCATGCACATACACAGAATATTGGATACATAATAAATAAATAAATATTTAAAGACAAAAAAATTTTTGAAGATGAACTAGCATTATATGATGAAGCTTTTAGAGTTCGCATAAATAAATAACATAAGCAATTACAGCCTTTCTTCCATGCACTGTTGGGGTTATAGTTCTAGGGTGGATTACCAGTGAGCTATATCCCAGCCCAGTGAGAAGCAGTTTCTAACACTCTCTAGGCTTGCTAGCAGATCCAGAAGCCAGGCACAGTGGCATGCACAAGTAGGTTTATGTACATGTAGACTCAGCAGGCGAAGGGAAGAGGCCATTTAGGCCAGGAATTAGATGCCATCCAGGCAGCACAAGACCTTATTAGGCAGCTGGCCAAAGCACAGCACTGAACCACAGACTCTTGGGTAAACTAGGATCTCGAAAAGCAGAAGCCCTGGTACCAGGCCAGGGCCAATGAAATGCCTTTTAGAGGAATGCCCTCTGATGCAGGTCCTGAAGGTTCCCACAAATTGAACTCAATAAAACACGAGTTCATAATCAAGTCACTAAGCCCCTGAGGGGATCGGGTACTACTGGCATGAGTCAGCAGAGGCAACAGACAAGCCTGATCCTCCAGACTCCAATCACTAGGATAAATGAGGCCCAGGGCTCTGCTACGAACATCAGTGCCGAGGAACCTCTGGCACCGTCTTGGTTCGTTTCTATGGAAACCAGCAGCAAAAGGAACAGGAAAGGACATAAAATATGGCAGTCCCCAGAAGACCCAAATCTAGATCATTAACCCTACAGTCCACAATGACCGCAGAGGCCACAGACCAAGATCTTTCACCTCCCCAAGGGGGCAACAAGCACCTACCTGTCTGTCCATCGGCACCCCATCCACAAGAATAGACTTCCCCTTTGTTTGTGAGGAACAGGCTGTGGTCCTGACCACAGACAACCTGGCAGACACAGAGACACAGTGTTGTTCGTGCCTAGGCAACCAAGCCTATGCGCGGGGGGGGGGGGGGGGGCAGTGGATTCTCCATCAGTTCTTCCCTCCTCCACCCCACACTGACCTCCCATCTGCCCTCCCCACCTCCACTCTGTAACCTCCCCTGTTGGATGGGCTGTCTCTGCCCACTTCGCACTTCTCTGGAAGGCACCATCCACACCCCAGGGCTCTCCGGTGGCTCCACACCACAGGGCCGCCTATCTACAGTACAGTAAGATACCACACTTCTCCTAACACAGGGCAGCTGCTGCCCCAGGAGCCGTGCTAAGGCAACAGTTGAGATGCCCTAACAAATGGAACCCCCGAAGTTTAGTGACCTACCCAAAGTCACTCAGTAAGTGGAGAAGCAGGGACTCACATTCCCGGGCCTATGAAGCCAGTTCCAGAAGAACTCCACTCTACTTCAACCTTACCCCTAATCATGCTACATCCCCTTCATTTCTACCCTGCATCCACATTCTAGCATCAGTTCTGGCCTGTGGTAAGTCAGTTTCAACTAATCTTTTCATCCAGTGTGCTGTCTTAGGTCAACCTGATGCAAGCTAGAGGCATCAGAGAAGAGGAAGCCTCCAGCATAAGACTGGGCTTAGCTTGGCATGGTGGAACACATCTTTAATGCCAGCACTCGGGAGGCAGAAGCAGGAAGATCTCTGTGAGTCTGGGGCCAGCCTGGTCTACAGAGTGAGTTACTCGACAGCCAGGGATACACAGGGAATCCCTATCTGAAAAAACCGAAGAATGTGCTGTTTAGCAAGCCTGTGGGCACCCCTGGGCTGGTGGTTCTGGGTTCTGTAAGAAAGCAAGCTAAGCAAGCCATGAGGAGAAAGCCAGCAAACAGCACCTCTTCATGGCCTCTGGCATCCGCTCCTGCCTCCAGGTGGCTGCCCTGTCTGAGTTCCTGTCCTAACTTCCTTCCGTGCTGAACAGTGTTATGGAAGCCTAAGCCAAATGAACCTTTTCTTCCCAAATTGTTTAAGGTCATGGTGTTTCATCACAACCACAGTGCCCCTAAGACATACAGAGAAGCCCAGCAACAAATGTGATATCACCCTGTGCTCCCGGCACCCTTCCAAAAGCACCCCAGAGACAGGTCTAGAGATCCTCAGCCCAAGCCTCTTACCTGAACCACCTGTCCATCAAAGTCCTGCATCCTGTGCACTTTGTGACTCTCACTGCAGCCAGGAACAAATCAGGAAGAACAGAGGCAGTCGTGAGCACCACACAGGCTGGGCCCCACCCAGCACCTCCCTCCTGTAGTCCTACCTGCAGTCAGGTCCCCACTGGCACAAACATTACAACAGCTCTCAAGGTCAAATGTGGGGCAGTTTGTTTGTTTTTGAGACAGGGCCTCTCTGTTACACAGCTCTGGCTATCTTGGAACTCACACTACAGACCAGGCTGGCCTCTGACTCCTGAGAGCCGGGACTAGAGGCTAGCTCTACCACACCCTACCCATAACCTTTTGTTTTTATCTTTGAGATGAGGTCTGCATAAACTTCCCAGCCAGGCCAGGAATTTTCAACTCTCCTGTTTGTACTTCCTAAATGCTGGGATTACAGGCATTCACCACTACGCCTGGCTAGGGAAAATACTTCCAACACTAAATTAGAAAGACTAAAATAGAGGGAAGTTTCTTAAGATTAATTTGATAAAGTGAAAAAAAAAATTAATCCTAGCACTTGGGAGGCAGAGGTAGGGTGGATCTCTGTGCGTTCAAGGCCAACGAGAGAAAGAAATTTACAGAACAATCAAGGACACACAGTGAAAATCTGTCTCCAGAAAAATGAAAGAATTGCGGGGCCTAACAAGACGGCAAATTCAACAAAACTGAGTTCTGTCCCCAGAAGTCCCATGGTAGGAGGGGAGAATTGACTCCTGCAAGTTGTCCTCTGAACGCCACACATGATGAGAACATGCGCATGTATACACACGCACGTTCATACACACAACATAAAAGTTTTAATAGCTTTACATGTCATGACTCCTCAGCATAAGGACCAGGTCCTACACTTAGGTGTACACCCAGGGTAATTAGGAGCCTTCAGGGTCCCCGCTGCGGGGGGGGGGGGGGGGGGGGGGGAGCAGCTATCAGACTCACCTGTACACTTCGTCCTCCACCACCTTCCGTCCGCACTGCCCGTGGGAATTGTTCCCCATGCTGAAGACTGAAGCACAGCCCGGCCGTCAGGTCAGCTTTGAGGGCCCCAGGGTCCCACCACATCAGACTGGAGGGGCTAACACAGGTGGTCCTGGCCTGCTCACCCTCACTGTCCTAGGTCTCCCTCTCCCACACCCCAGCCCCTGCAGCAGCCCCATGAGAGCGGCAGGGCTTCTCTTCCAGACCCGCTTCCACCTCTAGGGATGGAAGGTCACAATTAACTGCTATGACCCCAGGAGAACTGCAATGGGGAAGAAACCATCGATAGAAGACGAGCTTCTGTTCAGCTGGGCGTTTGAGGCTAATAATGTCTCCACAGTGACCACTGTTAACACGCTCATAACCCGCAAACATACATACTCAGACATAAACATACACAATTAAAAATAAAATCATGAAAAACAAAAAACAAGTAGGGCTGCAGAGATGGTTCAGCCATTAGGAGATCGTGCTGACTCCTGCAGAGGTCCCGAGTTCAGTTCCCAGCACCCACACTGCGCAATCACAACCGCCCTGCTCCAGAGATCTGATACGGTCTTCTGACCTCTGCAGAGACGACACGTATGTAGCATACACTCAGACACACATACACATGAATAAATCAAAAATAAATCTTGGAAAAGAGCAAAGGCTGAGGCAGAGCTCAGTGGTAGAGCGGGTGGCAGCTTTCCAGCACCGCAGGGAGCACAGGGTTAGCAAGTCTGCCAACACCGCCTCCCAACCCATCCCCCAGTGAGTCTGCTGGGGAACCCCACGCCATACAGACGCCCTCAGCAAGACTACTCACCACCTTCTTGGTCTGTCAGGATAAGGGAGTGTGCTCGGCCGCAGGACACCTGCAACACCTTTGTCTCCTGAGGTCTGTTGAGGGGTAGCGGGACAGGCGAAGGCTCCAAAACATACTCATAGCCCCTGGCTGAACAGAAGCACACGACACTAGTCGGCCACCGATTCAGCCACATCAGTTCTTCCAGAAACCTGACTGCTTTACACAGGAAGGAGCTCAGCAGTAGCTCAGCACGCACGCTCTGCACAAGGCTAGCCTGAGAAGCTGGACTCCCAGCCTGTCCTCCCGTACTGCCTCCACACCACAGGCAGGTCCTGAAGACAGGATTCGCCTCCTCAAAGAAATCGGGACTGGGGTGGAAACTCAGAATGCTTTCCTGACATACACATAGACCTGGGCTCCATCCCCGGATGAGCAGTGAGTTCAAAACCTGCCTGTGCGACATGAAACCCATTTTAAAAAGGAAAAGACAAAGATGTGCTGGTGCACGCATTTAATCCCAGCCCTCAGGAGGCAGAGGCAGGAGGATCTTTATGAGTTCCAGGACAGCCTGGGCTACAAAGAGAAACCCTGTCTTGGGAAAGAAAAAAAAAAAGTTGGTCCTAACAGTTCCAGAACTCAGGATGCTGAGGCGGGAAGCTACAGATGGAGTCCTAGTTTCAATAAAACCTAAATAAATAAATCACTCTCGTGGGCCAATAATCTAGCTGCACAAGATTTGATCACCACCAACATACAACACACACACAGAGGAGAGAGACAAATTAAACTAAAACTGTGAGAGGGGAAGAAGCAGTCTATGTAAAAGGACCAGGAAGCGAATAAAGAAAAAAATTAACTTTTTCAACTCGAGTGTCACAGCCGTGATGCCAGCACTCAGGATGCAGAGGCCAAGCCGGAAAGACAGCACAGCTGGTAAAGGCGCTGAGCCTGGCAACCCGAGGTCGGTCCTCAGGACACACATGGCAGAGAGAGAACCAACTCCCGCAAGTTGTCCTCTGACCTCTGCACACAGTGGCACACACGCCCTTCACACACCCCTAAACATAATAAAAAACAGAGCTAGAGAAGAGGCAGAGGCAGGAGGATCAGGAGTGCAAGGCCACCCTCATCTACAGAGCAAACCCTCTTTGTCTCCACTTCCCAAGCCCTGGGACTGCAGATGCTCACCCACAGTTACACTGCACAGGGATGGAACCCAGGGCGTGATGCATGCTGGGTAAGGACCTTACCACCTAAGTCACAGCCACAGCCCTTACTGCTACTCTTACAGCACAGCCAGACCATTATACTGAGTGGGTGTGGTGGTGCACTGCTTCAATCCCAGCTCTCCGGAAACAGGCAAGTGGCTCTCTGGGAGTTCAAAGCCAGCCTGGGCTAGATAGCAAGCTCCGGGCTAGTTAGCTATGTAGTGAGACCCTGTCTCAAACACAATTTTAAAAAAGCACTCTGAACTATTTCTAACTTGTTGTTGTTGTTTGAAGCAGGATGTCACTACGTAGCCCTGGCTAGCCTAGAACTATGCAGACCAGGCTGGCCTCAAACTCACAGATCTGCCTGCCTCTATCTCCCAAGTGCTAGGATTAAAAATTGAATCACTATCATCTGGCCATTTCTAATTTTTTTTTTTTTTTTTGGTTTTTCAAGACAGGGTTTCTCTGTAACTTTGGAGCCTGTCCTGGAACTAGCTCTTTAGACCAGGCTGGCCTCGAACTCACAGAAATCCGCCTGGCTCTGCCTCCCGTGTGCTGGGATTAAAGACAAGCGCCACCACCACCCGGCCATTTCTAATATCTTTTTTTTTTTTTTTTTTAAAAATATGTATTTATTTATTATGTATACAATATTCTGTCTGTATGTATGCCTGCAGGCCAGAAGAGGGCACCCGACCCCATTACAGATGGTTATGAGCCACCATGTGGTTGCTGGGAATTGAACTCAGGACCTTTGGAAGAGCAGGCAATGCTCTTAACCTCTGAGCCATCTCTCCAGCCCTCTAATATCTTTTAAAGATTTATTTTTAATTATGCATATGTGCATGTCTCTGTGTGTGCACACACATGAGTGTCGTGTCTCTGGAGACCAGAGGACAGTGCTGGACCCTCTGGAGCTGGAGTGTTTAGTTTTGAGCAGCCTAGCAGGTGCTAGAAACCAAACTCACTTTCTCGAGAAGAACAGTACATGCTCGGAGGCTGCTGAACCATCTCTGCAGGCCCTCTTCCTAACATTATAATCGAAGTTTCCAGCGCTGGGAGTAAACCTCTGTCGTAATGACTTCGTTCAGTCTTTTAAACTTTGGATTTTACTTAGTGTGTGAATACAATATCCACGTGCCACAGTAGGCATGTGGTATCAGAGGACAAGGTGACAGTCAGCTTTCTCCTTCCACCGCCTGGGTCCCAGGTCAAACTCGGGTTTTCCGGCTTAGCAGCAAGGGTCTTGACCCACTGAGTCATATCGACAGCCCACACCCTAGGCATTTCAGAATGTGAAGCGACACACAGGTCAGCAAGTGCTCATCTCTTTCCTGTAGCACGATTAATAAAAACCCAGAGACAGATACTGGGGTTCAACCTGAGGCTCAGAAAAGCAAAGCGGCCAGCCACTGGAGAGCTCTTGCCTCTGCGAAATCTTCAGACTGAAAGAGAGCGAGTTCCTGTCTCTTCCCATTTTATACTCCTCTCTAGTGCTGGGATTAAAGGTTGCATCACCACCACCCGGCCTCTATGGCTAACGAGTGTGGCTGCAGGGATTAAAGATGTGTGTCACCACTGCCTGGCCTGTATGGCTGACTAGTGAGGCTATTTTACATTCTGGTCTTCAGACAAGCTTTATTTATTAAAATACAAATGAAATATCACTACACTTTTTGTCTAACCATTCCATGTTGTTACCAAAGAGACTGAAAATGTCTTAATCCAGGGGTTGCAGACATCCCCAAGACTTCATCTAATCTGAGTTTGGGTGGCTGTCTTGTTTTAAGACAGGTCTCAGGTAATCCAGACTGGCCTCAAATGCACTATAAGGCTAAGGATAACTTTGAACGCTGGATCCTGGATTTCAAATAGGTGTGCACCACTACACCTTATACCAGGCTTCTTCTTTTGGTCCACCAACCAGCTCCTAAATCATGACACAGAGACTTCCTATTAGTTATAAATGCTTGGCCTAGTTTAGCCTCACTTCTGGCTAGTTCTTTTCATTTCAATTAACCTGTTTCCCTTTATCTACCTTTTGCCTCAGGACTTTTTACTTTACTTTCTTTCTGTGTAACTTACTTTCACTGCTTCTCCCGTCTGCTGGTTGGTGGCTGCCTGGTTTCTTGCCCCAGACATGCCCCTAATTCTCTCCTCTTCTCTTCCTGTGTTTTCTCTTTTTCTTCTCCGATTTATTCTCTCTGCCTGCCAGCCCCTCCTAGTCTTTCTCTGCCTAGCTACTGGTCATTCAGCTTTTTCTTAGACCAATCAGGTGCCTGGCAAATAAGGTGAAACAGCTGTAACACATCTTTACATAATTAAACAAATGCAGCAGAAACAAAAGTAACACACCTTGGCCGGGCGGTGGTGGCGCACGCCTTTAATCCCAGCACTCGGGAGGCAGAGGCAGGCAGATCTCTGTGAGTTCGAGACCAGCCTGGTCTACAAGAGCTAGTTCCAGGACAGGCTCCAAAACCACAGAGAAACCCTGTCTCGAAAAAAAAAAAAAAAGTAACACACCTTTACACAGCTGAAGTCATATTGATGCAGCACAAACAAATGTAACATATCTTTGCCCAGTTAAAATAATATTCCACAACAAGACCTGGCTTCAACCCTTGAGTCTTTGATATGTAGCCCAGACTGGCCTCCAACTCAAGCTTCTTCTCCTCCCTCAGCCTCTCCTCTGTTGGAATTAGAGACATACACCACACACCCCTCTTCATTTGCTGCTCTAGCTTATGGCAAGGATACCTGCTTACTTTTATCCTTCCGGCTTCTGTGGAATCCAAGTTGAGAATCTTTGTTGAGTCCCATGCCCCAAACTTTCGTAATGTCCTTGGTTTTGGAGGAGAGCAGTGTGAATCCATAGCCACAGGCAGCAGAGGAAATCTGAAAAAGAGTTCCCACAAAGCACCATGGGCTGATTTGTTTTTTTTTTTTGGTTTTTCGAGACAGGGTTTCTCTGTGGTTTTGGAGCCTGTCCTGGAACTAGCTCTGTAGACCAGGCTGGTCTCGAACTCACAGAGATCCGCCTGACCATGGGCTGATTTGTGATGTCAGTCTTTCAGCAAGAAGTGACAAACTGCTGGGCAGTGGTGGCGCACACCTTTAATTCCAGCACTCGGAAGGCAGAGGCAAGTGGATCTCTGTGAGTTCGAGGCCAGCCTGGTCTACAAAAAGAGGTCCAGGACAGGTTACAAAGGTACACAGAGAGGCCGGGCGGTGGTGGCGCACGCCTTTAATCCCAGCACTCGGGAGGCAGAGGCAGGCGGATCTCTGTGAGTTCGAGGCCAGCCTGGTCTACAAGAGCTAGTTCCAGGACAGGAACAAAAAGCTACGGAGAAACCCTATCTTAAAAAATCAAAAAAAAAAAAAAAAAAAGTACACAGAGAAACCCTGTCTTGAAAAACAAAATAAACTGACAAGCTATTTACATGCACTCATGTACTTCCTACAGCGACCGGGAGTCATCCCTTGTGCCATGCCAGCCGTCTCTTTTTTCCTTCTGTACGCACATCATGCACTGGGCATTTTCATCCCACTCACCATGACACAGTCCAGCATGGCATCTTAGTGTGACTCTTGGGTCCACCCCCTACCAGCTGTGTATCTTGAGAGGGATTATTTATCCTCTCTAAAAGAGGAAAACAAGGCTGACCAGATGACCTAAGAGGTAAAGGTACTTGCCACTTAAACTTGATGATCTGAGATCAGTCCCCAGAGCCGTATGGTGGAAGGAGAGAACGGACTCCTGCAAGCTGTCCTCTGACCTCTACAAGTGTGCCATGACACACAAGCATGTGTTAGTCACACACACACAAAAAAAATGAATAAATGTTCAAAATTTTTTTAAAGGAAATAAGGGGCTGGAGAGATGGCTCGGTAGGTAAGAGGGCTTGCTCTGCAACTTGAGGACCTGAACTCAGATCCCCAGCACCCACGTGAAAGTCTGGCATGGCTACAGGCGGTAGCTGTAATCTGTTACGGGGCAGAGACAGGAAAATCCCAGTAGTTCACTGGCCAGTCAGTCCAGCAAGATTGAGGACTTCTGGTTCAGTGAAAGATCCTACCTCACGAGAGCTACAGACGAAGACAGTGCAGCCTCTGCATGTGCATGTGTTGGGCACGTGCGTCCACGAGCACATACCCCTTCACCCACATGCACACAAAATGATATGACAGAAGCCCTCCTCTCTGGGCTGTCACACATCCAAAGCCTTTCCGGTAAACAGCACCGGACTTTGCCAGCGATGTGCAGGGTCTTATTCCAGAGCGCCGCCCATGCTACACTGCTACCTCCTCAACCCGTGGCCATGCAGAGGGGCTGTCATAGCTAGTGTGAACTTGACACATTAACAGCGCCCACATCTTTGTTCAGTCTTTCACCTAAACCATCACCGGTCCTCACTTTCACTGACTGGGGCAACTCAACTTGGGATGGAAACGTCACTTCTGGTGGGAGCACTAAGTCTAACTGGGGCAGAAGTGACCTGAACCCAGGGGTTCATTCTAAAAATCAATCGTCTCCACATGACCCACAGCAGCTACATCCCAAGCTAGCAGGGGTTGCCCTCGACTTCACACCTGATGCCCCATGTCTCCCTATCATATATTATACACTCCAGCCTAGTGTCACCCCACTCTCTCTCAGCAGCTGAGTTTATCGGAGACCCACCAACTCCCTCAGAGAACCCCTTTGAATTTCACTGGATCCTAAACAAAAATGCAAGAGTATCACTCTTCCTAATCCTCCTGCCTCAGCCTCCTAACTGCTGCCATTGCAGATATGAGCCACAACTGGCCAGGCATACTTTTTGTTTTTAGTTCTAGCTAACTACTTCTTTTTGTTGTTGTTGTTTTTGTTTTTGTTTTGTTTTGTTTTGTTTTTCGAGACAGGGTTTCTCTGTGGTTTTGGAGCCTGTCCTGGAACTAGTTCTTGTAGACCAGGCTGGTCTCAAACTCACAGAGATCCGCCTGCCTCTGCCTCCCGAGTGCTGGGATTAAAGGCGTGCGCCACCACCGCCCGGCCTAACTACTTCTTTTTAGTTATTATTTTCATTGATGTGTCTGTGCGTGCCTATGCACACATGCACTCGGGTACCCTCAGAGTGCAGAAGAGGTGCTGGACTTCCTGCAGCTGGAGTCACACTGTGAACCACCCCGCTGGGGTGCTGGGAAACGAACTCAGGTGCTCTCTGGCAGTTCACACTGTTACCTGCTCAACCATCTCCACAACTTCTTAGCTAAATATGTTATTAAAATTTGTTGCCAGGTGGTGGTGGTGCACACCTCTGAACCCAGCATTCAGGAAACAGAGGCCAGCCTGGTCTACAGAGTGACTTCCACGACCATAGAGAGAAACCCTATCTTGAAAAAATAAACTTAGAAAAAAAAATTGTTGATGCTTTGTGTAATTGTGCCATCAAAAGTGACAGTGACATGTCAGCAGGGCAGTGGTGCACATAGCTTTTATCCCAGCACAGGGAGAAGCATGCGGACCTCTGAGTTTGAGGCCAGCCTGGTCTATAGAGTGAGTTCCAGGACAGCCACAACTGAACAAAGTGACATGACCCTCTTTTCACCTTCTGAGTTTCCCCTTTTTTTTTTAAATTTATTTTATTCAATATACATTGGTGTGAGAGTATCCAATCCCCTGAAACTGGAATTACAGACAGTTGTAAGCTGCCATGTGTGGGAATTGAACCCAGGTACTCAGGAAGTGCTCTTAACCACTGAACCACTTCTGCAGCCCGACAGTTTCCCTTCTCAGAGTCATACAAGACGTACATAGCACCATCCTTCTACTCAAAATCCTTATTTTCTAGCATCCTGGAGCCACCAAACTTCTGACATGGCTTGAGATCCACAGAGATGACCCACATGGAAGGCTGAAGCTAACTGGGAAAGATTCGAGTTCAGTTCCCAGCACCACATGGCTGCTCACAACGGGCCACAGCTCCAGTTCCATGGGATCCGATGCCCTCTTCTGGCCTCTGTGGGCACCAGGTATGCAAGCAACACACAAACGCACAAGCAAAACACACACACACACACAAAAAAAAAAAAAAACCCATAAACAAAAAATTATAGATCTGCCGGGCGGTGGTGGCGCATGCCTTTAATCCCAGCACTTAGGAGGCAGAGGCAGGCGGATCTCTGTGAGTTTGAGACCAGCCTGGTCTACAAGAGCTAGTTCCAGGACAGGCTCCAAAACCACAGAGAAACCCTGTCTCGAAAAACCAAAAAAAAAATTATAGGTCTAAAAAATGATGCACTGACTGGTGGTGCATGCCTTTAATCCCAGCACTTAGGAGGAACAGTTTGACAGTTTGAGGCAGGACAACCAGGGCTGTTATACACAGAGAAAGTCTGTCTCAAAAAGAAAAGAGCATTATGCTCAGCACATGAAGATTATTCTCATGCTCAGTGATGCCTGTTTATTTAACACTCAACAAATATTTGACAGGCTCATGGCACCAGCTAATCTGCTCACATGTGAAAGGCGCTGACCAGTATCTAGCAGTGTCAGCTAAAGTGAGATCCTGACAGGAGGACATAGCAGGAGGGGACCTCAGCCACAGTCTACGAAAAGGTTCATGAATGTTTGCCCAACAAGCAAGACTTGTACTAGACAAGACTGCGTCTGCTGGCAAACACCTGCAGTCCCAGCACGGAGGGTACTGAAGCAGGGGATCACAACTCTAACGAGATTGAGGCCAACTTGGGTTACATGTCAACTCTGTCTCAAAGTAAAAATAAAAAATGTTAGCTTTTACTAATTCAATTTAACACTATACTAAAAGTGTCCCCCACCCCCACGCCATTAAATCAAGCAAGAAAAAGAAAAGAAGCATCCAATTAGAAAGAAGGACAGAGAGCTACCTCTATCCACAGGCCACCTGCACATAGAAAACACTAAGAAATGCACAAAAGCCTGTAAGCACAGGGGCTGGAGCCAGGTCTAATGAAGCACACCTTTAATCCCAGCACTCAGAAGGCAGGGCTCGGTGGTTCTCTGTGAGTTCTAGGCCAACCTGGTCTACAAAGTGAATTCAGGACACCCAGAGCTACATAATAGAGAAAACGAAACAAAATAAACAAACAAGAACAGGCTGGAGAGATGAATGGCTCCGTGTTTAAGAGCACTTCTAGTCCTTTCAGAGGACCTGGGTTTGACTCCCAACACCTACCATGGAGGCTCACAACTGCAGCAGGCTTTCTTTTGGCCCACTAACCAGCTCGCAAATCATAACTGGAGACTTATTATTAGTTATGAATGCTTGGCCTTATCCTAAGCTTGTCCCACTAAATCTTTTCTTTAAAAAAAGATTTATTTATTAAGCAATGTACTGCTGGCAAGGAAGGCACCAGGTCTCATTACAGATGGTTGTGAGCCACCATGTGGTTGCTGGGAATCAAATTCGGGACCTCTGGAAGAGCAGCTAGTGCCCTTACCCTCTGAGCCATCTCTCCAGCCCCCCCCCCCCCCACTAGCTCTTATAACTTATTTTATCCTGTTTCTCTTCATCTACATTTTGCCTTGGGTCTTTTTACCTTTCTTTCATTCTGTATTTCCTACTCTTATGTCTGGCTGGCTGGCTGGTCTGGCCCTGGGGGTCTCCCATGCTCTTTTTTCGCTCTTCTCTCCTCCTACTTATTCTGTCAACCCCGCCAATCCCTCTACTGCCTAGCTATTGACCATTCAGCTTTTTATTAAACCAATTAGGTGCCTTAGGCACGCAAAGCCACACATCTTTACATGTTAAACAAATGCAACATAAACAAATGTGATACTTCTTCACATACTACCATCTCTTGTGGGCTCCATGGACACCAGGCACACAAGTGATACAGACATACATACAGGCAACACCATACACATTAAAAAATTTTTTAAAATCTATAGAACCTTTAACAAGTTCAGTAAAGCCACAAGGAAGAAGACTGATATACCACCTGGGTAGCAGTGGCACATGCCTTTAACCCTAGCACTTGGAGGCAGAGGCAGGCAGATCTCAGTGAGTTCGAGACCAGCCTGGTCTATAAAGTGAGTTCCAAGCCAGTCAGAGCTACACAGAGAAACCCTGTTTTTGAAAAACAAAATAATAAAAATAATAATAAAACAAAAAACAAAAAACAAACAAGAAACCTGTAGGGCTGGAGGTATAGCTCACTGTAGAATGCTTGCCTAGCATGATATAATTCTGGGTTTGATTCTCCCTACTACAGACAATAACAAAACTGTACTTTTATAAAATGTCAATAAATAATCCCAAAAGAAAGGGTGGTTTGTTTTTATAACTAAAGATGCTAGCACAACTAGCTACAAGCAAAAAGATGGAGATCCTCATCTCACAGTTTACCAAAAAAAAAAAAAAACAATTCCAGGCTGGGGACGTAGCTCAGCTGATACAGTGCTATCAGGGCATGCACCCTGGGTTCCATCTCCAGCACCACTCCAACCAGAAACAGTGGCACATAGCTGTAATGTCAGCATCTTGAAGGTAGAGACAGGGTTTAACTACGTAACCCAAGCCTGTCTGCAACTTGTGCCAATTCTCTTGTCTCAACTGTCCAGTCCTGGACTACAGGTCTGGCCACCACAGCAGACCTACTGAGCCCTTTTTAAATGTAAGCCCCTTCAGAGGCACCATGTGCAGCCTCCCAGCTTCTCTCTCCAACTGCTGACATTTCCTTTCCTAGCTGTTGATCACTTACTCCAGCCAACACATCTCTGGACCTCAGGGCGTCTTTCTAGCCTGAGTACGAATACCATCGTTTCTACGCTACCAGCTGAGGGGGCTTTGGGCCTTTCTTAACCTCCTTTCATCCCCAGTAACTGGAGGCGAGACTCCTGGCGTGCTGAGCAAATAATCCAAGATGGGCAGAAAACCTGACGTGGTTGTCAACCTATGCAATCAGGCAAGAAAAATAAACGAAGACACAAAACTTTCTCTAGCCACAAGCAAACCGCACACACACACACACACACAAAATGCTAAGACACAGAAGCAAGTTCAAGCAGTCAAAAGCAGAGGACTGAGATAAACAATCTTCTTGGCCTTCCCCAACAAAAACCAGGAACTAGGAGGTCAAGCTCCCGGAAGTCCGGCCACCTGGGGAAGAACGTCCCCTGCGGGAGGCCGTGAGGATGCCGGGGCCCTCACCTTATGGTCTAGCTCCAGGCGGTAAGGTACCGGCTGGATCCTGCGTCGGGGCCGCAGCCCAGCGCGGGGTTCGGGCCCCGAGGCCGGCACCACGAAGCTGGGAACTCCGAGAGCCCCCGAGAAGCTGAAGCCCCATACGAAGACCCGATCGGCGCGGACCGCGCGCTCGCCCACATACTGGAACACCGGCGCGTCCGCCTCGGCCTCGGCCGCCTCACGCCGGCTCCGTGAGCCCCCGGCCGCTCTCCAGTGCTCGCGGGCCGGTGCCGACCACCTCAGCCGTCGCCCCAGAAGAGTCCCGGCCGCCGCCAGCATCCTCCGCTTCACGCCTTAGCCGCTTATGGGCGCCGCCATCTTGCGTTACCCTTGACCCCCCCCCCCGACCTGGCGGAAGTAGATGCGGCCATACTTACTACTGGCTGAAGGCGAAGCGCTTAGGAAAATGCAGCCATATTTACTATTGGCAGATGGAGGTCCTACCAGAGCTACTCCTAGATGAAAGCAAACACTGTGGGAAATCTATAGCTTTACCGTAGTTATCCATGAGCAGGGGACTTAAATGAGTGTCCCAGTATTATTTGAAGATGCCTGTGAAGTGTTGCCGCCCTATGGTTCTTGCTGCCCCTTTTCAAGTTCTAGGAATTTAAGTTTGCTAGGGATTGAATCCAGGGCCTCACACATATTTAGGGTATAGGCTAACACTAAGCCACTCTCCCAGCCCCATGAATTGTTTTTATAAATATTGAAAGGAGTTAGAGGAAGCATTCTAGATGCTTATTTCACTGGAGTGAAAAATGGGAACGGTAGCCTGTAACCCCATCTGTACCCCAGTTCTAGGGCTGAGGCAAATTGCTGCAAATTGGAAGCCAGCCTGGAAGAGAAGAAAGCTTTTAATATATTTTTTGTTTGTTTGTTTGCTTGTTTGAGACAGGGTCTCATTTAGCCCTAATTAGCCAGGAACTTGCTATGTAGGGCAGGTTAGCCTCAAATTCAGATGTCTACCTGTCTCTGCCTCCCAAGTGGTGAAATTAAAGTGTGTGCCTCCACACCCAGTGCTGGTTGGTTGATGTATTTTATTTTGGCTACTTTATTTCATGTATATGGCTGTATTGCCTGCAAGTATGTTTGAGCACCATGTGTGTATTGGATCCTCTGGAAATGGAGTTACAGTTGACAGCCCCCATGTGAATATTAGAAACAGAACCCTGGTCCTCAGGAAAACCAAGCAGTGTTCTTAACTGATGAGCCCCTCTCCAACTCTCTGATTTTTTTTTTTTTGAGATAGGGTCTCACTCTGTAGCCCAGGCTAGCCTCTAACTCATTGCAATTCTCCTACCTCAGCCTCCCAAGTGTTGGGATTACAGACCCATGCCACCCTGCCAGATTCAACCCTGGTTGAACTGTACCTGACTTCTGTGTGCCTTTCTTAGCCCCTTGGATCTCAGCTTCAGAATGAAAGGCTAAACGGAAATTTTCAGTCTATGAAATGAAATTGCTTTTGTAAAACCAAGGGTTACAGTATGTGCCTTTAATCCCAGCAGCCAGGAGACAGAGGCAGGCAGATCTCTGTGAGTTCAGAGCCAACCAAAGCTACACAGAGAAACCCTGTCTCAAAAAACAATTTAAAAAATAAAAACAAAAAACAAAGGGCTAAAGTCCATGACAGGACATCCCAAATGCCAGGCTCTAATACAGAGAGCAAACCTTTTCCTCCCTCATCCTCACTGCTTGATAAACAGGAACTTACTAATTTTCTTTCTTCAGATAGAATTCATGCAGCCCAGGCTGAGCATAAATTCACTATGTAGTCCAGGATGGCCTTGAACTCCTGATCTTCTCGCCTACCCTCAGCACTAGAGGTTCTGGCATGCACCAGCACACCCAGCTTATGCAGTCCTGGAACAGAACCCAGAGGATCCTGCATGCTGAGCAAGCACTCTATCGGCTGCACTACATCTGAAGCCCTATAATTCATCCAATTTTAATTACTCCCAAGATAAGCTCAAAGTGTATAGAATATGTTATGTATCTAGACTGTGCATGTCTATCATTATGAAGTTAATATTCTGGGATATGGGGCTGTTTCATAAAGAAAAATCCACCAATTTGATAAGGGAATAGCTGGGCAGTGGTGGTGCATGCCTTTAATCCCAGCTCTCAGGAGGCAGAGGTATCTCTGTGAGTTTGACGCCAGCCTGATCTACAGAACAAGTTCCAGTACAGCCAGGGCTACACAGAGAAACCCTCTCTCAAGAAAACCAAAAAATAAAAAAATAAAAGAAGAGGAAGAAAGATAAGGGGATAAACTAGGGACAGACAAGATGGCTCAGGGGATAAAGGTGCTTGCCACCGAGCCCAAACCACAGGATCCACATGCAGAGGGAGAGAACTGACTCCCGCAAGTTGTCCTCTAGCCTCCAGACCCGCTCTGGATCGTGGACATATCCCCACACATTTACACAAAATCGATGCAAAGTAAACAAAAAGGTGGAGTAGTCAAGAAAGCAGAGCTCAACAGAGCTCCGCACTGGGATATAAAGTGCCAAGAAGGTCAGTAGCCAGCTGGCCTCTGCTTTTTATGAACATGCTGCCTATGCAATGCAAGGAGAAGCCATCTGCTGCTTAGAAAACAGGTAAAGCCCATCCCCAAAGTGGATGCTTCACAACAGGCGGCCACAAGATTCAGCAGCCTCCATTTATAGTCTCTAGGTCAGTCTTCCGGTCAGGTCTCAGTAGAGCAGAGCCTGGCAGAGAAAGACACTCAATACTCATAAGGCGGGGTCTCACTTCCTGGTATGCGCTGACAGCAAAGTTAATCCAACCCTGCAGGAGCCAAGGCAAGATGGGAGGATACATGTGCCCCTTAAGATGTGAACCATGGCCGGGCGGTGGTGGCGCACGCCTTTAATCCCAGCACTCGGGAGGCAGAGGCAGGCGGATCTCTGTGAGTTCGAGACCAGCCTGGTCTACAAGAGCTAGTTCCAGGACAGGCTCCAAAACCACAGAGAAATCCTGTCTCGAAAAACCAAAAAAAAAAAGAAAAAAAAAAAAAAAGATTTGAACCATGAGCTGGGCGGTAGTGGCACACGCCTTTAATCCCAGCACTCAGGAAGCAGAGGGAGGTGGCTCTCTAGGAGTTGGAGGCCAGCATGGACTACAAAGTTCCAGGACAGCCAAAGAAATACAGAGAAACCTTGTCTGGAAAAAAACAACAAAATCTAATTGAGCTCGGGGCTCTCTGGATATTCCAATACGTTGGACTTGAGGAGAAACCAAGTTTGCAAACTTGATTAAAATAAAGGCTCTTTTCTTTTACATATGGGGGAAAAAACCCACCACCAGCAACAATAAAAGATGTGGATTATGGAGGACAGAGTGAAAGGGGGTGAAGATAGTTCACAGATGCCAAGGTGTCTTTCCTGACTAGATAGCCTGTCAAGGTGCTCATTCACGTGTGACTAGGAAGATGTCGTGAGGCGATGATGTGAAAATCGGGACCAATGAATGCGTGGAGCGTCGATGTGATGGCACACCCCTGTCATGCCAGCATTGTGGATGCTGGGACTGGAGAACCAAGGGTCCCAGGCCAGCCTGGGCAACAGCATGGAACAGTATCAAAGCAATGATTCAAACTCACTTAGAGATATGACTGAGTGGTTGAGCCCTTGCTTAGAATTCCCCAGTGAAGAACTGGGCATGGCTGAGCTGTAGAGCATTCTGCCCACTATCCGTAAGCCTGAGCACTGCAGAGAAAACTTAAAAATCAACACCTTGGGGCTGGAGAGAGGGCTCAGAAGTTAAGAGAACTGGCTGCTCTTCCAGAGCACCTGAATTCAATTCCTGACACCCACAGGGTGGCTCGCAATCATCTATAATGAGATCTGGTGTCCTCTTCAGGCCTGCAGGGATACATACAGGCAGAACACGGTATACATAATAAATATATCTAAAAGTAAATAGCTCTTAGCCACGTATGGTGGTGCACACCTGCCATGACTCTAGGGAGGATCAGGATTTCTTTTTTTTTTTTAAAGATTTATTTATTTATTAAGTATACTGTGGACTGCCTGCATATGTCCCTGCAGGCCAGAAGAGGGGAAGAGGGCACCATATTTCATTACAGATGGTTGTGAGCCACCATGTGGTTGCTGGGAATTGAACTCAGGACCTCTGGAAGAAGCAGCCAATGCTCTTAACCTCTGAGCCATCTCTCCAGCCTGAGGATCAGGATTTCAAAGACTATCTGACAAAAGAAAACTCGACCCAGCAGTGGTGGTGCACACCTTTAATCCCAGCACTCAGGAGGCAAAGGCAGGCAGATCTATGAGTTTGAGGCTAGCCTGGTCTACATAGCAAGTTCCAGGCCAGTCAGGTTGACATAGTGAGACCCTAATCGCAGCCCTCTTGAGACAGAGGCAGGCGGAACTCTGTGAGTTCAAGGCCAACCTGGTCTACAAGAGCTAGTCCCAGTGAAAGACCTCCGGATCGGGGGAGACTCTCACTCGAGTCTCAGGATAACACGACCCCCCAGGAACTCATGAGAGACCATCCTTGCTGCAATCACACAAGGTTTATTGACAGGACAAGATCCAGTGCACTAGGGCCGAAACTCTATGCAGGGGTAGAGAGATCGACCCCGAGTAGTGGGAGAAGGGGTATTGAGGGAAGAAACCATAACCCAGTAATCCAAAGGGGGTAGGGAGGGCATCATTGGAAAATTCCGAAAATACCAGTGACAATCACAAGGGGGTAACTCCCTGTTTCTCAAGATTATAATCTAACTTTATCTTCAGTTAGTTCCTGAAACAGAGTCACTGAACCAGTTAATCTAGATTGTTGATTCTTCTCTCCCTGCTTAGATTTTTGTCTCTATTTTTTCTGCTAGAGGGGTCTGGACTTATCCAGGTCTTTCACCAGGACAGGCTCCAAAGCTACAGAGAATACAGAGAAACCATGTCTCAAAAATAAAAAAAGAAAAAGAAAAAAGAAAGAAAAATCAGAAAAAAGAGGTCAAAGGAAAGAAGTCTTTGGTGTAAAATTAGGAACAAGGAGCTAAACACCTTTTATCCCAGCATTCAGGAGGCACATATAGATTTGCCTGGTCTACAGAGTGGGTTCCAGACTTGCCAAGGCTACCTGGTGAGACTTTATTTCAACTGGGGTTGGGTGGGGCAGGAAGG
The DNA here is from genome assembly GCF_950005125.1 of Chionomys nivalis. NCBI lineage: Eukaryota > Metazoa > Chordata > Mammalia > Rodentia > Cricetidae > Chionomys > Chionomys nivalis. Next base: position 99,967,676 of record NC_080088.1, on the reverse strand, counting down.
TGGGCTAGTAGAGAGATGTCTCGGCTGTTAAGAATGCTTGCTGCTCTTACAGAGGACCCAAGTTTGGTTCCCAGGACTCACATCAGGAGGCTCACAACCACCAGTAACTCTGGCTCCAGGGGATCTGACACCCTCTTCTGATCTCCATGGGACCTTGAACACAAGTGCCACTCACTCATAAAAATAATTCTTTAAAAATTAGCCAGGTGATGGTGGCACATGCCTTTGATCCTAGCACTCGGGAGGCAGAGGCAGGTGGATCTCTGTGAGTTAGAGACCAGCCTGGTCTACAGAGTGAGTTCCAGGACAGCCAGGGCTGCACAGAGAAACCCTGTCTTGAAAAAACAAAACAAAAAAATTGAAAGCAAGAGGACGGGTACATTGTGAATTGTGGCCACTAGGTGGCAGTGCTTGCCTATCAGTTTTGTTCCCGTTCGCCAGACAGATCACAACAGGCAGGTTCAGAGTGAGATCTATAATTACAGAAGTGTAGTTCAGTGGTAGAGTGCTTGCCTAGCCGGTGCAAGGCCGGGAGTTCTCTTCATAGCCTCACAAAAGTAAAAATTTGTGTTATTTTTTGAAACAGAGTCTCAGCCGGGCGGTGGTGGCGCGCACACCTTTAATTCCAGCAGTTGGGAGGCAGAGGCAGAGGCAGGTGGATCTCTGTGAGTTCGAGGCCAGCCTGGTCTACAAGAGCTAGTTCCAGGACAGGCTTCAAAGCCGCAGAGAAACCCTGTCTCGAAAAACCAAAAAAAGAAAAAAAAAAAGAAAGAAAGAGGGTCTCATGTAGCCCAGGCTGGCCTTGAATTTGCTATGTTGCTTGAATTCCTGATCCTCCTGCCTCTACCTCCTGGGAGCCAGGAGTACAAGCAAGGACTTCCAAGCCCAGACTCAATTAAAAAAAATAATGAAATACATTTCATTTATGTTCTTGTATATGGGGGTGCATGCACTCCGCAGCACAGGTGTGGAAGTCAGAGAACATCTTTTGAGAGTTGATTCTCTCCCTCCACCTTGTAGTTTCCAAGGATGAACTCAAGGATTTCATACTCAAAAGACAAGCACCTTTACCCTCTGAGCCATCTCACCGCCCTGCTACTAACAACTGTTCATACACTTCCCTTTCTTTCTGGAACAAGACCTGACTGTATAGCCCTGACTTGCCTGGAACTCACAGTAATTGTGTCTCCGCCTCCAAGGTGCTGGGATTAAAGGTGTGTGCCACTGCATGAGGCCAAATGAATACTTCATCACCCCAAAATAATCTATTATCTACCACAAACATAACTTCAGTGTTTGAAATGCCACAACGAAGCTGAGCATGGGGATGCAAGGCTGAAATCCGAGTACTTGGGAGGTAGAGGCAGGAAGGTCAGGACTTCCTGGTCATCCTTGGCTACATAATGAATGTGAGGCCAGCCTGAGCTACATCAGACCTGGTCTCAAAAAACAGGTGGAGGGGAAAAAGCTCAGCAATTCTTCGACAAGGTTTCCGCTGCTGTCATGTGCTCTGGTTGTCACTCAGCTCCCCCTGCTTTGATCTCTGTTCTGTTCTCACAGACCTGACTTTGCTATTCATAACATTTACTTCCATATAAGCTAAGAAGTCATCTTGTCAAGCAGCATTTTTAAAAAGTCCCACTGGGTTTTCTCACTGGGGTTCCATTAAATCGATGAGCTGAGAGACACTATAAATGGCATTGACACCCTTGAGTCCTCCTGCTCATTAGTGCAGCGTTCACCAGTGCCACAGAGGGTGTTGGGCACCGGCCTGAGCAGGCCCTGCACTCTGCCTGTTGCTAAACATTATTCGTTTTTCTTATTTGGTCCTTTCTTGTTGATACTGATCTTTTATAATTACAATGTGTAGCTTATTACTGTTGAGACAGGGTCTCCATATGTAGCTCCAGCTGACCTAGAACTTCCTGTGTTCACCAGAATGGCTTTGAACTCAGATATTGGCCTGCCTCGTGAGATTTAGGGGTGTGTGTGCAGGTGCATATGTGTGCACATGGGGTCCAGACAGCGCCAGCTACTTGTGTGTCAGTTTCCTTGCTTTGGTTTTTTGGTATGTTTTTGTAAATTAGGATATATTTACTCAGGTGTAGTAGCCTAAACCTTTAATCCCAGCAGCCAGGAGGCAGAGACAGATAGATCTCTGTGAGTTCAAGGCCAGCCCGCTCTACAGAGTTAAGAGCACCCAGAGCTAAGTAGAGTCCTTGTCTCAAAAAACAGGGAAAAAGAGGACTGGAGAGATGGTTCAGTGGTTAAGAGCACTGGCTGCTGTTCCAAAGGTCCTGAGTTCAATTCCCAGCAACCACATGGAGGCTCACAACCATCTATAATGAGATCTGGTGCCCTCTTCAGGCCTGCAGGCATACGTGCAAGCAGAATACTGTATACATTGTAGATAAATCTTTTTTAAAAAATCAAAAAAAAAAAAAAAAACCAGGAAAAAAATTAACCAGCTATTGTGGTCTGGGGTAAAGTATCCTCCCCCAAAGCTCATGTATTGAAAACTTGATCCCCACCTGATGACTATTTTTATTTTTATCTTATGAACATTAGTGTTTTGCCTACATGTATGCCTATGAGGTCATACATGTCAGGTCCCCTGAAACTGGAGTTACAGACAGTTGTGAACTGCCATGTGGGTGCTGGGAATTGAACCCGGATCCCTCAGAAGAGCAGTTGGTACTTTTAACCTTAGAGCCATCTCTCCTGCCCCAAAGTCAGCCTATATTTTCTGTCTCCTCCTCCCTCTTTCCCCTCTGTTCTCTTCTCTCCTTTCTCATTTCCTCTCTCTCTACTTCCTCCTTCTCTCCCTCCCTCCCTTTCCTTTCTCTCATTCCCTTCTTCTGCTTCCTGACTATCAGGAAATGAAACAGGTCCCCCAGCACTTGCTCCTATTCCCAGAAAGCTGTCTAAGCCAATGGGGTCAAGCACCATGGGCTGAGATAGGGAGGACTGCTGGAGATGGGGAGAGGGTGGGCCATGTCATCCCACAGGCTGATCATCTTCCAAGCGGAGATTTCAAAACAGACAGTTGTTTACATAGATCTTAAGTTCAGAGGACTGGGCAGTGGTGGCACAGATCTTTAATCCCAGCACTTAAGGGCAGAGGCAGGTAGATCTCTGTGAGTTCCAGGCTGGCCTGTTCTACAGAGCAAGTTCTAGGACAGCCAAGGCTACACAGAGAAACCGTGTCTTGAAAAGCAACAACAAAACAACACAAATAATGTAAACAGTGTTTAACAATCCTTAAACTAGGTAAGATGAGTCAAGGACTGGGGGTCAACCGCAGACTCGAGACAGAAAGTAGGAATGTTGAAGTACCGAGAGAGTGGGGAAAAAGAGGGCTGTGGGAACAAGAACCACCACCGATCGCTGTCCTGGAAGGCCACATATTACAAGGGTGAGTGATGTAATTTTGACAAGTCTGGAGAGCAAGGGATTTGCAGCCAAAGTGATGACCACAGGATCTAGCGACAGGGGACCCACTTGTGACCTGGGAGAAAAGAATGCATTATAGCTGGCTCAAGAACATGGACAAGGGGCTGGAGAGATGGCTCAGAGGTTAAGAGCAGTGACTGCTCTTCCAGAGGTCCTGAGTTCAAGTCCCAGCAACCACATGGTGGCTCATAACCATCTATGAAATCTGGTGCCCTCTTCTGACCGGCAGGTGTACATGCAGACAGAACACTGTATACATAATAAATAAAATCTTAAAAAAAAAAAAAAAAAAAAAGAACATGGGTAAATACTAACTTTGGAGACTATACACACAGTTTTTCCGGATATCTACGAGGCGTTATTTCTCGATTTATTTTATTCTGAGACAGGGTCTCATTATGTAGGGGTGGCCGGCCTGAAACTCTCTATGTGGACTAGGCTGGCCTCAAACTCACTGAGATTTGCCTATTTCGGCCTTGTAAATGCTGGTATTAAAGGCATGTACCACTACACCCAGCATTAAACCTTCAAAAAAAACTTTTTAAAGATTCTATATTTTAAGCATGTGTGGTTGCCTGCAGAGCCCAGAGGCTTCTGATCCTTTGGAGCTGAAGTTACAGCCGTTTGTGACCTGCCTGACATGGATGTTAGGAATCCAACCCTGGTCTTTCTTATCAGCTGGGCCATCTCGCCAGCCCCTTTTCATATAAACTTTAAAGCGGAGAAACCGAAACCCTCATAAAATGGGACCAGAAAGGTGGCTCAGTGGTTAAAAACACTTGCTGCTTTTGCTGTGGACCCCAGATCAGTTTCCAGCACTGGCATGGAATAACACAACTTCACACCCATCTTTAACTCCGGGGCCAGGGGATCCCCGAGACTTCTCCTAGCCTTCCCGTGGTGCACACGCACATACTGGCAAAACACTTAAAGCAGACGGTGCCTTAAGAATAGCTCCCGAGGCACGCATCCGCGCACACATCAACATATTCCGGGCACTAGCCACAATTTTTTAAAGGCAACGTCTGGACTCCACAAGCACGCGAGAGCACTCAAAGCCAAATTTAAAGATATACGTGTATCAAGAAAGGCCATGCACATTAGGAGGCAGCGCGGGGACACATCCGCGCCACGCACTCCAGCTGGTGGCCTCGCGGAAGCCGCGCCGCAGCGCACCGGAAGTGGCCGTCCCCACTAGGGGTGCTTCGGACACTCGCGGAAAGCCGACCTTCTGGAAAGCAAACATAAGGGGAAAAAAAGAAAGAAAAAAAGACAAAAAAAAAACTAATAAAAGGAAAAAAGGAGAGTAAAGAGGCCAGTGGAGAGGAGGCACCGCCGGCCCAACCTCCCTCTCCGTGCGCGCTCCCGCCGCCTGACCAGGGCCACTGCGCACGCGCAGCCCAGGCTTCAGACCCCCGGCGCGGCCCGCACGGCAGGGCCCTCAGGTGCGTATTTCGCTGCCGCTTCCCTCACGACTTCCGCTTCCGGAAGCCCCTCCCGGGGAAGAGACGTGTCTCGGGGCGCGTGGCGGAACACTCAGGGGCCCGGAGGCCGGCTCCGAACCCCGTTTACCGAACCGCGAGCAGGCCCTGCGGAGTGGGGGTGGGGCGGGGGAGATGCGCCGCTGGGCTACTGGGCCGGCGCACGCCAGGCGCACACCAGAATCTCTGTTTTGATTGGCTGCGACGGGAGCGTGGAGGCGGGAAAGGAGGTCACGTGGTACCCGACGTCCTGCGCTGGCTGTGGAAGCACTTGATTGGTTAAGAGGAGAGGCGGGGCCATTGCGGTTGCCTAGTAACGGTGCTCTGGCTCCGCCCTTGATGTCGCGCCTTTCCAGTTAGCCCCAGGATTTGGGGGGCGGGTCTGGGCTCTTAGCGGCCCGGAACGTCTGTGCTCAAGAAAAGCAGAGGAAAGGACACAGGCTCCAGAATGTGGCTTGTATCCAGTCTGGTTGAGAGTACAAGGTGGCCTATGACCATAACACTTAGTACAATAACCAAAAAAAATTTTAAGTGAAATTTACATTCAATAATGTATTTAAATTATTGTTTCCAAAACATTATTCTCGCATGTACTCAGCGTAAAGAACCAGAAATGAACTAGCAGTGTGGTACCTGTCTTCAGGTAGTCTGAGTTCAAGGACAGCCTGGTCTATATAGCAAGTTCCAAGCCTGCTGGGGTTACACAGTGAGACCTTGTCTCTAAATAAATTATAACAGCTTTATTGAGATACGGGAAAATTCACCCCTTAAAATATTAATAACGCAAGTCAGAAAAAACTCCCGCCCAAAGTAAAATAAGAACATAGACTAAAATGAAAAACATAACTTAAGGCTAGTAGGGTAACTGATACGTGTCAGTCAGCCCAGCACTGGAGATGCTGAGGCAGGAGGATTTCAGAGAGTTACAGGATAAAAGTACATAGTCAGGTATTCCTTTAAAAATAAATAAATAGGGAGCTGGAGAGATGGCTCGGCAGTTAAGAGCATTGCCTGCTCTTTTTTTTTTTTTTTTGGTTTTTTTTTTTTGGTTTTTTTTTTTCGAGACAGGGTTTCTCTGTGGTTTTGGAGCCTGTCCTGGAACTAGCTCTTGTAGACCAGGCTGGTCTCGAACTCACAGAGATCCGCCTGCCTCTGCCTCCCGAGTGCTGGGATTAAAGGCGTGCGCCACCACCGCCCGGCCAAAATGTTTAGCCCAGGCTGGCCTCGAACTCGTGATCCTCCTGCCTCTGCCTCCTTCAGCAAATCCTACCGGCGTGCGCCACCACTACCGGCTGCCTGCTCTTCCTAAGGTCCTGAGTTCAATCAATTCCCAGCAACCACATGGTGGCTCACAACTATCTGTAATGAGGTCTGGTAATGAGGTCTTCTGGCCAGCAGGCATACACACAGACAGAATATTGTATACATAATAGATAAATAAATATTGAAAGAGAGGAGGCTGAAGAGATGGCTCAGGAGTTAAGAACTTGTACTGTTATTGCAAAAGACTAGGGTTCAATTCCCAGCCCCCATCTGACAATTCAAAACCACCACTACCAGTAACTCCAGTTCCAGGGCATCCAATATCCTCTCTGACCTCCTCCATCACCAGGCATGCACATGGTGTACATACATGCGGGAAAAACACTTTTACACTCACACTCACCCACACACACACTTTTAATGAAAGAGCTCTTCCAAGCATGCCCCTCCACAGGTGTCCCGGCTCCTCTAGGCAGTTGGGCTATTCAACAGGTGCTGCCAGTAAGGGCCATTTGTTCTGAAATTATCGTAAGGTGAGGAATTTTGAAAGATGGTTTCCTGAAAGACGCTTTAATACAAGTGAAATTTGAGAAGGTGTTGAAGACTCATAGACCTACTGGTTTTTTATTAAATAGGACAGCCCAAAAGGACATCTTTTGTTTTGTTTTGTTTTGTTTTGTTTTGTTTTTTTGAGACAGGGTTTCTCTGTATAGCTTTGGAACCTTTTCTGGAACTCACTCTGTAGACCAGGCTGGCCTCGAACTCACAGAGATTCACTTGCCTCGGCCTCTTGAGTGCTGGGATTGAAGGCATGCGCCATCCTTGCCTGGCTCGGAAAAGACATCTTGTGGATCCTTTGGAGTTGGCTTCATTTTGAGAGAAAAGCATAAGAGAGGCAGTGTTGCTGTCTGAATGTTTTAGTAAAGATGCCTATAACTGTCTGTCCCAAGAATCTGAAGTCCTCATTTATGTCCCCAAGATGCACAGTTCATTGGTTGCCAGCCTTTTGTGCACTATCAATATCACCTGCCACATAGGTAAGACGGAGACTCCCTGGTTGTGGTCAACAATCCAGATGTGCTGTGATCAAGACTTCTAATTTAGAAAGGTTGGTCTGAGTCCAGAATAGCAGCTCCTTGTCCTTTGAAGAGTGAGGATATCTGCCAGTGGGCAACATGGAGCATAAATCAGTAATTAAGAATTTGACCGCACAAGTTCCAGGCTCTGACTCTGCAGCCCTCTTTAACTATGCTCTAGGACTCTGCTTATTACAGTCCTGTGTTCTTTGATCTATGGAGCTGTTTTTCAAATGTAGTCATTTTTCGCTGTAAGTTTTATACAGTTAACATTTTCTGAGAACCTAGTAAATAAAACCTATTTGTTTATAACAATAAGTGGAGGTGCTGGAGAGATGGCTCAGCAGTTAGGAGTGCTTGCTGCCTTTGCAGAGGGCCAAAGTAGAATTCTGAGAACCCATAGCAGGGAGCTCACAACCCTCTGTAACTCAGATCCAAGGGATTTAAAGCTCTTTTCTGGCCTCTACAGGCACCTCAGTGCATGCACGTGAGTGTGCACACACACATGCACATATAACTAAATTATCTTTTAAAGGTAGGAGAATAAGTAAAGCACGTTTTGTCTGTGGTGGATGACACCACTGTGTTTATTTCTGTGTGCTGGGTGTGGGTATTTATTTTTGAATTCTTGTGGGTGTTTACTAAAGAATAGAATTGCTGGATCAAACTTTGTGGTGATATCTTGTTTGTACAAATAAAGCTTGCTTGAAGATAAGAGGGCGGAGCTAACCACTAGCTAATCATAGAGGTCTGTACAGACAGGAAGTGATATGGCTGGGCAGAGAGAGGAGGTGATGAGGCGAGAGGAAACAGGAACTCAGTCTCTTTTTGGTTGGAAAGTTGAGTAGGTAAGGTGACTGTGGGTTTTGCTTCTTTGTCTCTCTGATCTCTCAGCATTTCCCCCTATATCTGACTCTGAGCTTTTACTATTAAGACCTATTAGAGATTATATTCTGTGGGGCTTGTTGATGGCCTGAAGTGTTTAGTTCCACTGCGTTTGGTGGTCCACGTCTGCAACCCTAAGCCTCAGCAAGCTGAAGCAGGAGAATCGTGAGTTTGAGGTTAGCTTGGGCTCCTGCATAATGTACCCTTTTCTCAGAAGGGCTAATAATGGTGGCTATGGGGCCAGAGAGATGCTCAGTGATTACAGCACTTGCAGCTCTAAGTTTGTTCCCAGCACCCACGTCTGGTGGCTCATAGCCACCTCTAACTCCAGCTCCGGGGGATCTGAGACCCTCTTCTGGCCCCTGGAGGCACCCCCATGCACACATTTGCCTGTGTATAAGCAGAAACATTTTTTAAAGAAAACCAGGAGCCCAATGTGGTGACGCTTGCGCGTCATTTGAACACCTAAGAGGTGGAGACAGAAGGCTCAGGAACTCTAGGCCAATTCAGCCAAGTGGTAAGTTCAAGACCAGTCTGAGCTACGTGAAACCTGGAGGGAGAGAGAGAAATAAAACCAAAACCTCAGAAAAAGTTGTCCACTGACTTCCATGTGTGTGATTTGGTGTACATGCCTACACATACAATAAGTAAAGATAATAAAAGCAGTTTTAAGAAAGTTTCCTTGCCTCTTGTGTTGTTTATACGGGATACAAATAAAGCATAGTTAGTAGGACACTGTTGATTGTTCACTACTGTTAGTATAGAATTGGTGACAGCTGCTATCCCTTAGGATCAGCCCCCACCTCTCTTCCTGTCATTTCCTTCTTTGTTAAAGGCCAGTGTTTTAAGCCAAGCATAGTGGTATGTGTCTGTATTCTTAGCACTTGGAAAATAGAGGCAGGAGGATCAGTCAGGAAGTCATCGTTGGCCACATAGTTCAATGTCAGCAGGGTGGGCTGCATAAGACCCTTCTGCAAAATAAAATAAAGTAGAAACAGGCCGGGCAGTGGTGGCGCACGCCTTTAATCCCAGCACTCGGGAGGCAGAGGCAGGCGGATCTCTGTGAGTTCGAGACCAGCCTGGTCTACAAGAGCTAGTTCCAGGACAGGCTCCAAAACCACAGAGAAACCCTGTCTCGAAAAAAACGGAAGAAAAAAAAAAAAAGAAAAGAAAGTAGAAACAGGCGTGGTGGCACATTCCTTTAATCCCAACACTCAGGAGGCAGCAACAGGAAGATCTTTATGATTTTGAGGCCTGCTTGTGTGGTCTATAGATGAGTTCCAGGCCAGCCAGGGGCTATTTTATGAGACCCTTTAAAAAAAACAACTGGTGCACTCTTCTCTCAAGAACTTCCTCATAGGTCATGATGGGACCCACCTCAACCACACATTCCTCCATGCGTCTTGTATCTTTGCTGTGGGAGCTTCAGGTTAGGTAGAGTCTGGGTATCCTACAAGGGTACCCTCATGTCCTCAGGATGCCACACCTCCCAGAGTTACTGGCATCTCCATCCTGCACCAGCCTGGGGACCAAACCTTTAAACCATAATGGCCCTTCAGTTCATGAACTCACGGAGCTGTAGTCATGTGATCACAAGGACACCGACACCACTTGCATTCTTGTTTCTCTTTTGCAGGAGCGATGGCCCAGGTAGCAGTGCCCACTATGCCCACTGGAGATGAGTCTTCAGACAGCAGGATGGTGGTGACGTTCCTCATGTCTGCTCTGGAGTCCATGGTGAGATGCTCTGGTTCTGCCAGTTTCTCAGACCATTGCTGAAGGCTGGTGACACACTTTGGGGTCACTCCTTATGTACCCCGTCTTATCTGTATGAGGGTATCCTTCATTCTAGGAGTGGTGGTACACACCCGTAAACCTCAGCACTTTGGGAGGTAGAGAAAGAAGGGTCAGGAGTTCAAGGTCAGCAAGGGCATGAATCAGAGTTGTTTTGATCTTTTTACAAACATTTAGTGTATGTGATGTGCGCGCGCATGTACAGGCCATAGAATTCACCCCAAGGTCAGAGGATGGCTTTTGGGAAGCTGGTACTCTCCTTCCATCTTGTGGGTCCTGGGAATCAAACTCAGGTTGTAAGGCTGTCCACCGGGCCATCTTGCTAGCCTAACAGTGAGTTCAAGGCCAGTATGGGACACATGCGACCATCCTCTTTACCCCCTAAGAAAAGAAACCTAGAAATATCTGCCCCAAAAATAATGGAATGGAAACGGATCCATTACTGCATTTGAAAAACAAGCACTCATGATGGGCCCCCTACAATCCAGGCTTCTTCTAGACACGGGGGTGCAAAGCATGAGGGCAGAGCAGGCCCCCTCGCAGGTCTTCTATCCTGTGTGTATGTGTTTCTGTAGGTAAATATAATAACCGTAAAGTAGGGCCAGTAGGATAGCTCAGCAGTCAAAGGAGCCCGACACAACGCTATCTGAGCTCAGTTCTCGGGACCCCAGAGTAGAAGGAGAGAACTGACCCCTGCAAGCTGTTTTCTGACCTTCACACGAGTACTGCGATGTGGGCATGCTGATACACGCGCGCACGCGCACACACACACACAACTACCGCTACTCATAATAAAGTGAAAAGTAGAATATGGAAAGAGACAGAGTGAGCAGTTTGGGTGTCTGGGAGAAAGTCTCTTCATACTTGCCCCTTCTTTGCTTTGTTTTTGAGACAGATTCTCATCCAGCCCCAGGCTGACCTTGAACTTGCTATGCCAGGGAGACTTTGATCTTTCTGCCTCCACCTCCTTTGTGCTGGGATCATGGGTGTGTGCCGTCTCTCTTACACTTGATTTTTCCTTCTTCCCTTCAGTAAGACTCCTCAGCCCACCTGACCAACTCGAGTGCTGCTTGTGTGGAAGCCACCATTGTTCTGTGTTTCTGTTGCAGTGTAAAGAGCTGGCCAAGTCCAAGGCCGAGGTGGCCTGCATCGCCGTGTATGAGGCAGAGGTATATGTGGTGGGGACAGATCGAGGCTGTGCCTTTGTCAACGCCAGACAGGATTTCCAGAAAGACTTCGCACAGCATTGTAGGTGGCCAGCACTGTATCATGTCTTCCCTGGTACTGTTTGGTTGGTTGGTTGGTTGGTTGGTTTTTACATTGGGGATTGTATTTAGGTCCTCATACATGCTAGGCAAGTACTTCACCATTGAACTGTATATACTGTAGCCCCAATTTTAGCCTCATATTTAATTTTATTAAAAAAAAAATTGAGGCAGGGTCTCATTATGTAGCCCTAGCTGACTTAAGACTTGCTATCTAGACCAGGCTGGCCTTGAACTCACAGAGATCCTCCTGCCTCTGCCTCCCAAGATTAAAACATATACCACACTGGTGACAGGATTTTTGCTCAGCATTCTGTTAACATGATGTATTGCATTTATTGGTTTTTTTGTTTGTTTTTTGTTTGTTTGGTGTTGTAGAATATAAGTTAAAGATGTGCATTTGTTTATGCTGTGGAACATTTGTTTAATGATGCAAAGGTGTGTTGCATTCTTTTATGATGCATTTGTTTAAGTCTGTGAGCTGTTACTTTCCTGCCTAAAACACCTGATTGGCCTAATAACGAGCTGAATATCCAATAGCCAGGCAGGAGAAAGGATGGGTGGAGCTGGCAGGCAGAGAGAATGAATAGGAAAAATCTGGGATAAAAAGATCAAGGAATGAGAAAAGGAGAAAGGACTTCAGGGGCCAGCTACACAGCCAGCCCTGGAATAAAAAGTAAAGAAAGGTATACGGAAAGAGAAAGATAAAAGCCCAGAGGCAAAAGATAGGATGATTTAAATTAAGAAAAGCTGGCTAAAAATAAACTAAGCTAAGGCCAGGAATTTATAAGAATTAAGAATAATTGCCAGGTTGTGGTGGCGCATGCCTTTAATCCCAGCACTCAGCAGGCAGAGGCAGGCAGAGCTCTGTGAGTTCGAGGTCAGCCTGGTCTACAAAGCTACAGAGAAACCCTGTCTCAGAAAAAACAAAAAACCCCACTGTGGTCAGGTGGTGGTGGCGCCATTAATCCCAGTACTCAGGAGGCAGAGGCAGGTGAATATCTGTGAGTTTGAGGCCAGCCTGGTCCACAGAGGGAATTCCAAAAACAAACAAAACACAAACAAGAAAAAAAAAAATGAATAAGCCTCTGTGTGATTTATTTGGGAGCTGGGTGACAGGCCCCAAGGAGCCAAAAGAGCTAAAAATAAATAATTAAACAAACCAGCTACAGGTTGGTTTTGTTTTTTCAAGACAGGGTTTCTTTGGGTAGCCCTGGCTGTCCTTGAACTCATACCCATCTGCCTCTGCCTCCTGAGTGCTGGGATTGACAACACGTCCCAGCATGCCTAGCCTGATAACAGGAATTTTGCTCATGCTGACATGGTGTATTGCGTTTACTGCTGAGGAGTACCTCAGCTCAGGATCCTCCTCCCTGCACCTGCTGAGTGCTGCGATTGCAGGTCTGTTCCACCATGCCCAGCTAAGGATTCTTGAGGTGGTGTAGGGTTTAGTTGAGGATTTTTCTTGTTATTTGTGTCATTTTGAGATAGGGTCACCTGTGAGATTGTAGTCATTGCTGCCCTTGTGCTGGCCCTCCTTTCTCAGACTCCCAAGTGCTGGCTCACCCAGGCATACGGGGAGCAATAGCTTCATTTCAGGGGTGGCCACCAGGCTTGATCTATTCATCATATAAACCTGCCATTCTGTTGGGGCTAGAGAGATAGTCAGTGGTTAAGGCATTGCTGCGCCTACACAGGACCCAAGATTGACTCTCAGCATCCTCATCAGATCTGTAAGAACCTCTGGTAACTCCAGCTCCAAGGGATCAGATGTTCTCTTCTGGCCTCCTAGAGTATCCACACACATGTGTTGTACACACACACAGATGCACATAAGAACAACTCTTTAAAAAAAAATTACTCTATTTGAACTGGAGACATGGCTCAGAAGTTAAGAGCACTGGCTGCTTTTCCAGAGATCCTGAGTTCAATTCCCAGCACCCATATGGTGGGTCACAACCATCAATACTGATATCTAGTACCCTCTTCTGGCCTGCAGACATATGCAGACAGAAAACTGTATACTAAATAAATAAATAAATAAATAAATCTTTTTGGAAAAATTGCTCTAGGGACTAGGAGAAGGAGCTCAATTAGTAGAGTGGTTATCTAGAATGTGTGAAGCTCTGGCTTCGATCCTTCGAAAAACGAAAACCAAAACCAACCAAAAAAAAATCCTTCTTCATTTCATTAGATGAGAGGGTCATTTTATGATTTTTTTCCTTTTTTCCCTCCTTTTCCCTCAGTACCGAAAATACAGATAAAAGAGCCAGACAGAGTGCTTGCTCTGACCCATTCTCATCCTGTGTTTGCAGGCCAGGGGGAAGGGCTGACTGAAGAGAAACCACTGTGTCCCGAAAATGGAGAAGCCCAGGTGCTCAGGAAAGCAGTGGAGGACCACTTCTGCCTTTGTTACCGTAAGTCCTGATGGAGCATGGACCACCTCCGTACATCCCCAACACACACTTGTGTGTGTGTGTGAAAGAGAGAGAGTGAGTGAGGTGCACACGTGCCATACAGTACCCTTGGAGGCCATAGAGCAACTTGCAGGAAGCTGGTATTCTTCTATTGTGGGTTCAGGAGATTGACTGAACTCAGGTCACCATGTTTGCACAGTAAGCTCTTTTACCCCTGATCCCTCTCTCGGTCTTAGCCATGGAGAAGTTGTGTAATTGTATCAACTTGATGACTAAGGATTCTATGAACTCATTTACTCATTAATTTATATATTTACTTTGTAGTGTTGTGGGGGAAACCTAGAGTCTTATGCCTGCCAGGCAGGTGCTGTACCACTGAGCCACACCTCCAGCCCCTCACTGGGGCTCTAGTTCCGTCATCAGCATCACAAAGAATAAAAACAGAACATTCCTGTAAAACACCCAGTGTGCAGCAGAAAGGGGAGGGTAATGAGTACAGATGTGGAGAAAGTACAATGATAGACATTCATATAGGAAACGTCACAGGAAAGCTAGATGTGATTCCAGCACTCAGGACCCCGAGGCAAGAGGATCACTGCAAGGCGGATACCAACCCCGGTTCAGGCTACCTCAGGCTACCTTTCTCAAAAACTAAAGAAAAAGAACTTACCAGGAGCATGTCTTTAATCCCAGCACTGGGGAGGCAGAGGCAGGAAGATTTCTGAGTTCAAAGCCAGCCTGGTTCACAGAGTGAGTTCCAGGACAGTCAAGGCTGTTACACAGAGAAACCCTGTCTCAAAAAACCAAGGGGGGATCAAAAAGCAAGTTGGGGAGGAAATAGTCTATTTGACATACATTTGCGTGTATGTGTGTGTGTGCTGGATATTTACATATATATCTCTGTGTGTGGTTATATATATAAAATGTGTGTGTGTGTATATATATATATATACACAGATATAATTAATGTATACATAACACATCTATGTGGATATGTGCGTGTATATATATTTATACATATAGATAAGTATATGTGTATATATACATATATATAAGTATATATACATATATATACATATACACACACACACACACACATATATATATATAAAACGAATTATTTGCATGACTTACAGACTGTGGTCCAGTTAATCCAACAATGACTGTCTCCTGACAGAAAGATCAAGGACCTGACAGTTGTCTAGTCCACAGGGCTGGATGTCTTAGCTAGTCTTCAGGCTGTGTTGGAATCCCGAAGGATCAGGTTCTAATATTAGCAAAGGAATGCTGCAGCAGCAGGATAGATTACTTTGCCAGCGAGACTGAGGGCAAGCAGGCAAAATGCAAAAGCTTCCTCCTTCCATGTCCATTTATTTATTTATTTTTTTATTTTTATATTTTGGTTTTTCAAGACAGGGTTTCTCTGTGGTTTTGGAGCCTGTCCTGGAACTAGCTCTTGTAGACCAGGCTGGTCTCAAACTCACAGAGATCCGCCTGCTTCTGCCTCCCAAGTGCTGGGATTAAAGGCGTGCGCCACCACCGCCTGGCCTTCCATGTCCTTTTAATGTGGACTGCCACCTGAAGGTGTGGCTCAGATTTAGGGTAAGTCACCTCGCCTTAAATGATCCAACCAAGAAAATCCTTCATGGCTGTGCCCAGCTTCTTGGGTTTTAGTTGATTCCTAATGCATTCAAGTCGACAAGCAAGATTAGCCATCACAAGAGGGGTAGAGTCCATCATGGTAGGGAAGTCATGGCAACAGCCAGGGAAGGGACAGCAGAAGCAGGGAGCTTACTGATCACACTGCAACCACACTCAGGAAGCGGAAGGAGAGCACACTTTGTGCTTTTAATGCGTGTTCAAGCCATGAATCCCAGCGTCTAATTGCCTGGGTGAAGCTGGCTGGTTGAAATTCTGCAGCTATCATGCGCCATCTCTCGCTCCTGCTCTAGGTAAAGCTCTGGGGACGACAGCGACGGTCCCTGTTCCCTATGAGCAGATGCTTCAGGACAAGACAGCTGTGCTGGTGCGGGGCCTTCCGGAAGGCCTGGCCTTTCAGCACCCCGACAATTACAGTCCTGAAACCCTGAGGTGGATTCTGGAGAACAAAGCAGGGATTTCATTCGTCATAAACAGGTAATCTGCTCTGTGTCCTCTAACGGTTCACTCAAAGGTAAGCTGGCTCGCTTGAATCCAGTATGGAGGCACAGGCCTGCAATTCCAGTACCGGGAGACTGAGGCAGGAGAGTCACTTAGGCAAGCCTGGATTACAGTGAGTTCAAGGACAGCCTGGGATGCATACTAAAACCCCTCTCAAAAATAAATAAACAAGATTATCATGGTCTGAAGCTATAGCTGAGTCCTAGAGCTCTCATCTGGCATGTACCAGGTCCTGGGTTCTAGGCCCAGAATTGCAGCAGAGTGGGTTGTTCACTGTGTGTGACTGGTCTGCTTGTGTTCATGTTGGGTAATGGTGTTGGTTTTCTTGCAGACCTTTCCGAGGTGCAGAGAGCCAGCTGGGTGAGTAGCGGATTCTGATCCTCATGACTGTCCAGAACCACTGAACCCATCCGCTACTATGATGAGGATAATGCATGTTTTGATATTCTCCTTCATTTTACCACATCGAGGAGGCAACCTGTGCTTGGGGGTGGTGACCTCTTGATAGTAGATCTCTTACCTATGGGGTTGCCCAGAGAGGGTCTGAGTGTGTGGTTCAAGAGTAAAGCACCTGCCTAGAATTCCCCAATGCGCTGGTAGCCTGGCTAAGTGGTAGAGCACCTGCCTAGATCCATTAGTGAGGTTCTAGAGACATAGCTCAGTGGGAAAAATCTGATCCAGTATCCCCTAGTGAGGGGCTCAGGGTATGGGCTCATTGGTAGAGCCCCTGCCTAGAATCCCCAGTGAGGGGCTTGGGGCATGCCTCAGTAGGGGGTGCCTGTGTAACATGCATCAGACCCAGGATTCTCTCATCAACACTATAGAGAGAAACGATGACTCTCAAGAGCCAGGCCAGCACAGGAAGAAACAACAGCCGGGGTTCATCACAGCCTAGACTAGGGAGATTCTGTAGTGACACCCACCTGGTCTTCCAGAGGAGTGTGGGGACGTAGGGAGTCAGCTGCTGGTCTGAGTACCAGCTCTGCATGGATCAGGGGTTGATGGGTTTAAGGGTCAAGGATTCATTCCTTTGTCTCTGAAACTCAGGTCTAGGAGAAGTAATGATCTGTTAGCAAAGATCCAGGCAAGCAGTGGTGCTCTTAGAATATTAGCATCATCCATGGGGTTGGGATGGGGCTGGAACAGCTGATTGAAAACTTTCACAGTGATATGGCTCTCACAATAAGCAGGGGCTCATTGGGGTGGTGGACCACTGTTGTAGTCTCAGCACTGGGGAAGCTGAGGCAAGAGGTTCAGGAGGTAAGGCCAGCCTAAACTATGTAGCAAGTTCAAGTTCAGCTTAGACTGCATAGCGAGACCCTGCCTCAGTCGAGCGGTGGTAGTGCACCCCTTTGGTTCCATCACTCAGGAGGCAGAAGCAGGCAAATCTCTCTGAGTTTGAGGCCAAAAAGAACCTGCCTCAAAGAGACAAAAGTTTAAGAAATCAACAAGCAACGACTCATCAGGTTGGTTCCTATGAGATAACAAAGCTGTGTGGCGGAGTACCCTCAGACCTGTGGGAACCCAGATGTCCCCATCCCCTTGATTCACAGTAATGAATGTACCCACACACAAATACACACACGCCAAATACCTCTGCCAAAAGCATTGAGAAATCCACCCATCTATGGCTGGGCATAATATCAAGTGTCTTTATCCCAGCACTTGGAAGTCAGAGACAGGGCTATCTCTGAGTTCAAAGCCAGGCTGGTCCACCTAGTGAATCCTTAACCAGCCAAAGCTACATAGTAAGACCCTGTCTAAAAAAAAGAAAGAAAAGAAATGAAGAAATCCATCCACGTTATTTTCTTAAATTACCAGTTTTGAAATGTAACTGGAGCTGTGCCCCTAGTGGTTTACAAACTACGATGTCTAAAGGGGATGTCATGATTGACAGCACAGGCAGAGGAAGGAGTTACAGGGGTTGGGAACTGTGGTCCTCCTGTTCCTATGTACCTAACTGTGGTCCCCTTCTAGGCCACCTGTTTGTGGGATCTCTGTGAGGGCCTTGTGGTCCTCTGGCTCCTGTTAGAGAAGGGAGTTGGTGTCCAGTGTGGTAGTACACACTGTCATCCCAGCATTTGAGAGACTGAGTCAGGAGAGTGGGGAGTTCAAAACCAGCCTGGGCTACGTAGCAAAACCTTGTCTCAAAAAAATCTAAAGAAAGGACTGGAGAGCAGATCTCTGTGAGTTCGAGACCAGCCTGGTCTACAAGAGCTAGTTCCAGGACAGGCTCCAAAACCACAGAAAAGAAAGGACTGGAGAGACGCTCCAGTGGTTAATAACTCTTGCAGAAGGCAAGGGCACGGTTCTCAGCACCACACAGTGGCTTACCATGCCTATTACTCTAGCTCTATAGGATCCATGCCCGCTTCTAGCTTCCAAGGGCATCAGGCATGCATGTGATATACATGCATGCAGGCACCGGCAAATACACATAAAAAAGCAGAAATGAATAAATAAAACTGAAAATCCAAAGAAGAACCTTAGTGTGGTGGTTGAATGACAGGAGACCATGTGACTGTCACCCCAGAATAATTCATATTTTCTTATCGAACAACAGTCGCACATAGCAACTGACATGTAGTGCTTCCTCGGTGACACTGTTCTGTGCTTCCTCAGCCCGTGTGAGGACTCCAAAGTCCCTGGATGCCAGCCCCCTTCTGTACACTGCATTACTCCACTTAGAACACCCGACACCATGGACGAGTGGCAAGGGTTGGACTGGCCAGCATGATGACCAAGGACTGCCATCTTAGTGCTGGGGAGACTGGGGCAGGAGAAGAACAGGTTTGAGGCCTGTCTGGGCCTTAGAATGAGTTCCAGGCCAGCTCAAGCTACATGATGAGCCTTCATTACAAACCAAAAAAGAGCCAAGGTGATGGAACTCAGAAGTAGGGCACTTGCCTAGCGTGTACTCAGCCCTGCTCTGGGGTCAATCCTCAGCACCAAAAAAACAAAACAAACAAAAAAAAAACCTTAAAATCAATAAATTAGGAAAATAAAAAGTTCCAGTACAAATGAGGAAAGACATTTTAAAAGCAAGAAAGAGAGAAGAAAGCCTAGTGCTTTGGGGGTGGAAGAAGGAGGATGCGGAGCTCAGGGTTATCCTTAGTATCCAGGGTCTTTCAAGCCAGCCTGAGCTACCTATCTTCAAAAATAAATCCAACAATGAAACCCAAAAGGTATCAGTGTATTGCTAAGGGGATAATGGTGACACAGAAAGCCTCTTCATGTCCAGGACATTGGTTTTTCCCAGAATCCCCTTAGGCTGGGCTGGGAGCCTGGGGATTAGGAACCACTGGCTGTGGAGGGCCCAACTTCTCACTAAGCCTCACTGTGCCCATGAAGAAGCAGACAGCCGGTGTACTGACTCGCTCAGGAGACCTAGCTGGTGAGTGGCCAGGCTGAGGGTGACACCCACACTCCTCCTCACTCCAGCGAACCCCACCAGCTGCTCTAACAATCAGGGCTGTTTTGACCAGCTTTCTCCTCACGGGCATTCTGTGATGGCCTTGAGCTGAGAGGTCTCTGTTCCCTTTGCTTTCAAATGATGTATCCTTGAATGTGAGTCCTCCCACAGTGCTGAGAGCTAACGTGTACCTTATTGTTCCTGCACAGGTGGTCTTGGGATGCTGACAGATGCCGAGAGGCTGGCACTACCACCAAATGACAGGTAAAAAACAACAACAATAATAAATAAAACAGTAATTAATAAAGGCATAGAATGGGTTCAATTCTCAGCACCCACATGGGAGCTCACAGCTGTCTGTAACTTCATTCTAGGGGCTCTGACTCCCTCACATGGACATACCTGTAGGCAAAACACCAATGCACATAAAATAATAAATAAACTTTAAAAAGTAAAATAGAGACATAGGATGAACCAGGCGGTGGTGGCGCACGCCTTTAAACTCAGCACTTGGGAGGCAGAGGCAGATGGATCTGGAAGTTCAAGGCCAGCCTGGTCTATAGATCAAGTTCCAGGACAGCCTAGACTACATTGAGAAACCCTGTCTCGAAAAAACAAAATAAATAAATAATAAAAACATAGAACGAATAATGAACCAGAAATAGTGACAAAGCCTTGTGATCCCAGCATAGAGAAGGGAAGCAAGGCGATCAAGGGGTCAAGACCCTTGACTATGTAGTGAGTTTGAGGAGAGCCTGCATGAGACCATGTCTCAACCCCCCCCCCAAAAAAGTCAAGAATGGTTTTTTTTTTTTTAAATTGTTGGTGTTAATGTAGGTATGTATACCATTTGTGTGCCTGTGTGTGTGTGTGTGAGTGTGTGACACAAGAAACGGGGTTTCACTGTGTGACTCTGGCTCTCCTGGAGCTCACAGAGATCCCCCTGCTTCTGCCTCCCGAGTGCTGGAATTAAAGGTGTATGTCACCATGCCCAGCTCCACTCATTTTCTTGACCTGGATTCCCTTCTCCTTGCAGCTGTGGCCCCATCAGTGTGAAAACTGAACCCATGGAAGATTCTGGTAGGTATACTGGTATACTGATGCTTTGACCACCTAATGTTAGCAGGTTACCTTTTGATTGGCTACTTTTTATTTACTTTTATAAAAATGACTTATATCTTTTATAAGAATAGCTAAGGGGGCCGGGCGGTGGTGGCGCACACCTTTAATCCCAGCACTTGGGAGGCAGAGGCAGGCGGATCTCTGTGAGTTCAAGACCAGCCTGGTCTACAGAGCTAGTTCCAGGACAGGCTCCAAAACCACAGAGAAACCCTGTCTCGAAAAACAAAAACAAAAACAAAACAAAACAAAAAAAGAATAGCTAAGAGGGAGAGATGGCTCAGCTGTTAAGAGCACTCTTCCAGACCTCTTCCAGAGGTCAGGAGTTCAATTCCCAGCACCCACATGGTGGCTCACAACCACCTAGAATGAGATCTGGTGCCCTCTTCTGGCCTGCAGGGATATATGCAGGCAGAACACTGTATACATAATAAATAAGTAGATAGATAGATAGATAGATAGATAGATAGATAGATAGATAGATAGATAGATTTTTTTTTTTTTTGGATTTTCGAGACAGGGTTTCTCCATAGCTTTTGGTTCCTGTCCTGGAACTAGCTCTTGTAGACCAGGCTGGCCTCGAATTCACAGAGATCCACCTGCCTCTGCCTCCCGAGTGCTGGGATTAAAGGCGTGCGTCACCATTGCCCGACTAAGAGATAAGAATCTTAAAAAAAAAATAACTAAGGGGCTGGAGAGATAGCTCAGAGGTTAAGAGCACTGACTGCTCTTCCAGAGGTCCTGAGTTCAATTCCCAGCAACCACATGGTGGCTCACAGCATCTATAATGAGATCTGGTGCCCTCTTCTGGCATGCAAGCATACATGGAAGGAATGTTGTATACATAATAAATAAATAATTAAAAAAAAAACTAAACCCGGTGGTCATAGCGCACACCTTTAATCCCAGTCCTTGGAAGCAGAAGCAGGCAGATCTGTGTGAGTTCAAGGCCAGCCTGGTCTACAGAGTGAGTTCCAGAGCAGCCAGAGCTATTACACAGAGAAACCCTGTCTTGAACAAATAAAAAAAAGAATAAGTGATTAATCATAACTTGGACCATATTTGTAGAGTCCTAGGGAAGTACTACCTATCTGAAATGTTATCCCCAGCCATTGAGATGGCTCAGCAGGTAAAGACACTTGCCTGTTGACCTGAGTTCAAGCCCCAGGATGCACATCCTGTAAGAAGAGAGCCAGCGCCCACAAGCCATCCTCTGCCTGCCGCACACTGCACTCCATGGCACATGTATATACACGAATACATTACACTCATAGAAAAGTACACGAGTGAAGGTCAGGAGAGCTGGCTCAGCCATTAGGAGCACTTCCTGTTCTTCCAGGGAACCTGGGTTTGGTTCCCAACACCCAAATGGTGGCTCACACACATATATAACTCTGGTTCCAGAGGATCAGATGCCCTTTCAACCATCATGGGCACCAGGCATGCATGTGCACATGAAATAAAATAAATCCAGAAGAAAAAAATTACATAAACATAAAATAAAGTTTGTCTCCAAAAGAATCTTCAGTTTTGGATTTTGTCAGATTTGGAATTTTTTTTTTTCTGAGACAAAGTCTTGCAATATGGCACAGGCTTAAAATGTGGGATTATAGGGCTAGAGGGATGGCTCAGTTAAGAGCACCAGCTGCTCTTCCAGAGGTCCTGAGTTCAATTCCCAGCACCCACATGATGGCTAACAATGTTCTATAACAGTCGTTCCCTGGGATCCAGTGCCCTTTTCTGGTGTGCAGACATGCAGGGGAAAACGGCACATAACTAACTAAATAATACAGGATTGCAAGTGTGCACACCTTTGTGTTCTGGGGCCATAACAAAGCATTGGATGGCCTCTTCTGTCTCTCTCCAGCCGCTTCTTGATGCAGGGTCTCCCCCTAAACCCGAGGCTCACATTTTCTGGTCGAGGCTGGAAGCCTGCAAGACCCAGCAATCCTCCTGTCTCTGTTCCATTTGGAGCTGGGATAACAAGTGTGTGCGTGTAGGGGGGGTAACCTGGCCTGCTTTGTGGGTGCTGGGACTGAATTCAGTCCTCCTGAGTACACAACATATGCTCTTAGCTACCTGCCCGTACCTCCAGCCCCCACATAGCCTTGGGGAATTTGTTTTTGAAATTCTCTGACCATCCAAGACACAAGCCATCAACAGCTGAGACTAGAGAAGCGCCCATCACCAGTGTTGACCAGGAAAGAGTTGAGAGTTGAAAGCCACCGGGTTGGGACTGAGGTGCACACCCACAGCTCTGTTCTGCTCAGCTGTGACACTGGTTCATTTCCTCCTCTTGGCTTTCTCTTTTTTCCGGAGCTATTGCTAGAGTTGGTCCTGCATGTTCCCCACAGGGCCAGCGTTAAATACTTGTTCTCCACGGATGTACTGGGAGATGGTGGAACCTTTGCAGGTGGGAAGATTGGAAAGTCCTGAGGTCATTGGATGCATGCCTTCAATTTACTGACCTTCAATTTACTGTTAGCCAAAGAGGATTCTATTTTTAAGACTCAGTCCTTAAGACCAGACCCTTGCTGGCCTGGAACTTGTCATTCAGATGAGCCTCTGGAATGCTGGAATTAAAGGTGTGTGCCATGGTACCCTGCTTCCAAAGAGGATCTTAAACTTCTGATTCTGCTGGGGTGGCAGGCTTGTGCCAGCATTCCCACCAAGCCAGATGTTTCATTAGTTGGTGTGGTTACCTGAGCCCTCACTGTGGTCTCTTGTTCTCCCAGGAACTTCACCGAAGGCAGCAGCCGTTTTAGTGAAGACAGAGTCAGAGGATCCTAGCTACTGTCAGTGTGACGTGCAAGGTAATGCTGTCCCGGGCTCTTCACAACCGAAATGGTGGGCCCCACTCACCTCAGAGGTGATAAAGAGGAACAGAGGGGACAGGAAGATGGCTTAGTGGGCAAGACCACTTGCTATGCAACACGAGGACCTGAGCTCAGATCCCGGCACCCATGCAAAAAGCGTGGTGTGGCCACAGGCATCAGCCCTGGGGGGAGCAGAGACAGGAAGATCCCTAGGGCTTACTGACCTAGCCCCTTCTCAAGGGGATAAGGTAGAGACTGATAGAACAGGACACCGGATATCCTCCATCCTCTGTGTGTGCACATGCACACCTGTGCTCACACGCATGTGACTATACCACACACACACACACACATACCTACACATGTGTGAATATACCACACACATCCACACACGTGTGAATATACTACACACACCCATGTACAGATGTGAATATACCACACCCACCCACACATGTGTGTGAATATACCACACCCCTCACATACGCTTGTGAATATACCACACACGTGTGAATATACCACACACATCCACACATCTGTGAATATACCACACCCACCCAAATATACATGTAAATAGACCACACCCACACACATATGTAAATATACCACACACACCCACACACATGTGGGAATATACCACATACACCCAAATGCATGGGAATATACCACACCACAAAAAGAGGAACACAAATGTATATGTGTTGACCTACACTAACAAAAATTGTCTTTTTAATTATTGGATGGATTGAATTTATCTTCAATCCAGTGGAGCATTTGTGGGGCACACCTATAATTCCAGCTCTCAGAAGGCGAACGCAGGAGAATCACAAATTCAAGGTTATTCTTTTTTTTTTTTAATTATTTATATTTTATGTACGAGTACACTGCATGTACACCTGCAGGCCAAAAGAAGGCGCCAGATCTCATTACAGATGGTTGTGAGCCACCATGTGGGTGCTGGGAATTGAACTCAGATCCTCTGGAAGAGCAGCCAGTGCTCTCAACTGTTAAGTCATCTCTCCAGCCCCCCTCAAGGCTATCCTTGACTAGATAGCAAGTTCGAGTCCACACTACATGAGACCCTATCTCAAAAATGAAGAAAATCAGGCTCGAGAGATGACTCAGTGCCTAAGAATTCTCATTGGCTGCTCTTCCAGAGGAACTGAGTTTAATTCCCAGGCCCCACGTTGTTGGGGGGAGCTGTGGGCTGTGTTCCTGCCGCCCCAGCTCCTGGTCGCCTAGCTAGCTTATGCTCCAAAATAACAACACACAAACTGTATTCTTTTAAACACTGCTTGGCCCATTAGCTCTAGCCCTTACTGGCTAATTCTCATATCCCGATCAACCCATCTCTAATAATCTATGTAGCACCAGTCTTACCGGGAAAGATTCAGCATGTCTGACCTGGCAGCTTGCTTCATCACGTCTGTCTCTGAGAGGAGCTACCTTGCATCTGAGCTCACTTCCTCTTCCTCCCAGCATTCTGTTCTGTTTACTCCACCCACCTATGTTCTAACCTATGAGGGCCAAGCAGTTTCTTTATTACTTAACTAATGAAATCAACAGATTGATATGACACTCCCACATCAACATGTGACAGCTCACAACTGTCTGTAACTCCACTTCAGGAGAGCTGACACCCTCACATAGACATACATGCAGGCAAAACCCCAATACATAAATAATTTAAAAAAAAATAAGAAAAGGGACAGTGGTGGCTCACGCCTGTAATCCTAGTGCTTGGAAAGGAGAGGCAGGTGGATCTGAGTTCAAGACCAGCCTGGTTCCAGGACAGCCAGGGCTCCACAGAGAAATCCTGTCTTGAAAAACAAAGCAGCAACAACAAAAATTTAAGAAAAGCTTCTCAAAATCCTGAGTGCAATTGTGGATTGATCAGATAATGCAATTCATTGAGCGAGGTCAGCAGTTTGTAAAGGACCCAATTCAGCTGGTTAAAAGATACACCAACCCTCACAGAAAAGAATTCCAGGGCCTGGAGATGGCTCAGCAGTTAAAGGCACTGAGCACTGTACACTCTTCCAGAGGACCTGGGTTCACTTCCCCCCACCCACATGGTGGTTCACATTCATCTGTAACTGTGGTCCTATGGGATCTGATGCCCTTTTCTGCTCTACAGATGTACTTGCAGACAAAGCCCCATAGACATTAAATGGGGTTTAACATGGGATATAATAAATAATTCCAGAAGATTGCTGTGGGCACAGCAATAGGATTTTCTGTAATGAGATTCACTGGCTTCCTTGTGACACTGGGCCACACGCCTCTAACTAACCCTGTTGTGGGTGGCTGAGTGCATCCTCATATGGAAACTAGTGAACAGGTGAGGCGTGAGAAGCCCGTGACGTGCAGATTTGCCTGTAGGCCTTGCGTCCTCTCCTGCCCTCCTCCTAAGATAGTTTCAAAAATAAGCAGTTTTTCATAACAGCAACAACAAAAATAGAGGATCCGTGGGTAAAGTGCCTACTGCCCAGCCTGCATGCACCTACGTGTTCTAAGCAGAGAACCAAACCTACAAGTTGACCTCCGACCTTCATACATGTACTATGGCTCGCACTCCTACACGTTTGCATACACATAATAGATAAATTAATGTAAAATACGTTAGATGATGATGATGATGGGCTTTCTGAGACAGGATTTCTCTGTGTGTAACCCTGGCCAACCTGGAACTCTCTCTGTAGACCAGTCTGGCTCGAACTCACAGAGATCCACCTGCTTCTGCCTCCTGAGTGCTGGGATTAAAGGAGTCCACCACCATCCATCATAAAAATAAATTTTTAAAAGATGTGTTCATTTCTTTGTTCATGTGTACGGTGTTCTGCCTGCAAACCAGAAGAGGGCACTAGACTTCGTTATAGATGGTTATAAGCCACCATGTGGTTGCTGGGAATTGAACTCAGGTCCTCTGGAAGAGCAGGCAGTGCTCTTAACCTCTGAGCCATCTATCTTTCCAGCTCCCAAAATAATTGTTTTTTCAAAATAATTTTTTTAAAGATTTATTTATTTATTTTGGATACAGTGTTCTATATGCATGGATGCCACCAGACCAGAAGAGTGCACCAGATCTCATTATAGATGGTTGTGTGCCACCATGTGGTTGCTGGGAATTGAACTCAGGACCTCTGGAAGAGCAGGCAGTGCTCTTAACCTCTGAGCCATCTCTCCAGCCCCCCAAAATAATTTTTTAAGATAGGAAAAAATAGGATTTTGGTAGTGATGTAATTGTTTTGGGATCACCCATGCTTCTGTAACTCCTCCTTTTTATTGTATTTTATTTTGTTTGTTTGAGATAGGGTCTCACGTAGCCCAGGTTGGCCCCAAACTTACTTTGACCTAGAGGATGATAATGAACTCCTGATCCTTCTGACTCTACCTCCTGAGTGCTGGGATTATAAGTGGGCACCACTCCCAGTTTCCTGTGGTGCTGGGGTGGACACAGGACTTCTGCACACTAGGAAGTGTAGAAGGAGCTGCGGGCAGGCCTGCTTTTCATCCTGCCCAGCTCCCGCACGGCTAGCTTATGCTCTGAAATAACAACACAAAAACTGTATTCATTTAAACACTGCCTGGCCCATTAGCTCTAGTCTCTTACTGGCTAACTCTCATATCTTGCTTTAACCCATATCTAATAATCTGTGTAGCACCACGAGGTGGTGTCTTACCAGGAAGATTCTAGTGTAGGTCCATCTTGGGCTGGAGCTTCATGGCATCTGACTCAGAGAGGAGAGGCATGGTGATTGCCTCACTTCCTCCCAGCATTCTGTTCTGTCTCCTCCACCCACCTAAGGGCTGGCCTATCAAATGGGCCAAGGCAGTTTATTTATTAACCAATGAAATCAACAGATTGACATATGATCTTCCCACATCAAGGAAGCCCTCTGCCTGCCGAGCTCACCAGTTTCACGTGGTGCTGGGGTGGACACAAGGATTTCTGCACACTAGGAAGTCCTCTGCCTGCCGAGTGCACCCCAATCTTTGAAATGTTTCATTCAGCAACTTCTGTGTTTTGTTCTAAATGTTATATCACATTTTTATTTATTGGCGGGAAAAAAAGGGAAGTGCCATCGTGCTTGAGCGGAGATCAGAGGTCAGTTTTCAGGAGTTAGCTCCCCCTTTCATAATATGGGTCCCAGGAATCAAACTCAGGTCGTCAGGCTTGGCTGCAAAGCGCCTTTACCTGCTGAGCCGTCTCCGCGGTCTCCACGGCCCCGGCGATGTCTGAAGGAGCTGCATTTCTCACTGAACTGTAGGCTGCTTCTTCTCCTTTCAGGAAATGAGCATTCTTCCACCAGCAGTGAAGTCAGAGGAATGGAGTTGCCGTCTGCAGGTCAGCAAACAGAGCATCTCTCCCTTAACCATGTGGGAAATAAAGAAAGTGCCTTCCTGGCATGCCTGTCCTAGGAAGCAGCAGTAAGGGCTGTGTGCTCTCCCAGTGCCCGGTCCATAAGTGGGAACCAGTGCCGCCCGTGGCCTTACTACAGCCCTAGGCCTTTGTGTGTTGACTGAGGCTCTAGATAGCCCAGGTTAGAGCTCACCATGTAGCCACTGGCCTCAACCCTGCATCAGTCCTGTCCACCTCTGAGTCTGGGAGGAGGGTTCGAAAGCCTTTTTTTGTTCCCCGAGACAGGGTTCCTCTGCTTATCTCTGGCTCATCTCAGTAGGGGGTAGGAGGGTGCTACGCAACCATTAGGGAGGTGAATCTACATGAGTTCTAGGCAAGTGTGGTCTACAAAGTGAGTTCAGGACACCCAGGGCTCTACAGAAAAACCCTGCCCCTCAACAAATAAATAGATTAGATAGATAGATAGATAGATAGATAGATAGATAGATAGATAGATAGATAACACAAAAACAACCAAACAAAAACAAAAAAAACAACTGAGTCATATCTCCATCAGCCCCTCCCCACCCCAAAGTAATCCGTTACAAAATTAAGAAGCACTGTGACCGTGTGAAATCCTGCCGTACTAAGCCGAGGACTCAATGTCCGTGGATGTGAGCAGCTCTATATTGTTTGATAATACTCCGTGTCCATGGATGTGAGCAGCAGTATATTGTTTGATAATATTCCGTGTCCGTGGATGTGAGCAGCTCTATATTGTTTGATAATATTCCGTGTCCGTGGATGTGAGCAGCTGTATATTGTTTGATAATATTCCGTGTCCGTGGATGTGAGCAGCAGTATATTGTTTGATAATATTCCGTGTCCGTGGATGTGAGCAGCTGTATATTGTTTGATAATATTCCGTGTCCGTGGATGTGAGCAGCTGTATATTGTTTGATAATATTCCGTGTCCGTGGATGTGAACAGCAGTATATTGTTTGATAGTATTCCGTGTCCGTGGATGTGAGCAGCTGTATATTGTTTGATAATATTCCGTGTCCGTGGATGTGAGCAGCTGTATATTGTTTGATAATATTCCGTGTCCGTGGATGTGAGCAGCTGTATATTGTTTGATAATACTCTGTGTCTGTGGATGTGAGCAGCTGTATGCTGTGTAATAACACTGTATCCATGGATTTGAAGAGTTTGATATTGTTTAGTAATCTGTGGGAGTTTCTATCTCCCCTCATCCTTAATAGTGGAATCCCATATGAATTCATAATGTTTACGTTTGTGGAGACTAGGTCTGATGTAGTCTAGACTAGCCACAGACTTCCTTGTGTCACTAAGGATGACCTTCAACTTCTGATCCTTCTGCACTTCGAGGGATGGAACCCAGGGCTTGGTGCATGGTAGGCAAGCTCTCTACTAACTGAGCCAAGTCCCCTGTCCAGAGATTGCCCATCAGTGCCTGATGATTACCTCTGACAAAATCAAAATTCACTGTGTGTTTAGTATGTACAAAACATAATTAAAAAAATAAAATGTCAAGGCTAGAGGCTGGAGGGATGGCTCAGCAATTACAACCCTTGCTGATCTCCCAGAGGACCTGGTTCATTTCCCAACACACTCACAACTGCTTACAGCTGTGATTCCAGTTCTAGGAGACCTGACATCTTCTGACCTCTGCATGAATTGCACACACATATGTATATAGAAGCATGCAAGCGAACACTCATACACATAAAACAAATCTTTTTATAAATTCTAGAATGAGGCCAGCTGAGCTGCAGAGTGAGTCCTTGCTTCAAAACAAAACAAAACCCCAGGGTTGAGGACAGATTTGGGTGAGGGATGGGATGGGAACAGTAAACTGTTGGAACCTGAGATTACTTAATAATGAATGTCATTTTAGACTTTTTCTTTTCAAGAGTCCACTCCACTGGTCTCTTCAGAAACAGATGAGGATCCTAAGGCCGATGTGAAAATGGAAGGTGAGTTCCCTAAAAGCACTGTGATTGTCACATGGTCAGAGTGGCTTTCACTGTTTCTGAAATGATTTGTGTAGGATAGTAACTGAAGCCAGAGTGTGTGCTCACGTTCATGTGTGTGTGTTGGGTGCTGTGGTGAAGCCAGAGTGTGTGCTCACGTTCATGTGTGTGTTGGGTGCTGTGGTGGTTTAAATGAGAATGGCCCCACAGACTCATGTGTTTGAATACTTGGTCCCCAGTTGGTGGAATTGTTTAGGAAGGTTTAGGAGGTGTGGCCTTGGTGGTGGAGGTGTGGCCCTGGGGGTGAGCTTTGAAGTTTCAAAAGTCCACACCATTCCAATTCTGTCTGCCTCGTGCTTGTGGATCAAGATGTGAGCTCCAGCTCCAGCACCATGCCTGCCTGCGGCCACGCTCCCTGTCGTGGTCATGGACTCTAACCCTCTGAAACCATAAACTCAATAAACTCTTTCTTCTATAAGTTACCTTGGCAACAGCGTCTCATCACGACAACAGAAAATGAGCCGAGACAGATCCCATGCCATAGTGCATGTGGCTGTCGGGACAACTGCGGAGCTACTTCTCTTCTTCCGCTTTCATGTGGGTTCTGGGGACCGGACTCAGGTCACCTGCCTTGCAGAAAAAGTACCTTTATCCACTGCGCCATCTCTGGCCCCCAGATATGAATGATTAATAGTTAGAATTAACGCTTGTGGGCTTGGTTTGTGGGGGGGTCACTGTGTGGTGTCCTCACCCTCCATTTGTGAAAAACTAGCAAGAGCAGTTGGAGCCCTTGGCCCTGGTAGTTTGACCTTTACAACAAGAATAAAAAATGTAGTGAAGGGGCTGGAGAGATGGCTCAGAGGTTAGGAGCACTGCCAAAGGTCCTGAGTTCAATTCCCAGCAACCACATGGTGGCTCACAACCATCTGTAATGAGGTCTGGTGCCCTCTTCTGGCCTGCAGGCATACACACAGGCAGAATATTGTATACATAATAAATAAATAAACATTTTTAAAAATGTAGTGATGGCAGCTGTCTCCTTAAGGGGTGAGCCTCAAGAATCAGTCATTTCTGAAAATTTCACCATGTGTGTCATCAAGCAGAGGGGGGCTAGCCTGGCACTCGCTCAGAAGGTCCTGGACAGGGCTGTGGTGCTGGAGAAACTTGCACGTGTGGCTGTTCTGGGGCTTTTTCCACACCAGCTCTGATTGCGGAGCTGGAACACAGGAAAGGAACAGTGTTCTCTCAGTCAAAGGAAGCCTTAAGCAGTGGGGTCTCAGGTTTTGCAGGGTGCCTCTAAAAATGAAGAAAATATATTCTCCCAGCCTAAGAACAGCACATGCAAAGAAAGCGAGGGTCCCTCCAAGTCAGCTGTGCGAAGACAGGAAGAAAGGTTAATTCCCGTCCTTAAATGTCGGTTTGCCAAGGAAGGCGATTCAGGAGTCAAGTTAAATACTGTCGTGTCTTTTTCTGCGGCCATGTGTATTTCCACAGATGTAGTGTTTTCAGCTCTTTAAAGTTGTTCATTTTGATGCACAAAATAAGTAAACAAATGCAGGTGGAGTGGCGGGAGCGTCAGGTGAGAGGAAGGTAAAGCCCCTCGCTCCTGGCCATCCCGTTAAACTGCACAGTGCAGTGCCAGTCCCTGCCATCCACCTGGCATGCTAGTACTGTCACAGTGCTGCAACAGAATGTCTGCCTAAAGGGACTGCAGAGATGGCTCAGAGTTAGGAGTGTGCGTTGATCTTCCAGAGATCCATGTCCAGTGACTCACAACTGCCTGTAAGTCCAGCTTCAGGGCTCTGATGCCCTCTTTGACCTCCACTGTATTCAGCTGCGCAAATTCCAGCATAGACGCACGCTCATACACAGAAACAGATCCCAGCATAGACGCACGCTCATACACAGAAACAGATCCCAGCATAGACGCACGCTCATACACAGAAACAGATCCCAGCATAGACGCACGCTCATACACAGAAACAGATCCCAGCATAGACGCACGCTCATACACAGAAACAGATCCCAGCATAGACGCACGCTCATACACAGAAACAGATCCCAGCATAGACGCACGCTCATACACAGAAACAGATCCCAGCATAGACGCACGCTCATACACAGAAACAGATCCCAGCATAGACGCACGCTCATACACAGAAACAGATCCCAGCATAGACGCACGCTCATACACAGAAACAGATCCCAGCATAGACGCACGCTCATACACAGAAACAGATCCCAGCATAGACGCACGCTCATACACAGAAACAGATCCCAGCATAGACGCACGCTCATACACAGAAGCAGATCCCAGCATAGACGCACGCTCATACACAGAAGCAGATCCCAGCATAGACGCACGCTCATACACAGAAGCAGATCCCAGCATAGACGCACGCTCATACACAGAAGCAGATCCCAGCATAGACGCACGCTCATACACAGAAGCAGATCCCAGCATAGACGCACGCTCATACACAGAAGCAGATCCCAGCATAGACGCACGCTCATACACAGAAGCAGATCCCAGCATAGACGCACGCTCATACACAGAAGCAGATCCCAGCATAGACGCACGCTCATACACAGAAGCAGATCCCAGCATAGACGCACGCTCATACACAGAAACAGATCCCAGCATAGACGCACGCTCATACACATAAACAGATCCCAGCATAGACGCACGCTCATACACTTAAACAGATCCCAGCATAGACACATGCTCATACACATAAATAAACATATTCTTTTTAAGAAAACCAACAATTTAAAGGCAGAAGTGTATCTTGTAACTCACAGTTTGAGGGGATACAGTCTTTCATGGTACAGAAGGCACAACAGCCAGAGCCTCAGGCAGCTGCTCATGTGCCATCCACAGTCAGGAAGCAGAGAGAGATGGATGCTGGTGCTCAGTTCACTTTCTCCTTTTGATTTATTCTGAGCCCCTAGCCCATGCCATGGGGTGGAGCCCCAGCATCAGGGTGGACCTTCCCCCAGCTACAGCCCTGGAAGTACCCTCTGAGACCTTCAGGGTCAGCCATCCCTCCACCACCCCACCCTGCTGCTCACTGTTCTGGGGTATAAAACATCCAGTCTGTACTTCTCATCCAACAACAGGTAGTTTTTAGAGACTTGCTGGTCCTCTGCTCATCCTAACTCTTCTCTCTTAAGGAAATCTGTCCAACATTGTAAACTCTGCAGCGGGCGTTGAAGATCTTAGGATCGTACAGGTGACAGTTCCAGGTAGGACAGTCATTTACTCTCATCATTTGTATCATATTTCTTTTCTTTTCTGGTTTTGAGACCAGGATTCTCTGTGTAACAACTCTGGCTGTTCTGGAACTCGCTTTGTAAACCAGGCTGGCCTCAAACTCAAAGAGATTCACCTGCCTTTGCCTCCCAAATTTTGGGATTAAATATTTTTCTTTTTGTAAAGATTGTTTTTGTTTAATTGTGTGTGTGTGTGCGCGCGCGCGAGCCATGCCTGAGGATGCCAGTAGAGGGCCTTGGATCTTGTGAAGCTGGAATTGCAGGCAGTTGTGAGCTGCCTTGTATGGGTGCTGGGAACTGAACCCAGCAAATGCTCTTTAACCACCAAGCCACCTCTCCAGCCCTGTGTTACAGTCTTCAATTTTTTCTTTCTTTTTTTTTTTTTTAATTTTCGAGACAGGGTTTCTCTGTAGCTTTTGGTTCCTGTCCTGGAACTAGCTCTTGTAGACCAGGCTGGCCTCGAACTCACAGAGATCCGCCTGCCTCTGCCTCCCGAGTGCTGGGATTAAAGGCATGCACCACCACCGCCCGGTTTACAGTCTTCATTTTGTCTTGGCAGTTTTCTAACATGTATTAGTCTCATGGTGCTGTGTTTCCTCCTGGTTTACTATAACTAAAGAGTGAGAATTTGTGAGCGTCTAGGACTCTGCAGGTGCCACACACCAAATCTCAGACTCACATCAGCCAAGCCCAGGTTCTACCTAGAAAATCTGTTCCTACAGTCAGCTTCATGATCCCAGGCAGTCAGAACTGGTGTCTGGTCATTTAAATCATCATTTCTCCATGTGTATATAAGCTCTGTCTGGGACCTCGGTAAACAGTCTAGTTACATGGTTACTCCAAAGTGGGAAACTGAGCTGGGGGAGGGGGCAGTATCTAGTTACATTTAATTTACTGTGTGTGTGTGTTAGTACATATTTTTTATTTTATGTGTAGTGTCTGGGCCTGAGTATGTGTGTGTGTGTATCACATGTATGTAAGAGCCCATGAGATTGGATAAAGATGTCAGATCCCCCAGGAATTGGAGTCACAGGAGGCTACCAGCCACCATGTGGGTACTGGAAACTCAACCTGGATCCTCTGCAAGAGCAGTGAGCACTCTTAACCCCTGAGTCTTCTCCAGCCCCATTCCCAGAATTGGTTTAATACACAGTTTTATACTTCTTGACTTTTGAGCCACACAACTGTTTTAGTTACTCAGAAATAAAATTAGGGCTGATGAGATTGCTCAGCAGGTAAAAGTACTTGCCACCAAGCCTGACCAATAACCATCTAAGTTCCTCCCCAGGACCCACATGGTAGAAGGAGGGATCCTCTGCTCTCCACATGTTACCCCCTCCCAATAGTTAAAATGAGAAGTTTTGAGTATTTTGTTTATTTATGTATTTACTTATTTTTGGAGACAGGCTGTGTTGTGTGTCTCTGGCTGTTCTGGAGCTCACTATGTAGACTAGGGTGGCCTTGAACTCTTTTTTTTTTTTCTTTTTGAGACAGGGTCTCAAGACTCAGGCTGTTTTGAACTCACAGTGCTCCACCTGCCTCTGCCTCCTGATTTTTGGGAATAAAGGCACGTACCACCACACCTGACATAAAGATTCTATTTATTTTTGATATGTCTTTATTTATTTGTTTTCCATGTATGAGTTTCGCCTGTGTGCATGCATGTACACCACGTGCTTGCCTGTTGCCCGTGGAGTTCAGATGAGGGTAGGAATGGTTGTGACCACCATGTGGGTGCTGGGAAAGGAACCAGGTCCTCTGAAGAGCAACACTGTTCTAGTTGCTGCGTCTCCTCCCTTGCCACTCTCTGCCCACTCCCACCCACCACCTTTTAAAATTATTTTTTTATTTTTATTTGTGTTCTAGTTTTTCTCTTTTTTTCTTTTTTTGTTTGTTGTTGTTGTTTTGAGACAGGGTTTCTCTGTATAGTTTTGGAGCCTGTTCTGGCACTGGCTCTATAGATATGTAGATCACACTGGGCTTGAACTCACAGAGATCCACCTGCCTCTGCCTCCCAAATGCTGGGATTAAAGGTGTGCGCCACCACTGCCCAGCTATGTTCTGGTTTTTCAAGACAGGTTTTCTCTATGTGGGCCTGACTGTCCTGGAACTCACTCTGTAGACCAGGCTGACCTCAAGATCACAAAGATCTGCCTGCTTCTTCCTCCCACGTGCTAAGATTAAAGGGTGGCTACCACACCAATTTTTTTTTGTTTAAAATAAGACCCAGGCATGGCGGGGCATACCTTTAATCCCAGCACGCAGAAAGCAGAGGCACGCAGATCTCGAATGCAAGACCAACCTGGTCTACAGCTTGTAGCAAAGGCTACAAAGAAAGACTCTGTCTGGGGGAAAAAAATCCACAAAACTTTAATTAAAGTAATATATTTTGAAGTATTGAAAATATCCCCTTCTAGTCCCAGCATCATTTATTCTTCTTTTGTCATCTGGTTGCGTGGTCTGAGATCCATGCCACGGCATTGAGGGCAGTGGTCTCGTGCAGCTTGACGGCTCCTAAACGTAGCATGAGCAGGGACCGGAGATGGCCCAAGGCTGAGAGGGACGGATTCCTGCTCTTGCAGAGGACCTGGGTTTGTTTCCCATGCCACATCTGCTCCAGGGGATCCCCTATCCTCATCAAAGGGCTCTTGCATGCATGTGGCATACACAGAAATACAAATACATTTTTAACAGTAATATGGGGTATATTTCTATAGGGCTGTCATTCGGAAAATGATCATCTGTGATGGCTTCCATTTTGTGGATTTCCCAAACGCTTAGTTATTGTGCTCAGGTGATTTGGGTGTGATCAGGGTTTCTGTTGCTGTGAAGAGACACCATGACCACGGCAACTCTTACAGAGGAAGACTTTTAATTGGGGCTGGCTTACAGTTTTAGAGGTTTAGTCCATTATCATCATGGCGGGGTGCAGGCCCATGTGGTGCTGGAGAAGTTGCTGAGAGTTCTACATCTTGATCCACAGGCAGCAAAAGGAGACTGTGTACCATACTAGGCATAATTTGAGCACATGAGACCTCAAAGCCCGCCCCCACAGTGGCACACTTCCTCCAACAAGGCCACACCTCCTAATAGTGCCACTCCCTATGGGCCAAGCATTCAAACACATGAGCCTCTGGGGTCCATACCTATTCACACCACCACAGCAGGTAAAGCGCCAACAGGCATTTCTGCTAATACCTGTCTTAGAGGGAAAAAAAACGTATGAATGAGCCTGGTTTGCTTCTCCAAATTTTTTTTAGATAATGAGGAGAGGCTGTCCGGCATTGAGAAAATTAAGCAGCTTCGAGAACAGGTGAACTACCTCTTCAGCAGAAAATTTGGTAAGCTTCTGTCTTGTTATACATCCAAAATGTATGTATTTGTTAAATTATGTGTGTGGGGTATGTACATGCAAGTGCAGTGTCTCTAGAGGCCAGAAGAGGGCGCCAGATCCCTCGGAACTGGAGTTACAGGCAGTTGCTACCCATCCCGTAGTACTGGGGATCAAACTCAGCCCTGTGGAAGAGCCGCAAGTGCTCTTAACTGCTGAGTCATCTTTGCTGTTCTACAGCCCCCAGATTTGTAAACTCTGCCCCCCACCCATTTGAAGCACTGAACATGGAAGTACTCTAGGCCTGTTCTAGTCTCTGACCAGAATACCTTTTCTTTTCACTTGTTTTTGAGACAGGACGTGGCTAGATAGCCTAGCCTGGCCTTGAACTCACTCAGGACATGCTTGCATTGCCCTTGGAAAGTGCCAGAGGTACAGGCCTGTGCCGTTCGCAGGTATTCCCAAAGTCTCCGTAGAGTAAGCAGTCTGCGCTTTCGGCCTCCTGCGCTTTCGGCCTGTGTTACGAGGCTCAGCTCAGTCGTTGTTGAGTTTGGAGGCAGCTTGTCACTTACGTCACCCTAGCTGACTCCTGACAGACTCCATTGATCTTACTCCTCAACCACTCAAGCAGCAGGGATTGTGTGTGTGTGCCTCTAGGTCCAGCTCAGATGTTGACATTAAAGACCAAGCATGGACAGCCAGGCATGTAATCCAAGCACTTAAGAGGTCGAGGCAGGACGATTGCTATGAAGTCAAGTCTAGTCTGGGCTATCATAGACCCTGACTCAAAAGAAAAAAAAAAAAAAGACCAAGAACAAAAAGCAGAGTTTTGGAAAAGTAAACCCCAAAGTCACCCAGTTTATACCCCACCTCTCATTACAGGGGAGGCCATAGGAGTGGACTTCCCTGTGAAGGTTCCCTACAGGAAAATCACCTTTAATCCCGGCTGCGTGGTGATTGACGGCATGCCCCCAGGAGTGGTGTTCAAAGCCCCCGGGTACCTGGAGATTAGCTCCATGAGGAGGATCCTGGATGCGGCCGATTTCATCAAGTTCACTGTCGTCAGGTGAGCGCGTCCCAGCTCCACGTGAGAACGCAGCTGGACACGGGCAGCTGCCGAGTGCACGAACTCGGTCAGGAGACAAGCCGTGGGGAGCCGAGATGTCCCAAGGCTTTCCCTCTCTTCCGCTTTGGCAGAGCTGTGTATCTACTCCGGTTCCTTGTATTATTTTTTTATTGCAGTTATTTACGAGGGGCTTGTCATGGCACGTGTGTGAGGGCAGCTTGCGGAAATCAGTTCTTTCCTTCCCCCATGTGGGCCATGATTGAACTCAGTCAGGTCTCAGGCTTGGCAGCAAGCGTCTTGCTGACCATCGTGGGCAGCGCCCGTTGGCCTGACTTCCGACTTTGCCTAGCATTGTGCTGATCCCACCGAAAGTGTGGAGACGCAGCTCGCTGGGCAGAATGAAAACGAGCCACCCCCCCTCTCTCCTGTGTCTCCCCGCAGACCCCTTCCTGGACTCGAACTTAGTAATGGTGAGTACTCTACGAAGTAAGAACATTGTGGGACGTGGTGCTTTCGGGAGTGTCTTGGTGGGCACTTGGGACAGAGTCCCATGTCTGCAGCCTGGAGTCTTCCAGTGGTGCGCATGGACATTCAAGTGTGCTTGTTGTGTTTGTTTTGTTGTGGGGCTGGAGATGACACCCAGGGTCTCCCACATGCCAGGCAAGCACCCTGCCTTTGATCTCCATCCACAGCCCTGGTTTACATTTCTCTTTGGTTACATTTTGTTTGGTTGCTGTTCGTTATTGTTTGAGACAGTCTCAGTGTGTAGCTCTGCTGGCCTGGAAACTCCCGGAAGATCCACCTGCCTCTGCTTCCTGCTTCTGGGTACAGGGATTATAGGTGTGCACCACCACACCCAGCTGTTAGGTGTTGAGAGACAGCTCATTCCTGCAAGTCCCAGACTAGCCTAGAACTCATTGTGTAGTTCAGACTGGCTTCAGACTCACAGCAATCCTCCTGCTTCCACCTCCCAAGTGCTAGATTCATGCCTGGTTTTATGTGGTGTTGGATATCAGAGCCAGGGCTTCAAGCATAGCCAGCAAGTGCTCTGTCACACCCTGGCCCCAACTACGATTCTTTCTTTCTTTCTTTCTTTCTTTCTTTCTTTCTTTCTTTCTTTCTTTCTTTTTTCTTTTTTTTTTTTTTTTTTTTTTTTTGATTTTTCAAGACAGGTTTCTTTGTGTAGCCCTGACTGTCCTGGTACTCACGCTGAGAGATCATAGACCAGGCTGACCTCGAACTCACTGAGATCCACCTGCCTCTGCCTCCCAAGTGCTAAGATTAAAGGCGTGCGCCAGTATGGCCACTACACCTGGTTGTTCCACTTACCTTTGTTTATTTTTTATTTTTTAGTTTTTTTTTTCTTTTTCTTTTTTTAGACAAGGTTTCTCTGCGTAGCTTTGGAGCCTGTCCTGGAGCTCTCTATGTAGACCAGGCTGGCCTCAAACTCACAGAAATCGCCTGCCTCTGCCTCCCGAGTGCTAGGATTAGAGACATGCACCACCACCGCCCGGCCTTACCCTGGGTCTTTTGAGATGGACAGCAGGTTAAGTCATATATCGCCTCTGCTTGATCCCTATTTTAATATTTCAAATCTCTCTTGGGAAGTTAGGTAAGGTGGCACACAGCTGTCATCTCAGTACCCAGGAAACTGAGGTAAGAGTCCTGTTAGGAGTTCAAGGCCAGCCTGAGCTACAGATTAGGGGGCTGGAGAGATGGCTCAGTGGTTAAGATCATTGCCTGCTCTTCCAAAGGTCCTGAGTTCAATTCCCAGCAACCACATGGTGGCTCACAACCATCTGTAAAGAGGTCTGGCGCCCTCTTCTGGTCTTCAGGCATACACACAGACAGAATATTGTATACATAATAAATAAATAAATATTAAAAAAAAAAAAACAGAGAAAGAAAGCCAGGTATTGTGGCGCAGGCCTTTAGTCCTAGCACTCAGGAGGCAGAGGCAGGCGGATCTCTTCTCTCCGAGTTTGAGGCCATCCTGGTCTACAGAGTGACTTCCAGGACAGCCAGGGCTATGTGGAGAGATTCAGAGAGAGGCTGGGTATAGTAGCACGTGCCAATAATCTCACATTCAGGAAGTGGAAGCAAGAGGATCAGAATTCGAGGTCTCCTACCTAGTTCTTGGCTGCCTAGTGCGTTTGAGGCCAGCTGAGGAGGTATCAGGATACCCTCTCTCAAAAATACAAGAAAACGGGGTAAGGGATAGGGAGTTGTGAAATCACCTTTCCTTGTCTCTGTAAAGTGGGAAAACGGAAGATAGACCAGGAGGGCCGAGTGTTTCAAGAAAAGTGGGAGCGAGCATATTTCTTCGTGGAGGTGCAGAACATCCCCACGTGTCTGATCTGCAAGCAAAGCGTGTCAGTGTCCAAGGAATACAACCTGCGTCGCCACTACCAGACCAACCACAGCCGGCACTATGACCAGTACTCGGGGCAGGCGCGGGATGAGAAGCTGCAAGAACTGAAAGCGGGGCTGCAGAAGTACCTCGTGGGGGCCTCAGACATCGTGTGCCCCGAGCAAGCATTCTCCAACACAAGTCCACCTGTGAACCCCGTGGCACCGCCCGTGGAAGACCTGGCTGGGAACATATGGAAGACTGTCCGACAGAAGATCCGGTCATTTGTGGCGTACTCCATTGCCATCGATGAGATCACAGATATCAACGACACCACCCAGCTGGCCATCTTCATCCGCGGCGTAGATGACAACTTCGACGTGGCCGAGGAGCTTTTGGACACTGTGCCCATGACAGGCGCCAAATCTGGGAATGAGATACTTCTCTGCGTAGAGAATAGTCTCAAGAAGTTCAGTATCGACTGGTCCAAGCTGGTGAGCGTTGCCTCCACTGGCACCCCGGCCATGGTGGATGCCAACAGTGGGCTGGTGACGAAGCTCAGAGCCAGGGCGGCCTCATGTTGCAAGGGAGCCGACCTCAAATCCATGTGCTGTATCATCCACCCCGAGTGGCTGTGCTCCCAGAAGTTACGGATGGGCCACGTCATGGACGTGGTGGTGGACTCGGTGAACTGTATCTGCTCCCGTGGCATGAACCACGGTGACTTCACAACGCTGCTCTACGAGCTGGACAGCCAATACGGTAGCCTGCTGTATCACACATCCCTCAAGTGGCTGGGCCGGGGTCTGGTCCTCAGGAGGTTTTTCGAATCCCTGGAGGAAATAGACTTGTTCATGTCTTCCCGGGGCAAACCCGTGCCCCAGCTCAGCTCCCAGGACTGGATCCTGGACTTGGCCTTCCTAGTGGACATGACGACACACCTCAACACGCTGGACGCCTCCCTCCAAGGCCATTCACAGATGGTGACACAGATGTACGACTTCATCCGGGCCTTCCTAACAAAACTGTGCCTCTGGGAGACGCACCTGGCCAGCAACAACCTAGCCCACTTCCCCACACTGAAGTCAGTTTCCCAGAGCGAGAGCGACGGGCTTAACTACATACCCAAGATCGCGGAACTCAAAGCCGAGTTCCAGAAGCGGCTGGCGGATTTCAAGGCCTGGGAGAAGGAGCTCACGCTGCTGAGCTCCCCCTTCTCCATCCAGATTGACAGCGTGCCTGAGGAGCTCCAGATGGAGGTGATCGACCTGCAGTGCAACACGGCGCTCAGGACCAAGTATGACAAGCTGGGCGTCCCGGACTTCTACAAGCACCTCTGGAGCAGCTACCCCAGATACAGGCTCCACTGTGCCAAGATGCTGTCCATGTTCAGCAGCACCCACATCTGCGAACAGCTCTTCTCCATCATGAAGCTGAGCAAGAAGGAGGCACAGTGGGGCTCGGCACAGGTAGCAACCTGAGGGAGGAGAGGGCCGGGGCCTGACATCCCAGTACTGGGAAGGTCAAGGCAGGAGGATCTGAGTTTGACTTTGCTATCAGCCTGGGCTACGTATCAGTATCAAGACCCCAGAGAAAGTGCTGGAAGAGATACAGAAGGAGTGGAATCTGGCCATCCCCTGTCCCCCCATTATGTGGAGACCTAGACTGTCCCAGGCCTAAGAGGTTGTGAGATGAGAGCAACTGACTGTTAAAACCTCCCGGTTCAATGGGATGAAAGTCCCTCTTTGAATTGGAACCCTAGTTTGCATATCACACCTGTTCAGATGGCATTTGAGGGGGTTCAGCGTATCTGAGGTGTTTCCAGTGGTTGGTGCCTCTTGTTCCTGACTGCCCTGTGTTGTTCATTCATATAATACAGTTTGTAATAAACCCACTGAAAGGGGTGTGTGTGTGTGTGTGTAGGTGTGTGTGTGTGTGTAGGAGGGGTGTTCGCACATACGGGTGTCTCCCCATTTTACCAGCTTGTGGCCTGTGGTCTGGTAAGCTCCTGAGTTTAAGGACAATCGTCTGGAGACACTGTCCCATATTCTAGAATCCCCGTGCCTGGAGAAGATCGGAGTAACGAACACAGGATGGAACAGACAGGTAAGTTGAGGCTTCAAGGCCGTCATTGCCTTCCTCTTCCTTCCCCTCCTCTTCCTCTGTCTTCTCTCCTCCATCCTTCCTTTCTCTGTCCTTCTCCCTCCTCCTCTTTTAAGACAAACTTCATTATGCAGACCAGGCTGACCTAGAGACCAGACCCCCCTGCCTCAGCCTCCAAAGATCTGGGATTACAGGAACACTCCATGGCGTCTGCTCCAGAATCCTTCTCTACTGTGGACTGTGATGTGGGCCCCTGTGGGGGCTGACAGGCACTTCCACTGTGGGAGAAGATGGACTATGGGCGGGAACATAGTCAGTAACTTCAGTAACTATGGCAATGGCTTGACTACGGAGTTGTGTGGCAGGGTAAATGGGGAAGGAACTGGCTTGGGCACTCTTTTTTTTAAAAAAAATATTTATTTATTATGTAAACAATATTCTGTCTGTAGGCCAGAAGAGGGCACCAGACCTCATTACAGATGGTTGTGAGCCACCATGTGGTTGCCGGGAATTGAACTCAGGACCTTTGGAAGAGCAGGCAATGCTCTTAACCACTGAGCCATCTCTCCAGCCCTTGGGCACTCTTTTGTTTTATTTTTTAACATGTATTTATTTTGTGTGTGCTTATGTGGGTAGGTTGTGCGTTTGTGTCACAGCGCACATGTGGGGGTCAGAGGACAACTTGTGAAAGTCAGTTCTCTTACTACGTGAGTCCCAGGGGTTGAACTCAGACCACTGGGCTTGGCAGCAAGCGCCTTTACCCATTGAGCCATCCCTCCATTCCCACAGGGAGCTGGTTCTTGATTTGCTGCTGTTTCTGCAGATCAGGCATTGATGTCCATCAAAGGATAAGGAGAAGTGGCCCAGATAAATCCATCCCAGAAGGACACACCCACCTAACTAGAGTAAATCCAGTTCATACAGCACACATGCAATGTGGTCCAGCTAGCTAGGCATGGTGGCACACACCTGTAATTCTAGCACTGGGGAAGAAAGGGCAGGTGGGTTTCTGAGTTTTGGTCTACTGAGTGAGTTCCAGGGCTACACAGAGAAACCCTGTCTTGACAAAAGAGAAGCTGTTCAAAAAACTGTGTGTTCATAGGCCACGCTAATGAGGTCCCGAATAGCCTCTACCCCGTTCCTGATGGATTCACCCTAAGGAAACTGCCAACATCCCCTGGGCTGTGGATTTCAAGTCCAGAGACACTGGAGTAAGCCCCATACTGTATGCACACTCAGGAAGACAGCCAGCAGGCGGTGATGTCTGACTGGCTGGTAGCTCTCTCTAGAGCTTCCCTGCACCCACAGGCCTTTGGCTGGAGACACTAAGGCTGGTACAAGGCAGCATCAGCAAGATCAGAAATACAGAAAACCAAATGGAGGGGGATGTGCACAGCTGGAATTCCAGCACTCAGAGATGGAGACAGGGTGATCAGGGTCTCAAGGTCATCTTCTACCACCTAGGGGATTTGAGACCACTTGACCTGCATGAGATCCTGAATCAGCACACATGAATGCATGTGTGCACGTGTGTGTGTGCTGTGCAT
Organism: Chionomys nivalis; assembly: GCF_950005125.1. Classification (NCBI taxonomy): domain Eukaryota; kingdom Metazoa; phylum Chordata; class Mammalia; order Rodentia; family Cricetidae; genus Chionomys; species Chionomys nivalis. Next base: position 99,924,532 of record NC_080088.1, on the reverse strand, counting down.
GCACACACACACAAGTGCATACCTGTCCAAAAGAGAGAGGAGTCATTTAATCAGGACTTTAGCTTAGAGGATAAAAACAACAAAATTGGAATCCAAGCAATCAGAAGCCTGAGGCAGGAGGACCAAAGACAGATTGGGATACATAGTAAGACCTATTTTTCAAGAAGAAAAGTGAAGAAAGTATTTCATATTGTATTTTCTTTTTTGCTTTGTGTTTTTAAGCCGTATTATGTGTGCCTGAGTGTGTGTATGTTCAGCACATGGGTGCAATAGCCCTTGGAAGTCAGAAGAGGGCATCAGATATCTCTGTCTCTCTCTTCCTCCCTCCCTCCCCACTGAGGCAAACTCCCTCGGCCCCTTTATCCCCTCCCTTCTTTCAAAGAGGCTGCTGTCTGCCTATCCTCCCCTTCTTCCCTCTCCTTCCCCCTCCTCCCTGCCCTGTATATCTCCCTTCCTCCCCTCTACCCCCCCCCATATCCTCTTCTTAAATAAAACTTCATACTCCCCAAGATCCCTCTGCATGATGCATGATGTATTCTGTTTCCCGCCCACGGTCCCCCACCAGCTCTGGGACCTGTCAAGAGTCTCAACTCAGGCCAAAATCTTACAGTTAGTGTTTCTATTGCTATGACAAAACACCATGACCAAAAGCAAGTTGGGAAGGAAAGGGTTGATTTGGCTCCAAATCATTATTCAATACCAAAAGAAATCCAGGCAGCAACCCAAAGGCAGGAACTGATGCAGAGGTCATGGAGAGATGCTGCTTACTGGCTTGCTCCTCTTGGCTTCCTTAGCCAGCTTTTTATAGAACCAGGACTATCACCAGCCCAGGGATGGCACCACCCACCATGGACTTGGCCCTCCCACATCAATCACTAATTAAGAAAATGCCTTACAGATTTTTTGTTTTTTTTTTTTATTTTTTTTTAATTTTTTAATTTTTTTGGGAGGGGGTTCTTTTTTCTTTTTGGTGTTTCAAGACAGGGTTTCTCTGTAGTTTTGGAGCCTGTCCTGGAACTAGCTCTTGTAGACCAAGCTGGCCTTGAACTTACAGAGATCTGTCTGCCTCTGCTTCCCGAGTTCTGGATTAAAGGTGTGCACCACCACCGCCTGGTGATTTTTGCTTTTTTCAAGTTAGGGTTTCTCTCTGTAGTCATGGCAGTCCTGGAACTCTATCTGTAGACCAGGCTGGCTTTGAACTCACAGAAATCCACCTGCCTCTGCCTCCTGGGATTAAAGGTGTGTGCTACCATGCCCAGCTTTACAGCTTGTTTTTATGGAGGCATTTTCTCTTTTATAAATTATTTTTCAATTTATGTGCATTGGTGTTTTGCCTGAATATATGTTTGTGTGAGGGTTATTGGATCCCCTGGAACTGAGTTACAGACAGGTGTGAACTGTCATGTGGATGCTGGGAATTGAACCCGGGTCCTGCGGAAAAGCAGTCAGTGCTCTTAACTGCTGAGCCTTCTCTCCAGCCCCATGGAGGCATTTTCTCCATGGAGGTCCCTTCTTTCAGCTTGGTTAAGTTGACGGAAGACTAACCAGCACAGTTTCTTTGCATTTGGGGAAGGAGCCACCTGTCGCAGGGTCTTAGGGGACATGAAAGCAATGACCGTGTTGGGCACTGTCTGTGAATGAATTGCTGCTTTCCATCATAACCCCCAGGACCCTCTATGCTAAGATTACATTTTGGGGTGCAGTGGTTTGAGACAGGGTCTCTCACTGTAGCACAACATGATCTCAAATTCACTATGTGGTCCAGACCGACTTTGAACCTGGCAGCATTTTCCTTGTCTCTTGGTTCTGAAATTACAGACATGAGCCTCTGCCTTGACCTCCCAGATGCTGGACCACAGACACAGCCAATTATAGGATGCAGGGGATGGGTCAGCTGGAAGTCCTCCACAGACCCTAGGGCAGTGCTTCTCAACCTTCCTAATGCTGCGACCCTTAATCGCTCCTCATATCGTGGGCACCCCCAACCGTAAAATTTTCATTGCTACTTCATAACTATAACTTTGCTGCTGTTGTGAATCGTAATGTACATATCTGTGTTTTCCCATTGCCCTAGGCGACTCCTGTGGGTTGAGAACTGCTGTCTCAGAGCCTCACTAAAGCACTTGGCCTGCTGCAAACTTGCTCTTGGCCAAGACTAAAGCAGCATGCAACCACACCTTTCTCTGTTCCTGCAAACTGCCCCAGCAGCGCTCACTGCCCCCTAGCAATACCCCTGGAGCGAAGCCCAGTCCCGTCCTTGACGACAGAGTCTCAGTTCACTCCAAACAACATTAAGGCAAGGAGGACCCTCTGACCACAAGTTATATACAAGTATATACAGGGATAGGAACGGGACGCCTTCTAGAGGCGGCAGCGCCCTCATAGGGCAGACGCCAGCTTCCGCTTGGTGCTCTCTGTGCAGCGGTGCAGGATGAGGTCCGCGCTGGGTCTTGGGGGCACTGCGGGCTGCGCCTTGCTGTGCTGAGTCGATGGATTGTCTACCGGAATGTCAGGACCATTAGAAGCTCTGCTTCCCAGCCCTAAGCAGGCAGTAACGCACCATCCACCCCACCCGACCCTGTTAGGTCTAGTCCGCCTAGGGTTAGGGAATGGGATGGGATTTATGAGTTGGTTCCGCCCTCCAGCCCTGGCCTCGCCCTCTTCCGACACTCACTCTTTGTGCCCTCCGCACTCTGCGGCCCAGGTCGTGCTGGGCGACGGTGCTGCTGCAGAAATCGGACACTGTTGCGGCGGTAGGCGTCCTGGCTGAGGCGCTTCTGAGAACGCTGGTGGATGCTCTGTGCATTTCGGATGGTCGACCTGGCAAGCAGGATGGAGGTGTCAGTGGCCCGGAATCCCTGTCCCCGCACGCGGGGTCCCTGGGAACCCAAGCCTGGCCCTAGAAAGTAGGGTGAGGAGAGACGTGGCACCTTGAAATCCTAAATCTGACCCCAGCAAGTGGGTGCAGAGGGACTGTGGCACCCCCTCAGGTCCTAAGCCTATATTTAGCAAATGGAGTGCAGGCAGGGAAACCTGCAAGAGCTGTGGGTATCCCAGATCTTTTCCTGTCCCAGAGCCCAGGCCTGTTGCCCACACCTGCCCTGGCCATCAACATGTCCTTACTTTGGGACTTCCCAGGCCTCACTGATCATCCCAAAGACCTCTAAGCATCAGCGAGCTCCTCACTACCTTGTTCCTACCTTCCTCTCCATCCGTGCCTGCCACATCCAGCACCGGTGAAGACACAGTACTAAACCTTCCAGGAACCTGTGGCCCTCCCTCAGGTCTCCCGCCGACCGGCCTGCCCAGTCGTGGCAGTGGGGGAGGGGCGGCTCTCACCTGCGCGGAGGTGCCCCACGGCCTCTGATCTGCCTCTGGGCCTGGGTTATCTCCTCCCCAGCTTTCTGCAGATACATGGATGGGAAGTAGCCGGTGACGTCTCCTTTCCTGCAAGATGGGCCACACTGGAGGCTCAGGCAGTCAAAGGGGTGTGCTCACAGAGCTGGAGGGCTTCAGAGTGCCTCAGCCATGGGGACCAATGCAGGCTAACATACTTCAAACATTCACACCCAAAAGGGCCAGCCTGTTTCCTTATCTGTAGCGACAGAAGTACCCCCCCTCCCCCGTCCGTTCCCCCCCCCCCAGCTCCAACCCGCTCTTCTGAGTCTGGGCAGGAAGTCAGGTGTGGATCCTGACATTGTGTGTTGTGACAGTTTTAAGAGACTGTCATTTTCCCTTCTTGATTTGGCTTTTGTTTGATTTCCTTTGTCAAGTTAGTTCAGAGCCCAAGTGAGGTCCCCCGGACCCAGTCAGGTAGATGTGTGCAGGGGGAGGGGGATCTCCTACCTGATCACCCACCAGCCATCCAGAAGCTTATGAATGACCTCAATGGCTTCACCCTCGGACAGAGACACCTCATCCTCTTCCACAGCGGTGTAGGCTTTGATGGTTACATATGGTTCACCTGGTCCACGGAGAGCGCACCCAGTGAGGTGGGAGAGTTTGCTCGGCTCCCGGCGCTCTGCTCCCTCCTCCCCAGGCGCTAGGCTTCTTCCAGCTGCTACCACAGCACACAAGTCCCTCCTTTGTCCCTCAGATCTTTTCCTAGGTCTCCCTCTCTAGGTTTTTGTTTGTGTCTGTTTCGAGACAAGGTTTCTCTGTAACAGTCTCAGCTATCCTGGAATTAGTTCTGTGGACCAGGCTGGCCTCAAACTCAGAGATCCACCTGCCTCTGCCTCCCGAGAGCTGGGATTAAAGGATTCACCACTTCCACCTGGCTCCTCCCTAGGTTTTTAAAGATTAAACACTGTAAGGATGGAACCAAAGGTTTGCAACAGGCAGCAAAAGAGCTCGACTGATGAGCCACACCCCAGCCCCTCACTGGGGGATTCTAGGCAGGGGCTCTACCACTGAGCCACACCCCAGCCCCTCACTGGGGGATTCTAGGCAGGGGCTCTACCACTGAGCCACACCTCAGCCCCTCACTGGGGGTTTCTAGGCAGGGGCTCTACCACTGAGCCACACCCCAGCCCCTCACTGGGGAATTCTAGGCAGGTGCTCTACCACTGAGCCACACCCCAGCCCCTCACTGGGGGATTCTAGGCAGGGGCTCTACCACTGAGCCACACCCCAGCCCCTCACTGGGGGATTCTACAATATTCTATGTTGCTGACTGGGCCATGCTCTGCAGCCTGCCTATGCAGCCTTAGACTTGAGTGTCTCCTGCATGAACCTCCTGAGTAGCTGAGGTGACAGGTGTGCCTCACCACACCCAGGTGGAATTTCACAATCTTTAAGCATGACCAAACAATTCTGCTTTCAAACTCAGTAGAGGCCATTCAAGCCCTGGAATTGCCAGCTTCTCCCTTGGGCGATGACGACATTCCCCCAGGAAGCGTGCCTCCCAGCCTGAGTTCAGCTTTCTGTTCCCCATCCCTTGTACCATGTACCAGCCTCCACCTTGCTCGCACGGTCCCAGATGTCTGCTCCTCCCTGGCCCTCTCTTCCTCCTATTTTTCTGACCAACAACATTACCAAGCTAAAAACAGAGAAATGCTGGCTTCTTCATTTTCCCGTACCCCTTCCTCTCCTTCATCCCACACCCCATATTGCCTCAGAGGGCAGGGAGCACCTGCGTAGTTGGGATCCGGGTCCTCTGCCTCATCAGGACTGTCAAGGGGCTCCAAGTAGGATGCGGGGACCCAGCCTCTCTTTGTCTTCATCTGGCAAAACCACCAGCCTACAAGACATAGAGAGACGAGTGAGGGATGGTGCCCGGCAGCCGTCTTCAGCCATGAGGGTGGTGGAAACACAGAAGGGAATACCCGATGCACATATTCAGCAACATTCCCAAACCCCACACCCAAATCCCAACCCGGGGACATGAGCTCAGAGCCCTTCGCCATGCGCAGGTGGGACGCCACCCCTAAATACAACCCAGGCATGAGATTGGTCTGAGCTGGAGGCCAAAGGCTGCTAGGGCCTCTGCATGGAACTCAAGCGTGCATCACCCCAGATGGAGGGTGGGGGTGCTGACCGCTCTCGCCTTTCTCCACAACATCCACCACATCTCCGGTGGTCACAGTCATCTCCGTGCGGGAACTCTTCTCATAATCAGCAATGGCTCGGTAGGTTTGAAGGATGATGGGGCCTGTGATGTCTGCACAGGGGAGAGGACTGGGTGAGCAGACACAGCAAGAGGGCCTGTGATGTCTGCACAGGGGAGAGGACTGGGTGAGCAGACACAGCAGGAGGGCAGTCCGGTTGTGGAGTATTTTAACTAGGCAAAGATGTGCTACATTTGCTTCTGCTGCAGAATAGTACTTAGCTGTGTAAAGGTGTGTTACATTGTTTATGCTGCATTTGTTTAAATATGGATGTTTTGTTCTGGCCTCGAACTCACAGAGATCCCCCTGCCTCTGCCTCCCAAGTGCTGGGACTAAAGGTGTACGCCACTATGCCCAGCCCTCTTTGTTTTCTGAGCCCCAGTCTCACGTCCCCAGGGTGGCTTCTAGTTCACCTTGTAGACAAGGGTGACCTTGAAATCCTGCATTGGGCTCTGGTGGGAAGACACACCCCAACCTGCAAGGTGACCACCAAAGCTCCTCCTATTCTGTGTTGTTCTGTCCCCACCCACCCCACACTCGAGGTCCTTGATCACTTCCGTAGCTCCTAGGTGCCCCCACCCCTCTCACCAGCTACGTTATTCTTGGCATCTTTGGCAATCAGGTATGTCTCTGGCTTCTTCACCCTGGAGAGAGAACAGGCAATACACAGCCGACACTCAGCTTCCCAGCAGAAGGGGAGGCTTCAGGTTAGACCGACAGGAGGACTTCCCCAAAGCAAAAGGAACCAGGAGAAAGATGGTTAGCACAGAGAGAAGCTATCCACTGGCCCAGGCCTGGGAGGTGGGGGTGGAGCACAGACTGTCTTAGGAATGAGGGGTTGTCTATACAGCCGGACTTAGAAACAGGGCAGAGGAAGCATACTGCTGACCCTAGGGAGATAGCAAAGGCCTTCTCCACCAGGTAGGTGGAGCTGTTTTGGCCTGGGAGGGGCTCCCATCATCTCTCTGGTGGGGTAGGGGGCTTCTCCTGCCTCCAGCATGCCCCATGGCGACGTGAGCTTGTGTAGATGCAGCGTTGGCCAAGTCCCAGGTGTTGAGCATTGTGTGCCTGTGGGGCAGTCCCTCATCCTCTCTGAACTTAGGTCTCCCCACCCTCTGTGGATCCTCTCCTCCTGTGCCCTCGCCAGGGAGGTGGCAACTCACTGGCTGTCCGAGGGCAGCTTCAGGTCATCAGGCCGAACTTTGAAGAAGTCCAACAGGTGTGGGCAGCGGGAGATCTTGACGGGCAGTCCCATGAGGGCATTGAAGTACTCGGTGAGGGTGCCCTGGCGGCTCTCAGTGGCACGCTGCCCATCAAACCATCTGGGTGCTGGGTGTGGCCACCAGAGACCCATGAGTGTGCACACAAGGTCAAGTCCAAATGAATGTGGGGAGGGGCCCTGGGGCAGGGGACCCTGCTGAGGCTCAGTCCTGCTCACCCGGAAGGTGTGGGATGACTCTGTTCTCCGAGTGGATCTCGCCCGCCTCAATGGGGAACATCTCCTTTAGCGTTTTCTAGATAGAGGAAGAAGGGCTGGGGCACCGCGGCAGAGTGTTTACCTAGCTTGCGTGAAGTCTTGGGTCCCACCCTGAGCATTGCATAAGCTCTGTGTGGGGGTGCAGTCCAGTTACCCCAGCACTCAGGAAGTGAGGCAGGAGGATAAGAAGTTCAAAGTCATCCTGGGTTGTATAGTGAGTTTAAGGTTAGGCTAAGAGATGTGAGAAAAAGCGGGGAGGGGAGGTGTTCCAAAAGATCTAAGTTGGAGCCATTCATAACACCCCTGGGAGGGCAAGCCATTGGCTCCACACAGGGCGGCCTCTGCCTAACACACACCTTCCCCCCATCTTTCTTTGTTTACATTGTCCACAGTGTCACCTGTGGACACTCCAGGCTAATCTTGTCCCAGTGCCTTTGCATGTGAAATATTGTCTGTCTGTCCCCTTCTCTCTGTCTCTGTGTGTATGTCTGTCTGTCCCTGTCTCATTCATCTATCTAATTTATCTATCTATCTATCTATCTATCTATCTATCTATCTATCTATCTATCTATCTATCTATCTATATCTTTGTTTTTTGTTCCAAGACAACAGCCCTGTCTGTCTGTCTGTCTATCTATCTATCTATCTATCTATCTATCTATCTATCTATCATCTATCTATCTATCTATCTTTGTTTTTTGTTCCAAGACAACAGCCCTGGCTGTCCTGAAACTCACACTATAGACTAGGCTGGACTCGAACTCACAGAGATCCTCCTGCCTCTGCCTCTGCCTCTTGAGTGCCGGGATTAGAAGCACGTGCCACTACTTCCCAGCCATTTATTTAATTTGAGACAGGGTCTCGCTATGTAGCCCTGGCTGGCTCTGGAAGTCACTCTGTAGACCATGGCCTCCTTAGACACACGATGAGCTGGAGGCCTACAAAGGCAGAGCGGCAGCCGAGACTAGCGCGTCCGCAGCACTCACATGGAACTCGTAGATCTCCGTGAACTTCCTGTAGACCACCTTCTCCGACAGGTCCTGCCACTTCACCAGGAACATGTACACCTAGGGGCCATCAGAGCACGAAGGGGCACTCAGCACCCGCGGGTACCATCTCTGCCCCGGGGCTGCCTTTTAGCCTTGGATGGGAGCCTAAGGAGTTGTGGTGAGGCAGTGTTTGAGGGGTAGCCTGGGTTCTAGAATGGGCATGAACTTGGGGGACCCTTGCAGTAGCTAAGTGCATCTTTGAGAAGCAGACCAACGTGGTCAGTCTCTGGTGTGTTTGAAAATTCACGTTATTTATTCAGTGTGTACACATGTGAGTAACATGTGCCATAAACTGCAAAGAACAACTCATGGGATTCAGTTTTCTTCTTCCACCCCCAGGTTATGAGGAGTGAGCTCAGATCATCGGACATGGTGGCTAGTCCCATTGTTTGCTGAGTCATCTCATTGACTTTCTGCTTCTCTTTTTAAAGATGTATATGGTGATCGACCTGCATGTACGTCCATGGACCAATGTATGAAGCCAGACAAGGACATTGAATCCCCTGGAACGGGAGTTACATCTGGCTGTGAGTCATCACGTAGGTGCAGAGAATTGAGCCCTGATCCTCCAGAAGAACAGCCAGTGTTTGCTCGCTTTCTCTCTCTTTTCTCCTGTCAGTTCAGGGGACTGAGCCAAGGGCCTTATGTACACTATTCAAGTGCCCTAGCCGTAGTCCCCAGCTGGCTTCCTATGTGGCTCCTCTCAAAGGACAGGTGCGAGAAAACTTGTCCCCACTGTACTAACAGAGGAGGGACCTTTAAGAACAAAGCGGGGCCTAGGGATAGAGAGATGGCTCATCACAAAGATGGACCATGGGAGACAGCATTGGCAACAACCCCAGGATACCCAGCACCCACACTGGGGCTCACAACCACCTGTAACTCCCGGTCCAGTGGGTCTGGCGCCCCCTTCTGGCCCCTGAGGGCACTGCACATACATGCAGATGAAATAGACAAAAATAAACGTGTTTACTTATTTATGGGGCTTAGTGGGAAGCGTTCAAGTATTTGGGGGGCTACATAAGGACAGAGACAGGCTGGGCCACGTAATATGCTGTCTCAAGCAAATAATTAATAATACTAGCCTTGAAAAGAAATGAATTGTAACAGGGAAGGGGTCTTAAAAACCGTATGATACTTGAAAAAAACCAAAGATAAGACACATGGGGTAATGTGACAGCTATCATGGGAGAGACAGAGACAGATGTCTGCAATCCCAGCATTTGGAAGGTAAAGTGGGAAGCTGGACCTGAGTTCTGGCTATCCTAAACTACGTTGTGAGACTCTAAAAATGTCTCTGGGGGTTAGGGAGGAATGGAAGACATGAAGGAAACACCTAGAATGACCCCAATGCTGTCTTTTGGTGTGGCTTTGGTTTACAAAGTCCCTCACTTATTCTGGAATGACTCAGAATATTTATATTTAGAGAGGGCGGGCAGAAGATAGAGTACTTAGCACCCTGTGCCCTACGTGTCCCCCACAAACTCCGCACAACTACCAGGTGTCCCTCCTCTCTTACCCAGTGATGGAGTCTAGATCCACAGGCAGAGATTTCTCCAACTCAGCTCCCCCAGGGCAAAGGGGACACTTTCCTCCCTTGTGGTGATGGCGCCTCCTGAGGAGCTAAACTCTAGTGTGACCCACACAGAAGGAGAGAGACAAACCGCTACAGCCTGCAGGCCTCTCCTCGCAGGGCCTCTCCCTGTGCTGACTAGGCAGGAGGTTTCCTGGGAGGAGTGAACCTTGGTGCTAAGCACTGCACACACACACACACACACACACACACGGTGGTGGCACGTGAGCAGGGATGGAGCTCAGGATGGGAACGAGAGGGAAGCAGTTGAAAAGGGTGCACAGGGGTGTCTGCCAGGGATAGCGGAGCCCTCTGCGATCACCCAAGAGAAGTCTGAGGTCCAGAGTCAAGAATCCCATGCCCATTTTTTAAAAAAATCTAATAATAATAATAATAATAATAAAATCCCATGCCCAAGAGGTCTCCTTCCCCTTATATCCTTCCCTGGACTTCCTCTGTCTCATATTCTTCTCTGGTCCCTCCCCCCATATCCTTTCCTGGTTCCCCCACCCCATATCCTTCCCCGGTCCCCCCCATATCCTTCCCCGGTCCAGGTGGCCTTTGGGTAGCACCAGGAAGACAGCCTTGTCTCCACTGTGTGCTTCTGCAAGGCACTCAGGCTACTCACATAGTGTTGGCTGGGAGCGAAGCGCTTCTCAAAGCCCAGGAGGGCGATGTGACGAATGAAAGTGTCCCCCATGGCTGGGCAGTGAGTGGCAGGGCCACTTCTCCTATAGCCAGGGCTGAGCCTTAAATACTCTAAAAAGAGGAAGTGGTGTCCCTTGCTTGTGGGGTGGGGGCGGGGAGTGCCCAGGACACTCTTGCTCAGTTCTTTCACTTTCTGGGGATCGTTTTGAACACCAACAGAGTAGCTAGGGCAGCCGTGGGTGCTGAAGTGCAGAAAACCTGTTGTCAGGCCTGTCCCGCAGCTCCAGGAGCGTGGGCGCCTCTGCAGTTGTGAGCCACCCTAGCTGCCCCTACCCCGGGTCCTTCTCACCTGCTCTGCTCCCTTTTCCTGTCTTCTGAGTGGGTATCTCTCCACCTCAAACCTACTGAGTCTCTCCTGGGATGTTTCTCCTTCCAAGAAGACTTTGAATGACCTCACACAAAACAGCAATCTGGCCAGGCACCTTGAGACATTGTGACCACAGAACATGGGAAATGGAGGCAGGACAATAGGGAGTTATAGGCCGGTTTCAGCTGGGCTACATGAAATTATCCTTAAAAGTACAGCAGCCGGCTGGAGAGATGGCTCAGTGGTTAAGAGCACTGACTGCTCTTCCAGAGGTCCTGAGTTCAATTCCCAGCACCCACATGGTGGCTCACAACCATCTGTAACGAGGTCTGGTGCCCTCTTCTGGCCTGCAGGCATACAGACAGAACACTGTATATATAATAAATAAATCTTTAAAAAAAAAAATAAAACTACAGCAGCACTTGGGGGCATGGTTCAGCTGGCAAAGTCCTTGGCATGCAAGCCTGAGGACCTAAGTCCTCTCCCCTCCCCCTCCCGCAATGTGTTTTGTTTTGTTTTTTTCCAGACAAAGTTTCTCTGTATAGTCTTGGAATTTGCTCTAAAAACCAGGGATCCTCCTGCCTCTGACTGGTACATCACCAACCATCACCACTATCCAGAGGGGATCTGAGCTCTATCCCCAGGGCTTACAAATTATAGAGAAGCCAGGTATGGTAGTATATGTCTTCAAAGTTTTGTTTTTATTAGTTTTAACTGTGTATATGTGTGTGTATGCACATGTGCGTCCATTACGTGAGGACAGGTTTCTGTGGCGGTCAGAGGCATTGGATCCTCTGGAGATGGAGTTACAGCTGCTTGTGAGCCCCCAAACATGGGTTCTCAGATCCTCTGCAAGAGAAGTAAATACTCTCAGCCATGGAGCCCCCACCCATCCTGGTGTGGGTCTTGAATCCCAGCACTGGGAAGGCAGAGTCAGGAAGGAACTCTGGGACTCACTGGCCAGTCAGTCTAGTCTTCCAGGTGAGTTTTAAGTCCGGAAGAGACCCTGTCTCAATAACAAAGGTGACTCCTGAGGGATGATGTTTGCACGCACACACACACACACACACACACACACACACGGAGACACCCACACAAATGCCCACATGAGCAAAACGCCACCACCTGACCACATAACTATCCTAAGGAGGAGGGTGTGACTCCTCCTTAGGCAGCTGTTTGGAAGGGGCCTCGAGATGAAGAGGGATGGGAGCCAGGCCTGGTAGCAAGTGTCTTTAATCCCAGCACTGGAGGAGGAGACACCAGAGAGGAGAGAGGAAAAAGCAGCCTTCAGCAGTCAGCAGACCCCCGCTTCAGAGCCTCGCCCTGAGCTGACTAGACAAAGAGGCTTCCTGGGAGGAGGAAGCCTGGATCCTGGACACTGGCCCAAAGGTGGTGGCTCTCGTTAGGGAGAGACTCTGTGTGTAGACAAAGAGGAAAACAGCCGGGCAGAGTGCACAGGGTTGTCTCCCCAGTGGGGCAGGGGCAGGATCTACGGTTTCCAGCCAGCTAGAGAGACATAGTGGAACCCTGCTTGTAGAGCTCAGCGATTGGCCTCTCCTATTCCCTCTGGGTGGTTCAGAGGCTGCGGGGTCACCAGGGTCACAGGTTCTGTCTGCAGCCCAGCTGGCAGTGCTGGGGCTCCTTGCCATGGCTCTGGTTGGATCTCAGAGAAGGTGGGTGGGGCCAGGTTGTAAAGCAGTCTGGGGACTTCTGGATCACAGGGACACTGCCTCTGAGCCTATCTGGAGGATTCTGAGGCAAAGGGCTCTAACGCAGAGTTACATCATCAGCCCTTCTTGTCATTTGGAGACTAAGCTACCCAGGCTAGCCTCGAACTCTCAACTTTGCTGTCTCAGGCTCCAGATGAGTGAGGGACCCGAGTTGGTGTGCCCAGCATGGATGGCGAGTCTTAGTACAGGAAGGCGCTGAGGATAAGCAGCAGATTTCAAGTAGCTCGCAAACTGGCCGCTTCTCCTCACATGGTCTTCCTTTTGGCCACTGAAATCTGGGCCCCGCTGTCTCAAAACTACGAGGCCCGGAAAGTCCAGCAAAAACACCAGACCTGCTGTGCACCTGGGCCTATCAGGCGGTGGGCGGTGGAAAGTTCCAAGGGGGACTCATGGTGGCGAGCTAACCATTATGTCCCTGTCCCTAGCACTTCCTTCTTGTCTTGTGGGTGATTGTGTAACTGCAGACAGTGGGCCTGTCCAGTGGCCTGAGGCTACACACAGCCACCTTCCCACTGCCCTCCTGAGACCTCCCCTGTTCTCTCAGGGTCCCTTGCATGGGAAACAGAGGCCGTGTGTATTATTGTTTTTAAAGCATTTGCCCTCTGTAAGCAGGGCCAATTGTTCTTTATTCTTTGTCGTAACAAGGGATTTATTTTAATATATGTAAACTACTTATTTCACCTTTTGGTCTTTAGAGATGGTACTATGTAGCCCAGGCTGGCCTCCAACGTGAACTCCAGATCCATCTGCCTCGTCCTTCCTCCTGAGTACTGGGATTGACAAGTGTTTGCCACCCTCTCAGGCTTTTTATGTTTTTAAAACTACATTTATCTATTTGGCGGGGGTGATGGTGCCATGTGCACCAGGACACATGTGTGGCGGTCAGAGGACAACTTACAGGAGCTGGTTCTCTCCTTCCGACATGTGGGACCTAGAGACTACCACCTTTACCCACTGAGCCATCTCCCGCCCCCACCCCCCTTTTAATTGAGGATGGGGAATGTAGCTCAATTAAAAAGCATGTGCCTAACAAGTACCAGGTCCCAGGTTCCAAACCCCCTCCTGACATGGCTCAGTGGTCCAGTGTATGTGATTGTACCCGATAGCTACACAGGGGCTCACCCACACTGTAAACTCTAGAGGAACAGCACGCTTTTCTAACTTCCACAGACAGAGAGAGAGAGAGAGACAGAGAAGAAACAGAGAGAGGAGGAAGGGACAGAGGGAGGGAGAGACAGGGACAGAGACAGTGTTAAAATAAAACAAAAAATCCTAAAAACAACAACAAACAAAAAACAAAACTTTCCACCTCCCCCAAAACAACAAAGAATAAGCAAAGAAGTCATGGAGAAAAGCCACTTTAGAGGGGACGATTCTTTTTTTTTTTTTTTTTTTTTGTTTTGTTGTTTTTTGGTTTTTCGAGACAGGGTTTCTCTGTGGCTTTGAAGCCTATCCTGGAACTAGCTCTTGTAGACCAGGCTGGTCTCGAACTCACAGAGATCCGACTGCCTCTGCCTCCCGAGTGCTGGGATTAAAGGCGTGCGCCACCACTGCCCGGCGAGGGGACGATTCTTAACCTTGTTGTGAGACAGGAAAGCGCACACTGTACTCATTTGTATCATAAAGCCATGACTACGTTAAAGATTTTAGCATGCCAATGTTGGATTTCAGGCATGTCTGTACACTGTGCGCATGCCTGCCGCATTGGAACTCCTGAGACTAGAGTTGTAAAAAGTTCTGAGCAGCCATGTGGGTCCCCAGAACCAAACCCAGGTCCTCCACGAAAGCAGCCAATGCTCTCAACCCGAGCCATCTCCATTCTAAAGCAGTAACTACGCCAGACAGTCACCGAGCCACCACGGTGGCATTAGACCGGCCATCCTCCCGCTGCGTCTTGTACTGGCTGCTTTTCTCATCGCTGTGATAGGACCACTGAAGGCAGGGATATTTTGTTTTGTCTTGAGTACAGTCCATCATGGAGGGGGAAGCGTGAGGACAGGAGCTTGAGGCAGGCGGTCACGTGGCATCCTCAGGAAGCAGAGAGAGATGCGTGTTGGTACTCTCTGCTCACCTTCTCCTTTTTATCCAGCCTGAGCCCCCAGCCCATAGGATGATGATGTTGTCCACATTCAGGCTGGGTCGTCCAACCTCAGTTTTTTGAAACAGCTGGCGGTACACTCCCACAGTGACTGTAAATCCTGTCGAGTTGGCAGTGAGGATTAGCTTCAGAGGTTCTATGGCCCTCCTGTATTTTCTCTAGAGATGGTTTCATGTAGCCCCAGCTGACCTCCCACTCTACTGAGCTAAGGCTCCAGACCCTCCTGCCTCCACCTCTTGAGCACTGGAAGTGTAGACATCATGCCCAGTTTAGATGGGCTGAGATCGAAACCCAGGGCTTCATGGGTGACAGACAAGTATCTAACAAAGCCATAGCCTCAGACTTGAGAGCAGGTTTCTGAAGCCCAGGCTAGCCTCCCAAGGGCTGATATTACAAGTGTGGAACTTGGATGTGTTTTATACTTAGGATCACATCTCATGACAAGTCTTCTGAGTGGAAGAGACTATTACTTTTCCCATTTCACAGATGAAGGAACTGAGGCACAGTTAAGATTTTAAGAAATATAATTAGCTGGGCGGTGGTGGCGCACGCCTTTAATCCCAGCACTCGGGAGGCAGAGGCAGGCGGATCTCTGTGAGTTCGAGGCCAGCCTGGTCAACAAGAGCTAGTGCCAGGACAGGAACCAAAAGCTACGGAGAAACCCTGTCTCGAAAAATAAAAATAAAAAAATAAATTAAAAAGAAATATAATTAACATTCATTTATTTTTCGAGACAGGCTTTCTCTGTGTAATTGCAGCCCTGACTGTCCTAGAACTCGCTCTGTAGACCAGGCCAGCCTTGAACTCAGAGATCTGCCTGCCTCTGCTCCGAGTGCTAGGATTAAAGGAGTGGCCACACACACACACACACAAACCCCTAAGGATTTATTCTTACTTATGTGTATATTTACATGAATGTATGACACTAGTGTTCTAGTACCCATGGAGGCCAGGCCAGAAAAGGGTGTAAGGTTCCCTGGACCTAGAACTACAGGTGGGTGCTGGAAACTGAACTCAGGATCTCTGGGAAACAGCAAGCTCTCTTAATTGATGAATCTGAGCCTGAATCTCTCCAGTCCCTCAGACCCACATTCTTTAATCACTGGCCTTGGAGTGGTATGAATGAAGGACTGAACAAATGAATGACTGGGCACATGATCCCAGGGAGTCAGCGGGCAGAGCACTTTGGCCGTCTCCCGTCAGGCTCCGCTGCCCTCAGCCACTTGGCCTCCCACTAGACCAGAGGCCAGGCTGGCTATTTCCTTAACCAGGAAATCCCCAAGTCTAGGCAGAGAAGATCTGACAAGTTGCTTGCTGTTGGGGAGGAGGACAGGGAGGTGACCTCATGGACCTTCCATCAGAAGAAGGAACGTGGGGCTTCCCCAGATTGAAACAAACCTGCCTTCACCATTAGTTCTTGGCATGTTTAGCCTCTCTCCCTCCCTCTCTCCCTCTCTCCCTCTCTCCCTCTCTCCCTCCCTCCCTCCCTCCCTCCCTCCCTCCCTCATTGATTGAGACCGGGTTTCTCTGTGCTGCCCTAGATGTCCTGAAACTCACTCTGTAGAACTGGCTGACCTCCAACTCAGAGATCCGCCTGCCTCTGTCTCTCAAGTGCTGGGATAAAAGGTGTGTGTCACCAGCACCCAGCTTCCTGCTGCTTCTTCTTCTTTTTTTTTTTTTTTGGTTTTTCAAGACAGGGTTTCTCTGTGGTTTTGGAGCCTGTCCTGGAACTAGCTCTGTAGACCAGGCTGGTCTCGAACTCACAGAGATCCGCCTGCCTCTGCCTCCCAAGTGCTGGGATTAAAGGCGTGCGCCACCACCACCCGGCCTTCCTGCTGCTTCTTAAGTGACCAGTGAACCTCCCGTTTTCCCAGGGTTTCGGGGTCGGGCCTCTGGCTCTGGGGATAAGGCCGTGAGGGTATACACAGGCTCACCAAGAGGCAGTTTTCTAGCTCTTTACCTACTGGGAGACTCCTTTCTCAGCAACACGCAGGAGGAGTGTGAGGCCACAGAAGAATGTCCGGTAGCTGCAGAGTCCGGCGCAGGACACCCCTCAGCTCTGACGCTGGAGACTCCCTTCTCCCCAGGCCCCTCCAAGGGTTCCATATTCAAGGTTCCAATAGCCCTGGGCTGTGGGCACTATGCCTCCATCTCGACGCACAGGACTCCTTGGAGCACAGACTCCGCTTCTGGAATGCCCCTTGGCAATGTTACTCCCAGCTTCATGTGCCAGTTTTCCTCATCTATAAAACAGCCAGCTTGACCTACTTCATGGACAGTGTGAGTTGCAAAGAAGGTCAAGGGTGAGGCCTGGCAAATGCTGGCCACTAGCGAGCCACGTCACAGCTGACTGGAACTGGGGCAAGTGGCGGAGTCAGTGCTCGGGGTGGTTATTATTGAGACAGGGTTTCTGTGGAGCCCTGGCTGTCCTGGATCTCTTTGTAGACCAGGCTGGCCTCGAACTCAGCTGGCCTCGAACTCAGAGATCCTCTTGCCCCTGCCTCCTGAGAGCTGGGATTAAAGACCTGCCACCCTCACACAGCATATGGATTTACCTATAGGCTCTACCTGCACTGTGTACCCTGGGCCAAGCCAGCCAAGACTCCCGAACACCATTTTCGTGAACATTACATATAATGTAACAGACGGTTTTGTGATGGGATTTCACCGAGCCCAGGCTAGCCTGAGCTATTCCCCTGCATATACTGAGTGCTGGAATTGCCTGGTTTATGGGAGTTTGCACGCTGGGCAGGCGCTCCGGCTGAGCACGTGCCACCCCCAACTATATGTAAAAGGGAGTATATTGGGACATCCTGCTTCCCTGTCCCCCCATGTGACAAGATTGGTTCTTTTCCCATATGGTCACCATAAGTGCTTGTCACATGCTCCAGGATGGTCACATTTTGAAAGGTAAGGTCTCACCGTGCCTGGTTTATGTAGGGACAGAACCCACGGCTTTGAACTTAGACAGCCTTGAGTGTGTTATTGGGGGAGGAGGGGGATTGAGACAGGGTTTTTCTGTGTGCAAAGCCCTAGCTGTCGTAGGAACACTCACTTTGTAGACCAGGCTGGCCTTGAACTCAAGAGATCCACTTTCCTCTGCCTCTCAGAGTGCTGGGATTAAAGGCCTGCCCTAGCTACCTAGCCCTGAGTCTTAAAGTAGAGGCATGTTGGCTCGCCTGGAACCTCTATCTCTAGGTGGAAGTCAGGTGAAAAAGTGGGTGAAAAGGGTTGAAGAGACAGCCCCATGGTTAAGGAGCACTGACTGTTCTCCCAGAAGGCCTGGGTTCAATTTACAGAATACTCTAGTTACACAGGATGAAATGCCCTCTTCTGGCCTTGTTGAGTACCAGACACACAGAGTAGACATCAGCATAGGCACAACACCCATACACATTAGAAAACAAACAGAAGCTATGACCAGGTCTGTAGAGCAAGTTGTGTTGGCCGAGGCTCTGTGGCCCGGATCTAAGCCTGCTCCCCAACTCTGTCTCCAGGTGCATGTTCAACCTAGGCAAGAGCTCCTGGGCAGTCACCTGCAGGGGGAGCCCCACAGCAGAGAGGGCTACACAATTGCTTTCCCCTCAGAATGTGGGTCAGGAATGGGGCATCTCACAGGGCACACAAGGGCCCAGACTGTCTCCAAAGGACAGAAGCCACTACTCCGTGGGAGGCATCAGCAGTCACCAAGGAGAGAGATTCTACCATCCTGCAGCCCCTGCCTCCAAGAGGGCTGGAATCACAGGCGTCTCCCCCTAGGCTCAGCTCAGGACATCTTACTGGCTTTCTGAGACAGGATCTCCTGCAGCTGACTAGCCTTGAACTCACCATGCAGAACAAAATGATCTTGAACTCCTGATTTTTCTGCCACAGCCTCCCAACAGGCAGGAACCATCATACTTGACTTTCAACTTGACATTTTGAACAGCTGCTGAGTTTTTGTTTTTGGAGGCACAGAGGGCCTTGGTCTCCGAGTGTGGGGATCACGAGCCTGTTCTACCGTGCTTGGCTGTATCCACCGGCCTCTCTCAGGTCCTTTGAATGGAGAAATTAAGCACGACAATTGGGGCAGTGCACAGTAGCAGATCTCCCAGCTGGAGACAATGAAGCTTCCAGAGGTGGCTCTCTGGCCTCCTCGCTGGATCCCTAGGGGAGCTGCCTGGACACAGTGCACAAGGCAAAGCTAATAAATACGAGGCTCGTTTCTGTTCCCTCTGGGGCAGGAAACAAACACCTTACACATCGGCATTGTGTCAGCTTTCAGCACTGGTCTTCCTCAAAACCAGACCACAGCAACCACGTGTAGGTGGGGCAGGTGAGGGGCCACCCACTAGGTGTCAGATCACACAGCCAGACAGCAGGGCAGCTGGACAACCGGAGGGTCAACCCTCCCGTGTCAGCCTCCTGGGCTCTATATACCACTAAGCTTTTTATTTAAACGAATCTAGTTTAGCACAGACCGGCCTTGAACTTACTATGGAGCAGAGAAAGACCTGGCTCTGTGGCCCCGCCCTCACACCTGGTGTATGCAGTGCTGGAATAGAACTCGGGCTTCACACATCTACGCGAGCACATACATCCCCAGCCACTAGAACTGGAGACCACAGCCGTCTCCACGCCCCTGATCACCATGGTGCTCATCAGCCAGGATCCCTAGAATTCAAAGCTGTTATGCCACCTACTTGTAAACGAGCCACGCCGGTCCAGGGACAGTTTTGTTGTGTGCTATGACATGGGTAATGTCTCCAAAGGCCCACTCGATGAGGGCATGACCTCAGCCTTGGTGAGGTGGCAGAGGCTGAGAGGAGGGGTCTGATGGGAAGAGGGTGGGTGCCAAAGGAGTGTGCCCCTGAAAACATCAGTCCGCTCCCGCTATTTCCTTGCTGCTCCACTGTGCCCACTAAAGGCCAAAGAGGGTCTGAAGGATCCTGGCTGGTGCTCCTAGGCACCTTGTTACCATGACAACTGAGCTAATACTGCTGCAGTCACCCCACCAGGGGAGGAGGCATACAAAGAGCACTAAGGTACCACTGGGAGCAGGGGTCAGTATGACCGTCATCTTCTCACGCTCTTGGGTGGCTGCACCTGAGTAGACACCATCTTCTGCTTATTCCCCTGCTCTGGGCAGCAGATGGCTTCTAACTGCAGGGCTCAGAAGATCCCCCGTGGCGTAGCTTTTCCTCAGAGTTCTTTCTTCAACACAGGTAAGATGCAAGGGTATAGGGGCTGGACACAGCTCTGGGACTAAGAGGGACTTCTTCAAAAGCACCAGGAACGTTCGATCTGAGAGGGACGGAGGAGAACACCCCAGCCAGCCCTCCCATCTCCTACTGCCACCAGCCCACACCCCCACCAGTGACGCATGAAGACAATTTAGAAAGAATGAATTTGCATGTGAAAGGCATGGATGGATTTTATTTATTACCCTATATCTACAATTTGAGGTAAAATATAAGGAACACATAAAAATGCCTATCTCTGCTACCGTGTGATATAATTTCCCATTGTGAACACCGTGGTGGCGCTACTGCCAACTGTGCCTTCGCATCCTCTCCCTTCTGAGAGCTGGTACTTTATACAGCTGCGTCGTCTGCGAGCCTCCGCTTTCAGGCCTTAGGGTGGGAACACCGAGGTGCAGAGAGCTTGCCCATCTCTCCCCACAGCCCAGCCTGACTCGGCTCAGAGCTGCGCCCCACAGCACCCCCAGGCCACTGTGGGTCCCAGGTGGGGAGGCCAAGTCATCCAGCTGCTACAGCAAGCACACCTGACCTCCGGCCTCTTCAGGGTACACCCAGATATTTACTTGCCGCAAAGTAAGGGTGCAAGAGGCTCCAAGAGCATCCTCTACGTGGAGACACTGGCTGCTCACTGGCCGGCCTGGCTTTTAATTATGTCAAAACAGAGGAACCATGATGGAGCTCAGGCGAAGGCCATAGTCAGGCGGAGAGACAGCAGTCAGGCCGGAAGGGGAGCCGAGTGCAAGGTCACAGAAATGATTTTCAATAGAAAAACTAAAGCACTGCCTAGCACAGGGGTTTTCTTCGCTGCGGAAGCCAAGATGCCCAGGAGGAACATCTCCACTGACTGGAATACGCACCGCAGCCCAAGGCTCTGCCCAACGCATTTAAAAAAAAAAAAAAAAAAAAATCTAAAAGTCGTCCCTGCCATTCCCTGTCTCTCTCCAGCACCGCTGTGAAATCCTTCTAGTGCATTCCCAAGCCAGCCAGGCACGCGCACCTCATCACGCTGCGCAGTACGATTCACAGGACTGCTGAGAAAGTAGACATTTCTATCTAGAAGTAGAAAAGAAGGTTTGTATAGAAGGTATTTCTGTTATACAGTATATTACAGAGCTGGCAGGGCGCGCGTCCGAAAGCTCTTCTCCACCACTCACGCTGGAAGCTGAGCTGGAGAGAAAAACAGGCAGGCAATGGGTTAGCTGGAAGGCAGCAGCAAGACAAACCTCTTGCCACACACCCTGCAGCCGCTGATAAAAGAACCGGAACAAACGCAGGTATGAAAGACGGCTTGTGATCTGCTAGCCTAAGCTGGGAACACGGCAGAAAGCAGGTGGGGGCTGGGTAACAGAAGGCGGTCTCCTCACGTGTGGGTTACAGATAACCCCCATTAGTGGCTGAGTCAGTGACAATGGGGCTGGGCTTGTCACTGGCCTAGAGGTCAGCCCAGCAAGTAGGAAACTTGGCATCCAGATTCAAAACATGCTCCTCCTAAGGAGGAGTAAACCTACATTACCGCCCAGCCCTCTATCCCAAGACACGGCCACAACATGTACCCTGGCTGCCTGGAACCTGGGAGAGCTACACCTGCCTATGCCTGTGCCCTCATGCCCGTGCTTCTACGTCTGAGTGAGAAAAACGTCGGCCTGCAGCCCCCAGAGGGCATGTGTTCCCCGAGGGTGGCCTTCACAGAAGCAATGGCTGCTTCTGCAGGTAGGTGTGGACCAAGGGCAGTGGGGAGATGATCTTACCCTGGAGACGCGGTCTACCACGTGGGGTCTGGCTCCTGCTTGATCTGTGAGCTCCCATCCGTGTCTTTAATTTCTAAGGGAGAGGGGCAACAGGAGCTGCACTACTGAAGCAAAGCCGCCTGCCTGTACCGGGAGCCACACCGGCCCACCGAGACCTGGCTGCCTGTACCGCTAGCCACATTGGCTCGCCGAGACTTGCCTGCAATCCTCTAGTTTGTTCTATAAGGAACCTAGGGCCTGGCACAAGCTTACCAAGTGTTCATCTGCCGAGCCACAGGCAGCTCACCACCTGATTTGCGTGTACTTTTGGTCATGCCCTGACTTGACTATAGGGATCTAGAATTTAGCCAGAGTCACATGGGAAAAAAAGAGGGAGCCTGCCTGGAGTCTCCACAGAACATGCAGAATAACTTGGGACTAGACAGATGGTTCGGCAGTAAAGAGCACTTGGGGACCTGAGTTCGATTCTCAGCAGCTTCAGGGAGGTTCATAACATCTAATTCTGGTGTGGGGTGTCAGATGCCCTCTTCTGGCTTCCTTAGGTACTGCATGTGCATGGTCCCCAAAAAAATGTAAGCAAGCAAAACACCCACAGACATTAAAAAACAACACACCACAGCCACGCTGTCCTGAGGTCCCAAGGTCACTCTAGATCTCTACGATGGGAGCAGCACAGCTCTTACCTTCTGTTGCTGGAACTTCCAACTGGCTTGCCTCAGCGGACTCTAAAGAGAAACACATCAAGTCTCATTTGGGCAATTTTCAAAGCTTGCTTTAAACTATTTAAAGAGTCTAGAAGGAGAGGAAGAAAAAAAGAAAGGAGGAGAAAAACCCCAGCGACGGAAATAGCCTGTCAACTTTTTGCTGTAATTATTTGGTTATTTTGTCTGCATGTGTGCCTGTTGTGCGCACATCTGGTGCCTTCAGAGGCCCTGGAGCTGGAGTTAAGACAGTTGTAATCTGCTATGTGAGTGCTGGGGATTGAACCCAGGTCCTTGGGAAGAGCAGCCAGTGTTCCTAACCAATGAGCTGTCTCTCCAGTCCCAGCCTCCACACGCATGTGTACCCACTTCACCAGGCAGCCTCTTCGTTTTGATGTTTCACTTTAGGCCACTGATCCCGAGCACTGTGACATCACGAATGATCTGGGATCGGGGGTTTATAACGCTTGTGGCCCAGTTACCACATAGGAGCCACAGCTCAAGTCTCCATAAGTTTACTGGTCTTCAGTAATGGCAGGAGAGGAAGAACCCGAGTGTGTCTTTGAGCGTGCGTAGGTGTGCTCCTCTTACCTTGCATCCCAGGGCCTTCGGGTTCATTCTGATCAACCAGCTCTGCAATGAAATAGCACAGTTCAGACGACTTCCTGACACGTGGGAACTATTCCTGATTATTCCTACTCAGCGCCTCGCACAAGCGGAGCAGAGCAGGCAGGACGGCTCTGCAGGAGAAACTGCCGCCTGCAAACCTGACAACCCGAGTTCAACCCGAGTTCAACCCCTAGTTCAGGGGAGAAGTGACTGCCGCAAGTTGTCTCCTGACCACCTTGGGACCCCACACACGAAAAAGGAAAAGGACAGAAAAGGGAACACTAATAGTCTTCGTAAATGCCACCCAAATCACACATCTCACAGGGGTCGCCTGGACCACAGGGTCCTGTACGAGGGCAAGAACAAAGCCAAGCGTCACCATGGGAACCTATGAACAGGGGTGCAAACGGCCTCTGGAGGTGGCCGCGGTGGCATACACCTTTAATGTAGGACTCAGGAGGCAGAGGCAGGTATCTCTTTGGGTTTGAGGCCAGCCTGTTCCATATGCTGAGTTCCAGGTCAGCCAGGGTGATATATGAGTATATGAGTCCTGTCTTTAAAAAAAGACAGATGAACTAAAATTTGCAAGGGAGACTCAAGAACAAAAAATTATCATGGACTTTTAAAATTGTGTGTGTATGAAGTTTGTGTGAGCATGTACGCCATAACATGAAGGGCAGAGGATGAGTCTACGGAAGTGGTTTTCTCTCTCCACCTTTATGTGGGTCCTGCTAGCTGGGCTATCACCAGTCCTTCCCCTTTCTGTTTGGAGAAAGGGTCTCACGTGGCCCAGACTGGTCTTGAACTCTCTATAGCCAGAGACAGTGTTGAACTCTAGCTGATCCCCCTGCTTCTGCCTCCCCAGCCCTGGAATTTCAGGGTTTCCTCCATGCCCAGCACTTTTGGGGCCTGCAGCCCTGCTGAACTTTAGCACTGTGACTGCGAAATGAGCTGTGTTAGCCCAGCAGGAGCGGGCCAAGTCCTGCTCACAATGAGCCCTTTAAACATGCTCTCCACCCACCTCCCCCGAGTTACAATGTTCTGACTACGTGAGGATGAGGGGAGTCAAGCAACCCAACTAATTTCACATGGAGGGGGCGTCCTAAGGGAGGGCTGATACAATGCATTATTTTGCAGGTAACACTGCAACCGTCCCCCCAGACTCTCAGATCCCAAGAAACCAAACAAACAAAACAAAAATTCAAGAAATACTCACGGTTATTAATCACAAGTCCTGGAAATGGTCTAAAGAGCAAAACATATTGTATAATGTTTATTTCATAAGAACATTTGCTTACTTTGTTTTTTTTTTTTTTTTTTTTTTTTTGGTTTTTTCGAGACAGGGTTTCTCTGTGGTTTTGGAGCCTGTCCTGGAACTAGCTCTGTAGACCAGGCTGGTCTCGAACTCACAGAGATCCGCCTGCCTCTGCCTCCCGAGTGCTGGGATTAAAGGCGTGCGCCACCACCGCCCGGCATTTGCTTACTTTGTTAATTCATGCCACTTATGCCCTACTTTATAACCCTATGAAAGAGACATACTAAGATGCCTATGAAGTTACATTACATCTGCTAACAATGACCCAGTTGTATTGATATGTATCACATACAATTTACACATCAGTTATTCACACTAGTTACACTGTGGGCTATGTTCTATGTGTTGTCTGACTAGTCATCTAGAGCACACGTGGACGTACACGCAGGTCACTACTAGCAAGTGCTGCATAGGACAGGCATGGTGGCACAGGCCTTTCTTCCCAGCGCACAGGAGGCAGAAACAAGCAGATCTGAGTGTTGACGGTCATCCTGGTCTACACAGCGGGTTCGAAGTCAGTGGAGGTACATGGGGAGATGCTGTCCCACGCAAAAGCCCCAGAATATTCCACTACAGTGGAAAGAGAAAAACCCCTCCGTCCGGGTAGCTGGAGAGACGAGTGAATGGCAGGCAGGTCTACCGTCAGACTGCCAGGAAGGTCTCAACCACACGCTCTGAGACACCAGCTTTTCCTGCGGTAACAGACAGCTCAGGTTTTCTAGGCTCTGTGATACTCTGGGGTTTCATTAAGCACCACGAGAAGGCAGTCAGAAAATGGCAACAGGTGGATGTGAGCCAATTTGAAAAGACAAACAGGCCATGGCTGCCCACTTCTCACCTTAGGAAATGGAGAACTGTTGAGCAAGTTGACACACAACTTTAGTCCCAGCCCTTGGGAGGCAGAGGCAGGCGGACCTCTGAGTTTGAGGTCAGCCTGGTCTACACAAAAAGTTCCAAGTCAGGGACATACACTGAGATTCTGTCACAAAACAAAACACTGTAGAATAAAGTTAGTCTAATGGAAGACACAGTGATGTATATCTATAAATAAGAAAAGGTCAAATTCAGCCCAGGCTGCATTGCAGGGTCCTATCCCAAGAAGCTGGCAGAGCCAGGCTTGGTGGCCCAAACCGGTACTCCTGGAACTTTCAGGCAGAGAATCTGAGGGTCTGAGGCTGGCCTGAGTGACACTGAGCTGCAGACCAGTCACCAAGAGAGCCAACAGGAGCCGAGCGTGTATGGCGCAGCAGAACGCTGGTGATTCCAGCGCTGACGAGACAGTGGAAGGTAGCTCCGGCAGAGAAAGCCTGCACTAACTAAAGGCTTGTCTGTCATCTCATCTTCCAAATGCACACAACAGCACTCTGAGGAAGGACAGACAGCCTGGTGGCCTCCAGAAGCGTTCTGACTAAGCAGGGCGTTCTCACCTAATGACTGTGAACTTGATAAACTCAGCAGAGTCCAGGATCCTCCTCATGGAGCTGATCTCCAGGTAACTGGGGGCCTTGAAGGACACCCCGGGGGGCATGCCGTCCACCACCACGCAGCCGGGGTTGATGGTGATTTTCCTGTAGGGAACCTTCACAGGGAAGCCCATCCCAATAGCTTCACCTGCAGCAAGACAAACAGCACAGGGACCAGTGTGACCGTGAGTGTCCTCTTCAAAGCAATCACACACAAAGTCCAGCAGCAACCCGATTAGATTTTGGACCCTGGCCATCAAGAACAGCACCTAACATCTAAGGTTTCTCAGCACAGAACTCCTGAACAGAACACTTGCTGAACAACTACATGAAGGAAATCTATTCACAGGCTTTCATGGAAACACTGCTTCCTCCATTGTTACAAACTTACCAAACTTCCGACTGAAGAGGTCATTGACCTGCTCACGAAGCTGCCTGGCCTTTTCAACTTTGGACAGTCGTTCATTGTCGTCATCTGAAGGACAAGGGGAAAGCCATGAGTACACTGGCATTCAACTTATGTTTTCTAGCAAGGGTTTTTAAGCCAGGCGTGGTGATGCACACCTTTAACCTCAGCATTCAGGAAGCAGAGGCAGGTGGATCTCTGTGAGTTCTAGGCCAGACAGAACTATATGAGACTCTGTCATAAATTTAAAAAAAAAAGGAAAAAGGGTGGGGAGTTTCCACATTATGACATCACCAAGGCAAAAAAATAAAATTACAAAAGGAAAACACAGCGTTCTAACACCAGCTTAAGAGGAGACAACTTCATTCCTGTTGAATCAACAATCCTGCTGCTCACACAGATTGTTCATTAACTCTGTGTAGCTCTAACTGTCTTTGAACTCAGAGATTAAGTATTAAGGTGTGCGCCAGTACTGCCTGGCTAAAAAAGATTTTATTTTTTAAAAGATTTCTTTAGGGGCTGGAGAGATGGCTCAGAGGTTAAGAGCATTGCCTGCTCTTCCAAAGGTCCTGAGTTCAATTCCCAGCAACCACATGGTGGCTCACAACCATCTGTAATGGGGTCTGGTGCCTTCTTCTGGACTGCAGACATACACACAGACAGAATATTGTATACGTAATAAATAAATATTTAAAAAAAAAAAGATTTCTTTATACGTATGGGAGTTTTGCCTGTATATATGCCTGTGTACCAAGTGTGTGTCCAATGCCCACGTCGGCCAGTAAAGTGTGTCAGGTCTATGGGAGTGTAGTTATAACTGGCTGTGAGCCACCGTGCAGGTGCTGGAAGTCAAACTAGAGCCCTCGGGAGCAGCCAGGGCTCTTACCCACTGAGCCGTCCGTCTCCCCAGCCTCCAGAGAGACTTTCTGAAAACTGTAGAGACACGGAGTCGTGAGCAGGACTGAATTTAGGTCCGGTGCTGTGCAGCCAGGCTGACAGAGAAGCTGCGCTACATGGGCTGCCACTGGGGATAGGAACCAGCCCGGAAACAGGTTCTGGAGTCTGACAGAGTGCATGAGGCAGGCAGAAATCATACCTGGAATTGTCACCTGAATGATGTTAAGGTCTTCCACACCTGATGCAGTAGTATTAACATTGGGTGATGAGTTTATCTTCCCTGAAAGTGAAAACTAAAGATTAGGGGTTAGACAAAACACACATAGTCAGAATTTTCTTTAATAACCCAAAGTTGCATGCCCACAGTCAGCCATGAGCTGGCCACAGCCTGGCCCAGAAGGGCTGGTACTTGCATGCTGGTTTTATTCCAGGAAGGCACTAAAGATGGCAGACTTTCTGACAGGCCCGACTTTCTGCGGAGCAACACTGTGCAGTGTTCACTGCTCTAGAACTAACGACTGCCCAAAAGTCACACTCTTCTCATAGGACACTCACTCGGAGGGCTTTTGGAAGAGGTGCTCTCTTTGATGGCCGTCTCGAACATCTCAGGTCTACAAGCAAGAGAAAAAAGGAATAGGCTGGTTTAACCGGAACAAGACACCCAGGGAAGATGATGCAGCATGTAGCTGGCAGCTCTGCCAACCACACGCGGCACTTGGAAGCAACCTGGGCCCAAGAAGAGTCAACTACACCAGCCTCTACTGCTGCTGGACTCTCTGGACATGCCAGTGCCGCTGCCATCTAAGGGAGAGCATGTCCTGAGGATCAGTATGCAACCCAAGAGCAGAAGTGAGAAACGCCCATGCCCGCAGCCTAGGTACGTGCATGAAGAACAAGTGGGCGGGCCTGTTGTAAGTACACACGTGTGCTGGTGCACAAGCCTGTGTGAGCACAGAGGCCAGGAGGGCCCAGGCGTCCTCTATCACTCTCGTTTCTTTCAGACAGGATCTCTTTAGAACCTGCAGCTCACATTCCCAGCCCAGGCAGCAGCCCCAAAGATCCTCCTGCCTCTGCCCAACACCCAGCACTAAGGTCACGTGCTCCTCCTTGCTTGTTATGAGGGAGCTGGCACCTGGATTCAGGTCCCCAAAGCTGTGTAGCAAGCACTCTTGACCACTGTCTCTCCATCCCTATAATGACTTAGTCTCTTGAAGAGCAGTTTCAATTCAGGATAGCACACTGTGAGGCCAGTCCCCGGGCATCTTCTCCACCTCAGGTCCTCACTTTTTTTTTTTTTTTTTTTTTTTTTTTTATTTTTCGAGACAGGGTTTCTCTGTAGCTTTTTGGTTCCTGTCCTGGAACTAGCTCTTGTAGACCAGGCTGGCCTCGAACTAGGTCCTCACTTTTTAATGATGAACTTTATCTTGGCCTTGTTCCGGAGTATCTTCTCCAGCCTCGGAATGCCAAATGTGGAGGGTCTTCGGAAAGGCACCCCCTCGGGTAGGCCTTCTACATAGAAGTCTTCCGGGAAGGACTCGAACAGCGCAAACGGCACTTTCACAGCCTGCTTAAGGCCAAGGGCTTCCCCTGCAACACACAACTGTAACTGTAATACTCGTTCCGTACAGCGACTTAGACAAGTCGTTTGCAGCATTTGGCAGCAACTACAGACCCTTATTTATTTGAAAAATCACATTCATTTTATTTTGGAAAATGCTTTTGGAATTCTTGATACTCAGTAAAATGAGTAGAAATGAGAGGCTGGTCCAAAGACATTTAAAAGTCAAATTCACACCAGTTCTACTAGAGAACTACTTCATATCAGGGTTTCCGAACAAACCTACCGCATTTTTCATTGAACAGGTTTTCCACCTTCTGCTTCAGGTCTGTGATCTTGGCGTTCCAGGCCTCTGTGAGGAGAGAACAGCAGCCCCAGTGAGCAGGGTTTCCCGAGGGAGGACGGAGATTTCTGCCTTATCCTTTCACTGATTGAGTTTCCTTTTTTGAGTCAGGGCGTCACTCTACCTGCTGGGACTAAAGGAGTGTGCCGGCACCATTTCACCTGCTCCCCATGTGCTGGGACTAAAGGAGCGCCGGCTCCCTGGTTCACCTCATCTCTTTATTGTGCATCTTTACAAAGCACAGGAGAGCACACAGCGTGCTGTTCCTTCATTCACTGTGTCACTGTGTGACAGAGGACATTTTATAGAGCACATGCGTTCTTCCCTCCCTTGCACACTACTGCATCTGTGTTCCGCAGACAGCTTTGCTCCGTTCACATCATGTATGAATACATGATCTAAGTCTCTATGTAAGAAACACACAGGTTTGTAAACACGCTGTCTTACCTACCCCGCCAATCCTTATACAACTAAAGTAAACGGTTAGATTGGGTTACCAACACTCTGAACCATGCCGAAATGAAGAACAAAGGTCCTCTCCTGGCCTGTCACAGTGTCTACTACGTGCCAGCTCTGGGTCCATGCAGGAACCCAACTTACAATCCTCAGGCACCCCTGGGGTACACACTTGCCTGTGTCCCATAGGAAGGCAGCCTGGTTCTTCCTGCATGTTAATATCTAACACACACTGGCGCATCCAAGAAAAACACTGTCCTGCTGATGTGGCACATTAAATCTTTTTATTTGAAATGCTGAAATCAAGAAAAACAAAAGATGTATTTACCAAAGGAAAACTCTCTCCCTCGAGGCTTGAATGGAACATTTGAACCGTTGGTCTGGGTTGGAGTTCGAACGGTGGAGGTCTGAGGGCTATTGTTGTTGGGGCCTAGAGAAAACTCAAAGGCAAACCAGTCACCGGGTGCTCACTGCTGGCTACCGTGCAACAGAAAATACAGCAGACACACATCCATGCTAGGATTCTGGCAACATGTCAAAAGGCTCCTGAGATCCAGCACAAATGGGAACAAAACACAGCAGGCCACGGCTCTGCACGCTCAGCATTCTGCTCCCACGCCTGCCTGCCTGCCTGCCTGCCTGCCTGCCAAGAAAGGGCCGCCCGTGTCTCTGCCTCAACACAGATTTCTGGCAACTAGACCAAAAGCAGTGCCATCTCCTTTGTGGACTGGAACCTGACAATGAAACCTCGGGCTGATGCAGCAGCATCACCGCGATGGGCGCGGCCATGTAGAGGGTGGTTTCTCTGTCCTGCCCTGTCCTGTAACTGCTTCTAAATAACCACTCAGAGGCTTAGGGCACACAGAAGGGTTACCTCAGCACAGCTTGGCATGGCTTCTGGGGGAAGTCTTTACTAAAAGGAACATCACGTGCCCTTTACAAGTGGTCACGAGGAAGGGACAGAGTCCTGGGGACAAGTCACCAAACCAGCAAGGAAGTCCATCTTCCCTGTGGCCACCGCTCATCAGGGTGGTAAGCTGGCACACGGGGTCCGTTATTTACCAACCACTTGCCATGACTACCTTCCACCTGTTCTTTGAAAATGCGCTCTGTGCAAGTAAACAAGTGAGGACACTGAGAGAAAATCCGCAGCGAGGACCCCAGGGCCAGGCGCCCCCAGGCGACTGTTTCCTTCTGTGTCGATGGAAACAATGTGCCCAGCAGTGTCGGGTCAGGACTGTCTGTTACTATGTCAGGCATCTTAGACAACTGACTTCCAAAGGTGACAGCCTGCACAACAGAGGCCGGAAGAAGACACGAAAAGACACAGACCTGCTGTGAGCAAGCACACCGCTATTTAAACAACCTATAAACATACGTCATCAAAAGTAGGAAAAACAAAGAGGAAAAAAGATGAGAAACATCTCAGTGTGGTAGGTCTGCCTCACTTTACCACTACGGAAAAAAACCCGAGGGGTCTCCTCAAGTAGGTCGCCACAGCAGCCACGGTTTACAAACAACTGTAAGTTAAGCAAGGGAGGTGTCAGAGTCACTAAAGTGCATTACTGCTATGCCTGAGGACCCGAGTCTGATCCCTAGGGCTCGAGGGCAGCCAGTCTAGCCTACCCAGCTAGGTCTAGAACAAAAAAGGGGACCTATCTCAAAGCACAAGGACAGTGTTCCTGAAGGCGACACCCGAGATGTCCTATAACAATGCATACACACAGACACACACACAAGTCATGCATTAAAAAAAACACAATATTCATAAATTTAGCATCAGGTGCTTTTTAGACATGAAACCCCAGCTGCACAGAAGTTCCTGAGTCCATACAACTGTGGGGCGAAGAGTGAGGAGAAAACGTAGAATAACTCACCTTCCACAGTGACCTCAATCTCAGGGACCTTGGAGTTGCTCCCAGGGCTTCGTGGTCGCTTTGGGGACTGCAGTGCTGTAAGGCAAAGGGCAATATTATCTTTGCAAGCTGCACAAAAAAATACAGAGGTGCTCTATAAAAGCAGAGTATTAAAGTCATACAGTTTGTTCTTTTCAATGAAACCTGAAGAACTAAATGGTAGTGTAATCCTCCACATGAGTGCCCGAAAGCTGTGGAGACGCGAATGAAGGAGGATGCAAATATCAAATTCCAGCGAGAGGGCAAGGAAACAGAAGAAAGAAAGAGATCCACGGGGCTGGAGAGATGGCTCAGCAGCACTGGCTGCTCTTCCAGAGGTCCCGAGTTCAATCCCCAGCAACCACATGGTGGCTCACAACCATCTGTAATGAGACCTGGTGCCTTCCTTGCCAGCAGTACATTGTATGCTTAATAAATAAATAAATCTTAAAAAAAAAATTCACTAACTAAAACAGCTTAAAGCAAAGAAATAAACCAAAGCCCACGGTGACAACGAACTGTGACTCAGGTGACAAAGGCGCGGCAGCGAAGAAAGCCATGTGCTCACGCCCTGAGGGGCTGCCTCTTACCTTTCGTGTTGATCTTGCTGGCCATCCCGGGAGGCAGGTAGGACACAACTAGCTCAGGCCTAGAAAGAACACAGTGCGTCATTCACACAGCACAAACGCAAGAACTATTTCTAGAAAATAAAAACATATATATCGGTGTTTTCTGTGCATGCATGTCTAGTGCCTTTGGAGGTTAGAAGAGGGTGTTGGATCCCCAGGACTGGAGATAAAACGGTTATGAGCTGCCATGTGGGTTCTCGGGCAGTCAGTGCTATTAACTGGAGCCATCTGTGGTGGTTTGAAAAAGAACAGCCCCCACAGGCTCATATATTTGAATGTTTCATCACCAAGGAGTGGCCCTATATGAGAAGAACTTGTTGGAGTAGGTGTGACCATGTTGGTGAAAGTATGCCATTGAAGGGTGGGCACTGAGGTTTCAAAACCCATACCAGGTCCAGTCTCTCTCAAAGCAAAACAAGAAGTTCTCTCTCTCTCCTCTCCCTTTCCCTCTCTCGGGATTAGGACGGAGATCAGTTTCTTCTCCAGCACCATGTGCGCTGCTACGTCCCATTGCCTCTGAAGCTGTAAATCAGTCCCCAACCACACGTTTCCTATTATAAAAACTGCTGTTGTCACGGTGTCTAAGACAGAAACTGTGGGTACCGATGTGAGACCTGACCACGCTTGTTGGTGCAATGCGAACTCTGGCCTGGAAAAGCCACTGAAGGCTTACTGGGTCACACTAGTAGGAGTGTGGAAGACGGTACTGAGGGCAAGGTGAACTGCGAGGGCGCAGTACAGGAGGT
This sequence comes from Chionomys nivalis, assembly GCF_950005125.1. Classification (NCBI taxonomy): domain Eukaryota; kingdom Metazoa; phylum Chordata; class Mammalia; order Rodentia; family Cricetidae; genus Chionomys; species Chionomys nivalis. Next base: position 99,891,975 of record NC_080088.1, on the reverse strand, counting down.
TTCAGAGGGGAAGAGTATCAGTAAGTGTCCTAGAGATTGTTCTTGGGATGTTTGGGCGAAGAACATGGCTGCTTCTTGTCCTGTCCTAAAAATTTGCCTGAGGTGAAATTAAAGAGTTTTGAACAAATTCTCAGCAGAGGAGATTTCCAGCATCCTAGTATTGGCTGTGTCTTACTAGCAATCCCTCTATGCAGATCCCTAATGAAAAGGAGCCAGCTGGACAAAGAGAACCACAAAATGTGCAGCTTGAGGAGAAAAGGTACGCCAGGAAATGTAAGGGAGCAAAGCCCAGGGCTCAAGGAGATGAGAAGTTTAAAGAAAAGCCTGGTGCTGAAGGGAAGAAAGGGAGTGGTGTCTTGGGGCACGACTCCAGCGGCTAAGCTCCCAACTGGTGAAAAGGAATCAAAGAAAGGCTTAAGCAGCGAAGGAAACCATAAACAGAAGCTGATGATGAAACGTAATTGGAGGAGCGGGCAAGCCCAGCCCCATCAAGCAGAACCTGGTAGCTTCAGTCACGTGGTTCTGGCTTTAGAGCCAAGAGTACAAGAAAAGGGTTTTGGAATCTCCCTCCATGGCTAGGGAAAGCTGCTGAGGTCAGGAATGTGTCAGGGGTGTCTGTGCATGGAGGCCCAGAGAGGAGGCCAGAATTGCTCTGGAGATCTCAAGATGCTGGAGATGTCAGAGTCATGGGATACTTGCGGAGGGAAACTGCTAACAGGGAGTGGGACCAGCGTGTTGCAGACAACAAAGCTGAAAGAAGGTGGAGATCTAAAGACGACCTTGACACCAGACACGGAGATGCAGAGTTGGGAGCTTGCCCCGTTGGTTTTCGGTCTTGCTTTGGTCTAGTTTTCCTCATTATGTTCCTTTTTGGAACAACCATGTGTACTCTGTGCCATTTTATGTTGGAAGTATGTGACCTGCTTTTTTGTTTTACAGGAGGTTACAGTTAAGAGACTGCCATAAGTCTCAGAAGACCCCTTGGCATTTCAAATAGTGTTTGGACTAGGAAAGCCTATGAGGACTTTCAGTAGTTGGACTTATTTTGCATTATGACATGGCTGTAACCCTTCAGGGGCCAGAGAGCGGAATGTGGTGGTTTGAGTAAGAATGGCCCCCAAAGGCCCATGTATATGAAGGCTTAGTCACCAAGCAGTGGCCACTGCTGGAAGAAGGGTGTTACGGGGTGAGGCTTTAAAAGCCCACAGTAGGCCCACTGCTTGTGGATGAGGATGCGGTTCTCAGCTACCTCTCCAGCGTCACGTCACTTCACGCCTTCCGTGCTACCCTCATGCTCCCCACCATGATGATACTGGACTGAGACTGTAAGCAAACCCTCAACTAAATGCCCTGGCCACAAAGAACGGTGACTAAGACAGCCACCTCTCCAGCTTCTGTAACTCCTTTAAAATAGCAAATGAACGCTAGATCACTTCTGTCAACCACTGAATCTCTGCAGGAAAGTAAATAACTCCATCACGATGAACTGCGGAAAACAGAGCAAGCATGTTGCCTGGGCTTTAGTTGACAGAAGTTCAGGGAAAACCGTGACTGACTGGAATCTATCCTGAGGATTGAGTACAGTTCAGTAAGAGAACGCTCTCCTTGAATCCCCCAATGAGGCGCTTGCCAAATTGTTCAGGCCCTGGGTTCGATCCCAAGTTTAGCAACGCTCTGTGTTCTGAACCTGCAGGGCAGCGGGAGGAGCCTCTCCCCTGCCCCCCCAGGAGGTCTAGCCAAGAACGAAGGACTCACTGAGACACAGCAAGGCTAGCATCATGGCAAATGGCTGTAGAGGCAAAGGCAGCTTACTTTTTAACGACAAACTTGATCTTATTGCTCCCACGGACAATCCTCTCCAGGCGTGGAATCCCAAACCAGGTGGGGCTTCGGAAGGGGATCCCCTCAGGCAGCCCTTCCACATACAGAAACTCTGGATTTGATTCGAATACAGGATAGGGCACCTTCACTGCCTCTGTGAGGCCAAGAGCTTGAGCTGAAAGACAAAGAGAAGCCAAGTCAGGAGCACGGAAGTTTGTATCTATGCTAACTTTCTAGCAATCCAACCCACAGACACTCACTATTAAGAGGTAACTTAATATGATGAAGATAATAATAATAATAGTAATAATATAAAAGTGTCAGCACTGGAAAGACAGCTAAGCAATTAAGAGCACTTGTTGCTCTTGCAGAGGACCCAGGATTCACTCCCCAGCACCCACACAGTGGCTCACAACCATGCATGACTCCAGTTTCAGGCATCCGATGCCTTCTTCTGACCTCCACAGGCATTAGTTACATATGCATACAGTAGACAAAGCACCCATGTACATAAAATTCAAAATATTTAGAATTTTAAAAAATAAATTCAACTCTAACTTTTTTGTTGTTGTTGTTTTTCCAGATATAGTTTCCCTGTGCAGCCCTGGCTGTCCTGGTACTTACTCTGTAGACCAGGCAGGCCTCAAACCACAGAGATCCTCCTGCCTCTGCCTCTCAAGTACTAAGGATTAAAGGCGTGTACTACCACTGTCTGGCCCATTTATATTTTTTTTTAAATATTTTTTATTATGTATACAATATTCTATCTGTGTGTATGTCTGCAGGCCAGAAGAGGGCACCAGACCTCATTACAGATGGTTGTGAGCCACCATGTGGTTGCCGGGAATTGAACTCAGGACCTTTGCAAGAGCAGGCAATGCTCTTAACCACTGAGCCATCTCTCCATCCCTCACTTATATTTTTTAAAACCAGTATTTTTGTTTAGTTTTTTTTAGGGCAAGTTCTTGGTATATAGTGTAGGCTGGTCTCAAACTAATATTTATCCTCCTGCCTCAGCTTCTTAAGAGCCAAGACTATAGCATGAGCTACTATACCCAGAAAAACAAACAGTACTTTAAAAACTATTTTCTCAAAAAATAAATTCTACTTTATGTGTCTGTTTGTGCACCACAAACATGCCTGGTACCCAAGGAGGCCAGGAGTCAGGTCCCCTGGAACTGGAAATAGAGCAGGCTGTGGGCTGTCCTGTGGGTGCTGGCACCCTAAACCAGATGCTCTGGAACAACAGGAATGCTCGTCACCATCCAGTCTTCTCCCCAGCTTACAGACAGCGCCTTTATTTGAGGACACACGCTTACAGGGTTTCCTTGTACAGCCCTGGCTGTCCCGGAACTAGCTCTGTGGACCAGGCTGGCCTTGAACTCACAGAGATCCACCTGCTTCTGACTCCCGAGTGCTGGGATTAAAGGTGTGCGCCATCAGTTCAGACAACAGACATTTAAACATTTTCAATGCAAATAATAGCCAGGATATGAATCCAAATGGTCTCTGTGTTCAAGACAGAGAAGTGAGCCAAGGCCACTGAACACAACATGAGGTTGATGATGTATCTGTCTGTCCTGTAGGCCCGAATCTTCCAGGAAAGCCGACCTACAGAGGCCAGGCCCAAGCTGAGGCCTCCAGAAGCACAGAGCAAAATATCCACAGAGAGCAGATGTTACAGTGCAGTGTAGCAGACCATGCTGGCATTTTCTGTCACCCTTCCTTCTCCATGACTGACTGGACAAGCCACTGAAACCCGCACTGAGCCCGAGGAACCTGGCAGCTACTCTAAGCTGAAGCAAATGATGAAGGTCATGTGTTCTCCAGGTGAGAAGCACAGTGGCTCTAAAGCCCCCCGAGCTGTGACACAGGAGAAGACAGAAGCAGAGAGACATGAAATAACTCTCTGACTTAAGGAGTGAGCTGAGCAACAGAAGTAAATTAAGGCCCTCTTTCTGGGACCTCCATTCATTACGTTCTGAACTTCTAGAATTCATTCGGAACCGGCCACTGTCTGTAACCTAAGATGTAACCACTGTGTCTCACTTACCAAACTTCAAATTAAAGATCTCTTCCACCTGCTTGCGAAGCTTGGTGATTCTGACATTCCAATCTTCTTTGACTGGGAAGAAGCAAAACCAAATGTCACCAATAATGCTGCTTACGGTATTGAGACAAATCCCACAGACTTAAGGGCAGAAAGAGACTGCCGCTGTGGAAGACTCTTCCAGGTGGGACAGGGCTGTTGTCATCACTGCTCTGGTCACTTCTCTACTGGGCTGGCCACAGAAGGTGCCAGGAGGTCCCACACTGAACTGTGGCTAATAGCGAGTGTGGCTAGCAGAGTTCCCACCACATAGTGCTCATCTCTGAGGGTCTTACATTCAGACAAGCACATGAGCACTCAGGAGAGTGAGGAGGGAGTATTGTGGAATTTCTGAGGCCACATAGGATATTAGGAGTCCCTCTCTCAAGGAAAAAGCAAAGCATCTAACACACATGTGAGCACAGCTAACAGGCTAATCTGTCACACAGGATGCAGGGGACAGACGCGGCTCTGAAATTCCTGGGGGAGGTAAACATGTCTCCAACAGGTAAGAAAGTCCTGCAATAGCCTATAAACATCAAAACATCTGCTAAGGAATTGTTTTGTTTGTCTTTCTTTTTCGAGACAGGGTTTCTCTGTGTAGCTTTGGTTGTTTTTTGTTTTTCGAGACAGTGTTTCTCTGTGTAGCCCTGAATTCACAGAGATCTGCCTGCCTCTGCCTCCTACGTGCTGGGATTAAAGGCGTCTGCCACCCCTGCCCAGCATCTAAAGTGGTTATTGTGGTCCAGCTGCCAGGGTGCAGTGTTGGCATGGTACGATGGCCTAAGGCTCTGGAGACAAGCGGACACCTATATCACTGCGTACAGGGGGCATCAGAGAAGACAGGTGTGGAAATGTAAGGGCTCAAGGGAGGGGTGGAGTGTTGGAGAACTTTTCAGGCATGGTTTGGCTCTTGCTACCTCAGAATCAGGTTCAATGCCACCCTATGCTACAAAGTGAGTTCTAGGCTACTCTAAACAACTTAGAGGGAAAAGGAAGAAGAGTATAGGGGCATCATTCAGTAGTACAGCTCTTGCCAAATACATGAGGCACTGGGCTTAGTTCCCACCAATATGGAAACATTTTTTTCAAAAATAAAATTATTTAAATAAAAAGAAGGAGCCAGGTGGTGGTAGCGCACGCCTTTAATCCCAGCACTCAGGAGGTAGAGACAGGTGGATCTCTGTGAGGCCAGCCTGGTCTACAGAGTGAGTTTCAAAACAGCCAAGGCTACACAGAGAAACCCTGCCTCAACAAACCAAAAATAAATAATAAAAGGAAGGAAAGAAGAAAAGAAGGAAGGACAGGTGGACAGGCAGACGGGTGGGTAGGTTCTGGGCAACTATACCTGGTGTGTTCGTCCGTGGCTGAGTCACTTCAGTTGTACTGTGGGTCAGGAGTTCTGGCCTGTGAAAGTGTTAGCGACATTAGTGGTCAGAGTATTCAGGAGCAGTGTCAAGACTCCCACTCAGCTACATACTGTCAGTTCATTTTTAGTATGGCCCATTCTGCCTTCTTGTGCAGGAAAACAAACCATTTTGGTGACTATTCTGAAAAAAACAAATTCCATAAAACTACAGGATTATGGGTGTCTGTAGAAATAAAGGTGTGCCGGTCACTCTCTTTTCCGAACCAACTCGACCTGCCACCTCTTGTCCTACTGGAGCTGGACACCTGCGACACTGCTGTCCCATGTCCCCATTCAATCCTGACAAACACCAACGCACACTGCCACAAATGACAAGGCAGAGGAAGCCCTGGGAAACGTCCCTGGGATTGAGGCCAAGGCCGGCCTTCTGTGCCCGCTCCTTAACACATCATGTCCTTGAGAACGCAGCCACTGTACCCATGACATCCAGGACACGGACCACAGCAGACTCTGCTTCAGGACCTTTAAACATACACTATTGCGTGCCGCCTTCCTCCACTCAGCCATCTGTGGTGGCATCTCGTTCCTCACACCAGGAGCGCAGCCACACCTGACCCCTTCCTGCCTCCACTGACATCACTGCTCTGGAAGATCCCTTCCCGAGCCACATAGCCCAGGGACGGGCTAGAGGTGTGCCCTCCTAGAGGTGTGCCCTCCTAGAGGTGTGCCCTCCCTGCATTCTAGATGCTCTCATGCCACTGTCCTGACACAAAGGTCAGGCTCACAAGACAGCTGCTCTTGGGCCCCATTTGGCACACACCTCATACTATACTAGAAAAACATCTGTTTAATCAGCTCATGTAAATGAAACACTGCATTTACGGTATACACAGGAAGGACCACTCAGGAGAAAAGATCCATCTTCAAATGTCAGGGAAAATTTTTTTTCTTACCTCTTGATAACAAATTTAATTCGATTGCCCACTTGGATGATTTTTTCCAGTCTTGGGATTCCATACCATGAGGGGCTTCGGAAAGGAATGTTTTCTGGAAGTCCTTCCACATAGAGGTCATTGGGATGGGCCTCAAATTTTTGGTATGGTACAGCCTTGGCTTCTGTGCTCCCCAAGGCCTCAGCTGCAGAAGATGAGAGCAAGGCAGGAAACTCAGGCTGAAGTCACACACAGCCAATACCCCAAGTGCCCAGCTTCAAATACCACAACTAAAACACAAAAAAAGCCAGCCATGGGTATGAGCCTGTAATCCCAGCACTCAGGAGGCTACGCTGGGGAATATGGAGTGCCAGGGTTGCCTGAGCCACAGAGAGAGACAGACAGACAGACAGAGACACAGAGAGACAGAGACAGAGAGAGAGACAGACAGAGAGACAGACACAGACAGAGACAGAGACACACAGAGAGAGACAGAGAGAGACAGAGACAGACAGAGACAGAGAGACACAGAGAGAGAGAGCGCCTATATGGGGGAGGGTTTTAAATCCATCTATTAATCTCTAGTCTGAAACTTCACCCAAATAGTTTTTGTGCACATGTGCAGAACAGAGGTCAACACAGTGTAGTTCCTCAGGCTGCCGACTCTTACTGATAAGTCTGAAACTTTCCATGCAGGCTGGCTGCCAGCACGCTCCAGGTACCCTCCTGTCTGCACCTCCTCACCGCGGAGACCACAAGGGCACACACCACCGCGTCCACCTTGTTTGACCGTGGGTTCGAGAGCTCAAACACCTGGCCTCATAGCTCTGCAGCAAGCACTGTAACAACTGAGCTATCTCCCAACCCAGTCTGCCTCAATCCTTCCTTCGTATTAGCAACACCACAGCTGAAGGGCTCTTGTGTTAGAAAAATCACAGGCGAGGTAGTCACCACCACACCAGTAAAGGGAATGTGTCCAAGAGGATCACAACCCCGTGACAGCTTGAATCCATTCCTGTCTTATCTGCTAGATAGGAAAAAATTTAAACCTAATTTTAACAGGCTTTTTATGAAATAAAATCATGCTTGAGTTGACAGCAGTTGAGAGACAAAAGGTGGAAGCTGGCTGTAGCGGCAAAGGCCTTTTATCTCAGCACTCACAGAGGCAGAGGGATTGCTCAGTCTGAGGCCAGCCTGGGCTACATAGTGAGACTTTGTCTCAATAGAAGAAAAAAAACGGAAAGAAAAGGGCAAAAGTCAAGTCTGTGAGCTCTCCCTATCGTGACAGTCCCCACCTCGCTTAGTCTGCAATGAGCCACACTCATGGACCAGGAAGTCCTGCACATTGCCCGACAGGAACCAGTGCTTCCAAGATGGGTTGGGTCCCCTCCCCTCCCCTCCCCTCCCCTCCCCTCCCGAGTGGTCTGCACAGTCCATGGGAGTGAACAGGAATGCGCAGGCACCAGTCACAGGCAGTGGATGGTGAGGGTGGAGCACACTCCTAAGGGGTTTCAGGGAGGTCGTGTTTCCCACGGCCACAGAAACCTTAGGAAGGGCACCAGAGGCTACCAATTTCTCAGCAGCTCCCAACAGCCACCAATCCAAATCCACCAAAAATGCCACCCAAAAAGCCAGTAAGTTCCTTTTTGGATGGTGGTGGCTGGGAATAAAATTCTGGGTTTCATGTATACTAAGCAAGCATTCCACCAACTGAACCACATCATCAACCCTCTTAATATCTACTTTCTCTCTTTAAAAGTTTTTTAAAATTGGGAGCTGGAGAGATGGCTAAGCAATAGAGAGCAGTGGTTGCTCTTCCAGAAGACCTGGGTTAAATTTCTAGCACCCAAATGGCAGCTCATAACTTCCTGTAATCCAGTGTCAGGAGATCTGACACCTTCATAAAGACATACATGCAGGCAAACTACACACACACACACACACACACACACACGAAATAAAAATAAATAAATTACAAAACAAAGTTTTCTAAAATTATAATATTGGGGCTCAAAGCCATGTCCTCAGGCACACCAAGCAAGCACCTTAAAAAGAGCCACATCCCAGCCCGAGTCTGTTTCCTCAGCTGTGCTTGGCAAAGCCCAGCCATCTCCCACCGGCCACTTCTCCTTTCCCTTCCTCTTCCTTCTTTCCTTAGCCGCTTCTTAGGGAAAGCCCACAACAGCCAACACCAGCGATACTCTCAGGGCACAAGACACTCAGAACCACATGTCTCTCCCACACACAAACCACCATGACATAATGGTGGCATGCATAACAATAAACAACGGCCATCACTTGATCTCGGCTGCTAAATGTCTAGGAAGGCACTGGCTGGACACGAAGGAATTTACACCCAGATGGGAAGGAAGGTATTACTAAAGCCTGACTCATTGCGGACTGTAATGCTATTTTGTTTATGTTTTAACAAATAAAGCTTGCCTGAAGATCAGAGTGCACGCCAGGTAGTGGTGGCACACATCTTTAATCCCAGGACTTGGGAGACAGAGGAAGAGGGAATCTCTGTTAGTTCAAGGCCACCCTGGGCTACACTAGACTGAATCTGTCTAAAAGAGAAACAGAGCTCACACACATGGGATGGGATCCCATGTCTTTAATCCCAGCACTAGTGAGGAGGAGACAGCAGTGATATGGCTGGTAGAAGAGAGGACTATAAGGCGGGAGGAGACAGGACGGCAGTGCAGTATGAGGGGAGGATCGCCCTGTGAGTCTGAGCATTGGGAGAGGTAAAAGAACTCTCTGGTGGCTGGCCACTCTGCTTCTCTGATCTTCAGCAATAACTCCTATATCTGACTCTGGGTTTTTATTATTAAGACCAACTAGAATGCATGCTACAGTGGACAGCCAGGGAAACTGACATGTTTGAGAAGCTTCGACCTTTACCACCCAACCAGTCACTACCCCAGTGTAGTGGAAAAGAAAATTTCTGCGGGGAGTCCACAAGTGTTACACAGTAAATGTACAGCTGACAGATCTAGTGGACTAATCCACGGGACGTGTGTATGTACACATTCACTTGGAGTAACCCGTTTTTACAGAGCTATGGGCATACATGTCCCTTGGATAAGTCACTGTCGGTTCTGTAGAAATCTTGTGAAATCGTGGCATTTCCCCCTTCTATAGGATCCCAGCAGTGGATAAACCTGACTCTTCCTGTAGGGTAACCAGAAACCTCCCCACACACCATGAAGCCATGGAATGAAAAGGATTCACTCAGTCAAGCCTTTGTTCTCACAGCCAAAATCTACATAAAGCTAGTACCCCACAAACTTTCTTTGTTAACACCTCACTGATAAGAAAGGAGCCTCACAGCGGAGGCAGTCTGTCTGCTCTAACAGCAGACTCAGGAAGCTGTAATCTGCTGGTCTGCTCTCAACTACTTACTAGTATTCTGTTTACCCTCCACCTTGGTTTCAACTAACATAGGATCCTAGACCAGGAGACTAGCTGTTTGGTGGGGGGGGAGGCCTGAGTCACTACAACTAACTTCAGAGAAAAGTTCTCACCTGGAGCTGGGTGGTGGTGGCGCACGCCTTTAATCCCAGCACTCGGGAGGCAGAGGCAGGCGGATCTCTGGGAGTTCGAGGCCAGCCTGGTCTACAAGAGCTAGTTTTAAGACAGGCACCAAAGCTACAGAGAAACCCTGTCTCGGATTAAAAAGTAGGGTTCCCAGAAGAGATTCTTTTTAACTCAACCACCTAGATGCTAATGCAAATCAGCCTGTAGGTTAGTTCCCAGTCACGCCCCCCTCTGAGACATAAGATGTTTCCTTGCCAGATCCACAGGTTCTGGTGACTGTGAAAATGCACGCTTGATACTACTGTTACTGCCTATGGGATTGCTAACTTGTCTGTGTGCCTATATAAACCGAAAGCTGTGTGAAGATCATGCCTTGTGCTTCTTGCTGCTTCTTTGTTCCAAGGAATAAGGAACATGTAGTGGTAACATACATGAGCTGATTCCTTTCAGTTTTATCCTCAGATCCAATTAGCCAGGTTTTCGCCTGCCATAGTGAATCTTTCTGGACCCTGAGAGGTTTAATGGGCTTAAGCCCAAAATAAAACTCGATAAATTTCCTTTCCAAACAGAAACTTGATTTGTTCCTGATGCAGGGAACAGCGACCAACAAAGGATGTTCTGGGGTTGCGGACGTAGCTAAGTGGGTATAAGCACCAGCTGCCTTTGCAGAGAACCTGGGTGAGGTTCCCAGCACCCACATGACAGCTCACAACCACCTGCAACTCCAGTCCAGGGGATTCAGGCCTCTTCTGGCCTCCACGGACACCAGACTTTCCAACGGTGAACAGACACACATGTAGACTGACACCCTGACAACCATACCTAAGATTCCTTTTTCTTTTCTTTTTTGATTTTCGAGACAGGGTTTCTCCGTAGCTTTTGATTCCTGTCCTGGAACTAGCTCTTGTAGACCAGGCTGGCCTCGAACTCACAGAGATCCGCCTGCCTCTGCCTCCCGAGTGCTGGGATTAAAGGCGTGTGCCACCACCGCCCGGCTTCTAAGATTCCTTTCTTTCTTTAAGGCACTGCAACGTTAACGAATCAAACACATGTGTCCAAATGTGTAAGACTAAAGTAAAATATGGTGGCTCACACTTTTAGTTTAAGACCAGCCTGGGATACAGAGTGAATTCTGGCCAGCAAAGGCTGCATGCTGTCTCAAAATGACAATAAAAAACAAAACAAAACCATCACCCGAAACAGGAGATCTGAGGGTGTGAGAGTGCTGGCTTAGAACGCACATGGTGGGGGGCGTTCCTTCTGTCTGTGTGTTGCTTTTCTTGGTTAATGAATAAAGAAACTGCCTTGGCTTGTTGATAGGGAAGAACTTATGTAGGCGAGGAAGACGGAACTGAATTCTGGGAGGAAGAAGGATGGAGTCAGAGAGATACCATGGAGCCACTGCCACCAGAGATAGTCGTACTGGAACTTTGCTGGTAGGCCACTACTGCGTGGTGAAGCACAGATTAATGGAAATGGGTTAAATTAAGATGTAAGAGTTAGCCAATAAGAAGCTAGAGCTAATGGGCCAAACAGTGATTTAATTAATACAGTTTCTGTGTTGTTATTTCGGGGCTAACCTAGTGGGCGGCTGGGAAGAACAAGTGGGCCCTCCTACTACATGCACAAAGCTCTGGGTTCCACTCCCAGCACCACGAACCCCACATGGTGGATTGTGCCTCTGACCTCAGCACTCAGAGGCAAATGTGATAAACCTCTGAGTTTGTGGCCAGCCTGGTCTATATATCACCTGCACAGTGAGACGTTGTCTCAATACAACAAGAATTACAATAAATCAATAGCACATACCAAGATAACATGAAACACAATCATGGTGACTCTTCAGGAGGCCAGTGGACCTAATGGCCTTCTCATTCCATAGCAATACAATGACAAGGGATCCAAAAGAGAAATGAACCAGTCAAATAGGCACACTGTGTAAATGAGGTTGTATGAAGCAATCACTCGGGGCCAAGGTATGGCTCACAATAAAGGAATTGCCAAAATGAGACAAAGCATTTGTTTAGGATGTGGAAGACTAATCCATCCCAGCCCAAAAAGAAAAATGAAGGTTTATTCTATTGTCACCTATATAGTGTTTTATTTGGAGGTGGGGGCTGGTTTTTTGAGTCAGGGTTCTCTGTGTATGTAGCCCTTGCGGTCCTAGAACTCACTCTGTAGAACAGGCTGGCCTCGAACTCAAGATATCCACCTGCCTTTGCCCCCTGAGTGCTGGATTTAAAGGTGTGTGCACTACCACTGCCCAGCTGTCTGTTATATAGTTTCTTATACTTAAATTTTACTAAAAGCGGGGGCTGGAGAGATGGCTCAGCGGTTAAGAGCATTGCCTGCTCTTCCAAAGGTCCTGAGTTCAATTCCCAGCAACCACATGGTGGCTCACAACCATCTGTAATGAGGTCTGGTGCCCTCTTCTGGCCTGCAGACATGCACACAGACAGAATATTGTATACATAATAAATAAATAAATATTAAAAAAAAATTTTTACTAAAAGCAACAGAAAAAACACAAGGTTAAGTTCAAATCATCTCACTTGATTCCTACAATAAAATAAAAGACTTAAAGTTCTTGTCAAATAGATCTTTCACTTCCTTGGTCAGAGTTACCCCAAGATATTTTATGCTATTTGTGGCTATCGTGAAAGGTGATGCTTCTCTGATTTCCCTCTCTGCTTCCTTATCCTTAGTGTATAGGAAGGCAACTGATTTTCTGAAGTTGATCTTGTATCCTGCCACATTACTAAAGGTGTTTATCAGCTGTAGGAATTCTTTGGTAGAGTTTTTGGGGTCATTTATGTATACTATCATATCATCTGCAAATAACGAAAGCTTAACTTCTTCCTTTCCAATACGAATCCCCTTGATCCCCTTATGTTGTCTTATTGCTATTGTTAGAACTTCAAGCACTATATTGAAGAGGTATGGAGAGAGTGGACATCCTTGTCGTGTTCCTGATTTTATTGGGATGGCTTTGAGTTTTTCTCCGTTTAATTTAATGTTAGCTGTCGGCTTGCTGTAAATAGCTTTTATTATATTTAGGTATGACCCTTGTATCCCTAATCTCTCCAAGACCTTTATCATAAAGGAGTGTTGAATTTTGTCGAATGCTTTTTCAGCATCTAATGAAATGATCATACGGTTTTTTTCTTTCAGTTTATTTATATGGTGGATTACATTGATAGATTTGAGTATGTTGAACCAGCCCTGAAGAGGACACCAGAAAATGGAAGGATCTCCCTTACTCTTGGATTGGGAGGATCAACATAGTAAAAATGGCAATTCTACCAAAAGCAATCTAGAGATTCAATGCAATCCCCATCAAAATCCTATCAAAATTCTTCACAGACCTGGAGAAGACAATAATCAACTTTATATGGAAAAACAAAAAACCCAGGATAGCCAAAACAATCTTATACAATAAAGGATCGTCTGGAGGCATTACCATCCCTGACTTCAAACTCTATTACAGAGTTACAGTATTGAAAACAGCTTGGTATTGGCATAAAAACAGAGAAGTCGACCAATGGAATCGAATAGAAGACCCGGACTTTAACCCACAAACCTATGAACACCTGATTTGCGATAAAGGAGCTAAAAGTATACAATGGAAAAAAGAGAGCATCTTCAACAAATTATGCTGGCATAACTGGATGTCAATCTGTAGAAGAATGAAAATAGATCCATATCTATCACCATGCACAAAACTCAAGTCCAAATGGATTAAAGACCTCAATATCAGTCCGAACACACTGAACCTGATAGAAGAGAAAGTGGGAAGTACTCTACAACACATGGGCACAGGAGAACACTTCCTACGTACAACCCCAGCAGCACAGACATTAAGGGCATCATTGAACAAATGGGACCTCCTGAGACTGAGAAGCTTCTGTAAAGCAAAGGACACTGTCACTAAGACAAAAAGGCAACCCACTGACTGGGAGAAGATCTTCACCAACCCCGCAACTGATAAAAGAAACAAAAAACGTCAGTGGCTGGAGAGAGGGCTCAGCAGTTCAGAGTGCTTGCTGCTCCTCCGGAGGACCCATATTCATATTAGATGGCTCACAACTGCCCTTAACTCCAGCTCTAGGAGAGCTGGCTTATGCTGGCTTCTGCAGGTACCCCCCCCCCAGTCACACAAATTCACATGTATAATTTCTTAAAAGTTACTCTGTAATGTTTGGTGTGGGGAAAAATATACTTACCAAATTTCTTGCAGAAAAGCTGGTCTACCATCTTCCTCAGTTTGGTGATTCGTGCATACCACTCTTCCTTCACTGGGAGGGAAAAGAGCAAGGTCTCTCAGTTTAACAGCTTGACTTACTCAGGTTGTTCAATGTTGTGAGAACACCCTAAGTTATTCTTATTAATTAATAAGGAATTATTAATAAGTTATTCTTATTAATTAATAAAAAATTCTTATTAATCGTCATGGGGCAACTCCCACTCCATCCAGAGGAACACAAGACAAAGTATGACCTCTTTCCTTCAGAATCACGTGACAGTATCTATGGCTCCATGTTCTATAAAGATAATCTATGTCCTAAATTAGACAGGACTGATGATGACCCATTAACCAACTGACAAATATAGACTTTACAATACACTTTTTAGCAAATTTATTTCTGAGACAATATCTCAGCAGCCCCAGCTGACCTGGAACTCATCAAGTAGGCCAGTGTGTTCAAATCCCAAGTACTGGGATTAAAAGCATGAGCCACCATGCCAGGGAGAATACATCTGTGCAGGTCTGCCCAGAAATGCAGTCTGTCTGTCTGTGTATCATAGCTTTTGTTGACCTGATGTAAAACTAGACATATCCAGAAAGAGGGAAGAGGGAATCTTTTGTTTGGGTTTCCCTGCATAGTCCTGGCTATCTTAGACTCACTCTGTAGACCCAGGCTGGCCTCAAACTCACAGAGATCCTCCTGCCTCTGCCTCCCGTGCTGGGATTAAAGTCCCCCCTCCCACCAGGTGAAAGAGGGAATCTTTTTCTTTTTTGTTTTTATTTTTTGGGACAGGGTTTCTCTGTGTAACAATATGGCTATCCTGGAACTCACTCTGTAGACCAGGCTGGCCTTGAACTCACAGAGAGATCTGCCAGCCTCTGCCTCCTGAGTCCTGGGATTAAAGCCCCACCACCACTGGTGGATGAGGGAATCTTAATTGAAGAATATTTCCACCAGACTGGTCTATGGGGCTCTGTGGGGCATTCTCTTGACTGCCGATTGATGTGGGAGTCCAGCCCACTGCGCATGGTGCTATATATATCCCTGGAAGAGTGGGCCTAGGCTGGGTAAGGGGTAGCCAAGAGAAGCAATACAGTAAGCAGCATTCCTCTATGGGCTCTGCTCCAGTTCCTTCCTCTAGCTGCCTGCTTTGAGCTCCTACCGTGGCTTCCCAAATAACCCTCTCCTGGCCAATTCGCTGTTGGTCAGTGTTTCTCACAGCAACAGAGACGTTTTAGAACTCTAGCATCAGGCCCAATCTACCCAACTATCTGTGGTTATAAGTAAACAGAACAAGTGTTGCTCTTCTATGAGGCACTCGGGTTCTGGGGTGCATGCTCTGTAACAACTCTCGGGTGCAAGCCAAAGGCCTATTTCTTTACTGCAACCTCCAGAGGAGGCCACCCCGCCCTGGGTGCTCACAGTCCTCCGCACACTGCTGGGACCACCTGGAGGCTTGATACCCACCTCCGGACGCTGGCTTATCCAGCTGTAAGTCTTCCCGTGTAGAGTTCAGAAGCTCGTGTCTAAAAGGAAAGAGCCAATGGTGAGAACTTGCCAGGCCGGATCCAGCAAGGAGGCAAACAGAGCAGATGCACAGCACCCAGCCGTGGGGACTGACTGCACTCACACAGCTGGACCTAACTTCACAGGGCTCTACAACGCAGTAAGTGCGAACTCTCTCAGGAGATGCTTCGTGGGGCCTCTGCGCTCACAGTAAAAGAGGTACCTTGCTATGGATAGTTTAAAATGTTTACAGTAATTGAGTCCTATAACTTTATATTATATTAAAAAATATGTTCTCCCACACATCTATAAACTTTTTTTTAAGTTCTGCATATATTTAACATTTATATGTGCAGGGCAAGAGACATGCTGTATTTTTCTGAACAATCAAACAAACCCATAAAACCCCTAAACCCTAATTCGCACAGCCCTCCTGTGTGAGCCACTGTGGTGGGGGGGAGCAGGGGCCTGGGAACAACCCGAGGCGTCTGGAAGCAAGGGGAGCTGGGTCAGGGTCAGTGGACACAGCTGCGCAATGGTGGGCTGCGGGCAGAGCGCCTGCTGATGCTCCGGTGGACGGGCAAACAAGGGAAACTTCCTGCAGACCCAGGCCATGGACCCTTGTGAACTGTGACCTCTCTCTCACCCCGCCCAGTTCTGCATGAAATGACCCTGTGAACTGTGACCTCTCTCACCCTGCTTAGTTCTGTCGGAAGTGACTCTGACCCTATGAACTGTGACCTCTCTTTCACCCTGCCCAGTTCTGTAGGAAATGACCCTGACCCTGTGAACTGTGACCTCTCTCTCACACACTGCCCAGTACTGTAGAAAGCAAAGACTTTGTTCAATCTTAAAAAACAATTGTCATAAACTTGTATTATTTCATTTTTCTCAAGTTTTTTGAAACATGGTCTATCTATGTAGTCCTCGCTGTGCTGGAACTCACTGTAAAGACCAGAAAGGCTTCAAACCCATAGAGCTCCTCCTGCCTCTGCCTCCTGAATGGTGAAACTAAAGGCCCATGCTACAGACACATGACTTCCTTTCCATGTCCTGGCACTTTCAGACCTTCTCAGACCGGCAGTCTTCCGGCTCTCTCGTTTTAAATGCATGTCTGCTACTGTACTGACTGCTACTTTAGTTTCCTAGCCCACATTCCAGCTTCGCCTTCTAGGTGTGCAAACTGTTTCAAGGATATAGGAGGAGGTTTCCTCCACTGCTTCTGTCACTTTAAAAATGCCCCCCTAGATCTTTAAACTTTACTCCGTAATCTTTGCCAAGAGATACGGGAAGTGGGGTCAGCAAGATGACGTAAGCTCGCACTGCCAAGCATGACATCCTGGGGGTGATCATGAAAACAAACTCCTAATGTTCTCTGACCTCACATGCACATGCATGCACAGATATAGAAAAGTAAATGTAGAAACAAAAAGGGCAAATGATACCCAGCATTGTACGGGTGGCTGACATTTTAGAAGTAGTGTGCTAGCAGCACCTCCGATGTCCACGCTTGCTCAGCAGACAGCGAAGGAAGCCATCCTCTCTACTGCCTCCTTTTCCTGTTCACTCTTCCTTCCAACTTTGCTTATTTTAATTTTCACTCTTATGCTCACATGTATGCATTCGCTTTTCCAAACTTAAAGGCAACACACAGACGCTCTGGCTACTCTTCCTCACTGAAAACAGTGAGAAAAGGTGATCTGACTGCCTGACTGCAGGCCTACCGGGTGGGCAGGAGCTCATGACTCAGAGCCAAGCCCAGTCTGACCTGAGCATGCTTGTACGCATATATTACAAGGGGGAAGACAGGCTAATGGGCAAACAGCTCAGTAAAGCACTTTCCCCAGAAGCTAGAGGACCAGTGCTCAGATCCTCAGCACTCAACAAATGTCCTGAGAGAGCAGAGACAATCCCTGGAGTGAAACAGGCTAGACAGACGAGCTGAAGAGGGAACCTTGGGTTTGACTGAGAGAGACCTGTCTCAAAAGAGTAAGGTGGAAGAGTGATCCACCATGTTAACCTCGAGGCCCACAGACACATAAGCACACACATGCAAATACGTGCCACACATGCACACAGATCACACATACAAACACAGGAAAAGGGAAGAGTGGAACATAAAGAGATACACAATCATTCGAGCTTTTAAATACAGCCTCTGATTAATGAGTATTTGCCAGCATTAAAAAAAAAAATGCATCAACCGAAACAGTTAGGAACCCCACGCAAGCACGTGTGTCTTACTTCTTAATCACAAAGCGGATCCTCTCCTTGGCCAGCAATATCCTCTCAAGGCGAGGAATGCCGTATGTCGATGGCCTTCTAAAAGGAATCCCTTCGGGAAGCCCTTCTACATAAAGATCTTCAACATGGGACTGGAAAAGAGGGTATGGGATCGTCACCGGACCTTTGGCTTTTATAGCTTGAGCTTTAGGATGAAAAGAGAAAGGGACCATCATTACAAGACAAGGCTCTGAGCAAACCCCAGACAGAACGACACCCGAATATGCAATCATGCTTTGTCTTCACAATTTTTTTAAGCCAAACCACAGTAGTTAGTGTGTATTTATAAATGGAACTGCTGAGATTTTACAACATAAACATTCATTATTTATGACTAAACCTCTAAAAGATTTTCTCTTAAGAAACAGGATGGAAGACATTTCTGATCTGCATAATTTATGATAACAGCCATTTATTTACCCGGGGGTGAAATGATGCCAACAGTTATAGAAGTGTCCACAGCCTGTGGCTGGGCACCAAATACACTGTCAGCTGGGGTGCTGTGTACATGTGCACCCAATAAACACTGGCATTTGCATTAAAGTTTCAGGTACATCATCCATGTCAGTGGTTGAGCTGGACACAGAGCATGAACTCACTAATCCCCTAGCCCAAATTCCAAGTCTACAGAACACAGCGAGAATTCCTCCTTCTCAGCCAATTACCAGCCAAGTTGCTTTCAATTCATAAAACATAAAGATTGTTGTGATAATTTCATAGCAGTCGGCACACATTTATTTTCTTATCTAGAAAAGAATCTTAGTGGGCATGGTTGTGATTCCACAACTCAGGAGCAAAGGGATCTCGGTGACTTCTACGCCTGCCTGCTCTACATGGTGAGAACTTGTCTCAACCAAACAAAACAATCCAAAAGATTACATTCTCAACAGAGGCCTTAATTTACATGGCTGGAGAGCACAGCACATACTAAGCTACTCTAGCTCAGAACGGTGCTAGTGGAAACATGGAAACACAAAGAGCAAGCATGAACCATCCACCAGCCGGCATCCTGCAAGGACCGGGCTGTCTTACCAGATCTTCCGGGCACACCTGCAGTTCTCATGCCTACTCTGAAGAGGAGGGCAGGAGCATGAGGACATGGCATCCTGGCCTAGCCGGGACCTGTCTGCTGTACCTCACTGCTTCTACATGGACTGTGTCCATGTTTCCTGCTTTGAAATGGGTGAATTAAAAGCACAAACTAAACTGGACGGTGGTGGTGCACTCTTTTAATCTCAGTGCTTGGGATGCAGAGGCAGGTGGATCTCTGTGAGTTCGACACCAGCCTGGTCTACAGAGTTCCAGGACAGGTTCCAAAAACTGTCTCAAAAAACAAAAACAGGGAGGCAGAGGCAGGCGGATCTCTGTGAGTTCGAGACCAGCCTGGTCTACAGAGCTAGTTCCAGGACAGGCTCCAAAGCCACAGAGAAACCCTGTCTCGAAAAACCAAAAAAAAAAAAAAAAAACAAAAACAACAAAAAACACCCACAAACTAAGGCCTAAACACAAGGTGGGAGGAACATGAAGGACACCAAAAGGAAAATATGCCATGTTTAGCAAATTAATGATTTTGTAGCTCTAGGGCTTCATTAGAGTCCTCAGTCATAGGTAAGAAATACATGTTGGGGGCTGAAGACATGGCCCAGTGGTTAGGAGCACTCGCTGCTCTGGCAGAGGTTCAGCTCCCAGCCATCTCCGCATGAGGCACATGGGGATGGAACATACATGCATCCAAAACACCGAAAAAAGTATAAAAATAAATAAATCTTTAAAAAAATAAGTTTCTGGGCAGTGGTGGTGCATGCTTTTAATCCCAGCACTCAGGAAGCAGAGGCAGGCGGATCTCTGCCTTCAAGGCCAGTCTGGTCTACAGAACATGTTTTAGGAGAGCCAGAGCTACACAGAGAAGCCCTGTCTTGGGGGAAAAAAGTTTTCAAGAGCCAAGATCAACAAATGTAAATCTGTGAATATGTATCTGAGACAGGCATGGGGGCACATGCCTTTAATCCCACCACTCTAGAGGTAGAGGTAGGTGGAACTCTGTGAATTGGATGCCAAGCTGGTCTTCATAGCAAATTCTGACAATCAGGGCTACATAGTAAGACTCTGCCTTAAAAAAAAAAAAAAAAAAATTATAGCATGAAGCGACTGTGTGTGTATGGTGTGGTAATCTGATCTGGAAACTTGGTTACTAATATGTCCTTAGAAGAGACAGATATGTGAGGAGGGCACAGTTCCTGGCCGACCTGAGCAATGGGTTGAGCAGGCGACTCTGCAGACATACCGTATTTTCTCTCAAACAGCTCTTCAACCTGCTTCCGCAGGTCAGTGATTCGCGCGTTCCATTTCTCTGAAAATGAGAGGAAGCTACTCTCAGTACCGGGGGCAGCTTGGCACTGGGTGCTCGCGGCAGCAGACAACCAGACAACCTGCCTGACAGCCAGTCTCAGTCTGGCTTTTCCCTGACTTCCAAGGGTCTTTCCTTTTCCTGTGCTTCATAGGAGCAGTTGGAGATTGAGGGACATTTGAAACTTATTTTTAGAACAGTCTACAGACTGCCTTTGTAGTTTTTAACCTTCTTAAAGTTAGGCGATCAGAAAAGACCAGCCCAATTAAGCACTGCAAAACAGCGGCAAAGGGAGAGGCCTACACGGGTCCTCTGGGGCACTGAAGCGCGGCAGCTGTGGAGAAGCTCGGCTTTACAGGGAGGCAGCTGCCAATTCCATACAACGCTGAAAACACTCAACAAACTCACATACACGCAAAATCCAGTTAGAGCCAGCAGCTGCAACAAGAACAAGAACAAAGTGGGAGATTCGGATGCCTACATGAAGGCTGGGTGAGGTTCAGCACTGGCAGAACACTGGCCCTGGGGTCTACCCCAACAGGAACAAAACAAAGACATTTTCAAGAGTTAAGTGGTCTTCAAAGTATGGGCCACAAAACTAATTCCCCCCTAATATTTGACTCAGTCCCTTAGAAATCCACTGGCAACTGGAGGGACAATGAGAAGCAGGTGGGAAACAGAGCAAAACTGAGCACTAAGTTTGTAAACAAAGGGCTTAGTGCTTTCGAAGATAATGGCGCCCAGTGGCCGACTCAATGCCATCCACACCGCTTGCAGGCTTCACACAGCTCCACCACCTCCTACATCACAGCTGCCACTGCCCCCCTCTTACCCTCTTCCCTGCAGACACTTACCGAAGTTGAACTCCCTCACTTTGCGCTTGCCAGCATTGGCGGGCTCTGGGACTGGTGGAGGTGGGGGCGGCTCACTGCTCTTTGGCCTCTTGGTGGGCGGGGAGTAATCGTCATCTTGAGAAAGAAAACCCTCGTTACTGCAGGAGTCAGCTGAAGTGACAGTGTAGTGGGGAGGACAGCTCTGGGCGCTCGGGAGCACTGTCCAATGACCACAGCTGCCCCGCCTGCAGCCAGCTGCTCATCCCTCCAACCACTACTCTCTTCTCTAAAAGCCTCCACGACCACAGCTGTGATCGATGTAAGTGTTCTGAACAAACAGGCTTTAATGGAGGAAGCTATTTTCACGACCAAGAATACACGTGTGTTACTAGAAGAAAGATGAACCCTGAACGGAAGCCCACAAACGATTCCATCGGCCTGAAACAAGGGGTGTGTGGTGCGGGAGGGGGAGTGGGGGAGAGGGGTGAGGGTGGCGGCTATGTCTTTCAGGGCAGTCCATGGCACTGGGTTCGCCCACTAAAGCACACACCAGCCTTTTGTTGTTGCTGTTACTTGAGACAGGATCCTCCTGCCTCAGCTTCCTAAAGCACCACCATCCTGGCTCTGTAAATAGTCTCAATAGCACAGTTTCCAGAAGGAAATGAACAGAGACGGTGACTCCCTCCACACCCATATATAAATACCCAGCAGGATGGGAGTATGGTGTACACACGGGTCAGCACACTTGTGAAGCTCATGCTTATTTCAGTGGCACGGAGGGGACCCCCAAGTAAAATCCATCTCCCAGTGCACCTGACACCTGGCCCAAGGAAAACCAGCACTGTCATCTTCTGACCCACGGTCAGGACCTATGCTGTCAGCTCCAACACCATGAGCTAATGTAGCTCACAGAATCTGTATTTAAAGACAGTGCAGGCTTGTCAAGCGTGGAGATGCACACCTTTAATCCCAGCACTCAGGAGGCAGAGGCAGGTAGATCTCTGTGAGTTCAAGGCTAGCCTGTTCTACGCAGTGAGACCCTGTCTCAGAAAGGAAAAAAGAAAAGTATAAAAAGGAAGATCAGAAATTCAAGGTCATCCTCAGCTAAGCATCAAGTTCAAGGCTAGCCTGGAATACAAGTAACCCTATCACAAAAATCAATCAATCAATAAGCATAGAATAGAAATAAATACAACTTAAGGAGAACAGCTATCACAAACAACTATTCAAATAACAAAATATTAAGATAATTTAAGATATAATTGTTATTTTCCAACAGACTTAAAAGAAAAAAATGTCAGCCTTTAATCCCAGCACTTGGGAGGCAGAGGTAGGTAGATCTCTGTGAATTCAAGCCCAGCCTTGTCTACAGGTGAGTTCTAGGACAGCCAAGGAAGGCTACACAGTGAGACCCTGTCTTGAAAAATAAAAAACAACAAAACAAAAAGTCAATCAGGTTGAAGCCAGGTGTGGTAGCACAAGCCTGGAATCTCAGCATCTGAGAGACAGAAGTTGCCAAGGTTGAGACCAGTCTTCCAAAAATAGGCATGAAAACCAGGTGTCACGGCACATCCTTGTAATCCCAGCACAGAACAGATCAGGTTATATAGTGAGTTCCAGGAAGCCAGGGTTACATAGAGAGTATCCTCAAAACAAAACCACCTCACTTAAGTCAGTCAAACCCATTTCAGAACTCAAGATCTACTGATACATGTTTTATGAAGATAATCCTAGTTGAATATGAAGATAAAAAGGTCGAGGAGAGTGTTTAATATAATTAGGTCAAGTGCCTACAGACTCAACAGCAGCCCCAAGGGCTTCCACCCGTCCTGCCGAGCCTGCACCTCCTTCCGATACCACTGCTTCCTTCACACGTGCCCTGCAGCCTCGAGGTGAAGGTGTGAGCTGTTCTGGCCGGCGGCACCCGGGCATGGAAGGCTCTTATACTTGTGGGATGGCTACATGAGACAACCTATTGCAGGCTTTAATTGTAGGCAGCAGCCAATCCCCTCAGCACACAAAAAGACCATCTCTGGAACAGGACATCTGTCTACTGTCAACCCTAAGCTCACCAATGACACCCCAGCTCTAAATGACACTGTCCAAACTCACACAGCTCTCATATGTTAAGGGCAACTGGCTGCTCAGCTGGGCTAGCAGTGAAGACCCCACTCATGCTGACAGATACAGACACTGTGGAAAGAAAATGGCTGCTCTACTGAAGCAGAGTAACAGCTGTCAGAGTGTGTCTGTCCCTCACTCAGCCCTGTAGCGATGCTGTGGCGGCGCACAGAGAGCGGCCAGATGGACCAAAGGCACGCAGAAATATTTGTATGGCCTTGAAAAAACAGTAACAGAAAAAAGAAGTTCAAGATCGTTCATCCATGAAAACACAACATGAATCAGACAACAAACTTACTTTAAAGCAACTTCAAGGGAAATCAAGTCAGGGTCACAAGCTGGGCTGCAGCACACCAGTGTGGGGAGAGGACTCGGGTCTGGGAGCAGCACCCAAAGGACAGCTATGTGGTAAGGACAGCTTTCCAAAAAAGGCTCTTTATTAGCTGACGAGAACTCTCACAAAAGCAAGCTACAGCATATGAAGCTCCGCCCTTCCCACGCACCTCCCCACGCAATCTTCCTCCCTCAGTGTCCTCAGTGCGCATACACGCCCTACATCATCTCTGCCTATGCCAAAGGAAACAGCATGGTTGAGACCGAGGCCTATACAGTCAGACTGCTCCAAAACTTCCCAAACACAGCTCACTTCTGTCCGCTGGGACCTGCTAACGGCTGCCTCTAGCCACACAGGAATCACCACAAACAAGAGCGCAGACACGGGAAGTGTCAAGCTCCAACACTATAAAATATGACCACGTTTCTGTAGTTGTTTTTGGTTTTTCCAGATCGGGTTTCTCTGTGTAGCCCTGGCTGTACTGGAACTCGCTCTGTAGACCAGGCTGGCCTTGAACTCGGATCCGCCTACTGGGATTAAGGATGTGCGCTACCACTGCCCAACAAGTATTTCTTTTCCTTATGCTTGTTTTTTCTATAAACTCCTTGGAAAACGTAGAATGATACAATGGGGTAACAGCCGCCCACAGGCAACAGGGGTTTTTATTTTTTTTAACCCTTTCTTCAGAATAGAAACACATCCCTAAAGGAAACCATGTTTCTTCTCCAGTCACGCTTTTCCTTTACTTTTTAAAAAAGACTTATCATTATTATTTTATGTGTATGAGTGTTGGCCTGCACAAATGTATGTGCACCATATGCATGCCTGGTGCCCTTGGAGTCCAGAAGAGGACACTGGAGCCCTGGACCTGAAGTTCTGGAAGATTGTCAGCAACATGCAAGTTGTCTGCAGGAGCAGTAAGGACTCTTCACTGCTGAGACCTCTCTGGAGCCCCATGCTTCTTCTTTGAGAGTGGTTTCATTAATGATAGGCAGAGATTTTTCACATCATTAAACATAATACACAGTAGGGACCTTTCTTTACCCATCCTTTCTGTTTGTTTGCTTGTGTGATTTTGGTGCTACAAGACCGAATTCACTTCGTAAATAATCAGTACAATCACTATACCAACTTCATGCCAGTGTGGTGGCACACACCTTTAATCCCAGCACTCAGGAGGCAGAGGCCACTGAATCTATGTGAGTTTGAAGCCAGCCTGGTCTTCTGGTCTACATATGAATTTTTAGGTCATCCAGGGCGACACAGAGACTTTGTCTCAAAACAAACAAACAATACCCCAAAATCCAGCTTGGTTCTCCCATCTAATCCAAAAGCACCTACTTTTCTTAGCTCTATATAAGGAACAAAGTTGACTGTCTCATTTACATGCTCAAAATTTTCTAGGAATTAATTAATTGGGGATTTTTTAATTAAAAATTTATAGTTTGGGGCTGGAATGATGGCTCAGCAGTTAAGAGCACTGGCTGCTCTTCCAGAGGACCCAGGTTCAATTCTCAGCACCCACATGGCAGTAAATGTCTGTAACTCCAGCTCAAAGTGATCTGATTCCCTCAGACATAAATGCAGGCAAAATACCAACACACAATAATAAAAATAATTTTTTAATGTATAATTTACTTATTTCTTCATTTATTGTATGTGCTCGGGGAGAGGTGCAGGAGGTGGGTCCTGGCGATTGAACGGAGGTCACCAGGCTTGGTGACAAGAGCCTTTACCAGCTGGGCCACTTCACCGGTCCCTAATAGGTTTTTAACTAATGGTGACAATATTTCAACTCTTTAATTGACCACAAAGAATTCAAAGAAGCTTTCAGGTTAATAAAATTATGTGAATGAGGAAGACAAATCTATGCATTAATCTACTGAAATTGAAACATGAAGTATGAAAAGATTTCTTCTACCACGTGAAAGCCATCAAACTAGCGTACATCTTCAATACAATGGAGACACAATAGGACAGGTCACGGAGAGACAGAGAGAGGGAGACAGAGCACACCCAAGCTCCCAAACCAAGAAAGGTTATGCTGTGGTTAGAAAAAAAAAGAACTGCTAACTGTGTGGTGCTGGGGAGGTGGGGGCACGAGCTAGGCGACAAAAGCCTGCATCATAATGCACCTCTATAAATTTGCAAAAACATATCCACACACACACACACACGTGTATATAAAAGATTTGTCAGCAATGTCCTGCCACTGTCCCCTGACGAAGGGGTAGGTTAGGGAGAACTTTAGCCCCTCGCGTCCAGTGCTGTACAACAAGGCACAACACTGAGGGCACTCACAGAGGAGTCCTGGGAGACAAGGGGACTAAAGGGAAGGGAAGCCTGGATGGCAGTACACGCCATTAATCCCAGTGCTGGGGAACAAGCAGGCAGATCTCTAAGAGTTCAAGACCAGTCTGGTCAAAAAGTCATTCCAGGACAGCAAGACCTCATAGTGAGACCCTACTCTAGAAAAAAAAAAAAATGTTTTAAAAAATATTGAAGGTGCACGCCTTTAACCTCAGCACTCAGGAAGCAGAGGCAGACAGATCTCCCTGAGTACAAGGTTGCCTGGTATACACAGTAAGCAGGTTCCAGGCCAACCAGGGATACAATACACAGTGAGAGCCCGCCTCAAAACCAAAAATATAAGTTAGTAAGTATTAAGGTAACTTAGATAATGGAAATTATTTTAAATTTTATTTGCAACCATTGCTTCCAAACATTTTCAAAAGACAAATAAGTGGTATTGGGGGACAGACTTGCTTTAAAATTTACTGACTCACCCAGTATGATGGCATATGCCTATAGTCTTAGCTACTTGGGAAACTGAGGCAGGAGCTGAAACATTTTGAGGCCAGCTTGGGCAGCTTTCTCCTCCCTTCTACTGATTGAGATACTAGGACCTCCAGCTTTTCTTAAATTTCTTCTACCGTAACCCAAAAGGTCCTAGAATCTGCCTCTGTGTGTGGTCTAGTTCGGATGTCTTCCCCTCACCCTCCACAATTACTACTGACAGAAAGCACAGTTTGGTCTACGTCTGGGCCAAGCCTCATTTGCACAGCTTAGATCTGTCACCCAGTACTCCCAGAACACCTGGGGAGTCCTGCTGGGGCGTGGGCTGCTCTGTCCCCAGCTTCTTTCAGAATGGATGAGATGTAAACTCAGTGTGACCGTGACACAGATGCTCATGACCAGAAGGGAACTCTTGGATCAAGGCTGGAATAACTAACCTTCAATGGTCACCTCAACTTCAGGGTCCTCACTTGTTTCTGAAGGGACATGGTGAGTAGAATCTTGAAAAAAATATAAAATTCTAAAATGACATTCATTATTCAACATGTTCCGTGTGTTCCAACACTTACTGTCTGGTGCTCCCAAAGAAGCCTACAATAAAATGCAACTGGCGTTTAAATTCATTTCATGTTCATTAAAAGTATTTGACCCTTGATTATAACTAGAGATAAAAGAAAACAAAACGTAGAAAACCGCTGGAAAATGTTAAGATAATACCAGGTTACCTGCATCAGTGGACCAAGAGCCCCATGCTCTCGGAGGAATGTGGTTACAGCAAGCTCACAACTGTTTCCTTGCTATAGCCGGAAGATGCCAGCTAAAAACATGCTTCCTACAGAAGCCTACAAGTAGTTTATGCTATTAAATCAAAACACAACCAACTTTTTGCAAAGGAGACCTTCATATCAAGAGAGCTCCCGCTGGTGACAAGGACATGCGAGACTGGCTGGGATCTGGGTTACCACACAGAGCGTAGGTGCACAGGAAATGTTAGTGCTGCAAGCGCAGGGAGCTTTCATTAGCTGTCTTTCGTCCTGCACAGGCTGAGAGAGGTTAACTGATTTGCCAAAGATGATGTCTGCTGTTAGCACAGGAATAAAGAGCAGAACCCAAGAGCGCTCAGCTGTTAACACATCAACAGGAGTTCCCTTAGAAATGAGTCTCCGGAGACCTAGTATGTGTTGACAGACTTGGGAAGCGGTGAAGCAGTCTAGGTGCTGGAGGAACCATGCAGTTCCTGTGCAGAGGCCTGTTGTTAGCAGGACCACCCACCCCAAAGTAAGACCTGCCACGGAGGACAGCAGATTACCCCTGCAAGCCCAACAGGGTGCTTACCACACAGTCATATGTGAAGAACAGTTAAGATAGCACAAGTATTTCTGTTTCTGTTTTTCTATTTTGAGATAGGGTCTCACTATGTAGTCCAGACTGGCCTGGAACTCACCATATAGCCCAGGCTGGCCTCAAACTCATGGGTGATCCTCCTGCTTCAGCCTCCCAAAGGCTGGGATAACAGGTGCGCGCTACCACACCTGGCTAGACATGAACTTTCTGAGAGAAATGTATTCCTATAGAAAGCCTACTTCTGCCACTGAGTGTATGCATAGATCAGCCCATGTCTTTGCTAGGATCACCCCTTCACTAGCCGGTAAAAGATAAAATCAGTGATTTCTTTTTTTTTTTTTTTTTTTTGGTTTTTCGAGACAGGGTTTCTCTGTGGTTTTGGAGCCTGTCCTGGAACTAGCTCTTGTAGACCAGGCTGGTCTCGAACTCACAGCGATCCGCCTGCCTCTGCCTCCCGAGTGCTGGGATTAAAGGCGTGCGCCACCACCGCCCGGCAAATCAGTGATTTCTTAAAACGGGAAAACAAACACAAGGAATGCCCATTTTCAGGATAAAGTACCCCTTTGTTCTACAAACAGCAGTTAATGGAGGAAGACTGAATTGGAAACAAGAGACGAAGGAGGCTTCGGAGGGCTACAAGCCCTCCTTGAACCACACTCCAAGCACTCAGCAGGAGGCTGGCTCCCTGCAGGCTGGGCAGTTGGCCCTTCACACTCCTCAACCGTGTCCCTGGGAAAACTCAGTGGCTGAGTGGCAGCCATTCCCGGGGTAGCTGTGGGTGTTAATGGTGAGAAGACAGAAAACTTCTCAGCCACAAAGTTTATCTGTTGCCCTTTGAACAAACTGGGAATGATAAACTATGTTTAAAAATTAAAATTAAGTAGAATACAACTAGGAACTATTTTAGTTCTAAAATTTTGAAAAATAATTAATTAATTTAATAAAATAAAACATGGGAGTTTTTTCTCCTCAATGTCCTTTCAATAAGGCAGGAGAAAGCTAAAACGAGACAAAACAACCCACTTATTTGGTATCGCCAAGGGCATCACTAACCATGACTGCCAGGCCCAGTGCCTCTTAGCACAGTGCAAGCCACCGCATGCCTCCTCTCTAAAAATGACAGTGCTGGCCATGAAGGCACGAAACACCATCATCTCATCTCCAAAGGACGTGCAACAGATATGGTAAAATTCAAGGTCCCTTCTTTCCTAACCTTCTGCTGGCACTTCCACTTCTGTTCCTTCGTTGCCTTCTGAAGAATGATGGCTCCCTAAAAAGAAAATGAACAATATATACTAAACCAGTAAAAAAAACTATCAGTAAAAGAAGAAAAACTAGGTGACCATACAATTTAGTATAAATAAGCATACAAAAAGATTTAACTCAGTAATAAATTCAAACAATGTTTTCTAACTTCGAAAAATATTTAACTGCTATTTGGAAGCTGAAAACTCGAAAGTGCAAACCCCCAGAAGAAACTCTGCAGGCTCGGGGTTTGGTATTAGTGCTGTCTCACATGCTACAGTGCCGGGATGCTGGGGTCTGAAGAGCCTTACAGCCCAGGTACCATGCTCGTCGGGCAACAACTCACAAACAAAAACACCAAATCAGAAGAAAGTCTGTCTTTTCTAGAGACTTAACAAGGTGTCAAAAAACAAAAAAAAAAACAAAACAAAACAAACGAAGTCAAGGCTTATTGTGTGTGCAATGTTCCTTCTTTTCCTTTCTACTATGATAGAAGCTATGGACACTATATCCCATAATTTAATCAAAGTTGTACTTAAACAGTCAAGTTAAAATTTTAGAGACTATTTTTAGTTTCAAAAGCATTTTAGTTCAGGAAATAACCTGCCTGCTTCTGGACATGGGCATACATCCAGCCGCCTGTTGGGTCAGGCAGCCAGGAGAGCAGGTGAGATCCTACTACAGCAAGAGGACCAGGCACAGCACGAGCCACCAGCCAGGATCCAGTGCACAGCTGCGCCCAAGTGCATCCTCAATCTCTAAGTGTCTAAGCTGGGGACAGGAAAAGAGGAGAAACACCATCGTGCATAAAGGAAAACAGACGCGGGCCAGCACAGGAGCCGTGGAGGGGAAGGCGGCAGGTCTCCTGACAGCTGTGCCCAACACACTCCAGCGTTAGGCCAAGGCCATCACTGGTACACTTGACCTGGAGCGTCTCAGAGCTCTGGCAGTGCCCGCCTTAGGTGAGGGCCTCTGTGCTGCAGTGCTCTGTGCCACCGTGCTCCGACTGCCTCGAGATCACCCCACAGGCTCTGCAGTGGGAACTCACCGGAACTCACAGCTAGGGGCAGACTCTATTCAGAAGCCCACCTGTGAGCCAAAGGCACACTGCGCTTCTGCTACACACGTTCTTATCATCCCTTTTCACTTTAACTTTTGCATTTATGGAGCTGTAAATTCTTTGACTGTGTCAAGTCATAAGAAACAGATGTGAAACTAGAACATGAGAGAAGGGAGAAGAGGCCAGCCGTTCCACAGGAATGGCTGAGATAGCGAGGGCGGGTTAGCGAGGCTGCGCATGCACACTATGGCCCTGTGTGTCCTCTCTGCTCTACTAAAATCTACGAAAATGAGAGAGACAATTATATTTACATTATACAGTAAAGCTAAAGAAAATAAATCTCATGAGATCAAAGCCAGAAGGGATAAAGGAAAAGCCGTCACTAACAGACTATGACCAAGTCTGGGAACACAGCACAAAGGCGACCCAAAAAGTCATTTAAAAGCACAGGGTTTTACAAGTGATAGCCTGCAATCCGTCCCAAGCTAAGCATCACCGGGCCTTAGCACTACTCAGACGGCTAACCCAACAGTAACAGCCTGACTGCTGACTATGCTGATAAAGGTAGAAAGCGTACTTTACCTTCAATAGGAAAGTGTGTCATGTACCCATTTCGAGATTCATTACTAGATTCACAAAAGGGAAAATTGGTTTTGAAAAATTTTGCTTGTGAAGTTCATTTATGTTTAAAAAAAAAAAAAGGCCAATACATTTTTTTTTCCTTTTCCATTCGGAAAAGTAATATAGTTATAATTATCAAAACAGTCTGTCCAATATAAAGAAACAGCAAATACGAACAGGATGTGGGAGAGCAGAAGTGAAAGGCGATACCTTGCAAAGCCTTCGAAAGGGGGAGCTTTTCATCAACATCACCAGTTTCAGAAGGGCCTGCTTTGGGATACAAAGATAAGCTTCAAAAGGAATTTCAAAGCATATTGGTCACATTAGAGCAAATCTGGGTGAGGTGTATGGGATGATGGCCTTTTTAGAAATAAAAACAGGAAAAAAAGTGATGTTAGCCGATGGTCACGATAGCTGATGGGGAAGAAGTGTGTTCAGGTGTGTGTACACGGTTAAACTGAGGATGGCCGACAGGATGACTGACAGGGATGGGATGGGAACGGCAGGTCTGTGATGGAGGCTCTGAGTGTTTCAAACAGAAGTGCTCGCTACAGTAAAGGCTTATGCTGACTGCACATGCCTGCCTAGTGCTGGCTTCTTCCATTACAGGGATTCCTTAGCAAACTGCTAACCTCTCCCAGGCTTTCTGAAGAACACACATGATTAGTAAGCATCACCCCCCGCAGAGGCACACACAACAAACCCCAGGCGGGATCGATGCACCTTCTGGACCGGCATACTTTTCATTAAGTTAACACAGTTTTTCCATTAGTAAACATATTTTGAAAATACATGAAAACAGGAGGATTACTTGGGAGAGAAGAAGGGGACTTGGGTACACAAAGGGTAAAGAAGCAAAACAGAGACGCAGGGTTGTGGTCCAAATGTAACACACATACATGAAGATGCCATAATGACAGTTACTTCGCATAGCATAGCTACCGGCCACCACAAAGCCACAGATCTAGGCAACACATTTTCCAGTACAGATACGTTTTCATCTTATGTGACAGTTACAGGGAGCTCAGGCTGACCTCTGACTTCTGTCCTTGCTGTCTCCACCTCTAGAATACTGGGGATGCGAGCGAGCTCCAGCACAGCCAGTCCGCTCAGTGCTGGGGACGACAGCCAGACACGAGGTGAACACTACCCACTGAGCTAAAGCCCGGAGACCCTAAACAAGCTTCTCAGAATTAATCAATCTGAAGAAGCAAAGCACTACTTTCAATGGCTACTTCTTAACACAAATCAAATAAACACCAACCAACCAGTCTCTAACACCAGCATTCACTAGAGTATGGCATCAAATCCTGGGTTTGAGAACCTGGACTCATAGGAAAACCACAATAAAAGAAAACAGGAACACAAAGCACTATCTAAATATAAACAAGAACCGCCCAGAGCAATGGTTCTCGACATCCTTAATGCTTCCACCCTTTCATATAGTTCCTCGTGTTATGGTGACCCCAACCATTACATTTATTTTCATTGCTATTTCACAGTATCAGTTTGCTACTTTTATGAATCATAATGTAAATATATATGTTTTCCGATGGTCTTAGGTGACCCCTGAGAAAGGGTTGGTTATCCCCAAAGGGGTCACAACCAACAAGTTGAGAACCACTGTGTTTGAACAGTCTGCAATAGCACAGAGGGAATTTCACAAAGACACCGACATACAGGACAAGCAAGTGACATGTCACAAAGGAGAGATACTGTAGGCCTGTGGGGCGGCTGTGGGGCAGCTCAGGGGCAGAACACCTACTCGCCCAGCAGCTCAAGGCCCTGAGTTCAATCTCCAGCACAAAAAGGGGAGAGTGGAAGAGAGGAAGAGAGAGGGAGAAGGGCAGAAAGAAAAAGGGAAAATACCCACAAGCCACTGCTCTACTGGCCTAGAGACTGGCCAACTTGTAGCTTAACTTCTTCAACTGCACTAAAGAAACCATCAGTTCAACGAGGACAACAAACAGGCAAACAGGAGGCGAGGCAAGAGGATCATCACACGTTCAAAACCATCCTCAGTGACGTGAAAACCCGAGGACTGCCTGAGACATGTGAGACCCTGACTCCATCCAGCCAGGCAAACCATGACTCTGCACAATGAATACACACTATTAAAAACTAATTAAGGCCAGGAGTAATGGCGCACACCTTTAACCCCAGCACTCAGGAGGCAGACACAGGAGGATCTTTATGAGTCTGAGGCCAGCCTGGTCTACTTAATGAGTACCAGGACAGCCAGAGCTACATAATAGAGACCGTTTCAAAAACTATCAAATAAATAAAATGTCACCTTCCAGGTGTGGGTCTTGAGGGTACGTGTGCGTGGAGGGAGGGGCGTGGGGGACTTACACTCACGGCAGGCAATGGAAATGTCAGTGAAGAAGGTGGGTCAAAGGTCAGTCAACACATGAGCACGACACTAACAACCAAGTCTAGCTTCTCTGCAACATCTTAACTCTAAAACCATAAAAATGACCCTTATGATTAGTCTCAGCTTTTACTCCTATACCACAATCAGTAAACTGTCCCAAACTAACTACAGACACCATAAATGTGGGGCCAGCAAGGTAGATTAAAGGGGTAAAGTCACACGCCACCAAGCCTAATGATCCAAGTTCAATCCCCAGGAGCCACGCAGTGTAAGGAAAGAACCAGTTCCTAGCTGCCCTTCACCTCCATGCATGCAGGCACCCTACCCCCAGCTTTTTTTTTTTTTTTTTTTTTAAATGACTGGCACTGGCACTCAGCAGTACGTGGACACAGATATTTGCACACTTAACCGTCCTGAAATATTATTCCGGGCATTTGTAAAACACTCCACATCCAATAAGGCTTATCACATTAAAGAAAAATCAAGGTTACCAGGCCAGTGCACACGAGAACTCTGTGAAAACTCAAGACTGTTCACACTGACATAGCCACTAACACAGCTCAGTGGTTTAAGGCAAGGTCTCGCTGGGTAGCTCTGGCTGGCCTTGGCCTCCTGAGTGCTGAGAAGGTAAGCATGTGCTACCAGGCTACACTGGAACCGCTGAGACGAACCAGACTGACTACATAAGAGAAGACGCCTCGGCTGCGGACTAGAACTCTCCATTCCCCTGACTGCAATGCTGCCATGGGAGCTCGGGACAGGCACTGCGGCAGAGACGGCCATTTACTCAGGGAGTGAGAGCCACCAGCAAGTGTCGGAAGGAAGGCTGCAGTAAACAGTCGTTACCTTGAATGTTATACTGATAGTAATCTGGGTCTTCTGACTCTTCCTTCACTGTCACAGCGGCCATTTCCAGAGAAATGCCTACAAAACAAGTGACAGTCTCCAGTAGGTCACAGTTCCAGGGCACTGCACGTTAAAAATCTTTACACGTTAAAGACTCTGAAAGGGCAAAGGCTTATTAGGTAGGTGTCAAAGGAAATCACCTGCAACCCAATCACATCAAGGTTTCGGCAACTGGTGGACAGACAGACCCAACCGACTGACCGATCTCAACAAACTGCACAGGAAAGCTCAATGAGCTCCAAGGGAAAAGGTGAGAGGGAAGAAAGAAGCATGGCCACCTTGTCTTGTTCCGTCAGAACAAAGGAACCATTAGAACACAGAGTACCAGTGGGCATGGCTGCCTGACTGCTCTCGGATAGTGATGAGAGAATGGGGTCAAACTCCGCTGCCCCTTACAGAGACTCAAGTCCCGCAGTAGAAAAAGTCTCCAATATCCACACAAGCTGAGTGAGTTATGCTCTTACCTCCCAGCATGTCTACCAACCATCTCACCACCTCACAGACCAACCCTAAGAGCTAACGCTAGAAACCCTAAGCAGAAACCTCACTGCAAAGCTTTGTTGACTTTAGGTCAGACAAATATTTTCTAGGTAAAAGGAAAATAAAAGTAAACCTTGTGTCTGGTTCAGAGAGGCGTACCTTTAGCACCAGCACCGGGGAAGCCGAGGGGAGTTAATGACAGCCCAAGCCACAGAGACACACTATCACTAAATAAAATAACACTAAAACAGAAATGGAGGAGGAGATAAAAAAAAATTATAATGAGCCGGGCTGTGGTAGCACATGCCTTTAATCCCAGGACTCAGGAGACAGAGGCAGGCAGATCTCTGTGAGTTCAAGGCCAGTCTGCTCTAGAGAGTGAGTTCCAGAGCAGGCTCCAAAGCAACAGAGAAACCCTGCCTCAAATAAATAAACAAATAAAAAAATCGTAAAAAATTCCACAATGACAGAGATGGAGCGATAGCTCAGAGGTTAGGAGCGTGCACTGCTCTTCCAAAGGTCACCTAGATTTGGCAGCTCTTAACACTGCACTCACATCTACAGAGACACACAAATAGACATACAATTGTATGTGCACTGGTGTTTTGCCTGCATGTGTATCTGTGTGAGGGGAAGGTATTAGATGCCTTGGAACTGGAGTTACAGTTGAGCTGCCATGTGGGTGCTGGGAATAGAAGCTGGGTTCTCTGGAAAAGCAGCCAGTGTTCCTTTTTAAATTTTTTTTCCTTTTTCCACTGCCTATGCTTTTATTGGCTCTTATTGCCAACAGGAAGCCGTCCTTCTGAGGCTGCTCCTTTTTCCTTGACTCTGAAGAAAGTTCCTCTCGGAATGGCAGCCAGTGTTCTTAACTGCTAAGCCATCTCTCCAGCTCCCATACAATTTTTAAAACAATAAATAAATAAATTATACATACATACACGCACACACACATACATCTTTAGAGATGGGTTTCACTGTACAAAGCTGGCTGTCCTAAAACTTGCTCTGTAGATCAGGCTATCCTGGAACTCACTCTATAGACCAGGCTGGCCTAGAACTCACAGATCTGCCTGCTCTGCCTCCTGAATGCAGGAGCTATTAAAGGTATACGGCACAATCTCAGCTTTAAAAATTATTTCATTAAAAAAAAAAAAAAAAAGAAAGGATGCCACAGAAAAATCCACTACCCTGAATTTGCTAACTTTGAAAATTAAGTTAAAAAAATTTGAGAAGCCATGAGACCTCAACCCTATACAAAGAACTACAGGCAACTAAGGAATACTGAGATCAGGAAGAAACAGTCTTCTCTGCTAACACCCACACAGAAGTGACATGACACACTCTGAGCAGGTTAGATTTAGGAGTGTGTGCGAGATAACAAAATAACAATATGGCCTGAGTTCGACAGAAAGGCAGGGTATATGGGAGGGTTTAGAGGAAGGAGAGGGGAAGAAATGATGTCATGATAACCTCAAAAATAAAAAAGTTTAAACAAATTAAGTCAGACATGGTGGCACACATCTTTAATCCCAGAACACGGAGAGGGAGAGGCAGGCAGTTCTCTGTGAGTTCAAGGCCATCCTGATCTACATAATGAGATCCAGGACAACCAGGGTTACACAGAGAGACCCTGTCTCAAAAGAAGCAAAGAAAAAGAAAAAAAATAAAGAAAATTAATCTTTAAAAAAACTACAACCTTAAAAGCATAGTAACCACAATTTATTATTTTTTGAGTTTCAAAGACACCATAAAAGGATATAGAAAGACGGAACACAGGATATAAGAAACATTTGCAAGACCATATTCCTGACTTATATCCAAAAAATACTCAGAACTTGACAACTAGGGAATAAAAAAAAAACAATACCCACAGGTTAAAAATGGAGCAACAGGAGCTGGGGAAGAGACTCAATGAGAGAAGCACACAGCGGAAGACAGAGTTGGCATCCCAGAATCCACGTAAAGCTGGACATGGAGGTGCTTGTCTCTCACATGAGATGGAAAGCAGAGAGCCCTGGAAACTCACAGTCAGAGAGCCTGGCCTGTGTGCAGCAAATGCCTCAGACCAACGCTTGAGGCTGTTGTCTGATCTCAACAGGCACGCCATGGCACACGTGTCTGGATCCATTCTCTCCCCTCCTCACGCCACTGTCTGTCTCTCACATCACCCCCCGCTCACCCACACACACGCGGTAAAGAGGCAGAGAATTTACACAGACATGTAATCAGGGAAGACACAGGGATGGGTGGTGACTACATGAAGAAAGGTTCAGCATCCCCTCCCGTGAGAAAATGACAAGTCACACCACAGTGCAGCAGGGAGCTGGGGGACAGCTCACTGGTTCTGGGTGCTTTCTACAGTCCTGAGCACCAGAACTCAGATAGCTCAGAACTCACTTAACAAGTGGGCCAAACTAGCCAATGCCCAGAACTTCAGCTGTGGGAGGCAAGGACAATAGGATTGAGCTAAGAGACCTGGCCCAGGTCGAGACCCTGCCTCAAGGGACTAGTTAGAGCAGAAGACACGGGATGCCCTCTCCTGGTCTTGAAGCATGCACAGCCACACGACCTCCCGCTCCCACCATGCATACAAATATACCATAGTCATACAAGCACATGCACAAAATTAATTATTAATTACAAATAAATCTTATGGGTCCCCTCTGCAATAAAACTAGGTAGAGTAACACATGCCTGTAATAGTAACACTGGCAAGGCCGAGGAAGGAGGCTCATAAGAGACACAATAAATAACTAGCGACTCAAAATATCACCTCTTCAACTAAGGAAAGCACCTTCTTTGTATAATAAATTAGAAGAGCACTAGTACATACCAGAGTCTTCTGTGGGTTCAGTTTTCACTTTGATGGGGCCACAGCTGCAAGGAGGAACACATTCAGATCACAGGATGCAACTGTGAGGGACGGCCACTCACACAGTTGTCAACAGCTTCCCCGATGGCCAGCCTCACAGAAGAAGCACCACTGTGCACAGCTATTGAGTCAAACCTACAATCCTGGTGTCACACGCCCGTAATGGCAGCACTCAGGGGGTTGAGGCAGGGTTATTCCAATATGAGACTACCCTGGGCTATTAGAAAGTAAGACTGTTTCTCAAAAACAAAATTTGCATTTTTATAACCAAGTGTTCAGCTATACAGTGCAGTCCGGATGTGGGGCGCATGTCCATCTGCTATCTTGGTAACTCCAGGGCACGTGGCACAATAGTGCCAGCGAGGGATGGTTTACCTTCCACCAGGCGACAGGAGGGTCCTCTCAGTATCTGATGCCATCATTCGGCCACCTACAAACAAAAGCAAATTACATTCAGGTTTAACAACATTTTAAGCAGGGTTAATATTTTAATATTCCCAAACAATCACCCCACCTATTTGTTTTGATTTTGTTTGTGAGACAGGGTTTCCTCTGTGTTATAGCTCTGGCGATCCTGGAAATCTGATTTGTTGACCAGGCTGGCCTCGAACTCAAGAGAGATCTGGCTGCCGCTGCCTCCCAACTGCTGGGATTAAAGGCGTGCGCCACCACACTGCAGCCCACGTCCAACTCCTTTTGTTGGTGGTGGTTTTGTATCTTAGATAGGGTTCTGTAACCCACGTTGACCTTCAACTCTCAACAATCTCTCACCTCACACAGTGCTAGGATTACAGGCTCAAGCTACTGTGGACCTGGCTTGTGGGAGATTCAAGGTGGGGTTGAGAGGATCTGGAGGAGAAACGTGCAAACAGACAGCCTCTAAACGTGCAAACAGACAGCCGCTAAACGTGCAAACAGACAGCCTCTAAACGCCTTCATCCACTTTCCACTTCATACACACGAAAGTGTGGGGCTTTGGTGAGCTCTGACAGAAGTGTTCACAGCACAATGAACAGTGGTCCAACTTGTGCTACTCTTTGAAATGCTGAATTAAAAGAACTGTCAGCTGTGGGGCACGAGCCTCCAATCCTAGCTCTCGGGAGGCAGAGCCTGGCGGATCTCTGTGAGTTCGAGGCCAGCCTAGTTATACAGGGTGAGTTCCAGGACAGTCAGGGCTACACAGAGAAATCCCATCTTGAAACCCTCCCTGCCTAAAACAGAATTGTCTTGCCAGGCTAGGAGGCACACAGGGAAATCAAGCACTAGAGATGCTGAGAGGAACTAAAGTTCAAAACCAGTCTTGACTACACAGCAAAGCCCTGTCCCACCTTTGCAAAACCTCGCTGGTCTCATGGCTTAGCAAGGGACCCTTTACCTAGCCTGTACAAGCCTCTGGCTTACATCACCAGCACTGGGGAGAGAGACTGGTGGGGTTAGACCTTCAATCAACTTACACAGCTAAGGGAGCCAAGTATCTATATAATCCAAATTTCCTTACCTTAGGAATAAGTAAACACATGTTATATCTACACATAACACGGACACAACATGGACAAGGGAATTGCCTGTGGAGAGCACATGGGAGGTAAAAATAGGAGGTCTGCTTTGAGTTTGGCAACAGCCTGGTCTATATCAAAAGATCCAGGCCACCCAGGAAGCAAGTCTTAACAAGTAAAGGCTCGGAGTGACAGAGCGTGCCTGTAATCCTAGCACTTAAGAGGAAGAGGCAGGCAGATCCCTGTGAATCCCAGGCCAGCCAGGGCTACATAGAGAGGCCCTGTTTCCAACAGTTTTAAAGTGTGTGTGGTGGGGTCGCAGGAGGACTTGCACACAATACCAAAGTAAAATGAGAACCAACTTTTACTATACAAAGCACAGGTAATTTCAAGATAAGCCAAGCAAAAGAATACATACGTTAACATTCTATTCATGTAAAAATCTGGAAATGCTGGGGCTGGAGAGATGGCTCAATGGGCAAGAACAGTTGCTGCTCTTGTAGGACCTGGGCTTGGTTTCCAGCATCCATATGATGGCTCACAACCATCCAAAACTCCAGTTCCAAAGGAACTGACACTCTGTTCTAACCTCTGGGCACCAGGCATGCACGTGGCATACCTATGTACACACAAGCAAATCTGGAAATTCCAGTAAGCCTACAGGGACAGGAAAAGACTCAATAAGAGCTTGAGGGTACAGCAGGCAGGAACCATGAGAAATGGGGCTAATGTGACGGGTCACATGGCACACATGGGTCCACACTGATCAGAATGTGTGCACATGAATCTGTAGTTCACTGCATGCCAATTATACTCCTCAAGTCGGGAAGTAAGAGGCCATTTATTTTGTTTTAGCTTTACTGTGGACTGAATCTAGGTCCCCTCTCAAGTGCTCTGCCTATGAGGACCAAAAGAACTCCACCCTGAACTCTGGTCTCCAGCTCTCTTTTCATATTTTAGCTTGTTTTGTTTTTAAGACAGGATCTCACTATGTGATTCTGGCTAACCTGGAAATTACTCTGTAGACCATGCTGGCTTTAAACTCACCTGCCTCTGCCTCCTGAGTGATGCCCAGCCCTCCTTTGGCTTTTAAAAATGTATTTACTGATGTGTGTGAGTATTGGGGGGCAGGTGGAAGCAGGTGGCACGCATGCACCTCAGTGTGGAGGTCAGAGGACAATGTGCAAGAGCTCATTCTGACCTTCCACTGTGAGAGTCCTGAGGATAGAGCTCAGACCATCCAAGTTGTCTGCAAAAGCCTTTATTCACAATCTCTGGTTTTACCTTATTTTGGTACCTATTCCACAAAGTTGCCGAAGCTGGCAATGGACTCACCCCGCAGGCCACAGCAAGAAAGAACCTCCCTGCCTCACTGCCCTAACATGAACATATACCCAACTCCAAAAGAACTGATTTTTAATTCAGTGAGATCCCTAGGTGGGCATGGTGGTACTTCTGTAACCACAACATTAAGGAGAC
Source organism: Chionomys nivalis (assembly GCF_950005125.1). Taxonomy (NCBI): domain Eukaryota; kingdom Metazoa; phylum Chordata; class Mammalia; order Rodentia; family Cricetidae; genus Chionomys; species Chionomys nivalis. Next base: position 99,851,880 of record NC_080088.1, on the reverse strand, counting down.
TGAGGCAGAAGGACCATAAGCTAAGATCATCAGATGCTATAGTAAAAGTCTGTCAGAAAAAAACAAAGAAACAACTGGTAAACCCCCACCCCCGTAGCTGAGAATAAGTTATACACTTTGTTTATTTGTAAAAATAAACTTATTTTAGCCAGGCATGGTAGCATATGACTTTAATCCTAGCACTCCAGAGGCAGAGGCAGGCAGATCTCTATGAGTTCAAATCCAGCTTGGTCTACAGATCTAGTTCCTGATTGCCCAGGAGGTTACAACAGGAGGATCTTAACTTTATAGAACAAGAGTGTCCCTAAATAAGCTTCCAGATAAATAAACAAATAGGTAAACACCCAGACCCAAAATAAACAAATTCAATTATTTTTTAAATAAAGTGTAGCACAATAGAGGTCGACACTTGATTGTTAACCTGTGTCCTCCACATGTGTATACACACACCTAAATACACCCTACACAAAGACAAACACACATATACACAACACATACAGAAAATAAAAAAAAACCCAGGGTCTGGATATGGAAATCACTGACACACCATGTGCTTAACATGCTCAAGATCTTGGGGTTGATTGCAAGAACTAAAATTTGATTAACTCAGTAATTTAACTGACTACTTCCATTATTTTAAGTAAAAGACTGATCACAAAAACGATCACTCATAACAAAAGCCCAGAGTAGCGGATGCGTCTTAGCTGGCACAGCCACACCACAATGAACACAAACACAAACTCAAGTCACCCACAATAAATGCCAACCCCTGGCCTCTCCTGTATGAATGAGTGCCTCTCCAAGTGCACAATGGGAGATCAGAGGACACCTTCCTGAGGCAGGGTCTCTCTCCTATTTTTTTTTTCTGATGCTCTGTGTACTCAGGACTACTGGGCTCACAAGCTTCCGGAGTTTCCTTCTCTGCCTTTCGTTTCACAGCAAAGGCTCTGGCATTACACACACAATCCTAACACACACAGCTATTGATGCAGATCCCGGGGACGCAGCTCAGGTCTCAGGCCTGGCAGCGTGTGTCTTTTACTTGCCAAGCTGTCCTGCAGACTGTCTGTGCCACTTCAGTGGCCACAATCTAAACTTTAAACATAACAAATACTCTGAATTTTCCTTTATGTAGTCAATGCTGACCTCAAACTTTCTATCCTCCTGCCTCAGCTACCTGAGCGTGGGATAACAGGCCTGTGCTTCTTTCTCAATCTGAAAAAGGACCTCACACATTGATGCCTTCACCCATAATGGTCAAAGAGGAATGTCCGCCTAACATGGAGAACAACGTGGAGGTGACAGACTGTTCTCTCCTAAGATGGGCATCAAGGTGACATCTACTAAAGGCCACTATTATTCAGTGCTAACCCTAACCAGACCAAAAGAGTAAAGAACAAAAGCCACACTGTGGCAGGAAGGAGAGTGATAGAGGAAGGTCATTTGTCAATAAACAAACTGCCTTGGCCCATTTGATAGGCTACCCCTTAGGTGGGTGGAGTAAACAGAATAGAATGCTGGGAGGAAGAGGAAGTGAGCTCAGACTCGACAGCTCTGCTCTCTGGAGCAGACGCCATGCACCATGCTCCCCTCTCCCCGGCAGATGAGATGAAGCTCTGACCCAGGATGGACGTAGGCTAGAATCTTCCCGGTAAGCGCTCCTTGGGGTGCTACATACATGAACAGAAATGGGCCAAGCAGTGTTTAAAAGAATAGAGTTTGTGTGTCGTTATTTTGGGGCATAAGCTAGCCAGGCAGACCAGGAGCTGGGGCGGTAGAAACGCAGCCCGCAACTCCCACTACAGATGGCGCCCACGTGGATAACTGCATCCACAGAAAGCCTGAGAAAGCTTGGGAAAGAATAGAGTAAAGCGTGTTTTCTTGGTAGCAGCAATTTCTCGGGTCTGCTCTGCTTGCTAGAGGCAAGCAAGCGCTCTCATCTAAGAGAGGCTTCCTGACTCAGCTTCAGCTGTGAAACCTTGCAGCTCATTTAAGAGGTCCTGCCACGAAATACTTAAAACGGTGTTGGTGAAAAGCTGAAGGCATGCTTTTCGGTTTTCAGCCGTAGCAGGAAAAAAGTTGTGCTGTTTTAAAATGCCGGCTTTCTGGGCCATCCTGCCAGGGCAAACTCTGACTGTTTGAGGCAGGAGGGCTGACTACAGAGAGAGGACTTGAATGTTGTCTGTGGATATAGTATTGCAGCTTGTTTGCTGGCAAGGACCTTGAAACGCCACAGAGTTGTGGTGATAAACATGGCTACAGCCGGTACCTCAGCCATGAGGCTGGAAAGCTAAGGAATGTGCTGGATCCAGCCGTCAAAGCCACGGCTTTCTTCCTACTGATATTGCTTGGTAAATTAAAGACTCATGTGGTCAGAAAAAGAGAGATATACAGTAAAGAGAGATTCAAAGACAAAGAAAATTTCTAAATTGTTTACAGTGTGTTAAAAGTATATGCAGGCTAAAAGTTCTTAAAAAAAATAAGGAAGAAAGCAGTTGGGTGTGGTAGTACACACCTTTAATCCCAACACTTAGGAGACAGAGGGAGATTGACCTCTGTGACTTCAAGGTGTGGTAGCACACGCCTTTAATCCCAATGCCTGGGAGGCAGAGACAGACAGATCTCTGAGAGTTCAAGGACAGCCTGGTCTAAAGAGTTATTCCAGGACAAAGATATACAGAAAATATAAAACAAAAGTAAAAATAAACAAAATAGAGTTAAAATAAAGCCGCACAAAGATGGAAAGTACACAGAAAATCTTGATACTGTATGTTATTATGCTCTCTTTGAATTGTTTGAATGCTGAGGAAAGAGCAACATTTGCTAAAAGATATTTGTTTATAAATGCTGCTGAACTAATCCAAGATAGATATTTTCAAAATACCTTGACTTCAGAATTTGGATCTAAGGATATGATACTTTGGAAAAGAGTTTCTTCTTTTGTTTTCACAGAAGAAGAGGCACTGTGGATTGCTTCTTTGATCACGATATGGTATGATAGACCACGTCCTCCTGAAGGGTTGCTGTGAACACCTTCAAAAAATTACTTTGCTCAACTGCCGACTGAGAGGAACCTAGCACACAGGTTATACCATGAAAGACCTGATTAACAGCGCCCCCATTCAGCAGGAAGCAGTTTGGAGAGAAAAAACTGCGCCCATGTTCCCATATATTGTTTATAAATGTTCTTTTACATTTAAAGGGGGAGATGATACAGATGTGAATAATTTGCATTGATATGAATCTTGGTTTACTGATATTAATTTAAGCTCAATTTTATTATATGTATATGTATTTCTGATATTGATTAAGGTATTGTGATTGTGTAGTTCACTTAAAAATGTAATGTCTATAGGTTGTTAATGGATAATTATCAATAATAGTCAAGTTTGTAGTCATGTTAGTTAGATTTTCTAGATGTGCATGCATATATTTCAAATAGGCATTCATCATATCTTTCAAAGGCTAGAGAATATGGTATTTTAAATGTTTTAATAACTTAGGGTTTTTCATGACAATGAGACACTCTGCTCCTGGCAGCACCAATCTACTTCAAGAAGAAGATGGGCATCGAAGAGGATCCTTATGGAGTTTTATAGCCATTTGGGTAAGAAACTGCTCTTGCCTGGACTATTTTATAAACTGGACACAAAGAACCCGCAGAGAGAGGACTGCTGAACTTGCCTAAAGGTGAGATGATCTTTCGGGGTTCCTGATTCATGAAAGAGTCTGCGAGACATTCTGCAGGACACAGCAGATAGTGACTGAACTGCCTTTAAATTTCCTGCTTCATGGAAACGTCTCTGGATTCTATGGACCTTTAGGCCGAAGATGGATGCCCCAACGGTACAGAGGAACTTTGGGTGACTGTCCAGGCAGTGAGATGTCTCTGTCATTTCTAGAGTTTAGAAGTTGCTTACTTTTTGTTTGCTTAGGTAATATTGTATTCTTCTGGAGTCTTTGATGGAGTTGAATAATAGATAGATAGTTATAGTTATAGTTTTCCTTAGTTATGATAAAGATAAAATAGATGTAAATATTGTAATTTTTACTTGATAACTGTTTTGTTATATGTAATTTTGCTATGTTAAAGTTAAAGCCTTCCTTTTTTTTTGTTTAAACAGAAAAAAGGGAAATGATAGAGGAAGGTCATTTGTCAATAAACAAACTGCCTTGGCCCATTTGATAGGCTACCCCTTAGGTGGGTGGAGTAAACAGAATAGAATGCTGGGAGGAAGAGGAAGTGAGCTCAGACTCGACAGCTCTGCTCTCTGGAGCAGACGCCATGCACCATGCTCCCCTCTCCCCGGCAGATGAGATGAAGCTCTGACCCAGGATGGACGTAGGCTAGAATCTTCCCGGTAAGCGCTCCTTGGGGTGCTACATACATGAACAGAAATGGGCCAAGCAGTGTTTAAAAGAATAGAGTTTGTGTGTCGTTATTTTGGGGCATAAGCTAGCCAGGCAGACCAGGAGCTGGGGCGGTAGAAACGCAGCCCGCAACTCCCACTACAGGAGAGGGACACTCTCTCCACTCGCACATCTGCTGTGAAGAAAACAGAAATAGAGTCAGGGTCAGCTGACTTCCAGCAAAGTTACCAAGACAACGCAGAGAGAAAGAGAATGCACTCTTCACTGACTGCTTCTGGAGACCCAGATGCAAAGACAAATTTATGCCTTTACATTCTGTAAGACTGTAGATCTGGGAGGCGTCGCTCAGTGGAGCATGTGACTGGTGCTGACGCCCTGACTTCCACTCCTTGCACCACTGGAAATGGAAGACTACAGACTGGAATCGAGGAGCTAAAAACCGAACACTGGGAGAAGGACCCTTGCAGGGCAAACGTCCAGGCCCCAAGGTTTGCTGATGTTTTCCTTTGCTGTATCACAGCACAAGTGCTGAGCAAGCACTGTGGACTGCATCACCTCCCAGCCCCCACACGACAGCTTGCCAGAGAAGAAAGCCATCCAGAGCACAAGTGACAAAAGACGAGAAACCATTTCCTCAAAATGTTAAGACTAGGTCCTGTGAGAGAGGTGGCAACACTTGCTGCCAGGCCTGACAGCCCAAGTTTGCCCCTAGGAGTCATACAACGGACAGAACTAACTCCTGCAGGATGCCCTCTAACCTCCACCTTGTGCTGGAGCACACGTGCCCTCCCTACCAAGAAATAAATTTAAAAAAATTTTTTTCTTATGTAAAACTAGGCACTAGGGAGACGGTTGAATAGCTTAAGGATCTGGAATCCCTGTACCCTCATAAAAGCTAAAGCAGGGCAGAGCCCGGAGTTCACTGGCCAGCTGGTGAGCACCAGGGTCAGTGAGAGACTCTGTCTCAAACGCAAGGTTGAGAATGATGGTGGACTAATCCAGTATCAACTAACTCTGGCATCTGCACAAACACATGCATACACAAGTACCCAAAAGTATATGTGCTGCCAACACACAGAAAGTAAAAGTGGTGGTGCACGCCTTTAAAAGGGGATGAGAGGCAGGCAGATCTCTGAGTTCGAGGCCAGCTTGGTATACAGAGGGAGTTCAGGACAGCCAGGGCTACACAGAAAACCCTGCCTCGAAAAACAAACAAACAAACAACAAAAAAACTGAACTACCAAGCAAATGGGCTGAAGAGATGGCTCTGTGGTTAAAAGCCCTGGTGAGTTCAATTCCCAGCCCCTACAAAGGGACTGACTCACAACCAAGGTAACTCTAGTCCCAGGGAACCTGATGCCTTCTTCTGGCCTCAGGCACCAGACACCAGGTGATGTGGAGATAAGCATGCAGGCATTTATACACATAAACTAATAAAAAATCAAATTAAAAAAAAAATCTATCAAGCAAGAACAAAGACAATTCACAGCACTGGAAAAAATGCTTGTCAGCTATCTGTCTACTAAGGACTTTCATTGAGGATGCACACTGGGGACTGGAGAGATGGCTCAGCGGTTTGGAATGCTGGCTGCTCTTCCAGAGGACCTGGGTTCAAGTCTCAGCACCCACATGGCAGCTCACAATTATCTATAACTGTTCCAGGGGATCTGCCACCTTCACACAGATATACATGTGCACAGAGAACCAATGTACACAAAATACAAATAAGAATTATTAAAAAACAAAAAAACAACGCACACTGATAGCCTGGTGGTGGTGGCACATACCTTTAATCCCAGCAGTCGGGAGGCAGAGACAGTTGGATCTCTGGGAGTTTGAAGCCTGGTCTACAGAGTGAGTTCCAGGACAGTCAGGGCTACACAGAGAAACCCTGTGTGTGGGGGGGGAGGGAGAGAGAGAGAAAGAGGGAGAGAGAGGGAGGGAGGGAGGGAGGGAGGGAGGGAGGGAGGGAGGGAGGGAGGGAGGGAGGGAGGGAGGGAGGGAGGGAGGGAGAGAGAAGAGAAGAGAAGAGAAGAGAAGAGAAGAGAAGAGAAGAGAAAGGAAAAGAGGAAGGAACGCACAGTGAGTTCATCATGGTGGTGTCGCCTATATTCCTGGCACCAGAGGAAGGTTGGAAGTCTGTGACTGCGAGGCCACTCTGGCTCAAAATGACCAAACAAGAAGCAATTGCTGCTGTTCTCCCAGTGCTGGACACTGAACTCAGTCTCATACACTTGAGCCAAGACTGTGCCACATCTGGGTCCTCAAATGGTTATAGATTGTACATTTATTAAAAATCATATAATCTACACTTAAAACAGGTGAATTTAATGTCAATTACACCTTAAGAAAACTGACCATTTTTGTTGTTTTACAGAAAATATGTGTAAGTCATGACGTGGTTACACGTGCCTAGCAGGAAGATCAGGCATCTGAGGCCAGCCTGGGCTTCACAATGTGTCCAAGGCCAAACTGGCTGTCTCTGATCTTTTATTAGAAAATAGGAAAAATGGCTGTGTGTGTATGTGTGTGAGCACGTGTGCACTCTCAGGCACACTCGTACACACTCATCCATGTCTTTTCTCTGTCATCTTTATATGGTAGAAAGGTCTCCTGTGGACTGAGTGTCACCTTTAAGAGGTGTCAAGTAGGGGCCAGAGACTCACTCCAGGGGTTAAGAGTGTATGCTGTTCTTGCAAAGGACCTGAGTTCAGGGCCCAGCAGCCACAATAGGTGGCTCACAACTGCCTGGAACTCCAGCTCCAGGGAATATGATGCCCTCTTTTGGCCTTCATGAATAAACACACACATACATAAAAATAAAACACACACACATACACATACAACAAAACATGGCATGTCAACCAGACCCAGCTTGAAGGAACGACTGTCTTGTTTTGTCCTAATGAAGTGGAATGGCCAGACTCCCCCAGAGGAGGTCCTGCTACAATCGTCCTCGACTCCTCTGGGATGCGCTCGTATATGGATGTTATATTTTGGTCATGGTTACTTGATAGTCACTGACAGCTCCTAATACATGAGCAACACTCAAAGGTATCATGCTACATCCAGAGGTGCACACAGGACTGTGTTCTACTGCTCTGCCTCTCCAGTGACACCAGCTCGACCAAATCTCTCTTAGGATTGGCAAAGAAGACAGACCCAGTAAATGGACACATGAAACACCACGTGACTCCATGGATTCACTTCATGAGCCGCCACAGGTTGTTCACTAACCCTGACTCAAAAATGTCTTACATCATAGACTCAAAATCAAAAATCCAGCGGGCTACCGTGTAAACAAAGGAATGTACTCACCAAGGAGTTTCTTCGGCTCCAGGAAAGGTCTGCATGAAAACAAAATACAAAACCATGCATAAGCAGCAACACAAACAGCATCTGGATTAAACAGTCAACACATATGAACGAACATGTGGGCAACACAGGAGAAAACACCTCACCTCTTAATGATGAATGAGATCCCTGCCTTGTTCTCCAGAATCCACTTCAAGGTTGCAAGGTCATAATGTTCAGGGTGCTTGAAGGCAATGCCCTCAGGGAGCCCCTGCACCACCACAGCCGACTGGTCACGCAGCATCTTCTCGTAGGGCACAGGGACCACTGTGGACTTGCCTAAAGCTTTTCCTGGGGGAGAAAAACACGGAATCAGCATGTCCAGGGTCACAGTTAAAAACTGAATCACTGCGGCTTGGAAGATAACTCAGTATGTAAAGTGATGGCCATTTAACCATGAGGACCCAAATGTGGATCTCCAGCACCCACAGAAAAAGTAGGGCAGGGTAGGCTCACTGTAATCCCAGTGTTGAAAAAAGGGAATCGTGGGGTTCACTAGCTACCCAGTGCATGCAATCAGTGAGCTCCAGCTTTAGTAAGACCCGTCTCAAAAAGTAAGACGGAACTGGGCAGTGGTGGCGCACGCCTTTAATCCTCTCAGGAAGCAGAGGAAGTTTGAGGCCAGCCAGAGCTACCCAGGAGAGAGGGCTCAGTGGCTAAAAACACTGCACTTCCAGAGGACCTGAGTTTGATTCCTAGCACCCACACTGCAACTGTTGTTTTCTTTTGTTTCATTTTGTTTTGAACTCTTTGGGAGCCTGCCTCCCAGCTCCCAAATAAACAGAGACCTATTCTTACTTATAAATGCCCAGACTTGGCTTGACTTGCTTTTTTAGCTGCCTAGTAGAAGAGACACAAACTATTGCACAAACCCGAGTTTGATCTCCCAACCCACATAAAGTGCAAGGTGAACCAACTGGACCAAGTTGTCCTGACAGACCCACAAAAGCACTCACACCCACAAACACACACTGTACGTACACAGAAACACAATGTTTTTAAAAGACAATAATACCATTATATAATGTATTTTTCTCAAATTGTAGAGTGTAGGGCTTTACCATAGCAAAAACAGAAATAATCCTCCACCGTTTTTCTGAGTGTTTCAATTTCGACAGCATCCACACTCATCCGATTCGCCTGGGTTGTGGCTTTCATCTTATGCATCTCTGCAGCCTTTTCTTCTTCTTCAACGCCTGTAAAATAATCAGGGGGCAAAGGCTCACATCCACTATCCCGGTTTGCATCTCTGTTGCTGGAATAGGCACCATCATGGAAGGGAAGAATTCATAGGATTACAGCCAGCATCATCAACGGAAGCCACAGCAAACGCCATGGGAGGGACAGCGTTCACTTGCTTCTCGGCCTGGACCACCTGCTAAGGGCGGCACCGCCCGCAGTGGTCTGAGCCTCCCATATTAGTCATCAATCAAGAAAATGTCCCCACAGACAGACATAGCCACAGGGCAATCTGCTGGGGGCAGTTACTCAATTGAGGTTCCCTCTTCCTGGGCAACTGGTCAGGATCAAGTTGACACACATTAGCCAGCACAGCCATCTCCTTACTACTTGGCCTTTAGTAAGAGTATTTTTATTATGCCTTTTTCTTCCTTCCCTTCTGCCTCCTGGCCTCCATTTTGAGCTAAGATATCACAAAACCACCTAGTTCTGCCCCATCGTAGCCTATGGAGCCGCCAACGGTCCCGAAATCTCAGCCGTCCTCTAAGTGCTGGGTTTACAGGTATGGCCCACCATGCCCAGGCTCTATACTCTAATTTGTTATAAAAATTAAAGTGGAAAAAAATGAGGGGAAATTTTAAAAACAAAAACTTAGAGCTGGGCATGGGAACGCACGCCTTTAATCCCAGCACTTGTGATGCAGAGGCAGGCAGATCTCTGGGATTTCGAGGTCAGCCTGGTCTACAAAGTCAGTTTCAGGGCAGCCAGGGCTGTTATACAAGAGAAACCCTGTTTGAAAAGTCAAAAATAAATAGATAAATAATGATAATAAAATAAAAACTTAGCTGGGCAAGGTGCCTTATAACTGCAATCCTAGCAAGTGGGGAGGCTGAGGCAGGAAGACAGAGGATAAATTCCCAGCACCCATATGGTAGCTTAAAATCCTGGGAAATACCTGTTCCAGGGAATCCAGTGCCTTCTCCTGGGCTGTGTGGGTGAGGCATGTTAGTGGTACATGGACACAAAGGCAGACAAGAAAACACATACACATAAAATAAAAACAAATTCATCTTTAAAAGAAAAAAAAGATTTGGCAGTCAGCCGTGACACTACACGAGACCATAGCGCAAGAAAACAGAGGGCTGGGGGCTGGAGAGATGGCTCAGCAGTTAAGAGCATTGACTGTTCTTCCAAAGGTCCTGAGTTCAATTCCCGGCAACCACATGGTGGCTCACAGCCATCTATAATGAGATCTGGTGCCCTCTTCTGGCCTGCAGGCATACACACAGACAGAATAGTGTATACATAATAAGTAAATAAATAAATATTTAAAAAACAAACAAACGGGGCTGGGAACAAAGCTCTCAGTGCCAATCATGCACGGAGCTCTGGGTTCAGTCTCCAGCGCTCCTGTAATCCCAGCACTTCAGTATCTAAATGGGCAGTGGGGAAAGAGAGAGCCCAAGGTCTTATTTTTTGTAGTTTTTTTGTTTTGTTTTGTTTGTTTTTCAAGACAGGGTTTCCCAGTAGCTATGGAGCCAGTCCTGGAACTCTATAGACCAGGCTCATCTGGAACTAACAGAGATCTGCCTGCCTCTGCTTCTGGAGTGCTGGAATTAAAGGTGTGTGCCACCACTGCCCAGCTACCAGGACCCTATAAAATACCCAGCTTGGACTCCTAGTCTTGGGCTTCTCCTGTTGCAAAAGTAAAAAGTTCTTACTTTCCTGTTTTCAAGAAGATAAAAAGGGTTTAAGTTAATCTGGTGACGTCAAGACAGGCCACTGTTCTGCACACCCGGAGTGACTCCAAGGAGAGCGTGGGATCCAGGGTCACTGCTCCCAATGCTGCCTTTTCACCTCTGAAACCCACCACGATGCCTGCCTGCCCTTGGCCTGGTCACAATGGCCAAGAGCTATCCAGAGATCAGAGGACAGTCACCCTCTGCCCCACCAGAGGGAGTTTCAGACCTCTGTGACTACTTTCTATGTTTCAGGCTCTACTTGTTGCAACCATGAACCCTTGGCCTCATGGCTGTACTGTGAGATCTAATAAGAAAGGTGGATCTGAAAAGCCATTTCTGTTGAAAACGGGCAGAGCATCAGCGGCCCAAACGCAGGCCCAGTGTGTGCCTGAAACCTTGACGGCCAAGTCTAAAAGGACCCATGAGCTGCATGGAACTTGTCTCGGTTAGATGACACCAGACTAAAGCCATGTCACAGGTGTGAAAATCGCACTACCAGGAGCTGTCACCTCAAAGGCCTTCCGCCTGCCCATCTGGAGATCAGGCAGAAATGTGACAGGAACCAGAGACAAGCCTGTGTTGGAGGACCAACCCGCCTGTGAGCCGCGGCTGAAAATGGACTACAGTCCTGGTCTGTGAAGTTTCAGAGGGAAACTGGAGAGTCCCTTAAAGAATCTACAGGGAATTTATAGGATATTTTGAATTAAGAATCTGTGGCTCGCCAGGCATGGTGGCACACACCTATAACCCCAGTAAATGGGACTGCAAACGCCTGTCACAGCTTATGGGCTTTCATCAAACGTTCTGAGCACTGGTGGCATCAAAAACATCTCGGAAAGTGGAGCTAAAGGAGACCTCAGCCTAAGTCTCCATGGCCAAAGGACAGTACGACCCCAAGAAAGACTAAAGATGGAAACTGGGAGCTGGCGGGAGACCTACACAGGTCGGTGTGGTAATCCTACTAAGTCTGGCCTCTCCGTGGGACCGGCTGCTCCCTACTGACATGCCTATCCAAATGGACGAGGGGTACAGGGAGGGAACGGGCAACCCATACTCAAGACTTCGGTTTCTTTCCTCTCTATCTCACTACAAAGGGGGCAAACTGGTTCCAAGATTCTTCGAAGGTTGCCCCTCAGCTGCCTCTCACACGAAGAATTAGACCTGCAGAGCTCTTGTCAGCAGGCAAGGACCCAATATCCCCTGGGGTGTTCCCCTGCAGTTTGGACACACCACATCCACAGTCTTCTTATTAGCACAGATAAGAGAGGGTGTGACAGGCTTCCCAGCAGCCTAGTCAGGGCTCAGGTTAGACATACATACAGGCAGACACTTGGATTAGCTGGCTCCTCCTTTTGATCACAGGTATTTACTACCTGTGGTAATTTGAATAAGAATGGCCCTCATAGGCCCGTATGATTGGAAGCTTAGTTCCCAATTGTGGAACTGTCTAGGAAGGATTAGGAGATGTGGTCACATTAGGACATTAGAGGTATGTCATTAGGAGTGGGCTTTGAAGTTGCAAAATCCCACGCCAGACCAGGGCCCAGTCTCAGTCAGTCAGTCTGTCTCCCCCATACCCCCTCCCGCACTGCCTGCAGCTTGCAGGTAAGATATGCACTCTCAGCTGCTGCTCCAATGCCTGCCTGCAGCATGCATGCAGCCACACATCCAGCCATGTTGATCATGGACTAACCCTCTGAAACTCTACAAACCCCCAATTAAATGTATAAGTTGCCTTGGTCATGGTGTTTCATCACTGAAGAAAAAAATAAAAACCCAGTAACTGAGACAGTACAACTCACTCATGACCCTATAAAAGTCAGACGCTGAAAGGAAGCTTATCAATACCTATCCTAACGAAAGACTTAACAGGTGAGAAAACTCGTCTGGAAAAATCTACACTGGCTAGAAAGAGGTCGACAGGGGCTTTGGGTTTAGCTAGCAGTCCTCGGACTCACAGTATAAAGATTTGGCTCAGTTTTACAGAGGAACAAACACCTTTTGTGTATTTGGGTCATTGAGACCTAAAGCACGGTTATGGCAGATCACTCTTTGTACCATATAAAGACTGCCTTGACTCTCTGTACGGTTTTCCTGGGAACATAGTTTGACAGTACGCATGTGCACAGAACTACTGATTTATCATTTAGGAAGTTTGGGTTTAATGTGTTTTATTAAGGTGGTGCTACATAGCATTATCTTCCAAGCCAAACAACTGCCATGACGTCCGATGTAGTGACCTGCAAAAGACCGTCACAGCCAGAACTGACTGCTCACTGGTTATTTGTCTCACAGACGGCTGGATGCTGTTCCAGAAAAGGAACCTGGGGAACTTAAGCAAATTACAAGAGTCTGAACAAGTTATAAAAGGTAAACAAAAGGTCAAAACGTTGATGTCAAACCTCTGCTTGCTGCCAAACCTCAGCAATTATTATTACTCTCGGTAATAATTACAAGGACTGGCTTACAGAATCAAACTTATTTGTTTCATTTTTGCCCAAGCTTTATCTAAATATTTCACAAGAGTTAAAAGGAACCACAGAGAAACCCTGTCTCGAAAAACCAAAAAAAAAAAAAAAAAAAAAGAGTTAAAAGGACCAGACTGGTGTAATTCCTTCTGGGTTTTCAACAGCCATATTTAGAGACTATACTAAGGTAGTCAGAAGGACCAAAAGGGAGACATTTTTCCTCTTGCTTTCCAAAGTCAAATAGATCCCAGGTCTAGGGCATCTCTCAAAATATCCTATAATTGAGGGTAGTTACAGCTGGGCAGAGTAATACACACCTTTTAATCCCAGCACTGGGAGGCAGAGGCAGGCCTGGTGTTTGTGTAGAGTCGCCTGCTCTCTTGCTCAGAGAGGTCAGGAGACCCTACCTGGAAAGCTGTAACCAGTGTCCAGTCTACAAAGGGAAGGTCAATACAGATTGCCCAAGCCATGGTCAAGTGAGGCCTTTGACTCCCCTCACACAGATGGGTAACTGCTGATAGGCAGAAGTTCCTCTTAAGCCCAATTTGATCCTGTGGACCAGATACTCAAGTGACCTTGACAATAAAAAAATATAAATGTGATTAATGTTGGCTACCTATGTGGTCTTTATCACCGAAGCAGAAAAGTATACCCGAGGAATAGACTAATTAGCATGTTTTGTTTTGTTTTCAAGACAGGGTTTCTCTGTGTAGCCCTCCAGAATTAAAGGCATGTGCCACTACCACCCACTGGCATGTTTCTTTAATGGTTTAAGGAATCACATTCCCTGGGCATTAGGATTAAATCCATTGAGATGTTATTTTTGTTTTCATTTAGATGTTATTTAGACAACTATTTCTCTCTAATGACTTTCTTCTTGAGAAAAATGCTACTCAGATAATAGGACATCATGAGCTTAGTTCACTTCAACACTGCAGAGCCCACCTGCAGCCCAAAGAGATAGACCACTATTGTTTCTTCTGCAGAAGCTATAGGGAAAAGGCCTCACACTGTGATGCTAGCCACCCCAACAGTTACCAAAGTACCTGAAAGCAGATCCTGTACCCATCTCAAGACCAGCCTGGATGGTTGCTAGTAGGATACAGGACTTCACTAGGAACAACTGTCCTAGCTGGGCTACAATGTAGTACATTCTCTTCTCTACTCCCTCTGCTCCTACAGTTGGTCCTGAAGATGGAGATTAAAATGCACTGCCCACCACAATGTTGCCACACCTGAACCTTCCCAAGAACCACCAAGTTAAGAGTGTTCTTTCTTCTGGACCTACACCCCACAGACTTCACCATGAGGCAGCTAGAGGCCATCACTCTGTCCACCAAGAGCAGGGAGGGAGAAACAAGGGAGGTTAGAGGAACATAGGTAGGCAGGCTCTGAGACACTGGGTCCTTGTACCCAGAAGACGACTGCAGAGAAACGTGGGGGGAAGGCTTGGAGGCTGATGCCTAAACAGGACCAGGAGGGGGAAACGGAGACCAAGAAGCCCTAAAAAAAAACTCAAGTCAGTGTCTGTCCCTTAATAGGCCCAGGGCTATAGGCTTCCCCAAGCCTCAATCTCTGCAGCTTGGCCTTTTGTCTTCCAGAGTTGTTCAGCTTTGCCCACTCTTACAGCAAATGCACTCAGCAACCCCGCAGACCAGCACCCTTCTCCCACTGCCTTCTACATGACTTGTCAGGGACTTGTCTTGAACCACGCCTATAAACACATCAGAGGGTCTTCTGTCTTTTTCTGGCATAACTCACTCTTAGAAAGTTTGAGATGTCTTATCTATAAATAATTATATTTAAAATTTACAAACACAAGATAAAAACACTCCACTTGCCAGGCAGTGGTGGCGCATGCCTTTAATCCCAGCACTCGGGATTAAAGGCGGAACTTGCCCTGTGGATCAGAGGCCAGCCTGATCTACAGAGCAAGTTCCAGGAATGGCTCCATAGCTACTGAGAAACAGTGTCTCGAAAAAAAACAAAACAAAAAAACAATTCCACTTACAATATTTTACAAAATCTTTTTGGAAATCTTTTCTGGTATTGACAAAAGCGCGTCCTCTTTCAGTTCCAACAACAAACACATCTGTCTCATACACGGCGATACAGGCCACCTCAGCCTTGGACTTGGCCAGCTCTTTACACTGCAACAGAAACAGCCAAAGTTATATTACATGTAGCTATTTAAAAGCACCATTTCTTTCTAGATAAATCTAAAACTCTAACACTTAAACCATCTTAATATTGTGAATTAGAGGCCAGTCTGGTATAGAAAGCAAGTTCCAGGACCACGAGAACTGTTACACAGAGAAATCCTATCTCAAAACCAAACAAGCAAACAAACAAACAAAGAATATGAATGAGAGCAGAAAATACTTGAGTGTTTAAGCCCAATTCCTCAAGAAACTAGCTTACATTTGTAGACCTGCACTTTGGAGGCCTGAGGGAGGCAGGGTCCAGAGGGTCAGTCCCACTACATCGGGAAGGACAGTGAGGTGACGCTAGGTGAGTAGAGCCGGAGAATTAGTGTCACCATCCCGAGAGGAGCTCTCAAGCCACTCACAACGGCAACAATGCGATTCCACTCTGAAGGTTTCTTTTTCTTTTGCTTCTTTGGAGTTTTCCTTGGTATACTGAAACAGGACTGCTTATATAGCCCAAACTATGCTAGAACACAAGATCCTCCTGTCTCAGTTTCCAAAACACTAGGGTTCCACTCAGATTCTGATTGGCTTTCTTAAAGCTACTCCAATAAGATTAAGGATTTTTAAGAACCTGAGGGTGGGGATGTGCAGGGCACAAGGCTGGAGCCATGCCTAGTTTGAGCCCCAGCTCAACAATGTTCTAAAACATCAAAAAAATGACTTGAAAGCTCAAATCTTGGAGCGGGAGGATGTGGCTCAGCTGCTAAAGTGCTTGCCTTCTACAATCCTAGAAACTGGGACAAAATGACCAAAAATTGCAAGGTCAGCTGGCCTCAAAAAAAGTAAAGAGGCCTAGGGGTACAGAAGAGTGCTGGCCTAGCATAGACAAGGACCTAGGTTTAAACCCCAGCACCGCAATAATTAACTAATTAGTTAGTTTCATAGAAGCACAAGCATCTTCTCTAGAAGCCCAACCCTCTTCCACTCTGAGCAGAACACTGGCAGAACTACCGGTGTCTCACCATGGACTCCAGGGCAGACATGAGGAATGTCACCACCATTCTACTCTCTGAGGACTCCTCATCTTCAGCAGGCAGTGTGGACATCGCTACTTGGGCCATGATTCCTGCGCAAGAAACACATAAGAAAGTGAACGTGGGAAGGCATCCCCAGGGATCTGTCACAGCCCGTGTCACTTACAGCTTCATGTTTGCCCAAACTCTTCTCCTTTAAGGTAGGAGATGTTTAACTTTCCATAACGTGTAATTTCCACAAAATTATCTTAGATCACACCCCAACCGAACCGGCATGACATGCTCCCCAGGCAGGGAGAACAGGCACACTTCATGATCCAATCCAGAGGAAAGCAAACGACTCTCCCCGTATGTGGGGATAGGAGGAGCAGGTGGCGGTACTGAGGCTGCCGGGTAGTGCCTATAGCTCCTCTGCAACACAGCACGGTCATCACTTCAGACACACTCTTGGTCTACTGTGTCAGCAAATAGGCTCAGTCAGTCAGGCGGCGGTGGTGTGCGCCTTCAATCCCAGCACTCGGGAGGCAGAGGCAAGAGGATCTCTGTGAGTTCAATGCCAGCCTGATCTAGAGAAACCATGTCTCGAAAAAAACAAACATAAAATAGATGCCAAAAGGATTAGAACCCGGGCTGGAGAGATGGCTCAGTGGTTAAGAGCATTGCCTGCTCTTCCAAAGGTCCTGAGTTCAATTCCCGGCAACCACATGGTGGCTCACAACCATCTGTAATGAGGTCTGATGCCCTCTTCTGGCCTACAGACATACACACAGACAGAATATTGTATGCATAATAAATAAATAAGTAAATATTTTTTAAAAAAAGGATTAGAACCCTTGAAATCGCTGGGCAATGGTGGCACATGCCTTTAATCCCAACCTCAGGAAGTAGAGGCACGTGGATCTCTGTGAGTTTGAGGCCAGCCTGGTCTACAGGACAAGTTCCAAGACGGCCAAGGGGGCATACAGAAACCATCTCGAAAGACCAAAAAACAAACAAACAAACAAGCAACAACAAAACCAAAGAGATTTACGTAATTCAGCCATTCCACATTTGGAATTGTAGGCTTACATCATTTTTTGTTTTCTCCAAGAATGCTCTTTGTAGAACAGGCTGGCCTTGAACTAACTGAGATCCACCTGCCTCTGCCTTCGAGTGCTGGGATTGAAGGCGTGCGCCACCACCTGGCACACTCTTAACAGTCTAACAGTGGCAACGCTCCAAAGCTAGCCATTGTGTGAACTGACGGAATGTGAACTACACGCACAGAGCACTGGTCTTTAAAAGAAGATGACGGAGGGCTGGAGAGACGGTTCAGAGGTTAAGAATGCTGACTGCTCTTCCAGAGGTCCTGAGTTCAATTCCCAGCAACTACATGGTGGCTCACAACACTGTACAGTGAGATCTGGTGCCCTCTCTGGCCTGCAGGCATACATGGAGGCAGAACACTGTGTACATAATAAATAAAATCTAAAAAAAAAAAAAAGGCGATGGGACCAGAGGTGCAGTTCAGATGCTCAAGTCCTTGCCTGGGCTCCACCCCAGTGCCACGCACAGTTGTAGTGCCCCACTAAGAGCAGGAGGGTCAGGAGTTCAATGTCATAAAATTAGGGCCTGCCTGGGCTAATGACCCTGTCTCAAAAACAAAAGAAAGAAAATTCTGATGTATAGTAGTTTGAATGAGAATGGCCCCCATTGGCTCATCTATTTGAATGTTTGATCCGTAATTGCTGGAACTGTTTGAGAAGGATTAGAAGGTGTAGCCTTGTTGGAAGAGGTGTAGCCTTGTTGGAGGAGGTGCCATCAGGAGTAGGCTTTGAGAGAGACTTCACAAGGAAGTTGTCTCGGTGCTTTCCACAGCAGTGGGAAAGTAGCTAAGACACGATTCTTGGGGCTAAGCTAGCCATGCGGTAAGCAGGCCTGCTCGCCTCATAACTACACGATTCTTGCTCAGCACAGAAGAACCTTGACAGAGTACAGCAAGTGAAATAAGTCAGGCACGAACAGCAAGGGCCTAGAAGAGTCAAATCGTGAGAAGTAGAATGGAGGCAAGTGGGGACAGAGGGAGACACCGAAAAGAGTAAACTTGACTCAGGCGCCACGTGAAGTCTGGTCCCACACAATGTGAACAGTTAATGCCAGGGAGCCAGCCCTTGGAGAACAGCCAAGGTGGAGCTTTTATGACACTACCTTGACAAAGTCAATCAGAAGCAACAACAAAGACACCACAGACACTCCATTAGCACGCGGCAAGGACAAAAGACAATCTGAGGTAAAATTTAAACCAAACACTCTAAAATTGATTTTCTATAAATAGTATGCAAATCACATGCCTATTAACATTACCCCTTTCAACTTACATAGGTTCTATTTTAAGCAACAATTTTTATCATAAGGTGAGCTTAAGGAAGGATGACTGAAACATTATTACATCATTCTAAAGCCATCCCATGCATGTGGCTGTGCTGCAGCTGAGAAGCCCCTGCACAAGGCCTACAGCACCACTTTGCAGGATGCGCAGAAGAATCCTCCCTCGCTCCTAGAGAAAGACTGCTTCCTACTAGCAAAGGCTGGGGTCTGACTGTGCCTGCCTTGACCTCGGGTACCACCAAGCACTCACTTCTACCCACTCAGGAGAAAGGCTTTGTACTGAAAACCAATGCACCTCCAGCCCTACCTCACATTTGCAAACACACACAAGCAACCCTGTCTGGAAAACCAAGGCCCCCGTGGCGACTGGAGCAGGAGATGGAGCCACAAGCCAGCAAAGAGCACACGGGAAAGCCTGCACTGAACTCTTTTCTCCAGATAAACCTGTGTAAATATGGGCTAGACAGAGGCGGGATAAATAATCGTTTTTCCATAATCGCAGATATTCACTTAAAATATACTTCATTATTTCTGAAAGCTCATATTCTTTCTTCTAAAGCTCACTTCCCTGCAATCAATCAATCGATGAACAAATGAGATGTTCTCATCTCACACACGCAGGGCTGTCAAAGCCACGTGGTCCCAACTGGAATCAGAACAAGAAACTAGGATGACGTTTTATCTACTGCTGGCTTCAGGACTCACTTGCCATAAACCTGCCCTAAAGTCACCTTGATGTGCTTTAAGAAACCGGGGAACCTTTAATGCCAGCACTCAGGAAGCAAAGGCAGGCGGATCCCTGGGAGTGAGATCCAGGCCAGCCAGGCTTCACACCGTCTCAACTAGAGAAGGGAGACATGAGCAAAACATGTTACATGTGAGGCAAGCAAGCATGAAATTCTCAAATAAAGGACTGTATTTACTTTTTGTGTAATGGAAGACAAATGCCGCCCCCATCACAGCCCACAGTGCCACCCACCCCTGCTGCTAACTTCATTACTGGAACTACTCAGGGGGAGCAACAGAACCCTGGAAGGGAAGGTGCTGTGGAGCTGACTCAGGCAGGAGTCCAGCTGGGCTTGAGGACAGGGAAGACTTTTGTCAGGGGCTCTATTACCTCACTGACCTGATCTTTGTTGCCCCAAGAGGCAATTTCCTGAGCAGTCTTCATATGCCGGCCATTTACAGAGGCCCTCACCTGGTGACTGTGTCCTCCCTCCTTTTCTCAGAAACTGCAGAGTCCAGGATGGTACCCAGGTGTGTCTTCCATGAACAAAGGGGCTGGCTGAGCCTTCATCAATCCTTTCAGTGTGAGTCCCTGGGTTCCATCCCAGAACCATCAGAAAGGGGGAAATGAACTCAAGAGAGAAGGCTGAGACAGAACAACATCAGATATCAGACCTCCACTTCCTGGAGGGGTCACAGGAGGGTCTGGCTCCTAGGGTGTGTGCATCTCCCACACTGCAGAGGAGGTGGTGTGGGGGAAGACAACCACCATCCCAGGCAGAGAGCCAACCCAGAGTGTCCCTCCAGTGCGGGGGCCAGCGCCACAGGCAGTTAGTTATATTTAAGCTAAGATGAAAGCAAATAAAAAGTTCCGTTCCTCAGGACCACTAGCTACAGCTCAAGCACAGAAGAGCTATCTGCACCTAGATACAGCGTTCTCATCACCACACAAAGTCCTGCTGGAAGGCTAAGAGACCTAGCTGTATAGAACACATTCGCTTCCATCCTCACAGCCCCCGGAGGCACCGTGGGGGTAGCTACAGCAGCAGGAGTTAGGCAAGGGTTGAAAAACAAAGATGCTCAGCCAGTAAGCGAGTCTCTCATCTCAGCGACAATGTTCTCCACAGGTTTAGTGGCACAGAACACCCACAGAAAAAGATGGAAACGAACAGGCTGTCTGAGAAGAGACCACAAATACAGCTTCAAGTCATGTGTCAGAGGAAAGTGACAAACCGCCAAAGCCTAAAGGGCTGGGGATGGAGCGCAGAGCTACGCAGAGTGGTGCCCTCATCTCAGGGGCTAGTGGGTGTCCACATTTTCAAAGAACCGTAAGTTTCTACCTAGGGCATAGCAGTCTAACAAACTGCCATGGAGTTCCCAACATCTTAGTAAAAGTACTTTGACTTTTCTATTTCAACATATTTTAAAGATTCTATTTTTTTAGAGAGAGAATGTGTGCGCGCACGGTTTCTCTGTGTATGTATCTGTACCTGTTAGGGTGCCTGAGGAGTCTAGAACAGGGCATCAGAGGCCATGAAGATGGAGTTCCTGGCAGGTGTGAGCCACCCAATAAGGTTCTCTGTAAACAGAGTAGTTAGCCCTCCTAACCACTGAGCGACATCTCTGGCCCCTAACTGAACGGTTTTAAAATTCTCAGGACTGAAACAAACAGTACAGACATCTTCATAGCTGGTATGTGATCATTGTACCAGGAACGTATAAACGCACTAACGCCACCAGACTTAACAACGCTGAGGGGAGTCAAGTGGCTTTCTAAAGCATCTTCCCCCAGACCCTGTGCCCATCGTAAACATGATGCTGTGCAATGCCCGGTGCTGGCTGTGCTATCTGTACAAACTGCCAGTCATTCCCAACTCTTGTTCTTTGAATTCTGGAAATGTTATGGTGATGTTAACGCCTTTGCTGCTTGGCTCTGGGTTTTGTTTTCACATTCATTTGTTTGCTCAGCGTAGGGTAGAGGTGTGCCAACATGGGTAGGTGGAGGTCGGGGGGTACACTGTAGTCATCTGCTTTCTCCTCCGACCATGTGGGTCCCAGGTGCCTTTACCTGTTGAGCCATCGTGCTGACCTAATTCTGAGTGCTTTTATTCTATTATTTATTTGTGTTTTACCCATATGTATACATGTATGTGCCTGTGGTAATCAGAAGAAAGGTCACATCCCTGGAACTATGGTTATAGTTGGGTGTGAGCTCCCATGTGGGTGCTGGAAATCAAACCTGGGTCCTCAGAACAGCTATCAGTGCTCTTAACCACTGAGCTATCTCTCTAGCCCATAATTCTGATTTTTTAAAATTCAGCATTATTTTTGTTTGAAGTGATTTGATATCTGCTTAAAACAGTGACATATTTACTTACGCTATTCTTTGCTTATTCTTGCGTCACAAATATCCCCCGCTGCCTGACATCAATCCTGCAGAATTTCCTTCCACTGACAAACTCTGGTTTTGTTTGCTAAAACTTCTTTCTTCTTGAGGGCATTTTTACTGCAATGGAAACTCGGCCTAGTAGTTACTTCCGTTCTGCACACTGCGGCCATCCCACCTCTTTGGGAGTCGTCGTATTTTGTCTTCCACTGCGGCCCCCAGAAGTCATCTGCAGCGTCCTCCGAAGACGGCCCCCAGGCGTCTAAGCCCTGCATGTTTCTGCGGTGTTCCGTCTTTGCTCTCCGCAGTGCCACCGTGTGTGTAGGGCACATTTTCTCCCGTTATTACTTGCAGGGCTTAAGTACGAGCTAGTGTCTGGTTGGGGGAGACCCGGCTGTCACCTCTTCAGACCCTGCCACGCTCCATCTCCCACAAAGACCCAGCTCCAGCCGGGCACCGTGGCTCACACCTCGAACCACACACACAGGAGGCAGAGGTCAGCCCAGGCCACACGGTGAGACCCCCGCTCCCCGCCCCCCGCCCCCCCCCAAAAGGCTCAACTTCACCGAATGTTAGCCATCACTTGAGCCAAGGTCTCTGACCATCCTGTCATGGCTCATCTTTCCTCTCTAGTTGAACTACGTTTCTTCTAGCTCACCCTCCATTAACAATTCGTTTGTCACAGTTATAGTCTCCTACCCCTAAAAACATGTTTTATTTGTTCAAACCTAAAAGGACAGTCACAAATCTCTGATAACTAAAAGACCTCCGGTTTTGGTCTGTTATTTCTAGTGGTTCTTGCTCATATTTCCTGTATTTATGTACTTGTTTAATTTAATTTTTATCTTTATGTGCTGATTACCTTGGATTTTTTAACGCTATCTATAATTTGAAGTCAGAGTGAAGCTGTTTCCTCCTGGAATCACTACAGCTGAAGTCTGGAGCACCCACAAACAAGGATCCTCCATCGCCCTTACCTACTTGCATCTCACCTGAAGGGGTGTCCTGTCTAAACAACGAGCTCAATGCATGTGCTGATTTCTGAACTTCTTACCCCAAAGCACTTTCCAAATAAGAGCATGGTAGGCAGCTGTGTTTCTATTACAGGACCTCTGACTTCCCTTGAATGTCTGTCCTGTGCGGGAGAGTGGGGTCAGAAATGCACTCCACCACCAAGCTCTGCCTCTCTCCCACTTCTCTCCAGAGGCCACTCTATGGGAACAATTCCTTAGGCTTTTTAAAAAAGCTTAGATTTTTATTATGTGTATGAGTGTTTTGCCTGTATATGCGTATGTATATATGTATGTATGTACGTACGTACGTATGTATGTATGTATTATGTATGTATGAGTACCACATGCCCATGGAGTCAGAGGAAGACATCAGATCCCCTAGAACTGGAGTTTCAGTTGTTACCCAAAACATAGGTGCTGGGAATCAAACCTAGGTCTTCTAGAAAAACAAGTGTTCTTAGGCACTGAGCCAACTCTCCAGCCCTGCTGTAAATACTTTTATTGCTAGATAACAGTATGAATTATTAGGCAGATCTTAGATAGTGAGGTTACAAATTCCCAACTTAAGTGTAAAAGCAGTTGTTTTTTTTTTTTTTGTTTTGTTTTTTTGGTTTTTTTTTTTTTTTTTTTTTGGTTTTTCGAGACAGGGTTTCTCTGTGGTTTTGGAACCTGTCCTGGAACTAGCTCTTGTAGACCAGGCTGGTCTCAAACTCACAGAGATCCGCCTGCCTCTGCCTCCCAAGTGCTGGGATTAAAGGCGTGCGCCACCACCGCCCGGCTAAAAGCAGTTTTATTACTTAATTTAGTTAGTATCTCAAAGTTCCATGGATTCCATGTACAGCTAGGTTCAAGAACACAAAACATATTATCTGTCTTCACCATTCCCACACAAACAAGAGCCTCATGTAACAAACTTGCCAATATTTCTACTGTGACCCCAAGGCAAAAACAAGGTGTTTGTTAGTCCGGAGGCTAGGCTGGGCCAATTTCAGTGGCTAGCCACAAAACAAGGATTACCCGAGACAGGGTTGATCAGCACCAGCATACTGCAAATCAGACAGTTCTCACAAAGCAAGGCCAGCAGGAGCATCATGGGAAAGGGATGGAAAAGCAGAAGACATCCTCCTCCTTCATCATCGCCATCGGGGACAGGGCAAAATCCTACAGATCCTGGTTTGTTCCTGTTCACACACACCTAGGGCAAAGTTTCATTGTGAACGAGGCACAGCGAGACTGACAGCCAAATGCGATAGGTTCTACGTACTGACCCTCAGGCCACTGTCATGGAAAGGAAGACTGGCCTGGGGTGGCTGGCATCTGCGCTCTGGCCAATTTTCACCACTGAATATAAAACATAGCCAATGTCTGGGCTGCTGCCACCTCTGCAGTGACATTTGGGTTCTGTAGTCCCAACTAGCTGCAGAATCTGTGCAGCCAGCCCTGAGTGGGGTGATAGGCACCTGGCCTGCTACCACAGCTGTACACCCACGTCCAGGGTTGAGTTTTCCACCGCCAGGCTCAGTGCCTTCTCCATCTGCACCAGGCACCTGTCTCACACTGTGGCCATGACATTAGCGTTCTGGAGAGCCACAAACATGGTATTGATTTCCCTCTCCTTCTTCACCAACTAAGTTGTCTGACTAGCCAGGACTTTCACCTACTCACTTAGCAGAGGCCCCTTGAAGCTCCTCTAGCACATCCAAGCAGCCAGCAGTACTCTTGAGCTTTGGGGCCATTGTCAAAGCACACAAAGTTATGTGTACAAGTGGGGTCCCAGGATTGGAGACCAGGGCAGCTAAGCAAGCACTGGACACAGACAGGGAGGATCCCCGTCCAGCCTATTGGAGGCCACATCCTGCTACTGCAGGCCAAGCATCCTTAGAAACTACCCACTGCTTGTTCCTGGCTTTTCCCACCCAGCAAACCCAAACTCCACAAGGCCAGGAGAGAAGTAATGAGGCCACATGCCGCAGTGCCCCAACCTTCTTTACCACTTACTCTCCAACCTTGGGCTTTGCATTATCGATTGCTTTATTCCCTCTTCACTTCCCTGCTATGGCTTCTTGGAGCTGCTGCTGTCTCACAGCCCCAGATGGCGACTGTCTAACAGATGAGGTGCCTTCCCTCAGCTCTGAAAACAGACACCAACCATTCTCCCAGCGCTGCTTCTCTTTCCTGTTGGAGATCAGTATCAGGGATCAGGTTCGTCTGTGTCCTCAGAGTTCTGATCTGGTGCACCTCAAAACAAGCCAGTAATTAATTCCATGTAATTTTTTTCTGACTATATTTTTGCTTTTATTGATCCTTGGTGTTAATATCAGTAGCACCAAAAAGGGAAAGAGAATTTTTATAATGAACCAAAGGAAGAGAGCTTTTGAAGACTTTCACATGTTATCATCATTCTAACAGAAACAGATGGGGAGTGGAGAGGAGGCCCAAAGCAGGAGCACTGAGAGCAGGGTGGTGGTGCGTGCCTCTAATCCCAGCACTCAGGAGACAGAGGCTGGCAGGTTGTTATGATTCTGAGGCTAGTCTGGTCTACATACCTTGTCTCAAATCTATCTATCTATCTATCTATCTATCTATCTATCTATCTATCTATCTATCTATCTATTTATTTATATATACACATACATACATTCATACATATATGTATGTATATGTACATATATATATAATAAACTCATTTAAGCCACTAAAACTTACAACAAAATTAAAAGGCTAAAAGAGACAAAAAAAACCTCTTGAATAATTTGAACTACCACTTAATTAGAAAGAAAAATGGGATCTTCAATCTCAAGAAACTTTTAATTTTTTTTCTTGGTGTCAGATCCCCTGGAGCTGGAGTTGCAGACAGTTCTGAGCTGCTATGCGGAAGCTGGGATCCCAGGTCCTCTGGAAAAGCAGCCAGTGCTCCTTACCACTGAGTCATTTCTTCAGCCCCGAAAATTTTAATTTTTATAAAAGATATTTCAAAATGGTTAGTACTCAAAAAAGTTAAAATCCATCTTCTAAAATGTCACCACTCACTTTGTTCTAAAACGATACCTAAACACAAAGATTAACAGTTAAGTCTGGTGATAGCCTAGCAAGTTCAGCCACACTGCAGTGTGTGGGG
The DNA here is from genome assembly GCF_950005125.1 of Chionomys nivalis. Classification (NCBI taxonomy): domain Eukaryota; kingdom Metazoa; phylum Chordata; class Mammalia; order Rodentia; family Cricetidae; genus Chionomys; species Chionomys nivalis. The sequence continues at coordinate 99,825,972 of NC_080088.1, read as the reverse complement.
TTCTCAATCATGAAATATCATACTCCAGCAATCCGTCAGGCTGCCAAGCCTTCCTCCCCATAACATCAAGGGTGTATGGTAGACACCCCTTGTTCTGTCTACAGTTACCAGGCACTGACCCAAAAGTAGCTGCCCGTCATAACCCCAAACACCAACAAACACTGAGCACAGTCTAGAAACAAACTTCCATTTGATCTATGTCCACGTGGTAATTTTTATTCAACTTGTGTTCATAAATTTGTATTTTTAGATGTGCTTAAGGTAGTTTATTGATGCTATTGGTTTATCTTGGAATCTTGACTTTTATTATAAAAGGCTGACATTTGCTTGATACAATTGGTAACCATGCTTTTCCTTGTAACTAAGAACAGCGGCAGAGATATGGTGTGGCTCAATGACATAGCACTTAGGTCAGTGACAAAGCCCTGGGTTCCATCCCCAACGCCCTAGAAAGGAAAAACATAGGAGTTAAACTACAGGCTTGGACATGCAGAAGCTGCCTGCTTCTGTTTTGCTTTGCAATGCTAGGAATCACACCTGAATGCCCACATGAAAGACAGGTGCTCTGCCACCAGGCTACAGGCCAGCCCAGAACTCTGGCGAGAGGAATCCAGATCACCCAACTGACCAGCCACCTTCAGTTTCCCATGACCTTTCAGACCCTGTACACTGTAAACTTATTGCCATCTTAAACCGGTTTCTAATTCCATTATCTACACCATTTATTTCAGAAAAAGGTTTTCAGGACTTAAGACAAGACTATAATATTTAAATCCATGCACTGATCTCTTCCGTTCTCCTCAAAATTTTCAGCCTCTAATAAAAAAAACAGAATGGCTTAATTAAAAAGAAAGGGAAAAAAAACTCAATTTTTTTGGTCCCCAAGTAGTGTCCCTTCACCAAGTAAAACAGAAGAGCCTCCGCCTCAACCAAGTAAGACAATACTGACTTCAGACAAGAGGACTTCTCCCAACAGAGCTCAAAGAAAACACACCATGACATCCAGCCCGAAGAAATGGACAAATCCAAGTTGACACAGATCCTGAAAAATGATTCTTTTTTTTTTTTTTTTTTTTTTGGTTTTTCGAGACAGGGTTTCTCTGTGGTTTTGGAGCCTGTCCTGGAACTAGCTCTTGTAGACCAGGCTGGTCTCGAACTCACAGAGATCCGCCTGCCTCTGCCTCCCAAGTGCTGGGATTAAAGGCGTGCGCCACCACCGCCCGGCAGAACCCGAAAAATGATTCTTATGGTCTTCAGAAGGTCAAAGATTGGAGATGTGGGTCAACAGAAAGCTTAGCTAGTGTAAGGGAGGCCCTGGGTTCGATCCCTCCCAACCCCATAAACTGAGGTAGTTAATACACGCCTGTACTACCAATTCTTTGAGGGTAAGGGACCAGAAATTCCCTAACTATGCATGAAGTTCCATCCATTGAACTGCACAAGATCATGTCTTTTAAAAAAAAAATAGACAGACAGACAGACAGGTAAATAGAAGGGGCTCAGAACTCCAAAGCCAGAATTGGGAAGGCACTGTGGTAACTTGGGGATGCTAAAGCAGGAGGTGGTAGGGAGTCTGAGAACAGCTACAAAGTGACTTCTAGCTCAGACTACGATAAGAACCTATCTTTTAAAAATAAACCACTCAAGAACTGCTGGGAAATGCGAGGTACCCAAGCCAGCACTAGAGGCACGGCAGCCCCGGGCTGGACTAGGCTGCTTAAACCCAGAACCCACACCACCCCACTCCCTTTCTTTAATGGAGTGAGTGTGACGGGAACTAAGACCCACTTGACAGCCAGGCATGGCCTGGGAGTCACCATGTAGACCAAGTTGGCCTCAAACTCACAGAGATCTGTCTGCCTCAGTCCCAGCAGTGCTGGGATTAGATTAAAGGTGTGCACCACTACATCCAGCAGCTCCCCTCTTTAATAAAAAGTAAAATTTTATGAACAAAAATTATTTAAAATATATTTATGATTTGTTATCAGTAAAAGCTTAATTTGTATACCTACCTAAAATCTATACATGGGTCATATAAAGACTCTGAGGGAAAAAGGTTGTGAAGAGTAGAAAATTTAAGTAGCTCTGCTTTAAAGGCCAAGGTGAGATGAGAGCCATTAAGCCCAAGTCCACTAATGAGGCGAACAGGATCCAAAAGGGAAATCCTATCTATCCAGAAGAATCAGGGAAACACTCGAGAAGATGCCCACAGCAGGTGTAGTAGCGTACATCTGTAAACCCAGCACTTGGGACGTGAGGCCAGACTTTCAGGGGTTCAAGGCCATCCTCAGCTATAACAAGTTTGACTGGGGTCTGGGCTATTTCAGGAAAAAGACAAGAAAATCAACACCCACCCCAACTCACTCTTACACGCACACACACAAGCACAGGTGTGGAGCCATGGTCAATTTCCTGTACTGCTCTTACGGAGCCCAATTTGCTTTTTGAGACTGAATCTCTGTGGATCTGGAGCTTATCCATTAGGCTGGCTGGCCAGGGAGCCCCAGGAACCCACCTGCTCTACTTCCCAGCACTTGGATTATAAATACACGCAGCCTGCACATCTTTTTATTGTGGGTTTCAGGATCCAGCTCAGGCCCTCATGCTCACATACCAAGAACTTTACCACCATCTCCTCAACATCAGAGTCCAGCATTCTGAACAACAGGAGCCTGCTCTGCCAACAAACAACATGTCCTCTGACCTCACTCTACACATTCAAGTCACCTGCATTTGAAGAACTGCATCCAGGTAAATTTTTTGTAGCCTAGAAAACACAATAGCCAGCCGGACGGTGATGGCGCACGCCTTTAATCCCAGCAGTCGGGAGGCAGAGGCAGGCGGATCTCTGTGAGTTCGAGGCCAGCCTGGTCTAGAAGAGCTAGTTCCAGGACAAAAGCTACGGAGAAACCCAGTCTCAAAAATAAAAATAAAAAAAAAAAAAGAAAAGAAAAGAAAGAAAACGCAATAGCCAATGTATGCACTCTTACCCTGGAATGTGACTAAGTACTTTGTACTTTAAAAAACACTTTACAAAATGCCCACTAAGGCCGGGCGACAGTGGCGCACGCCTTTAATCCCAGCACTCGGGAGGCAGAGGCAGGCAGATCTCTGTGAGTTCGAGACCAGCCTGGTCTACAGAGTAGTTCCAGGACAGGCTCCAAAGCCACAGAGAAACCCTGTCTCGAAAAACAAAACAAAACAAAAAAAACAAAATGCCCACTAAGTTAAGCCATACAAAAGGAAGCTAAGCAAACCTAAAGCACATCTTATGTGGTTTTTATCTACGTACCTATAAACGAACTCCAAACCTGAACCCAATAAATTCAAAGTGGCTCAGCTCTCAGCCAGCTGCTTTAATTACCAGTGCACTAAATAAAATAACCTATTTTCTCATGAAGCAGATAAATGGGGCACCATCAGAATGAACCAGTGCTTTGACATGCACAATGATTTGCTCACCTTATTCTAAATGCCTATCTTTAAAAATTTATAAACCTGGGACTTGTTTTGCCCAAGATCTAGACATGAGGCTCAGTGGTAGAGTCCCTGCCTAGCACACAGTCCTAAATTCAATCCCCAGCACCACAAAAAAATAAAAAATAAAAAGACAATGCAGGGGATGGAGAGATGACTTGGCACCTAAGACTTTCTGCTCTTCTGGGGACCAGAGTTTGGGTCCCAGCACCCATGTAGTTGGAGCTTTGTCACTGGGCACTATTCTAAAGAGCTGTAGTCCTCCTTCTGAACTCCGCTATGCCTAAACACAGCTCTTTCCAAAGTCTTATGTTGTGCGTTAGTCATCTCGGCTTTCCGGGACTAGTGTGCACAGTGCTGTGTTTACTTCCATTTCTCTTGCTTTTTAAATATACTTTAGTTTTTATGCTTAACATTTCTTAAAGCACAGAGCTTAATTTCTCATTTTTAAGATTTATTTTTATGCTTGGCAGTGGTGCACATGCCTTTAATTGCAGCATTTGTAAGGCAGAGGCAGGCAGATCTCCGTATGAGGAACAGAGTTCCAGGACTGCCAACCCTGTCTCAGGAAGAGGGGGGTATTTTTATTTATGAGCGAATGTATGCCTATGTGTGTGTGTGTGTGTGTGTATGTATGTATTTATGTATGTAATTCAGGTGTATGAAGAAGGTATCAGACACCCCAGGGCTAGAGTTACAGGCTGTGAGCTGCCCAACATGGGTGCTGGGAACAGAAACATGTTCTCTGGTAGAGCCCCACACTGGTATTTTGTAAACACTGGTTTTGAATGTTTAGATGTATACTTAGCCAGCACAAACATTTCTTTGGGGGCTGGAGAGATGGCTCAGTGGTTAAGAGCATTGCCTGCTCTTCCAAAGGTCCTGAGTTCAATTCCCAGCAACCACATGGTGGCTCACAACCATCTGTAATGAGGTCTGCCCTCTTCTGGCCTGCAGGCATACACACAAGACAGACTATTGTATACATAATAAATAAATAAACAAACATTTCTTTGCTGTGAATGCACTCTGCCAAATCCTATATCCAGTAAATGTGGAGGCTAAAGTTAAGCCGTACTCGAGAGTCACTACCCGATGGAGTCACTGTGATGGATGGATGGCTGTGTGTAGAAGGCAGAGATCTTGCTCAAGAGCGCCACCTGGGTCTGAGATAATCCTTCACTGGACCTGGAAGTCACAGCCTCAGTGAGAGTGGGTCAGCCCCAGGATGCTGCTGTAGCTGGCTTTCCTATGTGGGTGCCAATGAGCAACCCAAGTCCGTATGCTCGCCTGGCGAGCACCTTAACAACTGAGCCAGCCCCCCTTTTCTGTGCATGTGATTTGTTCAATGTGTGGTTGAATCCAACCTAATTTTATGTATTTGTTATAAATAGTCCACAAATAAACTGTCAAGAGAGAAGAGAAAAGGTGGAAGTAACGAAAGACTGCACTGGCAAATTTGGGGCTAGAAGTTTAGGATTGACACTCAACACGGGAGCCTCTGCACTAGCGCAGCATGTGTGAGGACCCAGACCACCACTCAGAAAATGCAGGCTGGAGTTTCTTCCTCATGAAGGCGCCAACACTTTTTTGGGGGGCGGGAGGAGGTTGAAATAGGATTTGTCAGTAACTATGGAGCCAGTCCTGGAACTCGCTCTGTAGACCAGGCTGACCTCAAACTCACAGAGATCCGTCTGTCTCTGCCTCCCGAATGCTGGGATTAAAGGCGTATGCCACCACCGCCCAGCAAGCCAACACTTCTTACATGGTACTTCTATGCTAGTAAGAGATTTGCCCAGATCCATGCAAATTCTTTCCAAAGAAAACATTTCAACAAATAGTTGGGCATGGTGGCGCACATCTTTAATCCTAGCACTTGGGAGGCAGAGGCAGGTAGATCTCCGAGTTCTAGGTCAGCTTGGTCTACAGAGCTAGTTCCAGGTCAGCCAGGGCTACACAAAAACCCTGGGGGGTGGGGGGCATGAAGTTAATGGGTTTTATATTCTTGTGTTTGTCCATCTGCAATGCATAGGCAGATGTAGAATCCTACACAGTTGAAAGAAGACAGTATAATAAAACTCTCAGCCTTCCTGCTCAGTTGCTCAGGAAACTATACCCAACTTTTTTTTTTTTTTTTTCGGTTTGGTTTGGTTGAGACAAGTCTCACCCCTGGAACCCGATATGTAAACCAGGCTGGCCCTGAGAGGTGTGTTGAGATTGAAAGGGTGAGCTGCCATACCCAGCCTATATTGTTTTTAATCACGTCACAACCAAGAAAAGCCTCCAAGCCCTCCAATGATCTCTAGCTGGGCCAAATATTCTCATTTTCTCTCTGGCCAAAGTGGTGACGAGCAGACGGGCAGTGCAGAAACAGGCAAGGGCTGCAGGAACAAAGGAAACATCGGGAGAGCTGCACTGGTAGAGTTCTGTGGGCAGAAGGAAAATCCCAAAGAGGGCAGAGAAGGCTGGGGAGCAACAGATCCTAAAGACAGCAGTCAAGCGCCACACTCTGGTCTACCACCCATCCTTCCACCCGGTGGGGACTGTGGGGTGCTTCTCCCAGCACACCTGGAGGAGACTGCCTGGGTCTGTTCTCCAGCACTGTGAATGGAGGGGGGGGGGAACTGCTCCATGACAGAAATAATAAATGGGACGGGAATAACTGTCAGTGCAGCTGAGCTTCAAATTTAACTCAGCACTTGAACCCACAGCCAATTTTCAAGCTGGAGGTGAGTTCTGTAATTACAATTTACTTTTTTAAAACATTCTCAACCAGGGCTGGAGAGATGGCTCAGCGGTTAAGAGCACTGACTGCTCCTTAGAGGACCTGGGTTCAGTTCCCAGCACCCAAATGCAGCTCACAACTGACTGTAACTCCAAGATCTGACACCCTCACACAGACATACATACAGACATACATACAGGCAAAAACCAATGCCCAAATAAATAAATAAAATTACATAAAAAACCCCAATGTTTAAAAAAACCCTCTCAACCAGTCTTCCAGGCAATCCTGAATAAACAGTTCCATTTATTTCCACTTGGACCCTGTGTTTAAACAAGTCTTAGTGGCACATGCCTGTAATTTAAGAATGCTGAGACAGGAGGACTGCAACTGGCCTGCCTGGGCGACACAATTAGACATGGTCAAGGCCCCAACCCAGACCAGCAGCACCACAGCCTCTGGAATAACATCATCAGTCATCTACAAAAGCAGAGGGCTAGAGAACCCCTGGCTCCCAGATGAAAAGTCACATGCTCCACTTACAGAGAGAAAGTACCTGACTTCTCTATAGTTGGCCTCGTCTACAACCGGAATTTCATGAAGGGGCCAAGGAGCACACCTGCCACTGAAAACACTCAAGTACAGTTGCTATGGCACTACACACTTGGCACCTGGCAGGACATGGAGACTGGCAAAGGACCTGACCAGAGTTTGCCACTCCTCAGACTGGGTTGCCTTGCCCAGTACTTGGGGACGTACTTAGTCTTCTACAAGTTTGATATACTATGTTTTGTTGATATTGATGAGAAACCTGCCCTTTCCTGAACAGAAAGGGAGGAGTGGTGGATGGGTTGGGGGGTGGGAACAGAGGGAGGGGCTGGAGAAGAGGTAGGAGGGGAAACTGCGGCCGGAATGTAAAAATAACTATATAAATAAATAAAAAGAGCAAAGGGATGAAGGCGGAACCTAAGCCCCCCCCCCAAGGTCCATCATCCCAGCTATTCAAGCAGCTGAGGCAGGGGAATTACCAACTTTAAAGATAACCTGGGCTACAAAGGGAATTCAAAGCCAACCTGGGCAACTTAGCAAAACAATATTTGAAAAAGTAAAACAGGGGTGGCGGTATGACCGAATGGAGAATGCCAGCCTAGAATCCTCACTTGCCTAAACAGCATGCTAGACTTCATCCCCCGCAATGGTAAATACGGGTATTAGCATGCCCCTGTCAAAGGAGGACCCAAGGAAAAAAAAGAGTGTGGTCCATATTTTTACAAGGTAAAAAAGAAAACTCGTGGCCCCATAACATAAAAGACCTTACATAAATGACTACAGATGAGTGAGAAAAGTTTCCGTGCCTCCAGGGTGTGAAGATCAAGGGACTCAGGCAACAAAGGAGCCCGAGGCAGCAGACTTAAAAAGGAAAAAACCTGCTGTAGAAAGAAGTATCAGCCATTCCACATCCGAAATCAAGTGCTTGTGGGTACCGTACCTGCACCCCCTTATTTGCAAACCAGCTTCCCCTTTGCCCTGGAAACACCCAGAGACAGGCAGGCTGAGCCAACAAGCATGGCCTCGCACCTCACCTCCCGTTCCCAAACACACAGCGGGCGCCCCAGCAGCACCTTCTCAGACCTGCACTCTCAGCAGCCGAGGCGCACAAAGCCGCGAGGCGGGGCAAAATTGGGGGCTAGACCTGCGATGCTAGCTAGCACTTACAAGGGGAAGAAGCACAAGGCAAGCTCCGGCTACATAGCAAGTTCCACGCTAGCGTGAGCTACAAAAATACCTTACTTAAAAATTAAAATATAAATAAATAAGCAAAACATGAGCAAGACGTGGTTGCACTGGCCTTTAATCCCAGCATCTACGAGGCCGAAGCAGGCGGATCTCTGTGAGTTCCAGACCAACCTGGTCTACAAGGAGTTCCAGACCAGCCAGGGCTACATACTGAAGTTTCCCGCACACACACACCCCGCCCCACAAAAAGGCAAAAATTTGATTTAAAAAAAAAAAAGGAGGTACAAGAATAAACTTTTTTTTCCATCCCTCCTCTTAACCCGGACGTCTGGGTGCTAGCCCAAACCAGACCGATTATTTCCATAGCCTCAAGGCTAAAGTCTTCCTTCCGGTCATTGTGTTTATTTCCATCTCCTCCTCTTTCCCCACCCCTCCCACCCCCCAAAAAAAGTCCTGGCCCCGCGGGTCCCGCAAGCCAACAGCTTCGGACAAAGCCCACGGCTGGGCTCCACCTGGGAGCAGGGCGGAGCGCCGACCGGCCGGGGCGGGCGCTGGCTACAGAGCCTGAGCGCTCCCGCCCCCTTACCAGGGCCCCCGCCGCAGTTACCAGGGCACCGACGCCCCGCCCCCACCGTGCCCGCCGGCCAATCGCGCGCGGCCTGCTGCCCTACGAGCAGCGAGCCCCAGAAACACACACACGCACGCACACACATACAAACACACACATGCACACACATACACCGAACCCGAGCGCGACCCCACGGGGCTCAGGAGGGGCCTTGGCACCGCGCACGGGCGCGCGCCCCCGGAAAGCCGGCTCGGCCAATCAGAGCGAAGGAGAGGGCTGCGCGGCCCCGCGGGGTTCGCTCGCTCGTTCACGCGCGGGGGGTCTGCTCGCGCGAGACCATCCCTCCCAAACACCACCCCCCCTTCTCCCCGACCACCACACACGCTTCTGTCTATAATATACGCACGCGCAAGAAAAAATAAATAAATAAAAAGATCGCCGCGAGCCCTCCCCCACGCGCCACGGGTGCGCGCGTGCAACTGTCGTTTCCCCCCTCCTCAGCCGCCCCATCCCCCCCAAAAAAGCCGCGTCGCGTCCGCTGCCAAGGCCCCCAAGTAGAGTAGACTTTGGGGTGGGTGGGTGGGGGGTCACAGCGCGTCCGTCTCCTCACCCCGGAGTTGTCCCATCGTCACTCACAACGCGCCAAGCGACCCCAACTCTCACGCCCGAGTCGGTGCACTGGAACCCGACGGGGGCAGAGTGTCGAATAAAGACGCCCCTGTTCGCCATGGCACCCCGAGGCTGGAGAGGACGGCGGAGGGGACACGAGGGAAGGGGACATTCTGAGGCGACAGGGACTCACCCGAAGTGCAGCCCGGGAGGGTCGGGGAGGGGGGGATGCGGACAGCAAGCGGGTGTAGGCCGGAGGGGCCTCGGCTGAGGCGAGCTGGCGAACGGGGTGGAGGTGAGAGGGCGAGGGGGGCCCGTGCGTCTCGGCCGTGCTCCTGTCACCGCCGCATGGCCGCCCCCGGCGGGGCCTCGCTCCTCGCTCGGATCGCCTCGCGCGAGGGGAAACAGAGGGACGAAGCCCGGGGGTGACCGCGGCAGGCGGGCAGCGAGCGCGTGCAGGGAAGCGGGGGGGCGCCGGTGCCCCCTTTTCTCTGCTCTCCGAGCTTCTCTCTCACCCTCCTCCTCCTCCTTTTTTTCCCCCTTTTTTTTTTTTTGCTTTTTTTTTTTTTTTTGTTCCTCGAAGGTGCCGCTGCGCGTGCGCACAAGTAGCACCGCCCACCGGGAGTTGTAGTTCTAAATCGGCGCTCGCCTACACGACGGATGGGTACCCCGAACTATAACTCCCAGACAGCCTTGCGCGATGAACCCAGATTCTCTCCCCACCGCCCCCCTTTAGGCCAAGCCGAAGCGCCGCGGCGCCCGGCCCTCTCCGGCTAGGACTGTCAATGGAGGAGCGCGGGTGGTGGGAGCAAGAACATGGCTGCACCTGGGGCCTGCGCGGCCGTCCGGATGGGGGAGGGGAGTGGGGTGGAAAGAAACGGAGACCTAGATTGCGGTGCCCTCCCCACCTTGCTTCTGCTGCAGGCCACAACTTCGACTTAAATAACTCTTTGCAACCTACATTCCCTTGCAAATCGCAAAGTTGGGGACATTGCAAAGACCAGGGGAGCCCCGGGGCTGGCCTATCGCCTGTTTTGCAGAGGGAAGTCCCCCAGCTCCGGTACACAAAGAACTCAATGTTTTCAGAGCTGGCCTTAGAAGCAACCAGAACGGACTTGCCCTAACTTGGGACAGGCAACGGATGGGAGGGGGTGTGGAACTCGTGATTTCCATTTCTCCTCTCTCGAATACTTGCACACCTCTACGGTTAGAAAGAAAACTGGAAAGATTCCGATTGTTCCCACAACTACAAAGAGGCTTAACTTAAAGTCCCTCCTCCGTCCATTATATTTAGTTTTACTTCTCAACTATTTAATAAGATCAATGACTTTCGAGAGTAACAACTAACTGTTCATCGAAGTTAAACTCAAAAGTTTAAAAAGTCCGTGTCTGAAGAACGTGGATGTTAATACAGAGCACTAAATTTAGTCAATTTGTGGTATTTGTTCGCCTGTTTGTTTTTTCCTTTTTTTTTCCTGCCCACCCCCTTCGCCAGTCGAATATTCGGGCGCCCTCCCCCACCCGCTGCTTCTCGGTAGGTGGCGGCCACAAGGCTTTTTCCAGCCTCCCAGCCTCTTTGTCGCTTGCTGGAAAACTTTCCGTGCAAGCCAGTCTTTTGATGTAGTTCCAAAACCCTGCCTTTGAATTCGGGTTCAAGGATTGGCGTTCCCTGGTGGACTTTCTTGCATGAAACCGCACCCACAAAGCCTCTTCTAGAATCTCCATGTTGGATTTCCTTGCCCTCCACGGAGTCTTTGAGGATCCCTGGGAAGCAATCTGATTACAGAAGCCACCTACGTTTTTTACGATTTCCCCCTAACAATATTTACACCCTTCGTTTCCTTGCCTAATCCGACTGTGCCTGACTCAACTTTGTCGAGTCTGTCCAGAGCTATTCATTAAGTTGTCAAAAGAACAACTTTCTCTTTGCTCTTGGATTTCACTGATTTTTGGAATATTTAACCAAATCCCAAACTCCCGAAACAGGAGTCCTGCTCCTTTGCAGCAGGGGCTGTGTTCTGAGATCCATGCCTGAAATTAAAACAGCCCAACTTACATACAATGATTTTTTTTTCTATATATAAGCTTAGGACAAAAGTTCTGCAGAGTGTGATGATGCACACTTGAAACCCCAGCACTCAGGAAGTCGAGGCAGGAGGATGGACAATAGTTAGAGGTCAGACTGGTCCAAGTGGGGAATTCAGATCTGCCAGGGCTGCATGTTTTAAGATTCTGTCTCAAAACACAAAGACAGGAAACATTACAAAGTTGTTTGTTTAAATAGGCACATAAGATTAAAAGTAAGCGACACTAAAATTGAAGGCGTAGGGCCAGGATGGAGCTCAGTGGTAGATTGCTTGCCTAGCATGCACAAACCCCTATGCTCAGCACTTCGTGAACCAGACATGGCGGGACATACCTGCAATCCCAGCCCTTGGTAGATGGAGGCAGGGTGCGGGAAGTTCAACATCATCCTCTGCTATACAGAGTCAGAAACCAGTCAGGGATACGTGAGACTTGTATTAAAAATAATAGTACTAATAATGATAGACCATTTGTAACAATATACTATCATCACATCTATATGAACATCATTCAAGATACTATAGCAGCGCACACCCTTCTGCCCACCTTCGTGACAGGGAAAGACTGGCTTTGCATGGCACCCTTGGTCTTCGGGCAGGCTTTTCCACGGCTGGAAATGTACTCAGGCTCCTTCATGGGCAGACTGTGCCTCTCCAGCAGCTTGTATTTTCCAGTCCAAACTGGTTCCTGTGTAACCATCTCTTAGCGCTGTAAATGGCTTTCCTCTCTTGCCCATGCTCAGTCCTTTCAGGAGAGGACTTGTTGGATGTCACTGTTTTGTTTTGGCTTTGAAATGGGTCTCACTCTGTAGCCTCATGCTGATCTTGAACTTTCAACCCTTCTTCGTTGGTTTACAGGTGTGCACCCCAGTGCCAGGTCAGAAGTCGCCATAGATGACAGGTCACAAGTGCCTACAATCTAAACAAGGTTTCCATTTATGTCTTCAACCCCCAAAGTTGAAACCCTTTTCACCTTCCCTATACAAATACTTTTTTTTGTTTGTTTTGTTTTATTTTGTTTTCAAGACAGGGTTTCTCTGTATAACCCTGGCTGTCCTAGAACTCACTCTGTAGACCAGGCTGGCCTCCAACTCACAGAGATCCACCTGCCTCTGCTTTCTGAGTACTGGGGTCAAAGGCGTGCACTACCACTGCCAGGATTATACAAATATCTTGACTGTAATCTTTGCATACCGAAGACATCATTTTCCTTCCCAATTTAATAGGGAAATGACTCCTTATTGTAGATCTTAGAATCTTCTTTCCTTCCTTCCTTCCTTCCTTCTTTCTTTCTTTCTTTCTTTCTTTCTTTCTTTCTTTTTTTTTGGTTTTCGAGACAGGGTTTCTCTGTGGCTTTGGAGCCTGTCCCGGAACTAGCTCTGTAGACCAGGCTGGTCTCGAACTCACAGAGATCCACCTGCCTCTGCCTCCCGAGTGCTGGGATTAAAGGCGTGCGCCACCACCGCCCGGCTCTTTCTTTTCTTTCTTTCTTTCTTTCTTTCTTTCTTTCTTTCTTTCTTTCTTTCTTTCTTTCTTTCTTTCTTTCTTTCTTTCTTTCTTTCTTTCCTAACTAGCTTAGAGATAGAGATTGAACCCAGGGCCTCCAGCATTCTCTCTCAGCAAAACAACACACCACCTCTCCTCAGCCCTTTATTTAAATGTTCTTTTGAGGCAGGTTCTAGCTGAATTGCCCAGGCTGTTCTCAAACTCAACTCTGTAACTCAGGAAGGCTTTAAACATTCCAGCCTCCTTGCCTAAATCTCCAGAGTGTATAAGATTACATCTGTGTACCCGTCATGCCTTTCCAATTAACTCGAAATTTTTCACTTAAAGAAAAGGCTTTAAGGAGCTGGAGAGATGGCTCAGTGGTTAAGAGTACTGCCTGCTCTTCCAAAGGTCCTGAGTTCAATTCCCAGCAACCACATGGTGGCTCACAACCATCTGTAATAAGGTCTGGTGCCCTCTTCTGGCCTGCAGACATACACACAGACAGAATATAGTATACATAATAAATAAATAAATAAATGTTTAAAAAAAAAAAAAAAGTAAAAAAGAAAAGGCTTTAAACTGGGTGGTGGCTCACACCTTTAATCCCAACACTCAGGAGTCAGACAGAGGCAGGTGGATCTCTGTAGCAAGAGTCCCTGAGCAAGCTGGCTGACTTGCCACATTGGCAAGCTCTGGGTTCAATTGGGAGAGCCTGTCTCAGTAAATAGGGTGGTGAGCAAGCTAAGACTCTTGGTGTTACCTCTGGCCTCCATGTGCGAATGCATACACACACATGTGAAACACACACACACAAACACACACATGTATACCTACAACACACACATACATATGCAAAAAAAGCCAGAATCAGTACTCTTACTGCCCTTCATCTTAGCTGAAAGAACAAGAAGATACAGTATCAGTACACTTGAATTTGAGATCATTTTCTAGGAAAATAAGCATTCCTTGAATGCAACCACTGAAAAAAACAACAGTAGACTTCAAGCCTAGATCTGATAAGGGAAACAATTACTGTACAGCCAGAGGGCAGGTGTCACTCCCAGGCTGGAAGCCCTGGATGTAAGGATGAATCACATCCAGGATGGTTACAAGCCCTGGAGAGGTCCTCAAGCTACTCTGAACAGAGTAGAAGTTTTTGGGTTTAAGATAGGGACACACATGGGCTGGAAAGATGCCTCAGAGGTTAAGAGCACTGGCTGCCTTTCCAGAGGATCCAGGTTCGATTCGCAGCACCCACACGGCAGTTCATACGGTCTGTTAACTCCAGTTCCAGGGGATCAGGCGTGGTCACACCACACCAACCTCCTACATGTAGGCAAAAACACCAATTCACATAAAAAATATCTTTTTTCAAAAGATAGGGACCCACGAAGCCTAGGCTAGCTTTCATCTCCTTAGACTCCTGATCTTCCACCTCCCAGGACTGCAGGAGAGCATCAGAGACACACCCATTATAAGTTAACTTTAAAAACCTGAAAAGGACTGGTGAGATAAGATGGTTCTGTGGATAAAGCCACTTGCATCAAGCCTGACGACATGGCTTTGAACCATGTAACCCATACAGTAGAAGGAGGGAGTAGGAAGTTGTCCTCTGATCCACACACGATACTCCATCTGTCTCTCTGTTTCTGTCTCCCTCTCACACATGCATACACACAAAAATAAGGAGGCTGCAAGATGGCTCCTTTAAAAAAAAACTTTTTTTAAAAAAATAAAAATAAGCCGGGCGGTGGTGGCACACGCCTTTAATCCCAGCACTCGGGAGTCAGAGGCAAGCGGATCTCTGTGAGTTGAAGACCAGCCTGGTCTACAGAGCTAGTTCCAGGACAGGCACCAAAGCTACAGAGAAATCTTGTCTCGAAAAAAAACCAAAAATAAATAAATAAATAAATAAATAAATAAACAAACAAATAAATAATAAAAAGTAGAGAAGAATTCTCAACAGAAGAAGTTCAAATGGTCAAAAGACACTTAAGGCTGGGTGGTGGTGGTGCACGCCTTTAATCCCAGCACTCGGGAGGCAGAGGCAGGCAGATCTCTGTGAATTCGAGGCCAGCCTGGTCTAGAAGAGCTAGTTCTAGGACAGGAACCAAAAGCCACGGAGAAACCCTGTCTTGAAAAATCAAAAAAAAAAAAAAAAAAAAAAAAGACACTTAAGGTCATGCTCAACTTCCTAAGCGATCAGGAAAATGCAAATCAAGACAGCTTTAAGATACCATCTTATACCTGTCAGAATGGCTAAAATCAAAAACACCAATGATAGCCTTTGCTGGAGAGGTTGTGGAGAAAGGGGTACACTCATCCATTGCTGATGGGAATGCAAACTTGTGCAACCACTTTGGAAAGCAGTGTGGCGGTTTCTCAGGAAATTCGGGATCAACCTACCCCTAGACCCAGCAATACCACTCTTGGGAATATACCCAAGAGATGCCTTATCATACAACAAAAGTATATGCTCAACTATGTTCATAGCAGCATTGTTTGTAATAGCCAGAACCTGGAAACAACCTAGATGCCCTTCAATGGAAGAATGGATGAAGAAAGTATGGAATATATACATATTAGAGTACTACTCAGCAGTAA
Source organism: Chionomys nivalis (assembly GCF_950005125.1). Lineage (NCBI taxonomy): Eukaryota > Metazoa > Chordata > Mammalia > Rodentia > Cricetidae > Chionomys > Chionomys nivalis. Next base: position 99,810,680 of record NC_080088.1, on the reverse strand, counting down.
AAAACAATGACTTCTTGAATTTTGCAGGCAAATGGACGGAAATAGAAAACACTATCCTGAGTGAGGTAAGCCAGACCCAAAAAGAGAAACATGGGATGTACTCACTCATATTTGGTCTCTAGCCATAAATAAATGACATTGAGCCTATAATTCGTGATCCTAGAGAAGCTAAATAAGAAGGTGAACCCAAAGAAAAACATATAGGCATCCTCCTGAATATTTTTTTTAAATATTTATTTATTATGTATACAATATTCTGTCTGTGTGCATGTCTGCAGGCCAGAAGAGGGCACCAGACCTCTTTACAGATGGTTGTGAGCCACCATGTGGTTGCTGGGAATTGAACTCAGGACCTTTGGAAGAGCAGGCAATGCTCTTAGCCACTGAGCCATCTCTCCAGCCCCCATCCTCCTGAATATTAACCTTCATCAGGCGATGAAAGGAGACAGAGACAGAGACCCACATTGGAGCACCGGACAGAAATCTCAAGGTCCAAATCAGGAGCAGAAGGAGAGAGAGCACGAGCAAGGAACTCAGGACCGCGAGGGGTGCACCCACACACTGATACAATGGGGATGTTCTATCGGGAACTCACCAAGGCCAGCTGGCCTGAGTCTGAAAAAGCATGGGATAAAACCAGACTTGCTGAACATAGCGGACAATGAGGACTACTGAGAACTCAAGAACAATGGCAATGGGTTTTTGATCCTACTGCACGTACTGGCTTTGTGGGAGCCTAGGTAGTTTGGATGCTCACCTTACTAGACCTGGATTGAGGTGGGTGGTCCTTGGACTTCCCACAGGGCAGGGAACCCTGATTGCTTTTAGGGCTGACAAGGGAGGGGACTTGATTGGGGGAGGAGGAGGGAAATGGGAGGCGGTGGCGGGGAGGAGGCAGAAATCTTTAATAAAGAAATAAATAAATAAACTTAAAAAAAATAAAAAATAAAAAGTAGAGAACTCAAAAGCTCCCTCAACAGTTAAGATCGCTTGTATCCCCTCCAGAAGATCGGAGGTTTCCCAAGCACCCCTCACAAGGCTGCTTACAACAGTCTGTACCTCCAGCTACCGGGGATCCAACGCCCTTTTCTGGCCTTCTTGGGCACCAGCGCTCACATGTGTACATACATACCTGCAGTGCGGCAGTCTGTTTATGCACTGTGAATACGGATTACTCTCATTGGTTAGTAAAGAGTTGGCTGGCCAATAGATAGGCAGGAAAAGCTTAGGTGGAACTTGCAGTCCTAAAGAGAGTATGGGGTAGAAGGGGATGGAGTCACCAGGAAATGTTGCTGATTGTTTTGCTCTTTTACTCTTTAGTCTTTTGATTTTGGGAGGACCCGCCGCCCAGCTCCCAAATAAGCACAGAGGCTCATTCTTAGTTATGAATGCCTGGCCTTAGCTTGACTTGTTTCTTGCCACCTTTTTTAACATATTATTCCATCTGTCTTTGGCCTCGGGGCTTTTATCTTATCTTTTATCTTTATCTGTCAGTCTCATTCCGTGTCTGGCTGTGTAGCTGGGTGACTGGATGGCTGGCCCCTAAAGTTCTCCTCCTTCCTTTCCCAGTCCCAGAGTTCTCCACATCTTTATCCTCTCTGCCTGCCAGCCCCGCCTATTTTTCTCCCCTGCCTCACTACTGGTCATTCAGCTCTTTATTAGACCATCAGGTGTTTTAGACAGGGACAGTACCACAGCTTCACAGAGTTAAACAGGGCAACATAACATCCCCAACAACGAGATGCAGAGAAAAGCAAGATGAACATGCTGTGCTGAAAAAGGGTATCACATAGGGTAGAACATAGATAAGAAATATGAGTTAATTAAATTGTAAGAGCTAGTTAGTAATGAGCTTAAGCTATTGGCTGAGCAAATATATATATATAGTTTTTTTGAGACAAGGTTTCTCTGTAGCTTTGGAGCCTGCCCTGGAACTAGCTCTTGTAGACCAGACTGACCTCAAACTCACAGAGATCCACCTGCCACCACCACCCGGCTGCTTATTTTGTTTCTAATTATGTGAATGTTTGTGCATCTGCAGGCAGGTATGTGTACAAAGAGTTTTTCATCAGGACTGCCGGCCAGTTCCCAAATAACCACACAGAGACTTACTATTAATTATAATTGCTTAACCAAAAAAATAAATAAAAAATAAAAAAGCCGGGCAGTGGTGGCACATGCCTTTAATCCCAGCACTTGGGAGGCAGAGGCAGGCAGATCTCTGTGAGTTTGAGTCCAGCCTGGTCTACAAGAGCTAGTTACAGGACAGGCTCCAAAGCTACAGAGAAACCCTGTCTTGAAAAACAAAAATAATAACAAAAGAAAAGAAAATAAACGAAATAAGCATTTACAAATTTAGGTTTCTTTCTTTTTTTTTTTTAATGAGCATTGACTGGTGTTTTTGCCTGCATGTATGTCTGTGTAAGGGTGTCAGGTCCCCTGGAACTGGAGTTACAGACAGGTTTTTGTTTGTTTGTTTGTTTGTTTGTTTTTGGTTTTTCGAGACAGGGTTTCTCTGTGGTTTTGGAGCCTGTCCTGGAACTAGCTCTTGTAGACCAGGCTGGTCTCGAACTCACAGAGATCCGCCTGCCTCTGCCTCCCAAGTGCTGGGATTAAAGGTGTGCGCCACCACCGCCCGGCTTTACAGACAGTTTTGAACTGCCATGTAGGTACTGAGAATTGAGCCTGGGTCCTCTGGAAGAACAGCCAATGTTCTTAACACCTGAGCCATCTCTCCAACCCCTAGATTTATTTCTTTTATGTATATGAGTGTTTTGCTTGTGTGTGTGTGTGTATCACATGTGTTCCTGGTGCCCTGGGAAGTCAAAAGTGGGCTTCAGATTTCCTGATAATGGTAAGCCTCAAGTGTTGTTCTTAAGTGACATCCTTTTTTGTTTGTTTGTTTGTTTGTTATTGATACAGGGTCTTACTAGACAGTTCTGGCTGTCCTGGAACTCACTATGTAGTCCAGGCTAGCCGTAAACTCACAAAGATCTGACAGCTTCTGACTCCCAAGTGCGCCACCAGCACATCTTTAATCCCAGCACTTGGAGGCAGAGGCAGGCAGATCTCTGAGTTTAAGGCCATCCTGGCCTATATATGGAGCCTATATATACACAAAGAAACAGACAAAAAAGACATGAACCACCACACCTGGCTCATCTTGGTTGTTTTCGAGGTATTTTTTAGATTTATTTATTTATTATGTATACAGTGTTCCTCTGCATGTATGCCTACACGCCAGAAGAGGGCACCAGATCTCATTACAGATGGTTGTGAGCCACCATGTGGTGATGGGAATTGAACTCAGGACCTCTGGAAGAGCAACCAGTGCTCTTCACCACTGAAGCATCTCTCCAGCTCCTCATCTTGGTTTTTTGAGACAGAGGCTCTCATTAGTCTGGAACTCACTAACCAGGCTTGGGTAGCTGGCTATTGAGCCCAGGGGTCTGTCTGGCTCTGTCTCCCCATCACTGGGATTACAAGTAAATGCTATCACACCCAGGTTGTTGATTTTTTTAACATAGGTTCTGTGAATCAAACTCAGGTCCTCATACTCGGAGAGAAAGCACATTACCAACTGAGCCATCTCTCCTGCCAAGGCTAAAGGAGCTTCAGCACTTTAGTACTCAAGTGCTCTGCAATGAACAAAATTCACCCATTCATACAGAGACACATCGAGAACCGGAAGTCCAATATAGATCAGAGCTACATTACTAATTATTATAAATACGATAGAGCTCACATTTGTCGTTTTTGTTTGTTTGTTTGTTTTTCTCTTACTACTTAAAGAATCTTGAGAGCCATACTTAAAAAGTAATTTGTCAGCTGGGCAGGGGTAGTTCACACCTTTTTTTTTTTTTTTTTTTTTTTTTTTTTTTTTTTTTTTTTTTTATTATGTATACAACATTCTGCCTCCATGGATGCCTGCAGGCCAGAGGGCGCCAGATCTCATTACAGATGGTTGTGAGCCACCATGTGATTGCTGGGAATTGAACTCAGGTCCTCCGGAAGAACAGTCACTGCTCTTAACCGCTGAGCCATCTCTCCAGCCCCGGTAGTTCACACCTTTAACCTCAACACTAGGGAGGTAGAGGCAGGTAGATCTCTGTGAGTTTGAGGTCAGCCTGGTCTACAAGAGCTAGTTCTAGGACAGGAACCAAAGCTACAGAGAAACCCTGTCTCAAAAATGAAAAAAATAAAAGTCATTTATCTCCAGGGCTGGAGAGATGGCTCAGCAGTCTAGAAGACCTGGTTGATTCCCAACAATCACATGACAACTAACAACCCCCTAACTCTGGTTCCAGGCAATCCGACACCTGCTTCTGCTCTCCTTGAACTCCAGTCTTCCACGCGGTGCACAGACATGCAGGCAAAGCACCCATACACCTGAAATAACATTTTTCAAAGTTTCTTTTCTTTTTTCTTTTTATTCAAGTATTTTCCTGAGACAGGGTTTCTCTGTGTAGCCCTCCTGGGCAGCGTGAACTGAATCTCTAAGGGAGATGCAGCCATCCAGAGATCCAGGGACCGCTGTACAGTGTGGTTGAAGTGGAATGGTGTTGGTCTACAGCCAACATTATCTTGGACTGCATGTAGGCCCTTTATCTTGGGTCAGTCACCTGAACTTTCCTATCTGGCCTAAATTCTAATAGACAAAGTCCAGAGTGTACCTCAAAGCTTAACATACTTTTAGACTCCACCAACCCTAAGGCTAAGTAAGATCATGAGATGACAGCATTGAGTCTAGATGTGACTTCCTGCTAGCCCTAACCCAGATACCTAAAGCTATTTGGTAAATGCACCAGCTTATAAGTTTTAGCCTGGCACAGTGGTACACACTTGTAATCTGACCTCTATAAGGGTGGAAACTAGACATAAGAAGACATCCTCTCGCCCGGCGATGGTGGCGCACGCCTTTAATCCCAGCACTCGGGAGGCAGAGGCAGGCGGATCTCTGTGAGTTCGAGACCAGCCTGGTCTACAAGAGCTAGTTCCAGAACAGGCTCCAAAACCACAGAGAAACCCTGTCTCGAAAATCCAAAAAAAAAAAAAAAAAAAAAAAAAAAAAAAAAAAAGGCAAAAACTGCCAGCCATTGGAGGCTTCAGTCTCAACACTTGGGAGGAAGGAAGAGGCAGGGAAGTGGGAAGTCTCTGTGAGTTCAAGGACAGCCAGGACCATTACCAAACCGTTACAGGGTTTTTGGAGAAATCCTGTCTCCAAAAACAAAAACAAAAAAAAAAAAAGAAAGAAAGAAAGAAAAATGATTCATTTGTTATGTGTATGTGTGTGTGCAGGTGCCCATGGAGTCCAGAAGAGGGGCACCAGGTCCTCTGGGAACTGGACTTACAAGCGTGAGTCTTCTGACGCTGGGGCTGGGAACAGAACTGGGTACACAGTAATAGCTGTGGCGTTGGAAAGAAAATGGTGGCTCCCAAAGGGCGTGGCACTATAAGGAAGTGTGGACTTGTTGGAGGAAGTGTGTCACTGTGGGGGTGGGCTTTGAGGTCTCGTCTCAAACTTCACACAATGTGACAGTCAGTCGACTTCCTGTTGCCTGCAAGATGTAACACTCTCAGCTCCAGCACCATGTCTGAACGCCATCATGCTGCCAATCGTGAGGATAACAGACTAAACCTCTGAAACTTTAAGTGAGCCATGCCAATTAAATGTTTTCTTTCTAAGAGTTGCTGTGGTCATGGTGTCTCTTCACAGCAATGGAAACCCTGACTAAGACAATAGAGCAGCAAGAGCCATCTCTCCAGCACCCACATGGTTTGGTTTGGTTTTGTTTTTGAGACAGGGTTTCTCTGTTTAACAGTCCTTGCTGTCCTGGAACTGCTCTTGTAGATCAGGTTGGCCTCGAACTCACAGAGATCTGCCTGTCTCTGCCTCCTAAGCACTGGGATTTAAAGCATGCACTACCACGGCCCAGCTCAGCCCCCACATCTTAGAGTACACTTTTTACATTTATTTAGTGTATGTGTGTGTCTGTGTCTGTGTGTATACGCACTGCCTGTATGTGGAGGTCAGAGGACATCTTGCCTAAGTTGTTTCTCTCCTCCCACCGCGTGGGTCTTTGTGCTAAAATTAAACTTGTCAGTCTTGGCAACAAGACCCTTTACCTGTTGAGTCTTTGCTGAAGTCCCTTTTCAATTTTTTTACTTCTTCTTCTTCTTCTTCTTCTTCTTCTTCTTCTTCTTCTTATTATTATTATTATTATTATTATTATTATTATTATTATTTTGGATTCTCGAGACAGGGTTTCTCTGTGTAGCCCTGGCTGTCCTGGATCTAGTTCTTGTAGACCAGGCTGGCCTCAAACTCAGAGAGATTTGCCTGTCTCCACCTCCCAAGTGCTGGGATTAAATGTGTGCACCACCATGACCCAGCAACCTCCTTTTATTAATATGGGGGGGGGGGCATGCCATGGTGCATGTGTGGAGGTCAGAGGTCAGCTTTCTGGAATCAATTCTCTCCTCTCATCTTTTTGAGGTAGGATCTCTCTTGTTTTTGCAGTGTTTTCTATTCTAGGCTCGCCGAGAGCTTCTGGGTCATTCTTGTCTCTGCCTCCCATCTTGACAGAGGAGTGCACAGGAATTACAGACAGATATTAACACATACACCTCTTTTTAAAACTTGTGCTTGAGGTATTGAACTCAGGTCTTCAGGAAGTTATGTGACAAGTATGTTTACCAACTAATGCCAATGGTTCTGAACCTGTGGGTCTCCACCCCCTGCATTCCATGTCAGATATTTGCATTATGATTCATAACAGTAGCAAGATTACAGTTATGAAGTAACAATGAAATAATTTTATGATGGGGGCCACCACAACATGAAGAACTGTATTAAAAGGTTTCAGCAATGGGAAGGTTGAGAACCACTGAGATAAACAATCTCACCTGCTATGGAATAATCCACCTGTGCACTGTAAAGATTTGTCACTCAAATTCGGTTAATGAAAGAGTGATTGGCCAGTGGCCACACAGGAAGTATAGGTGGGGTAACCAAACTAAGGATGATGGGAAGGAGAAGGGCGGAGTCAAGAGGCACCAGCCAGATGCAAAGAGACCAGTAGATGAACGTGCCATGCTAATAAAGGTACCAAGCCACATGGCAAAGTATAGATAGAAATATGGATTAATTTAAGTGTAAGCGTTAGTTAGTAATACACCTGAGCTATCAGTTGAGTATTTATAAGTAATATTTAGCCACTGAGTCAGTGTTTTGTGAAGTGGCCACCAGGTATTTGGAAAAGGTAGGCGGGAGAGAAACATCTGTTTACATATGGCACCCAATGCGGGGCACAAATTTACCCATAAAACCCAGCAAAACTTACAAAAGGATTCTAAACACATGAAACAGAGTCAGACTCGGCTTCTCAGTAACTGCTTTTTTTCTAGTAGGCTCTGTTTGTTGGCAGTGAGCAGAGGCATGGCTCCTTTAAGAGACAACTTCCTGACTCAGTATTAGTGGTAAAACTCTGAGACTCTTTTTTTTTTAAGATTTATTTATAAGCTGGGCAGTAGTGGCACATGCCTTTAATCCCCCCCATCTGCTAAGGCAGACAAATCTTCCTGCTTGCAGCCTGAGTCTCTTCCTTTTTGTCTCTCTCACGAAGAGGCAGCTTCTGACTTGCCCCTTCTCCCCACTTCTCTCCTCCCCCTTCCCCCTTCTCTGTTTCTTTCCACAGCATCCCCCTTCTCCCTCCCTCTCCCCTTCCCTTCCATAACCCACTAAATAAATATCCAACTTCACTCTGCATGGCATGCCTATCCGTCTCCGTCTCTCACCTGCCGTGCAGCTCCCTGCCTCGGATCTGCTGCCCCTTGTGGCCCATGGGCCACTCAAGGGCTCCCTGCCTGGGACTGACTGCCCTCGAGGCCCACAGGTCACTTGGGGAATGGAAGTGCTGTTTTTCTTTTACCATTACTATTATTGTCCAAACTAGACCAGCAGCATACAAAACAAAGGTGACTGCCAAACTTTGCCAAGACAAGGTATGACAGTCCTTCAAAATTCTCAGCTTCACAGGAAAGTCTGTAAGCTATGCTAGGTCTGTAGGCCAGAACTGGGTGACCCAGTGTTACAGAGGAACTTTGGGTGACTGTCCAGGCAGCCGGATGTCCCTGTCATTAAGTAACATTTCACCCTCCTGTTGTCTTTGATTATATTGAAGACTAAGTAGTATAATTATAGTTTTCCTTAGTTATAATAGGAAGTAAATTAAATACAAAAATTTAGACTCATCAAGATAAGATAATTATCTTCTCTAAATTTCTAAATGCAAATGGATTAGATAGTATTACTGTGATTCTTACTTAATAACTGTTTTTGCTATATATGATTTTACTATATTAAGGTGAAAACCTTCCTTTTTAATTAGACAAAGTGGGGAAAATGTTATGGAATAATCTTCTTGTACAGTGAAAAGATTCATCACTCGAATTGGTTTTGATAAAACACTGATTGACCAGTAGCCAGGCAGGAAGTATAGGTGGGGTGACCAAACTAAGGATGATGGGAAGGAGAAAGGCAGAGTCAGTAGGTGCCAGCCAGACACAGAGGGAGCAGGAGATGAATGTGCGATGCTAATAAAGGTACCAAGCCACAGGGCAAAATATAGATAGAAATATGGATTAATTTAAGAGTAAGAGTTAGCTAGTAATAAGCCTGAGCTATTGACCGAGCATTTATAATTTATACAAGGCTCAGTGTCGTTATTTGGGAGCTGCTGTCAGGACAGGAATCTTCCCCTTACTACTTTGTCTTGAAACAGACAGACAGACAGACAGACAGAATGCAGCCAGAGTTTTATGACTGAAGCCCCATCTCTGACTGATTTTTGGTCACCTGTCCCAATATGCCTATTCAGAGACAAGTAAGTCACACATCTGTAATCCTGGTGCTCAGGAGCTGGATGTAGGATAATCAGGTGTTCAAGTCCAGCCTGGGCTACATAAAAATCTGCCAAGAGACAGGTAATGGTGGCATATGTCTTTAATCCAAGTACTGAAGAGGCAGATACAGGCAACTCTCCAAGTTCCAGGTCAGCCTGCGCTGCTACACAGAGAGACACTGTCTCGAAAGCTCCAGGTGGCAGGGCTGGGAATTTAGCTCAGTTGGTAGAGTCTTGCTTGGCATGAATAAGGTCCCAGGGTCCTACCCTTAACACCACACCAACAGGGAGTAGAGATGTTTGCCTTTATTCCCCACACTCGGGAAGTGGAGGCAGGAGGATAAGAAATTTAAGATCATCAGTGGCTGCATAACCAGTTCGAGGTCAGCCTGGGATATGTGGCCCTGTCTTAAAGCTGGTTCAATTAATTCATTTAGCAGCCACGCTCCCTTCTTTTTTCACCTGTAGCTGGCCCCCTTTTAGATGAGCTGTACTCATATTTTGTGGATAAACCGGCTGTGGTGACACAGGCCTGTAACCGAAGCCCTTCGGAAGCTAAGACAGGATAAAATCTGAGACTGGCTGGGCTGCATTGGAAGGTCCTGACTAAGAGAAGAAGTGGGAGGAGGGACTGGGGAGAAGGTCAAGATAAGAGCTCTCGCTGTGCAAGCAAGAAGACCTGAGTTCCAATTCCCAGAACTCTTGTAAAATGTTGGATGTGCTGATCAGTAGTGGCGCATGCTTTTATTTTATTTTATTTATTTATTTTGTTTTTTCGAGACAGGGTTTCTCTGTAGCTTTTGGAGCCTGTCTTGGAGCTAGCTCTTGTAGACCAGGCTGGCCTTGAACTCACAGAGATCCGCCTGCCTCTGCCTCCCGAGTGCTGGGATTAAAGGCGTGCGCCACCACAGCCCAGCTGGTGTCTGCTTTTCAGCACAGCACTTAGGAGGCAGAAGCAGGTGAGTTTGAGGTCAGGCTGGTCTACCAAGAGAGTTCCAGGACAGCCAAAGATACATAGAGAAACCCTGTCTCAAACAAATGAAAAGCTGGGTGTGGCCCTGTGAATACCTTTAATATCAGCTCTGTGGGTCAGGGATGAAGAACAAGGACCACTGAGGCTTGCCGACTGTCAGCCTAGATCCTGGTTCAGTGAGATGCCCTGTCTCAGTAAACCTGGTAGAGAATGGTGAGCATGAAACCCCACGTACTCTGTGGCCTCCTCACTCACATGGGCACAGATACCTCACACGCTGCACACTTACACTGCACACTTATGTGCTCACCATCAAAAAGGAGGATGGGATGAAAAAGAGTATGCAGTGCCCAGGGAGGTAGTAAAGGTACGTTTTAGTTCATTTGGGGATTTTTTTGTTTGGTTTTTGTTTTGTGATTGCAATTGAGAAAGACACCTGTTGCCAGCCTCTGGCCACCACGTGTACTCACATGATCAAATGCACGTGGAAACACATGCTTGTGCCACACACATGCTTGCACGCGCAGAGCGGAGCGTGGTTATAAGAAGTGCCACAGGGGCTGGAGAGATGGCTCAGAGGTTAAGAGCATTGCCTGCTCTTCCAAAGGTCCTGAGTTCAATTCCCAGCAACCGCATGGTGGCTCACAACCATCTGTAATGGGGTCTGGTGCCCTCTTCTGGCCTGAAGACATAAACACAGACAGAATATTGTATACATAATAAATAAATAAATATTTAAAAAAAAAAAAAGTGCCACAGCGTACAACTCACAGAGGAAACAGCAAGTGGCGGCTGGTGCTGCTTCAGAGTTGTGACTCATAAAGTTGCTAAGAATTCGTCCCCTTGCAGGACCAGGTGCAGGTCAGGCTGGGGAATGACTCTGGCCTGGATCACAATGGCCCTTCGGGGCCAGCCAAGAAGTTTGTGGCAGACACGCTGGTCAGGATGCCTGTCATTCCAGCCTCCATTTCTAGGCAGTATTACATCACCCACTCAGACAGGCCCAACTAAGCTGCCTCCCCCCCCCCCCCCCCCCGCAAAAAAAAAAGTCTTTGTCTTAGGATACTGCTATGATAAAGATCATTATCAAAAGCGATTTTGGGAGGAAAGTGTTGATTTGACTTCCGCATTCTGATCACAGGTCACCATGGAGAGAAAAGGTCAGGGCATGAACTCATAGCGAGAACCTGGAGGCAGGAACTGAAGCTGAGTCCATCGAGGAAACCTGCTTGCTGGTTTGCTCCTCATGGCTTGCTTTTCTCATTTTTTGGGGTGGGTGGTGTTTCGAGACAGGGTTTCTCCGTGTAACAGCCCTGACTGTCCTGGAACTTGCTCTATAAACCAGGCTGTCCTTGAACTCACAGAGATCTGCCAGCCTCTGGCTCCCAAGTGCTGGAATTAAAGTTGTGCACCACCACCTGGTTCAGGCTGCTTTCTTTCTTATTCTTTGACAGCATGTTTGTCTGATCTTGGAGTTACAGACAGTTGTTAGCTGCCATGTGGGTGCTAGGAATTGAACCCAGGTTCTCTAACAGTCAGTGCTCTTAACCGCTGAGCCGTCTCTCCAGCCCCCTCAGGCTGTTTTCTTATATCACCTATAACCATGCACTTAGAGATGGCACAGGAACTGGACACTCCCACATCAGTCATGAATCAAGAAAATGTCCTAGGGACATTGTCTTGTCTCTAGGGAACCCACGGAAAGCAATTCCTTAACTGGGATTCTTTCTTCTCAGATTTGTCTGTTTGTGGAAAGTTGACAAAAAGCCACCAGCGCCATCTTGCTAGATAGCCCTGGCTCGTATGGAACTTAATATGTAGACCAGGCTAACCTCAAACTTGTAGAGATCTGCATGTCTCTGGCTCCCAAATGCTGGTTTTTGTTTTTCAAGATAGGGTTTCCCGCCGGGCGGTGGTGGCGCACGCCTTTAATCCCAGCACTTGGGAGGCAGAGGCAGGTGGATCTCTGTGAGTTCGAGACCAGCCTGGTCTACAAGAGCTAGTTCCAGGACAGGCTCCAAAACCACAGAGAAACCCTGTCTCGAAAAAACCAAAAAAAAAAAAAAAAAAAGATAGGGTTTCCCTATGAAGCCCTGACTGTCCTGGAACTCACTCTGTAGACCAGCCTAGCCTCAAACTCAGAGACCCACCTGCTTCAGCCCCTCAAGTGCTGGGATTAAAGGTGTGCACCACATGCACCCAGCTGTGTCTGACTCGCAAACCTGGGAAGGCTTAGAGCACTTGCTACTCTTCCGGAGGACTGGAGTTGGTTTTCAGCACCCACATGGAGCTCACAAATATCTGTAACTCCAGTTCCAGGGGGTCTGGTGCCCTCCTCTGGATCTGCAGGCAAGGCACCAGGCATGCATGTGGTGTACATACACACTTGGAGACAAAACACGTATGCACATAAAATAAAACAAGCAAATCTTTTTTTTTTTTTTTTTGATTTTCAAGACAGGGTTTCTCCGTAGTTTTTGGTTCCTGTCCTGGAACTAGCTCTTCTAGACCAGGCTGGCCTCGAACTCACAGAGATCCACCTGCCTCTGCCTCCCGAGTGCTGGGATTAAAGGCGTGCGCCACCACCACCCAGCAAAGCAAGCAAATCTTTTTTTTTTTTTTTTTTTTTTGGTTTTTTGAGACAGGGTTTCTCTGTGGTTTTGGAGCCTGTCCTGGAACTAGTTCATGTAGACCAGGCTGGTCTCGAACTCACAGAAGCAAATCTTAAAAGAAGAAGAAGAAGAAGAAGAAGAAGAAGAAGAAGAAGAAGAAGAAGAAGAAGAAGAAGAAGAAGAAGAAGAAGAAGAAGAAGAAAAACACTGCTGAGCTGGAGAGATGGCACAGCTGCTCTTCCAGAGGACCCAGGTTCAATTCCCAGCATCCACAAGGCAGCTCACAGATGTCTGTAACTCCAGTTCTTGGGGATCTGACAATCTCATACAAACAGATATGCGTAGTGTGGAAGTGAAGATACGAGAATCTTGAAGCAGTAATCACAGCACATCTATAAGCAGGAAACAAAGAGAGACTGATGCTGCTACCCAGTAGTCTTGCTCCTCTTCTTCTCCCACCCACAGGTAAAATGGCTCTTCCCTTGTGGGTGCATGAATTCATCACAGAAGTTCAGAAGCATAGGCAGGAGAGCTCTATAGTGAGAGTTCCAAGCTCAGACAGGGTTACACAGTGAGACCCTTTAATATAATCAGGATGATTATATTAAATCAAGATGATGCCCTACAGGCATGCCCGAAGACACATTTTCTAGGTGACTCTAGTATTTCCCAGGTGACTCCAGATTCCATCAAATTGACAATTAGCAATCCATTACAGTGTCTCGCATAGCCTAGTATGTCCTCAATCTTGCTATGTAACCCTGACTTTGAATTTCCCATCCTCCTGCCTCTACACCTCTTGGTATTAGCGTTACAGGTATGCACCACCACAACAGGTTTATGCAGTGCTGGTACTTGAACCCAGGGCTTCATGCATGCTTGCTCAGTGTTCTACCAGCTGAGCTACAACTCCAGCCCTGGCTTAGTGAGTCAAATTATCCAGTTCAATCGCATAGCAAAGAAAGAAAAGGGAAGCCGAAAGAGTGACCAGCCTGAGGTGTCCCACCTAGATTCCTGTTGTCCCACCATAAAAATGATATAAAAATCAGGGACAGTCCATAAAGTAGGGTCAGGTCAGGTCCCAGTTGCAGGTGTCCCTGAGCAGTCCAGGAAGCCCAGGTTGCTGACTTACAGTGGTCCCCATGCTGACTCTGCCCCCAGCAGGGCAACTAGCCATGACTTCTACCCAAGAGTTAAATTTACAGAGGATAAGAACGTACCCGGAACTGGGCAGTGGTGGTGCACACTTGCGATCCCAGCACTGGGGAGGCAGAGGCAGAGGCAGGCGGATCTCTAAGTTAGAGGCTAGCCTGGTCTACATAGTGAGTTCCAGGACATCCAGGGCTACATAGAGAAACCCTTTCTCAGCTAGGCAATGGTGGTGCACGCCTTTAATCCCAGCACTCTGGAGGCAGAGGCAAGTGGATCTCTGTGAGTTCGAGTCTACATGAGCTAATTCCAGGACAGTCCCCAAAACTACGGAGAAACTCTGTCTCGAAAACAAAAACAAAAACTCTATCTCAAAACAGACAAACAGAAAGACAGAATGCAGCTGGAGTTTTAGGACTGAAGTCTTATTTCTGATATATTAGGCTTGACTACTTGTCCCAATACGCTTATTACAGAGACAAGTAAATCACACATCTGTAATCCCAGTGCTTAGTAGCTGAAGACAGACTGATCAGGTGTTCAAGACCCACCTGTGCTACATAAGAATCTACCGAAAGAAAACAAAATGTCAAAGTTCTTGCCTAGCTCATACATTATCTTGGGTTCCAGTCTCAGCAACACATAAATGGAGAGAGGCAGCTCGTGCCTGTAGTCCCAGCACTCAGGGAGGTAGTAGCAGGATGATTAAAAATCCAAGAGTTGGGTTGGAGAGATGACTCAGTGGTTAGAGCACTGGTTGCCCTTCCACAGGACCTGGGCTCAATTCCCAGCACCCACACGGCAGCTCACACTAATCTGTAACTCAGTTCCAGGGAATCTGACACTCTTACACCAGTGCATATAAAATTAAATTAAATAAATTATATTTAAAAAGATTCAAGGGTCAGAGCTGGAGAGGTAACTCAGCAGCTGGGAGCATTTGCTGTTCTTCCAAAGGACCCAGGTTCAATTCCCAGCACCCACATGGCAGTTCACAACTGTCTGTAACTCCAGTTCCAGGGGATCTGACACCCTCACACAGACATACATGCAGCCAAAACCCCAATGTACATTAAATAAACCTTTTAAAAAAATTCAAGGGTAAGCCTTAGCCATAAGTTCTAGGCTAACCTGGCCTACAGGAAACCCTGTCTTAAAAATCAAAACAAGAACCGTCAGGTTGGCTCGGTGAGTAAAGGGGCTTGCCATCAGGACGGACAGCTTGTGTTCAATCCCTGGGACCCACAGGGTAGAAGAGAGAACCAAGTCCTGCGTGTTGTCCTCTGAGCGCCACTTAAGCACGGTGGTACTTGTACACACACACACACATACACACACACACACACACAAGAGAAAGGAAAAAATACAGAGGAAAACGAAAGAGGAGGAGGAAGAAAGGGAAAATTTGTGAAAATCAGAGAAAAGAGATTCCATATTGGAAAGTATAGGCAAAAGGGGTCAGTGGCCCCCAGATCCATCTTTGGGCTACAGAGATAAGCTTTAGATTTAAACAGAGGAAGAATGGAGTGAGAGCCATGTGTGATTAGGCAGTCATGGGCCAGGTGAGATCTTCATGATTGTTGTCTCAGCTTTCATTCTGCAAGGTTTTTGAAGACGTCTCTATGGCTCGAGGGGACAAGCCTGTTCCCACGCAGCGACTTCTTCTTGGGGGTGATTTCATCACCGGATGAGATCTTAGTGAGGTTTTGCTGTTCCTGGGACACAAGACCATGTAATAGGAACATGGGATACCTTTGGGGGTTTTGGACACAGATGTTGCAAGAACTGAGAGTCAGTAGTAGTCAGGTATGGAGGTGCACCAACGCCAGCAAGGGAAAGACTGGTGCAAGCTGGAGGCCAGCCTGAGCTACGTGGAAAACCTTGTCTTAGAAAGAAGAAAACAAAGCGGACAGAAAGCTACTTTACTCACTCTTCTCTATGACTTTAGTTTTAAAGTGAGATGGTGAGGTGCCCAGTGTGTGTGTCTGTGTGTCTGTGTGTGTTTTATTACTACACGTATTTATTTAACATGTGAGGCCATACACATGCCACAGCTTGTGTGTGGAGGTCAGAGGACTCCTTGGAAGGGTTAGTTCCTTCCTTCTACCGTGTGAGTCCCGGGGATTGAACTGAGATCTTCACGCTTGGCAGCAAGCACCTTAACCTATTGAGCCAGCTCCCTGTCCCTAGATGTCTCTGTTTTAGGTTTGTTGTTGTTGCTGTTTTGTTTTGTTTCATCTTTCAAGACAGAGTTTCTCTGTGAAACAGTCCTAGTTGTCCAGGAACTCTATAAATCAGGCTGACCTCGAACTCAGAGATCTGTCTGCCTCTGCCTCCCGAGTGTTGGGATTAAAGGCATCCACCAGTACTGCCCAACAGGTATCCCTATTTTTGTTTGTTTGTTAGTTTGTTTTATTTTAGACAGACATTCCTTGATTGGTTAGCTTTTGAGTAAAAACCATTTTCAAATGTCTAAAACAAGAACACAATGGGGTCTGGGCATGTAGATAGAGTATTCGCCTACCATGGAGGAAGTACTGAGTTCAAATCCAAGCACTGCAAAAACCAGAGGTGGTGATGCATGCCAACAATGCCAGGACTCAGGAAGTAGAGGTAGGAGGCTCAGAAATTTAAGGTCTTCTCTGGCTACCTAGCAAGTTTGAGTTTAAGACCAGCCTGGGCTACATGAGATCCTATCTTCAAAAAAAGGGGGGTGGCTAGCCTGATGGTGCACACCTTTAATCCCAGCACTCGAGAGGCAGTGGCAGGAGGATCTCTGTGTGTTCCAGGCCAGCTTGGCCTACAGAGTGAGTTCCAGGCCAGCCAAGGCTACATAGAGAAACCTTGTCTCAAAAAACTAAAACCAAACCAGCAAAAAGAAGAGGAGGAGAAGGAGGAGGAGGAGGAGGAGGAGGAGGAGGAGGAGGAGGAGGAGGAGGAGGAGGAGGAGGAGGAGGAGGAGGAGGAGAAAACCAGAGTGGTCTCCAACATGGAAGGTGTGATGTATTTTTGCTGACTTCTATTGCTAATTCCCAAGGGCACCTGCTCTCTGGTTCCTTCCAGATCTAACTAACCTTTCTTGACCCTTTGCCAACTTGGCATGGGAGGCGAGGATAGCATTACAGATGCGGGCTGAGACAAACCCCTCTTAGGTAAACTGGCAGAACCAGAATCTTCTTTGTGAGTTTTCCCAGGCCCCAGCACTGAGCCCTGGGGCCTCCTCCCACACCTGCACCAAGGTTTTGATCTCCAAAATGCTGGCTTTCTTTGTTTTGCTGTGCAGTGCTGGGGATGAACCTCAAGCCTGTGTGTGCTCGGCAGGCACGCTGCTAAGACCCACCCAGCTCCCCGCTGTGTTCTTTTATGTCTGGTTTCGTGTCCGGTTTCAGCTTGACATTGTGTTGTGAGAAACCTCTCTGTGGGTACACACCAGTTCAAACAGAGAGTCTTTTGTTTATTTTGATTTTAAGAAATTTCACTGTGGGGGTTGGAGAGATGGCTCAGCGGTTAAGAGCACTGGCTGCTCTTCCAGAGGACCGGGGTTCAAGTCCCAGCACTCATATGGCAGCTCACAACTGTCTGTAGCTCCAGTTCCAGGGGACTGAATACCCTTACATAGACATACATGCAGGAAAAACACCAATCTATATAAAATAAAATAAGTAAATTATTTAAAAAATTACGTTGTGTGAGTGTGTGCATATGAGTGTGTATGTGTAAGTGTGTGACTGTATCTGAGTGTATGTGTCTATATCTTTCTTTTTTGTGTGTGGTTTTTCGAGACAGGGTTTCTTTGTAGCTTTGAAGCCTGTCCTGGAGCTAGCTCTTGTAGGCCAGGCTGGCCTCGAACTCACAGAGATATGTGTGTGTGTGTGTGTATCAGAGGATGATTTTTAGGAATTGGTTCTCTCTTTCCACTATTTAAGTCCCAGGAATGTGATTCCAGTCAGACTAGGCAGGAAGGCCCTCGCCTGACTTTTTGGATTTATTTTTATTTTTTTCAAAATGTATAAGAATGTTAGCCTACATGTATGTCTGTGCACCACATGCCTGCCTGGTGTCCTCAGGGGCCGGAAGACGGCATCAGAGCCCTTGGAACTAGAGTTACAGATGGCTGTGAGCAGTCATGCAGGTGCTAGACTAACCTAGGTCCTCTGTAAGAGCAGTTAAGTGACCTGGAGGTCACAGCTCACACCTTTCATCCGAGCACTCAGTAGGCAGAGGCAGGCAGATCTTTGAGTTCCAGGCCAGCCTGGTCTACAGAGTGAATTCCAGGACAGCCAGAGAAACCCTGTCTGGAAAACAAAATAACAACAAGAGCAATAACAATGAAGTAAAACACCAACTACCCTGAATCTAATCGTATTTAGGCAGCATTTTAGGGAAGAGACCCCAAAGGGACGTGGGAGGAAACAGTCACGTATTTGAGGAGTGACTTCGCTGAGTTCAGTCAGAGGGGCCTGAATCTCGGGGTGAGGGGTGGGGAGAGTCATAATTATATTCAATTAAAGAAAGACCTAGCAAACTGCAGGTCGCCAGCAAACACTTTCAATGCCGAATCATCCTGCACAGGGCGGTTAAAGTGCTGCTGTGGGCCAGTGAGATGGTTTGCCTGGTAAAAGTGCTCGCAGTCAAGGCTGAGGACCTGAGGTCAAGCCCCACACCCCATACGGTGGAAAAAGAGTGACTCCTACAGGTTGCCCTCTGGCCTCCACACCAGGGAATGTGGACCTCTCCCCGAAAATGAACATAATTTTAAAAAATGTAAGTTTACCATGGGATCTTTTTCCTTTATGGTTTTTTTTTAATGATTTATTTAACTTTATTTTATGTGCATTGGTGTGAAGGTGTCAGATCTCGTGGAACTGCATTTTCAGACAGTTGTGAGCTGCCATGTGGGTGCTGGGAATTAAACCTGGGTCCTCTGGAAGATCAGCCAGTGCTCTTAACCGCTGAGCCATCTCTCCAGCCCCCCTTTATGGTTTTTTTTTTTTTTTTAAAGATTTACTTATTGATTATGTATACAACATTCTGCCTCCATGTATGCCCGCATGCCAGAAGAGGGCACCAGATCTCATTACAGATGGTTGTGAGCCACCATGTGGTTGCTGGGAATTGAACTCAGGACCTCTGGAAGAGCAGTCAGTGCTCTTAACCACTGAGCCATCTCCCCAGGCCCCTTTATGGTTTTTTTGAGACAGGGTTTCTAAGTGTAACTTTGGCTGTAGACCAGACTGACCTTGATCTCACAGAGATCATCCACCCCAACTCCCCAGCCCGTCTCCCAAATGCTGGGAGTAAAGGTGTGCCACCACCTGGCTACTATAGAATCTTAATGAAACCTAACAGCCGAGTTTCAAGCAAGAGGATTGCGTGTGTTTAAGGCCAGTCCTGGCTACACAGTGAGTTCCAGACTAGCCTGGGCTACAGTGTGATCTGATCTCAAACAGCAATCCCAAGCAGGTGAGATGGTTTGTCCAGCGAAGGTGCTTGCCGTAAAAGCCTGAGAATATAAGTTTGAGCCTTAGAGCCCACCGTAGGAAAAAACTGACTCTTGCAATTGACTCCTTTGACCTTCACTTTGCCGAGTGCTTGTGCGCACGCATACACACACACACACACACACACACACACACAGAAACAGAGCTAAGCTTGCTTGTACAAGTCTGTCATCCCAGCACTCAGGAGATGGATTCAGGAGGATCAGAAGTTTAAGGTCATTCCAGGCTCTAGGAGACCTTGTTGCAAAACAAAATTGCTTAGAGAATTAAGGCTACGACCTTAGCTAGACAGAAGAGGGGAGGGATATGGGGGGCCTGAGGTGCTTAATCCTCCCAGCTCTGGCCTCCCAGGCAGAAGCCCTTCTCTTGTGTCAGGACCGCCCACTCTGTTCTCTGTCACAGTCGGGTAAGGCTGGCCATTTGTTGATTGGTTTCCTCCCAGTGTAAGCTGAGTATCAATCTGGAGAAAATAGACACAGGGGCGGGAAATACGGCTCAGTGGGTAAAGGCGCTTGCTGCCAAGCCTGGTGACCTTAGGTCCAGCCCCTGGAGCCCACATGGTGGGAAGAGGGATCCAGTTCTGGCCTCCACACCCATGTGACATGCACAGCCACAACGGCATGCAAGTGCACACGCAAAAATACACGCGCTGTTGAATAATGATTTTCGGCTGATACATAAATGAATGTAGAAAGAAAAAATGGCTGGGCATTGGTGGAGTATGCCTTCCATTACACACTTGGGAGGCAGAGTCCTGGAACTCACTCTACAGACCAGGCTGGCCTTGAACTCAGGTCCAGCTACTTCTGCCTCCCAAGTGCTAGGATTAACGGCGTGCGCCACCACCGCCTGGATTTCTCAGGTCATTTCTAAGTTAAAAAGTCAGTTCCTAACACGACTACTAGAAAACAGCATTTTGTTGCCCTGTTGAATACAACAAAGCAAGCTGCGGATGATTTTTACCAAGTGGGAGTGTTTCACGCTTTGGAACTGATGGGGTTTGTCCCCTGTTTTCCTTTCTCTGGCATGCTGCCCTGTTTATTTCTTTTTCTTTCTGCTCTGTGTAGCTTTGGCTGACCTGGAACTAGTTCTTGTAGACCAGGCTGGCCTCGAACTCATAAAGATCTGCCTGTCTCTGCCTCCCGAGTGCTGGGATTAAAGGTGTGCACCACCACTGCCCGGCGCTATTTTCTTTCTTTTGTTTTTCCTTTTTCCTATTGAGACAGGGTTTTTGTTTTACCCTAGCTGTCCCGGAACTCACTCTGTAGACCCAGTTGACCTCAAACTCAGAAACTCAGAGATTTGTGCTCTGTGTGTGTGTGTGTGTGTATTTGTACCTTCGTAAGAGTCAGAGCTCAGTGGCCATGTCTTTCCTCTCTCTCTCTCTCTCTCTCTCTCTCTCTCTCTCTCTCTCTCTCTCTCTCTCTCTCTCTCTCTCTCTCATCATTTCACTGTGTAACAAACAGCCTTGGCTGTCCTGGAACTTGCTCTGTAGTCTAGACTGGCCTTGAACTCACAGAGGTCGCCCGTCTCTGCTTCCCAAGTGATAGTATTAAAGGTGTGTGCCACCACTGCTCAGCCATGTCTTTCTTAACCATTCTCCATTTTTTTAAAACCATCTAATTGTGTATTTGTGTGTGGGTCTACATGTACCATGGTGCACATGTGGAGGTCAGAGGACAACCCGTGAACCTTGGTTCTTTCCTTCCACCTTGTGGGTCCTGGAGATCTAACCCAGATCACGAGGCCTGACAGCAAGCGCATTTACCCACCTAGCCATTCAACAGCCTATAGATGATCTTCAGACATAGGATTTCATGTAGTCCTGGCTGGCTTTGAACTTCTGACTCTCTGCCTCTGAAGTGTTAGGATTACAGACATACACCACCCATGCCTGGTACAATTTCAATATTTTTAAATTATAGACTTTATTTCAAGGCAGGTAAAGTTGAAGTACATAAAAACCTATCTTAACTGTCAGTAAAAAGAATTAAAATTTCGAGTTAAGCTCATTTTTTTCACACATATATGAAGAATTGCTGCCATCTCATGGAGATTCTGTATAAACTCCTACTTTGGGCTCATAAGCTTTCCTAGGGACAGATGCCTTTGACTCAGACCACCACAGTAGACACCTACCTCAGTTGTTAGATGTGTCCCATGTCCCCCCTCTCCCGGTCCCAAAGAGGCCATCAGAGCCCCTGGAACTGGAGTTAGGATGTAAATGCTGGGAACCAAACCTAAGTCTTCAGTAAGAGTAGTGAGTGTCCTTAACTGTTGAGCCTGTCTCCAGCGCCTCAAATAATCTTCTTGTTGTTGTTTTTTCGAGACAGGGTTTCTCTGTGTGTCTTTGGCTCTCCTGGAACTCTCTCCGTAGACCAGGCTGGCCTCGAACTCACAGAGATCGCCTGCCTCTGCCCCTTAAGTGCTGGGATTAAAAGTGTGCACCACTGCCGCCTGGCTCCACAAATAATTTTTTTAATTAAAAATAAACAAAACCAGGCTCAGAGGTTAAGAGCACTGACTGCTCTTCCAGAGGTCCTGAGTTCAATACCCAGCAATCACATAGTGGCTCACAGTCAACTATAATGAGATCTGGTGCCCTCTTCTGGCATGCAGGCATACATGGAAGGAATGTTGTATACATAATAAATAAATAAATAAATCTTAAAAAAAAATAAAATCCATAAGGACCTTGATACTTGGATAGATGACCTAGTCAGGCACAATGGTGCATGCCTGTATTCCAAGGAGCTGAGGCCAGAACAACACATGTTCAAGGTCAGCCTGGGTTATACAGTAACTTCCATGACAGCCAAAACTGTATAGTGAGACTCTGTCTCAGAAAAAGACAAAGAAAGAGAGAGAGAGAGAGCGAGAGAGAGATTGAGAGAGAGAGAGAGAGAGAGAAGAGGAGGGAGGTGGCTCAGTTTGTTAGCTCGGTAAAGTACTGTCTTGCAATTTTTTTTTGTTTTGTTTTGTTTTTGTTTTTGTTTTTCGAGACAGGGTTTCTCTGTGGTTTTGGAGCCTGTCCTGGAACTAGCTCTTGTAGACCAGGCTGGTCTCGAACTCACAGAGATCCGCCTGCCTCTGCCTCCCGAGTGCTGGGATTAAAGGCGTGCGCCACCACCGCCCGACCTGTCTTGCAATCTTGAGGACCCGATTTTGATCCCCAGCAGCAATGTCAAAAGCTAAGAGCAGAGCGGTCATGTGGTTGTAATCCCAAGGGAAGTGAAGGTGGTAGCAATCCTGGGACTTCCTTGGCCAGCAAGCCTAGCTGACTTGCCAGCCCCAGGTCACTGAGACACCAAAAACTCTAACAAGGGCTAGAAAGGTGAGTCGGGGCTTAAAAACACTCGCTGCTCTTGCAGCCACACCAGATGGCTCACAACTGCCTGGAACTCTAGCAGCAGGGGATCCAGAGCTTTCTTCAGACCTGTTTGGGCACCAGTGCATATTCAGGAGCATGGGCACATACACAATGCACAAATAAATAGCAAACATAAATCCAAAAAGAAAACAAATAAGAGATGGCGCCTGAGGAAGGACACCAAGGAAGGCCTCCACACCCACACATGCGCACATGTGAACACACACACACACACATATGCAGGCATATATACCACACCTACAGTCTAGCTGACCATATACTTGACTTCTATTTTCAGTCAACAGATCTCGGCTCCTTAGAGTCATCTTTGCTCCACCTCCCCTGTGCGGGCTGCACAATGTCCTCTTACGTTCCAGCCTCCCTGTTCTATTTCCTCTTCTGCAGCCAGGCTTTCCTGTCTGCCCACTGTCTGAGTGACTTCCTCAGTCATCACTCCGCATCTCACAGCAGGTGCCTGAACCGCTTCACTTTGGCTGGAGCAGGGCACAGGGCATGGCTCTTTAGGGTTCAGAGACAAGGTATCAGGTGATCTGTAGAGGCCAAGCAAGGTTCTGGGGGACCACGAGGGGACGTTTTTCAGAATTCCATTTGGCTGCTTTCTTCTGCCTCTTCCCCTCACTGGAGGTGGGGGGTTTCCTCCTCCTCCTTCTCAACCTCCTTATTAGAATTATTTATTAGAAGTGTGTGTGTGAAGTGGAAAGATCTCCCATGTTCTTGGGTAGGCAGAATTAACATAGTAAAAATGGCAATCTTACCAAAACCAATCTACAGATTCAATGCAATGCCCATCAAAATTCCAGCAAAATTCTTCAAAGACCTCGAAAGAACGGTACTCAACTTCATATGGAAAAGCAAAAAACCCAGGATAGCCAAAACAATTCTGTACAATAAAAGAACTTCTGGAGGCATCACAATCCCTGACTTCAAACTATTACAGAGCTACAGTACTGAAAACAGCCTGGTATTGGCATAAGAACAGACAGGAGGGGGGCTGGAGAGATGGCTCAGTGGTTAAGAGCATTGCCTGCTCTTCCAAAGGTTCTGAGTTCAATTCCCAGCAACCACATGTACAACCATCTGTAATGGGGGCTGGTGCCCTCTTCTGGCCTGCAGACATACACACAGACAGAATATTGTATACATAATAAATAAATAAATACTTAAAAAAAAAAAAGAACAGACAGGAGGACCAAGGGAACCAAATAGAAGACCCGGATATCAATCCACACATCTTCGAGCACCTGATCTTTGATAAAGAAGCAAAAAATACCAAATGGAAAAAAGAAAGCATATTTAACAAGTGGTGCTGGCATAACTGGATATCAACATGTAGAAGAATGAAAATAGATCCATATCTATCACCATGCACAAAACTCAAATCCAAATGGATCAAAGACCTCAACATAAAGCCAACCACACTGAACCTTACAGAAGAGAAAATGGGAAGTACACTTGAACGCATTGGCACAGGGAACCACTTCCTAAATAGAACACCAGCAGCACAGATACTGAAACAATTAATAAACGGGACCTCCTGAAACTGAGAAGCTTCTGTAAAGCAAAGGACACTGTCAACAAGACAAAACAGCAGCCTACAGAATGGGAAAAGATCTTCTCTCACCCCACATATACAAAGATATACAAAGAACTCAAGAAATTGAACACCAAAAGATCACATAATCCAATAAAAAAAAATGGAGTACAGACCTAAACAGAGAACTCTCAACAGAGGAATCTAAAGTGGCTGAAAGACACTTAAGGAAATGTTCAACATCCTTAGTCATCAGAGAAATGCAAATCAAAACAACTCTGAGACTCCATTTTATACCTGTAAGAATGGCCAAGATCAAAAACACTGATGACAACTTATGCTGGAGAGGTTGTGGGGAAAAGGGAACACTCCTGCATTGCTGTTGGGAATACAAGCTGGTACAACCCCTTTGGATGTCAGTGTGGCGATTTCTCAGAAAATTAGTAAACAACCTTCCTCAAGACCCAGTAATACCACTTTTGGGTATATATCCAAAGGATGCTCTATTGTGCCACAAGGACATGTGCTCAACTATGTTCATAGCAGCTTTGTTTGTCATAGCCAGAACCTGGAAACAACCTAAATGCTTCTCTATCGAAGAATGGATAAGGAAAATGTGGTACATTTATACAATGGAGTACTACATGCAGCAAAAAAATAACGGCAGCTTGAATTTTGCAGGCAAATGGATGGAGCTAGAAAACATTATTTTGAGTGAGGTAACCCAGACCCAGAAAGACAATTATCACATGTACTCACTCATAGGTGGTTTTTTAAAAAAAATTATTTATTATGTACACAGTGTTCTGTCTCCTTGTATGCCTGCATGCCAGAAGAGGACACCAGATCTTATTATAGATGGCTGTGAGCCACCATGTTGCTGGGACTTGAACTCAGGACCTCTGGAAGAACAGTCAGCGTTCTTAACCTCTAAGCCATCTCTCCAGACCTCATAGGTGGTTTTAAAACATAAAGCAAAAAAAGCCAGCCTACAAACCACAATCCCAGAGAACTTAGACAACTATGCGGACACTAAGAGAGACTTACATAGATATAATCTACATGGGAAATAGAAAGTCTAAAAAGACAAGATCTCCTGAGTAAATTGGGAGCATGGGGACCTTGGGGGAGGAAGGAGAGGGGGAGAGGCAGGGAAGGGAGCAGAGAAAAATGTAGAGCTTAATAATTATCAATAAAAAAAAGAATTGTGTGGGAGGAGGGGGAGGGAAATGGGAAACGGGGAGGAGGCGGAAATTTTAATTTAAAAAGAATAAAATAAAGAAAAAAAAGAATTGTGCATGCGTGAGAGGGGCTTGTATGTTCAAATGAGGGTGCACACACTTCCTTCTGTATTTGTGGACATCAGAGGAAAGCTTACAAGAGACAGTTCTCT
The DNA here is from genome assembly GCF_950005125.1 of Chionomys nivalis. Classification (NCBI taxonomy): domain Eukaryota; kingdom Metazoa; phylum Chordata; class Mammalia; order Rodentia; family Cricetidae; genus Chionomys; species Chionomys nivalis. Next base: position 99,785,227 of record NC_080088.1, on the reverse strand, counting down.
CCTTCCACCACGTGGATCCCCGGGATCAAACCCAGATTGTTGCCACAATCTGCAGCAATCACTTCTTTTTTTTTTTTTTTTGGTTTTTCGAGACAGGGTTTCTCTGTGGTTTTGGAGCCTGTCCTGGAACTAGCTCTTGTAGACCAGGCTGGTCTCGAACTCACAGAGATCCGCCTGCCTCTGCCTCCCAAGTGCTGGGATTAATGCAGCAATCACTTCTATCCAATAAGCCATTTCAATATTTTTACTTTAAATTTTTTTGAGCAGGGTGGCGTTGACACAAGGTTTGTCTGTGTAGCCCTGGCTGTTCTCAAACTCACTCTGTAAACCAGGCTGGCCTTGAACTCAGAAATCTGCCCGTTGCTGCGTTGTGAGTGCTGGGATTAAAGGCATGCACCTCCACAGCCCATCATTTATTTTTGTTTGTTTTGTTTTGTTTGAGACACAGTTTCTCTGTGTAGTAGCCCTGACTGTCCTGGAACTCACTCTGAGAGACCAGGCTGGCCCGAACTCACAGAGATCCGCGACCTCTGACTCCCCCGTGCTGGGATTAAAGGCGTGCGCCACCACCGTCCTGCTTTTATTTTGTTTCTGAGTCAGGTTTTTACTATATAATCTTGGCTGGCCCTAAACTCACAGAGATCTACCTGCCTCCAGAGTTCTGTGGTTATAGACATGTACCACCATGCCCAGCTCAAATCATTATGTTCCAGATATTTTACGTGGATTGCAATTTCTACCAAGAATGACTTTGCTGGACAGTGGTGGCACATGCCTTTAATCCTAGCACTCAGGAGGCAGAGGCATGTGGATCATTGTGAGTTTAGGGCCAGCCTGGTCTACAGAGCAAGTTCCAGAACTGACTCCATAGCTACCGAGAAACCCTGTCTCGAAAAACATAAGCAAACACACAAACAGATAAAAATTAAAGAGAATGACTTGTTATCCAGGTTTGGTAGCATAGGCCTGTATAGAAGTCCTTGTTTTATTTATTTTTGTTTTGCTTTTTAAGACAAGTCTCGGGTAGCCCAGGCTGGCCTCAAACTCCATATGTACCCGAGGCTGGTCTTTCACCCCAGTTTCCTGCATCTACCTTTCCAGTGCTGGGATGACCGTCATGTGCCACTGCTTGAAGCTTTAGCAACTGCCAAGCGATGCCTGGTCCAAGCCCTGGGAGGGGATAAGACGGCTTCATCTCTGAGTCGGTAAGTTGCAGGCTTGTGGGATACACGGACCTGTCAACAGAGCTCCACCATTCAGAGATTTCGTCTCCTCTTTCTTTTCTTGTTTTAAAATTATTTTTATTCGCCGGGCGGTGGTGGCGCACGCCTTTAATCCCAGCACTCGGGAGGCAGAGGCAGGCGGATCTCTGTGAGTTCGAGGCCAGCCTGGTCTACAAGAGGTAGTTCCAGGACAGGCACCAAAGCTACAGAGAAACCCTGTCTCAGAAAAACCAAAAAAAAACAAAAAAAAATTATTTTTATTCATGTGTACATGTCTGGTGTGTATGTGTGCATGAGTGCAGGAGTTGGAGGAACCAGAAGAAGGTGATCGAATTCAAACCCTCTACAAGAACAAGTACTCTTGCTCTCTGGGCCATCTCTCCAGGCTCTCGCCTCCACTCTCAACCTACAGGGGCGCCTATCCCGGGCCAGCCTCCGCGCAGGGCCAGTACAGGCCACCAACAGGTGGCGCTGCTGTTAGCGCTTCTCTATCCGGGGCTGGATGGTACTGTAGTCAGTGAGCACTCTAAACTACTGTGTAGTTGGGGCGATTTTTACTTTTGGGGGGCTGACCCCCAGCTCCCAGATAAATACACAGAGGCTTATTCTTACTTACAAACGCCTTGCCTTAGATTGGCTTGTTTCTAGCCAGTTTTTCTAACTTAAATTATCCTGTTTTGCCTTTGGAATTTTTTGTTGTTGTTGTGGTTTTTTTTTTTTTTTTTAAAGATTTTATTTATTTATTATGGATACAACATTCTGCCTCCATGTTTTCCTGCAGGCCAGAAGAGGGCGCCAGATCTCATTACAGATGGTATTGAGTCACCATGTGGTTGCTGGTAGTTGAACTCAAGTGCTCTGGAAAGAGCAGTCACTGCTCTTAACCACTGAGCCATCTCTCCCCCTTGTTTTTTTTTTTTTTTTTTTTTTTTTGTGTTTGTTTTGAGACAGGGTTTGTCTGTATCTTTGGAGCCTGTCCTGTCCTGGAACTAGTTTTTTAGACCAGGCTGGCCTCAAACTTAGAGATCTGCCTGCCACTGACTCCCAAGTGCTGGGATTAACAGTGTCCTCCACCACAGCCCGGCTGCTTGTTTTTTGTTTGTTTAGTTTTTTTAATTAGGTTTTATTTTTATATGTATGGTGTTCTGCCTGTTATGTACACCTGTGTACCACATTCATGCCTGGTGCCTGTGGAGGCCAAAAGAGAGTACCAGATCTCTTGGAACTGGAGTTACCAATGATTGTGAGTCACCATGTGGGTGCTGGGAATTGAGCTCAGGTCCTCTGGAACACCAGCCAGTCTTAGCTGCTGAGCCATCCCTTTAGCCCCAGCTTGCCTGTTTTCTAATGAGTTAGGTTCTCACTGAACAGCTCTGTCTGGGCTGGAAGATACAATGTAAACCAAGTCTTGAACTTGCATTCCTCTTCCTGGCGTCTGCCTGAGTGCTGGAATTACAGGTATGTGCTACAATGCCAAGCTTTTACATTTTTACATATCTATGTATTTACTTTTTGAGGGGCAGTTTGAGACTGGGTTTCTCCATGTAACAGTCCTGGCTATACTGGAACTCACTCTTTTTTTTTTTTTAAATATTTATTTATTTATTCTGTATACAATATTCTGTCTGTGTGTATGCCTGAAGACCAGAAGAGGGCACCAGACCTCATTACAGATGGTTGTGAGCCACCATGTGGTTGCTGGGAATTGAACTCAGGACCTTTGGAAGAGCAGGCAATGCTCTTAACCTCTGAGCCATCTCTCCAGCCCTGGAACTCACTCTTGTAGACCAGGGTGGTCTCGAATACAGAGATCCACTGTGTATCACCATTGCCTGGCTACCTTTTTTTAAATTAATTATTTAATTAATTAATTAATTTTTAAATACTAGACTGGCTTTAAACTCACTATGTAGCCAAGTAGACCTCAAAGTTGTGGTGACCTCCCTGCCCCAGTCCCCCAAAGTGCTGGGATTCCTTTCTTCCTTCTTTGTACTGGGGATTAAACCCAGGGACTCTCAAAAGCAAGTGTGAGTAAATACCACAGTAGCTGGAGCCTGGGGTCTTGGGTTTGGTTTTTTTATATTTTATTTTATTTATTTTTTTTCAATGCATTATGGACGCGAATATGCAAGCAAAGTGTTGGGTATTTTTTTAATATTTATTTTTATTTATTATGTAAACAATATTCTGTCTGTGTGTATGCCCGCACGCCAGAAGAGGGCACCAGACCTCATTACAGACGGTTGTGAACCACCATGTGGTTGCTGGGAACTGAACTCAGGACCTATGGAAGAGCAGGCAATGCTCTTAACTTCCGAACCATCTCTCCAGCCCCCCTTTTTTAATATTTTAAAACATTTTATGTGCATTGGTGTTTTGCCTGCATGTATGTCTGTGTGAAGGTATTGGTCGGGTCCCCTAGAACTGGGATTACAGACAGTTGTGAGCCACCATGTGGGTGCTGGGAATTGAACCCAGGTCTTCTGGAAGACTGCTCAGTGCTCTTAACCACTGAGTGATCTCTCCAGCTCCCTGGGGTCTTGTTTTAATCCACACCTCAACATCTATGAGATCAGTGTGTCCTAAGGTCCTCCTCCTCTGCCGCTATGACCCCAGTCCAGTTTCTCTATTGACCTTGTACTTCAATCAAGGTCTTGGCCACTAAGCCTCAGTTTCCCCCAGTGGCCAACCATGAGCATTATTTTCCTCAGGCTCATTTTCCCTTCATGGAGTCATGCTGTGGCTACTTTAAAAGAGGGGGAGAGGGCTGGAGAGATGGCTCAGCGGTTAAGAGCATTGCCTGCTCTTCCAAAGGTCCTGAGTTCAATTCCCAGCAACCACATGGTGGCTCACAACCATCTGTAAAGAGGTCTGGTGCCCTCTTCTGGCCTTCAGGCATACATGGAGGCAGAATATTGTATACATAATAAAAAACGAAAAAAAAAAAAAAAAAGAAAAGATTAAAAGAGGGGGAGAAGGGTGGCTCTCAGACCAGGGTGAAGCGCACCTGCCGCTTCTTCAGAGGATCCAGGTTTTGTACCCAGCATCCATATGCGGTTCACTACTGTCTGTAACTCCAATTCCAGGGGATCTGACGCCCTCTTCTGGCTCCTGCAGTTACCAGAAATACATGAATTGCACAGACATACATGCAGGTAAAGACACTCATACATAGACAATAAAAAATTAATTTAGTTAATTAAATAATAAATAAAAACAAATATGTATTTAAAGGATAGATAGATCGGCAGTCAAGAGCGCTGGCTGCTCTTCCAGAGGACTTGGTTCTGATTCCGGCACCCACATGGCAGCTCACAACTGCCTGTAACTCCAGTTCCAGATCAGATGACCTCTTGTGGTTTTCCGCATGTACATGGCACACAGATATAGATGCAGTCAAAACACCTACACACACAAAATAAAAATTAAAATGAGGGGGCTCCTGACCCCCTTCCTTTTCCTCCATTTCCTGACCCAGTTAGAAGGCAAGTATGATGGTTAGTTTCCTCAGCTTGGTGCGATACAGAATCGCCATGTCTGGCTGGCTTGGGTTAGCGGAGGCGGGAAGACCAACTTCGACTTGGGACCCCATCCAATGGGCTGGAGTCCTAGATTGCATTAAAATGAAACTGAGTGGAGCACCAGCATTGCTCTCAGTGCGCCTGTGGATGCCATGTGACCAGCTGCCTTAGGCTCCTCCCATCATACGTTGGTTCCCCTCCAGGATGGGGTGCGTCTTCAAACTGTGAGCCCAAAGAGAGCTTCCCTTCAGTTGCTTTTGCGGGGTCTTTTGCTGAAGCACTGAGAAAAGTATCGAATGCAGTAAGAGCCTGACTCCCTGGGCCTCAGCAGACATTAGTAAGGAGCCTTTGACTCCATGAGCAGGAGGTGGCACAGGTCTCTAATCCCAGCAACTCAGGAGGCTGAGGCAGAAGGGTCTGCTGTGGGGAGCCGATTAGTTTATCGGACTCACCCACAGATCATGAGGGGTACTGACGGGAGTGGCGGAGGGGGGTGGGGGGAGGAAGCAGCCACACTACTAAAGTCTCACCCCAGCAAGGATGGCGAGGATGACAGCTTCGGTACAGCCGCATTGGTGGAGACCCAGCTTCGGTTAGCCTTCCATAGTCTCCTGATGCTTCCCAAGACCGGAAGGGCCACAAGCAGTCAGGGCAGAATTACACACAGTTGTTTGGAAAGTGCAGGATGAAGTGTCTGAGACCAAGCGAGGGGCCCAGACACCTCATCACTCCCTCCTTGTATGAATGAATATTGGCAGTCCTTGGAACCAATCAGTTCCATCTTGGATTGACTCGTAAGTTGTCAAAGCTACCCTGATAAAGATGTCTGCTGTTGGGCTGGATTGATGGCTCAGTGGTTAAGGGCACTGGCTGCTCCTCCAGAGGACCCAGGTTCAATTCCCAGAACCCACATGGCAGCTCACAACTGTAACTAACTCCTGTTCCAGGGGATCTGAAAGCTTCACACCAATGCACATAGAATAAAATTAAATAAATTATATAAAAAAAGATGTCTGCTGTTATGTTCAGCCTTCTACAACACTGGGCTAGGGTGTGTGTGTGTGTGTGTGTGTGTGTGTGTGTGTGTGCTAGAGGGAGCTAGAGGTAAGACAGAGACAGAGAAAGAAATATACAAAGAGAGAGGGGCCAGAGAATGAGACACAGAGAGACATTTTACAATGGTAACCGTTTGGAAGCTCCTGTCCCCAAGAATACAAGCCCACCCTTATCTGCCTGGTACCCCGATGCACCTGGGCAGGGAGAGCGACTCCTCCAGAGGAGCAGGTGTGGGGAGCAGGTGTGGGCAGCGCCACTCCGCTTCTCCCCTCCTACCTCACCCTGGCCTTGTTTCTGGCTGATGATTGCTTTATTACTGTTTTCAGTCAGATATAATTCCAGCATTTTCTATAATCGCCATCTTTTCATTGATACCAGATCTTTAGACAAAGAATTTGTATATAGGATGATTAGACACCCACCAGCACACATCCCCGGGCAATTAGAACGTTTGAAACGCGGCGCAGCAATTCACATCCCTCATTTGTTACTTTGGAAAGTGTTTTGTGATTTTTCTTTTTGGGGGGTGGGGTGGGGGATGTGTTTACAAAACCCAACAACAATTCTCATTTCGAGTTGCAAAACACGAAGCCATTTTGAACGGAGACAGATGGCGGTTAAATGAGGTTTAATTAAAGAATGAGCGCTTTGAATCAAATCACTTTCCAAAGTGCGGCGCGCGCACAGATTCTTGAGTGCTTGCATAAATAGCATCTGGAAGACGCTGCAGAGGAATCCAGGAAGGTGTTCCGGGGCGATCTGGGAGCGCAGGAAGCCAGGAGCAGGTCTGACCTCGGCTGGGCCGCAGCTCCCAAAGTTCAGGACCCAGGAAGTGGGATGGGGGTGAGATATGAGGCCAGGACAGGGGGAAACGGGCAAATTCTTAGATGAAGTCAGACACCAGTGATCCTAGCACTTGGGAGGTGGAAGCAAGAGGATCAAAAGTTCAAGACCATCCTCTGCAACAGACTGTGTTTGAGACCAGCTGGGTAATCCAGGACCGTGTCTCAAACAAAAGACGGCTTTGGAGGGGTACCCTTAACTAATTATTTTTGTGGGCGTTATTATTTTTAATTTTGGAATTTTGCTTTGAGACAGGGTCTCATGTAGCTCAAACTGTCCTCGCGCACTCTTGATCCTCCCGGCCATCTCCAGCACTGGGATTATAGATGCGTCCCACCCACTGTGCCCAGTTTTCTGCAGCGCTAGGATGGAATCCAGGGCGTGCAGCATGCTAGGCAAGCACTCGACCTCCTGAGCTACATTCTCCCAACCCGTGTTGTTTTGAGACAGGGTCTCTGTAGCCCAGGCCCGCTGAAGTGCAGGGTTCCATCTGCCGAGGGAATGTGCGGCTGTGTTTTGCTCACAGGCTTCGGATCCGGTTTCCCAGCGCCGGCCCCACCCAGGGACTCCAACAGCGAGCTCTGATCTGGTTGCCTTAGGTCATAGTGGGGGCGGCTCTAGACCACAGACAGGCGCCAGTGGCTGCTCCCAGAATAAGGGCGCCAGGTACCCAAGGCCCTATCTAGACCAAAGCCAGGTTCCAGCAGCGGATAAAGGGTGGCTTGTGAGGCTAAGACCGACTAAGACCGCTCCCAGATCGCCCTGGAAGTCAGAGTCGAGTATAAATAGGGAGAAAAATTTCTTGTTTTCTGTTTTGAAATGTCGGGGATTAAACCCAGGCTTCATGTGTTATGTAGGTGCCCCACTACTGAGCTATGCCCTCTGTCTCTCACAGGGTGGCTGGGGCCAGGGTGGTGGTGGTTGAAGCCCTGATCTAAGTAAGGGATTTGACACAGGGTCTCACTAGGTAGACTTGGCAGGCCTCAAATTCCCAGAAATTTTGACTGTCCTGCCTCTGGAGTTGATCTAAGGGTTTTTAACTTTAAAACAAACAAACAAACAAACAAATAAATGTATGTATGTCTGGGCAGTGATGGCACATGCCTTTAATCCTGTGGGTTCGAGGCCAGCCTGGTCACAGAGCTAGTTCCAGGACAGTCAAGGCTACCCAGGGAAACCCTGTCTTGAAAATATAAAGATCTATTTTTATTCCTCTAAATTACGTGTTATGTGTGTAGACACGTAGAGACCATTCATTCACTTCGGGGGCGAGTGGGGCTGTCTTGCCTGCCCTGTTTTTGTTTTGTTTCCAATACAGGGTTTCTCTGTGTAGCCCTAGCTACCCTGGCATTCCCTCGGTAGACCAGGTTGGACTCAAGAGATTCACCAGGCTCAGATTATGTTTTTGTTTTTTTAAAAAAGGGTCCTTTGTGGTCCAGACTGGCCTCCTGATTTGCTATGTAAGGAGAATGTCCTTGAAATGATCCTCTAGCCTCACTTCCCAAAGGCTGGGTGACTGGAGGGTGCTATCCTATATTTGCTCCGTTTTGTAGTTTTAGACAGGGTCTCAACTTGAACTTATCGGGCTTTTGAAGTGAGTGCCTTTTGGTCTGGTCCTCAACTCCAGATCCTCCTGCCTCAGCCCTCTGGGGTTCGAGGTGTACCACAGGACCAAGGATGGTGGTCCATGATGGAGTGCTGGGTCTTGAAGAGAAAGGGCTCAGTGTGGTGGTGAATGCCCTGTGTGATTCTAGTGTTAGGAGGAGCACACAGGAAGACCCCAAGTTCAGGGTCATTATCAGTTATGTAAGAAGCCGAGGCCAGCCTGGGCCATATGAGACTGTCTCAAAAAAAAAAAAAAAAAAAAAAAAAAATTTCAGGAGCCAGGGAAGATGGCAAGTACCTGGTGTTGTGTGTCCCTACTTCCCCTTCCATCTCTGAGATGTGGAAAAGGAGGCCAGCTAGTGGCTGGTGTGTGTGTGGTGGGGGTTGGATGCCAGCAGAGATGGACAGTTGGCAGGGGCATGCTAATTTGCGGTCTGTAATATCTTTCCAGGAGGAAGCTGATCCAGATGTCTGGGACAAGGCCCCTCTCCCAGTGGGGATACACAGACCTGACAGAAACACCTGGACTGGAGTATCAGAGCCAGATCCTGGGGTCATTGTGTCCTCTTCTTTCCAGTGACTACGATGTAATATGTTCAGGCAAGATAGACAGGGACCGTGAAAGGGACACAGGAAGAGAAAGTCTTCCTGAGTGTGTGTGTGTGGTTGAAAGCTGTACAGAGGCAGAAAGTCAAGAATTCCAGTAATCAGCATTTACTATTATGGATATAAAAAAGACAATATGGTATTTCTCTTTCTAGAGCCTTTTTTTCCCCTTCAAACATATGGTCTCAATTTTTTTTTTTTTTTAAAAAGTAAGCAAGCAAGGGGGAAAAATGCCAGGTAGTGGGGATGCATGCCTTTAATTTTAGGCCTGGAGAGATGGCTCAGCTGTTAAGAGCACTGGCTGTGCTAGCACTCAGGAGGCAGAGGCAGGGGGATCTCTGAGTTCAAGGGCAGCCTGATATACAGAGCGAGTTCCAGGACAGCTAAGGCCACACAGAGAAACCCTGTCTCAAAAAAACAAAACAATATAAACAACCCCCCCCATAAGGTTAGACGTATTGCAAGTTGGCCTTGAAACATTTTGCGTATGTACACGGTGTTATGTGTGTGTGTATCTGAATGTGTGGAACGTGTATACAAATGTGCTTAGACGTGTGTTTGAAAGCTGGTGGTCAACACGGGATGTCTGCCTCTATTACTTCAGGATACACATAAACATACTGAAATAAAATTGAAAAAATAAAATTGAAAAAAAATCACACTTTGTGTGTGTTCCCATATGACAGCATATGTGTGGAGGTCGGAGAAGAATGAGCAGGAGTTCATTTTCTCCTCCTTCCCTCCTGTGGTCCCTGGGACTGAACTCAGGTTGTCAGTCTTGGCGGCAAGAACCTCAACCCACTAAGCCATCTTGCTCTTCCCCTTTTCATCTAATTTTTGAAGACAGGCTCCTTCTCTGAACCCAGAGCTCACAGTTAGGTTATCAGGCCAGCAAGCTCCAGGGATCCTCTTGTTTCCAGACTCCCATCACTGGGGTTATAGGCAGATGCGATGCCACGGTGCACATCTTTTTACCTGGATACTGGGATTCTGAAGTCAGGTGATCATGCATGCAAAGGCAGGCATACTTTCCCCAGTCCCAGATGGGAAGTCCTGGTCCTCCTGTCCCCACTTCCTGAGTGCTGGGGTTACAGGTGTGCACCATCACGTCCCGAATATGCAACACCAGGGTGGAACCCATGGCTTGGTGAAAGCCGGGCAAGCACTCTGTGGCTCCTCCTGTGGCCACTAGTCCCTTGGCAGTAAAGAAAATAAGTTCTGTCCCCGGACATCACAGTGAGACCCCAGAGTATGAAATCAAGGCACCTGAGCTGTGTCTTGCCTGACTCAGTCCCTGAGTGGCTGCTGGGGCCACACCACCAGAAGCATAACACATAACCATCGTAAAAATAAATAAATAAATAAATAAATAAATAAATAAATAAATGCCACACTTTTTTTTCTTTTTCTTTTCTTTTTTTTTTTTACTTATTTAAAAAGGCCTTGGCGGCAGGAATATAGTGTAAAAATCATTGGAAAAACTAAAAGGCATCGATACATATCCGAATATACTTTGTACATAAATTACATTTCCTTTAGTCTTTCTGAGTTGAGGTCCTGATTCGGCTCTGAGGTCTAATAGTCGAGGGGATCTGGAAGCTGCACGTTTAGTCCGGAATAGTCCACCATGTACACTGGCCACTGCTGGAAAGAGGGGGACAGGGGGGCCAGGTTAGGACTCCCGAGGACACGAAGACCTCCCGGAATAACTGGCTCGCTTTCCTTGAGGGTGAACTCAAATGTTACTTATGTAGCCACTGAGGCCCAGAGAGGGCAAGAGACTCCCTAAGGTGACACAGGTAGAGCCTGGTGTGACTGTCCCCCACCTGTGTTCCAGGGGTTCAACATGTGGATCAGACACCAGCAAGGGCTGAGTACTCAGAGCAGGTGCAGTAAGCACCATACACCCAGCTTCACCCCACAGATACTGTCCCACCTCTCGGGGTAAAAGGAAGGCGTACTCAATGATAAAAACGAAGGTAGGAGAAAATGCAAATTCTGGGCTTGCAGCAGTACCCAGAAAGGGGCTGAAGGGACGCACAAAGGGTCTAGAAATCCTAAAATGAGTCTTTCTTCCCCCTTTTCCCTCCATTCTTTTCTATTGAGACAGTCTCACATAGCCCAGGCTAGCCTCAAATTTCTCATGTACTGAGGTTGATCCTCCTGCCTCTACCTCTCCAGTGCTGGGATTACAGGCATGTGCCATCAGGTCCAGTTTACGCAATGCTGGGTACGTAAGCCAGGGCTTCATGTGCGCAAGGGCAAGCATTCTGATCTCATATAACCCAAGCTGGGCCTCAAACAGCTGGGGCTATAGGCATAGGCCACCACGCCCAGTTCTTTACATAGGTCTTCCTCTGAATCAGGCAAGGGCCACACTCAGCAACGTGGCCGACAGATGATAGAGACTGAGTTCTGTCACGTCACCATCGACCCTCTGCTGCATTCATTACACACACCGCTGGCGACACCAGCACTTCAAGCCCTGCACTGACTGACTGCACAGACCCCCGCAGTCTATCCTGTGGGCAAAACAGGTGGATGCACCTGCACCTCTGAGGTTTAGAGCACAGTGTGTGGGTGCTCTGCCTGAGGGCAGGGCAAAGGCTACACAGGATTAGGGTGACGTTCAGATCTGCGTGACTTTACCACAAGGGAGATCTGGTTGGTGGATGCCACAGACTCTGGGTTAGAGGACGAGGATGAAGAAGAGGAAGAGGAGGAGACCGAGTTGCCTTCCGAGACCCGCTTCCTCTTGCGCTTGGGAATGTCTTTGGCTGATGGGAGAAACAGTTGCTGAGACCGGATGCTGGGGGCCGTTCTGCGTCGGCCTCCTGAACTCCCTGGAGAAAGCCCTTGCTTTTAGATTTTCAGCGTTTGACGCCCCCCCCCCCCCCGCCTCCCCAATGTCCTGGGGATGGAACCCAGGGCTTGGCACATATTGAACATCCTCTTAGGCCCTTACTGGGGGGATTCTAGGCAGGTACTATACCTCTGACCTAAAGCTACACCCTTTCACAGCGTCCTAGGCTTTGTGACTCTCTCTACCCATCCACTGAGGCTCAGTTGTCCAGCCTCATTCCCCAAGCAGATCTAAGGGCCAGTTGTCCCATTTCTGGCTCCTATTTACCTACCCTCTTTGCTTCTAAAAATATCCCCTTGCCCAGCTCAACAGGCCGAGTACAGCGCTCTAGCTCACCCAGGTTATCTGATCTCTAATATGGCTATCTTCCTGTGATTGTCAAAAGCCCTAGGTTCCTCTACCCACTTCCCACCAAAGTGTCTCGGTTTGGTTTGCTGAGACAGGGTCTCACGTAGCCTGGGCTGGCTTCCAAGTCACTGTATAACTGATCTTGGCCTTGACTCCTGATCCTCCTGCCTCTACCTCCCGAGTACCGGGATTAAAGGTGCGTGCCACTATTCCTGATTTACGTGATGCTAGGGAAATCGTAAAAGGACTTTGGGTATACTCTCCTGACTGAGCCACACCCCAGCCTTACCTATTTTTTTTTTAGAAATATTTATTTATGCAAACATATATGGCACATGACTGGAGATTAGAGGACAACTTGCAGGAGTTGGCTCAGTTTCTCCATCATGTGGATCCTAGGGATTTATCCACTGAACCATCCCCAAGGTCTGTGCCTGCCTGTGCTTTTTTTTTTTTTTTTTTTTTTGTATTTTTGAAGGCCAGAGACTGGTCCCCATTAGGCAGAAGGCTGGCCTCTCTTGCCTCTGACTCACCTGGCACCTTGGCATCATTGCAGACTTCGGCAAAAGGTCTGAAAGAGAGAGAAGCAAGGTCACAGTTAGGAGCTTTCCTCTCCTCACCCATTCCTTGGAGGACGGACACCCGCTCTCCACAGCAGAGATGCAGCTGTGTGGCCATTGCCCGGTCAGGTCACGCTATAGTTTTACACCGTAAGTGTTGCCCAGTGGTCCATGTGCTAAATATGTGGATGCCAACCTGGCACATTAGACCTTGACGAGGTAGGGCCTAGGGGTAGGGATAAGGCATTGTGGTCAGGTGATCAGTGGGGATCCTGGGACCATGGCTTCCTCTTCTCTTCCCACTCCCTGTCTCTCGTGAGGTGAGCAGCACCTTCAATCATGAATATGCTCCCACCAAAAGCAGGCACAAGGGACCAGGGCACACAACCCCTGAAACTCTTTTCCTTTAGAGACAGGGGCCTCGCTCTATAGCCAAGGCTGGTCCATCCTCCTCCTCCTGCCTCTCTATTACTGGGATTACAGGAATACATTAGCACACAATTATTCCTCAAACGTCTTTCTCTCTCTCTTTCTCTCTCCCTCTAGACAGGGTTTCTCTGTGTTACAGTTCCAGATGTCCTTACCTGCGAACTTACTTTGGGAACAAGGCTGGCCTCGAACTCACAGAGATTCGCCTGCCTCTGCCTCCCAGTGCTGGCATTAAAGTCATGCGCCACCGCCACCACCTGGTTCATTTTTTTCTTTTTGTTTAAATTTTTTCCTTATATTTATTTATTTTGTGTATATACGGGTGCATGTGTGTTCGGTAGAGGTCAGGGTGGGAGTCGAGTTAGTTCACTCCGTCTACGATGTGAGTCCCAGGAAACCTTTCTTAGGTTTGTCAGGCTTGGTGGCGAGCATCTTTAATCTTTACCTGCTGAGTCACCTCACCAGGGACCTGTGTGTGTGTGTGTGTGTGTGTGTGTGTGTGTATGTGTGTGTGTGTGACAGTATGCACGTGTGTGGAGGGCACAGGTCAATGTTGGGTGTTTTTCTCAAGTACTCTCTATGTTATTTTTATTCTAAAGAATTATTTATTATGTACATGTGTGTATACAGGTGTGCAAGCTGGTGCGCACAGGAGGAGGCCAGAAGGGAGGGTACCGTGAGTCTTCCTTTACCATTCTCCAAATCTCCCTTGGAGGCGCAGACCCTCCCTAAAACTGGTAATAGTGTTTTCTCACTAGGCTGGAAGTCAGCCAACTCCAGACACCATCCTGTCTGAACCCTACTCATGGGGCCACGGGCATGCACGAGAAGCCCCACGTGTTATATGGGAACTGGAATCCAAGCTCTAGTTCTCATGATGACACAAACGCTTCTACCTGCTGAGCCATCCCTCTAGTCTCCATGCTATATTTCCATCAGAATCTCTCACTAAACTGAAGAGAGTCTGGATGGCCAATGTGTCCCCAGGATTTTCTTGCTTTTGCCTCCCCAGGAATGGTACATGCTATGGGCCCTGGGATCTGAACTCAGGTCTTCATGCTTGTATGATAAGCATTTTTTTTTAAAGATTTATTTATTATGTACACAGTGTTCAGCCTCCATGTATGCCTGCCGGAAGAGGGCACCAGATCTCATTACAGATGGTTATGAGCCACCATGTGGTTGCTGGGAATTGAACTCAGGACCTCCGGAAGAGCAGCCAGTGCTCTTAACCTCTGAGCCATCTCACCAGCCCGTATGATAAGCATTTTATACCAACTGTGATATCTCCCCAGCTCCTACCTCAAATTTTAAAAAAGATGTTTCTTTAAAAAAAAAAAATTTTTTTTAAATTTTTTTTATCTTTTTGGTTTTTTTTCAAGACAGGGTTTCTCTGAAGCTTTGGAGCCTGTCCTGGAACTAGCTCTTGTAGACCAGGCTGGCCTCGAACTCACAGAGATCCGCCTGCCTCTTATAATTCTCTATTTCACTGTATGAGTTTCTGTGTGCATGGGTGTATGTGTACCATATTCATGCACAGTGCCCAAGGAAGTCAGAGGATGGCATCGGATCTCCTGGAAATGGACTTAGGGATGGTTGTGTTACCAGGCAGACACTGAGAATCGAACCTGGATCCTCTAGCCGAGTGGCTCAAGCCTGTAATCCCAGCACTTAGGAGGCAGAAGGAGGACTAGCAGGAGTTCAAGGTCAGCATCAATAACACAGTGTGTTCCAGGCCAGCCTGGGCTACATGAGACTCTGTCTCAAAGCAACAAAAGACTTGGGAGTTGGTTTTCTGACTCAGGATTCTCTCTGACCTCTGGTTTGGCCTGCTGATTGGTGTCCTTGGCCAGGGTGGTACCCTCTCCTCTCCCACAGCTCTTGCCCTGCTGTCTGCCCTGCAGCACTTACTGAAGCTGGTTGATGATAACCATCCGCACATGCTCCCTGGCCTTCAGGATCTTCTCCAGTCGATGGATGTCATAGGTGTTGGGGTTTCGGAAGGGGATGTCATCTGGGAGGCCTTTCACCTCCACAGCGTCTGGGCTGTCCCGGATCAGTTTGTAAGGGACCAACACAGGCCGATTCAGTCCCAGGGCCTCACCTAGAGAGCACAGGTCAGAACCAGAGAGAGATGTCCCCATGTCATACGGCGAATCACTCTAGGGAAGAGCTGGTGACTCTGACAGGCGAACTCAGCAGCCATCCCACCCCAGGTACAGCAACATCATCCAAATACGTTATGAGAGTTCATCCGATCATCCACAGGTTCTAGAATGACCTAGAAGACATACCTCTGGGCACATCTGTATGTGAGCAAGTTTCTAGATTGGGTTAGCTGATGTGGG
Source organism: Chionomys nivalis (assembly GCF_950005125.1). Lineage (NCBI taxonomy): Eukaryota > Metazoa > Chordata > Mammalia > Rodentia > Cricetidae > Chionomys > Chionomys nivalis. Next base: position 99,769,825 of record NC_080088.1, on the reverse strand, counting down.
AAGACCCACTCTAAAGGTGGGTGGTATCATGTTACAGGCTGGGCTTCCAGAACTGAATTAAAATGGACAAAGTGAGCCAGCCCCAGTACTCATCTCTCTCTGCTTCCTGATTGCAGACATGACCTCACACATGCCCTTGCCCTATGGACTAGCTTTAACTGTGACCCAAAGCAAACCCTTCCGTCTTTGGGTGGGGTATCTGTCACAGCAATGAGCAAAAGTACCTAACACACATGCCATCAGCTACTGTGGTCATGCAAACTGGCCTGCACACACGCACACACACACACACACCCCGCGGCCACCCGGGTGGGGCACTGACCGTATTTCTCATTGAAGAGCTCCTTCACTTGCTCTCGGAGGATCACCTTCTCCCCGAGTCTGTTGGCGTCATCCTCATCTGCAGGGAGAAAATCGCACTGAAGAACTGGCGTATGCTTCTCCCATGTGGCCCCGGCCTGCAGGGCAGCTCTCCAGATAATGCCTTCTCCACTGCAGCTGCTTTGGTCTCTTAAGTATATCCACCCCCTGCCGCCCATTAGTCCATCCACACACCCGCCCCTCACCTCCATCATATCCATCCACACACCCACCCCCTCACCTCCATTCATCCATCTACACACCCATCCCTCACCTCCATTCATTCATCCACAAACCCACCCCCTCACCTCCATTCATCCATCTACACACCCATCCCTCACCTCCATTCATCCATCTACACACCCATCCCTCACCTCCATTCATTCATCCACAAACCCACCCCCTCACCTCCATTCATATCCATCCACACACCCACCCCCTCACCTCCCATTCTTCCATCCACACACCTGTCCCCCCTCGTCCCATCTACACACCCACTCATCCACCTAAATTTCCCAAGCAGTATTCCCACCAGAGGCCAGGCACAGAGCACCCCAAGAGGAGCTGACAGTGTAGGGGATACCAGTCATAGCCCCAGAGTCAGGGGCGACGGGACACTCGGCAGGTTACAAGAGGCATCCCCCAGGGGACTGGAATGCTTCCCTCTCGTTTTGTTTTCATGCAGGGTCTTCCACTGGAGCCCCAGCTGGCCTTGAACACAACCATCCTCTCTCAGTCTTCTAACGGTTGGGATTAGAGGAATGTTCCACCATGCCCTGCTTGGTGCTGGGGATGGACCAGAGTGGACGGCCTGCTGAGCCATTGAACCATGACTCAGCTCACTCGGTTTCAAAGGATGTTTTTTTTGTTTGTTTGTATTTTTCTTTTTGGTTTTTCAAGACAGGGTTTCGCTGTAGTTTTAGAGCCTGTTCTGGAACTAGCTCTTGTAGACCAGGTTGGCCTTGAACTCACAGAGATCTGCCTGCCTCTGCCTCCTGAGTGCTGGGATTAAAGGTGTGCGCCACCACTGCCTGGCCTTTTTTCTTTTTTTTTTTTTTTGAGTGACGGGGGAGGGGGGCATGGCTGGCCTTGGTCTGTGCTTCTAGCATCGTATTTATATATTTAAACTTTTGTTACCATTTTTTTGTTTTTGTTTTTGTTTTTTTTTTGTTTTTTCGAGACAGGGTTTCTCTATGGCTGTGGAGCCTGTCCTGGAACTAGCTCTGTAGACCAGGCTGGTCTCGAACTCACAGAGATCCGCCTGCCTCTGCCTCCCAAGTGCTGGGATTAAAGGCGTGCACCACCACCGCCCGGCCTTTTGTTACCATTTTTGTGGGTTTTTCTTTTCTTTTATTCTGATAGCTGGTCATAATATGTAGCTTATGTTTTGTTTTGTATTTTGAAACAGGGTTTCTCTTTGTAGCCCTGGCTGTCCTGGAACTCACTTTGTCTTAGACTAGGCTAGCCTCAAACTCACAGAGCTCCCCCTGAAAGGTTTGTGCCACCACCACCCAGCAATGTTGTAGCTTTTGCCAGCCTGACCTCAGTATGGCTCTGCTTTCCGGTGCTGGGTTTAAAGATGTGTGCCACCACACGTTTCTCCAGACATCGCTGGAGAAATGGCATATCCACTTTCCTCAGTGAAACACTGAAGTTATAAAAGATTTACCAATCAACTTGCTTAGAAAAGATTAAGTTGGCCAGGCTGGTGGTGGCGCATGCCTTCAATGCCAGCACTAAGCAGAAGCAGGCGATCTCTGAGTTCCAGGCCAGCTGGTCTTCACGTTGAGTTCCATGACAGCCAAGGCGACACAGAGAAACCCTGTCTCAGACCAATAGCAACAACAGATAGAGAGATGGCTCAGTGGTTAAGAAAGAAAAGAAAGATGGGCTGGAAAGATGTCTCAGCAGTTAAGGGCACTGACTGTTCTTCCAGAGGACCCAGGTTCAATTCCCAGCACCCACAATTGTGGCAGCTCACACTGTCTGTAACTCTAAGATTTGACACTATCACACAAACATACATGCAGGCAAAATACCTGTGCACATAAAAAAATTATTATTGGGAGCTGGAGAGATGGCTCAGTGGTTAAGAGCACTGGCTGTTCTTCCAGAGGTCCTGAGTTCAATTCCCAGCAACCACATGGTGGCTCACAGTCATCTGTAATGAGATCTGGTGCCCTCTTCTGGCCTACAGGGACACATGCAGGTAGAACACTGTATACATACTCAATAAATAAATCTTTAAAATTATTATTATTGTTGTTGTTGTCTTTTTGAGACAGAGTTTCTCTGTGCAACAGCCCTAGCTCTTGTAGACCAGGCTGGCCCTGAACTCACCACCACCCAGATCAAAAAAAATTATTTTTAAAAAAGAAAAAAAAAAAGTTATATAAGAGTAGAATCCTTGCAGGGCGGTGGTAGTGCATGCCTTTAATCCTAGCACTCGGGAGGCAGAGGCAGGTGTATCTCTGAGTTCAAGACCAGCCTGGTCTATAAGAGCTAGTTTCAGGACAGGCTCCAAAGCTACAGAGAAAGCCTCGTGCCTCTCACCAGGAGAAGCCTAATTCTGGGCGACCTTGGTTAAGGGCAACCTTGGTCTGTCTTAAGATAACTGACAATACTTCTACTTTGTAAATCTCTCCATTTGTTCACAAACGGCCAAAACTTGCAGTTTTTGCCTCTGTAAAACACAGCTAACTTCTCAAAGTGTAACCTAGCTAGGGGTGGGGGATGACATGCATGGATGGACGGACAGACGGACGGAATGAAGGAGAATGTACGAAAACAATACAATTGCTTAAACCTACATAGAGCCACAGGACAGTTCTGCTCTGGGCTGGCTTCTCTCTGGGAACATGCTATTATTAAAGAGTTTTAATCCTCCCACCCCCACCCCTATGCTTTGAGTGGCTGGAATAAATTCTCTCCAGGGTGGGGTAGGGTGTAATCATTGAACCTGAACTGGGAGGCCGACTGTGGGGTGTCCTAGATTAAACTGGAGCTGCTTGCTGAGAATCTGTTTCTAGCTCCCTGGGGTACTCAAGTTTCTGGGCAGCAGGGACCCAACACACAAGGGCTTTCCAGGCCTGCATTCTGCAAGGTCTAATATAGGCCGCAGGCCCAGCTCTTCTGAGCCTCTGAGACCCAGTAGGCCTTGGCCTTGGGCTCTAGGGTAGAGAAAAACAACCTTTCCTGTTTGTTTTTGATTTCCAAAACAGGGCTTCTGTCTGGCTATCCTGGAACTGGATCTGTAGACGAGGTTAGCCTTGAACTCAGAGAGATCCACCTGCCTCTTGAGTGATGGGATTGCAGGCATGCCAAGCGCCACCAAAGGCAATCCTTCCTGTTCTATAGATACAGACAATGATGCTCAAAAGAGCCGAACCTGGCTTGCTGGAGTCATACAGGAAGCCGGCAGGTCTGCTCTGCCTGTGGGGACCCCAGTGCACCCCTTTTTCCTTGACAGTGCACTGAAGCTGCACCTGAGGTCAGAAGACACAATGATGACATACGTATGTGTGTATGCATGTGTGTATGGGTGCCTGTGTTGGCTAGAAGGGACTGCGGGATCCTCTGGAGCTGAGTCACAGGCAACCGTGACCACCCGATATAATTGCTGAGAAGTGACCTCAGGTCTTTTGGAAAAGGCAGCAAACACTCTTAACCTCAGAACTATAGCTCAAGTTCTTAGTATTCAGTTTTGAGATGAGGTCTCTTGTAGCCCAGGCTAGACTCAAACTTCCTGTGTAACTGAAGCTGGCCTTGAACTCCTTCCAAGTGCTGTGATGACAGATGTCCATCATCCACACCCTGCAGAGGAAGTGACCGCCTGTGGGGAAGCTCCTAACTGGGCAGCTAAGGGAAGTGAGTCCTGTCAGGTACTGTGATGTGGGAACAGCTCTTCCCGTTCTCCCTTGCAGCAAATTCTATATGGACTATTCTCTTTGGGAAGTGACTGACAACCTAACCTCAGCTCGAATGCCTCCACTAACAGGGAGTTCACTACCTCCAAAGCTCCCCCTATTTCCAGTCCCACAAATCCAGGTCTTTAGACAAGTGTCACCTACATCCGCCATCTTTTTCGCCATCTTTCCTTATGGGCCATTCCACCCCCTTCTAGATCTTAATCCTCCCCCTGTCTCTCTCTGGGCCTACCACCTGAGCTCAGGCCTCTGCAGACCGTCCTGGTCCTTGGCTCCTGCTTTACCTTCTTCAGTCCACCTGCCCCAGGTGGAAGCTGGTCACCATGACTACTACCAGAAAATGCAAATCTGACATCATTTGGAAAACAAAACCCACATAACACCACACCAGACTGTAGGCACAGATCTGAAAGACAGAAAGCTGGCTGGGGATGTAACTCTATTGCTAGAGAGCATGTCTAGCATGCAGGAAGCCCTGGGTTGCATGCCAGGCACGGTGTACACACCTGTAATCCCAGCACTTTGGAAGTAGAGTGGAGGCTGGAGGGTCATGGTTCAAGGTCATCCTTGCTGCCCAGCAAGTTCAAGGCAGCCCGGGCTGCTTTGTTTCGAACAACAACAAAAGAAACCTAAAAGTAGGAAGGCTGAGTTCACAGCAGTCTCCCTACCCTGACCTGGAGAATGTCACCTCCCCAGGCTGGCAGCTACACCCTAGCTTCCGGATGTGAGTGGCTTTGTCACTGGAAAGACTCTACCCGCAGGTGGCCACTGGATTTGCGCAAACCAATCTTCAGCCGTTTTTTTTGGGAAGACTTCGACTGTGCACACTGTTTACAGGTGTGCAGAGGCCATCTTCCTCTTCTCCCTCCACGACGCTTGCTAATCCCCCCTCTTAGTAACTCTCACTGCTCCAGGGAGTCCTCTGGGATTCTACTTCCAACAGTCCTTCCACACAGGGACCTCTGCGCCCCAGCTGGGGGACCCCTCCCGACACAGAAGGGACCCACCTGCTCCCAGGACCTTTCCTGGACACAAGCTAAACTCAAATGAGATAAGCCCTCCATCAGATTGCCTATATCCCCCCCCACCCCCGCCACAGGGTTTCTCAGTGTAGCCTTGGCTGTCCTGGAACTTGCTGTGCAGACCAAGGCTGCCCTCAAACTCACAAAGAATCATCTGCCTCTGCCGCCTGAGAGCTGGGATTAAAGGCGTACATCACTACCGCCTGGCTGTAGTACATTTTAATTTTCTTAGTCATTGATATAGGAGGACTCAGACCCACTGTGGGCGAGACACCCCTGGGCATGTAGTTGTGGGGTGTATAAGAAAGCGGGCTGAGCCGGGCGGCGGTGGCGCACGCTTTTAATCCCAGCACTCGGGAGGCAGAGGCAGGCGGATCTCTGTGAGTTCGAGGCCAGCCTGGTCTACAAGAGCTAGTTCCAGGACAGGAACCAAAAGCTACGGAGAAACCCTGTCTCGAAAAATCAAACAAAACAAAACAAAACAAAAAAAGCGGGCTGAGTAAGCTGTGGAGAGAAAGCCAGTAAACAGTGTTCCTTCATGGCCTCTGCATCAGCTACAGGTTCCTGCTGTGACTTTCCTCAGTGACATCGTGAGGTGTGAGCTGAAATAAACCCTTTCTTCCTTGAGGTGGTTTTTTTGTTTGTTTTATTGAGACAGGGTTTCTCTGTAGTTTTAGAGCCTGTACTAGAACTCACTCTGTAGACCAGGCTGGCCTCGAACTCAGAGATTCGCTTGCCTCTGCCTCCCAAGTGCTGGGATTAAAGGCATACGATGCTACCACCGGTTTCCTAAGGTGTTTTTGATCATGGTGTTTATCACAGCAACAAAACCCTCAGTCAAGAGTGGCCCAGTGTGAAGGAGTGGCCCAGATCTGTAACCCCAGCACTGTGGCGTGGAGGCAGGGGGATCAAAATTTAAGATGATTCTCAGCTAAACGTCAAGTTCCAGGTTGGCCTGGTCTCTATGAGACACTGCCTCATGGGGTGGGGGCGTGGGTTAGAGACATGGCTCAGTTCCCAGCACTCACAGTGGTTCACGACCATCCACAACTCCAGTTCCCTGACCTGCACAGACACTAGGCACACACAAGGTGCAGGGAAAACAAAGACATAAAATAAATAAATCTAAATAAAATAAAATAACAGCAGTAGCAACAAACAAAAATCCGGGGCTGAGGAGAGAGCTCATGGGTAGGTGTTTATCTTGGAAACATAAAGACCTGAGTTTGAGCCCCACAGCTTTCATAAAAAGCAGGACCTGCAGCCAGCCAAATAACTCAGCAGGTGGACTTGCCTCAAAGCCTGAAGATCTGACTGTGAGCCAGGCGGTGGTGGCGCACGCCTTTAATCCCAGCACTTGGGAGGCAGAGGCAGGCGGATCTCTGTGAGTACAAGACCAGCCTGGTCTACAAGAGCTAGTTCCAGGACAGGCTCCAAAACCACAAAGAAACCCTGTCTCGAAAATCAAAAAAGAAAAAAAAAAAAAAGATCTGAGTGTGTACATATGTGTACACACACACACACTCAAAATCCGAAAAACAAACCCCAAAAGTAAACCAATTTCAAACTGGGAATTTAAGATTGTTAGGCAGGACCCACGTCATTGCACATAGTGGCCATGAGGGGGCGACAAAGAGACATTTAGCAGGATTGGTAGTAGGCAGGGTCACAAGTTCAACCTGGATCCAGCAAAAAGTGGGTAAGACCCCCTTTCAAATTGCAGCCAGGCTATGAGAATGCTCTGTGACTTTGAGAAATTTTCTTGACCTCTCTGAGACTGTTTCCTCCTATGGGAAGTGGTGGCACACAACTATAATCTCAACACTCTGGAGGCTGAGGCAGGAGGATCCCAAATTTGAGGCCAGTGTGGGATACATATGAAGACCTGTCCCAAAAAAAAGCAGGGTACGGAGCGCAGGCGGAGACCAGGGGGCTATAGTGGGTTGGCTGACAGATATGCTCACTGGGTTTCTAGGCCACACTTCCTGAAGAACAGGAGCAGTGCCACTCGGCAGTGACATCGGCTCAGACAGTCACGTGTCAGGGCTGGCCATTGGCTAGGGTCTGACCAGGCTATCATCAGCCTGGAGCTAAGAGGCCTGCATTCACAAATGAACATAGGAGTCGGGTTGGCGGTGGGGGTGGGAGCTTGCTATGGGGCCAGGCAGAATGGGGCTGGGCCAGGATCAGCCCCAAGGAAGAGACTTTCTGGACCTCCCACTGGTGGGAAGACAGTCCTCTGTGTTAACATGTGCCCAGCTGCCCTCCTAAGGAAGCACTCACCCCCCATCACCCCCTCAACCCCTGGGCTGACTGCCGCTCTGGCTCTGCCTCTGGCCACACCCAGGACTCTCTCCATTGTGGGCATAGGATCCTAGAGCCCCCCCAGGGAGCTCTGTAGAGGGTATGATAGGGTCAGGAGCTTTTCTGTTTGTTTTAAAGTTCTTTTTAAGATAGGGTCTTGGCGGGTAGGGATACAGCAAATTTGATAGGTTCTTGCCTAACATGCACGAGGCCCTGGTTCCAGCCTCAGAAGCACATAAACTAGGCATGGTGAAATACATACATGTCATCTTAGCAAGCTTGACTTATCCTTGGCCCAGTTCCTCACTGTGAGATTCTAGGCAGGGGCTCTATCACCGAGCCACACTCCAGCCCCTCACTGGGGGATTCTAGGCAGGGGCTCTACCACTGAGCCACACCCCAGGCCCTCACTGGGGAATCCATAGGAGTTCTTTTCTTTTCTTTTCCTTTCCTTTCCTTTCCTTTCCTTTCCTTTCCTTTCCTTTCCTTTCCTTTCCTTTCCTTTCCTTTCCTTTCCTTTCCTTTTGAGACAGGGTTTCTCTGTGAAGCCCTGGCTGTCCTGGAACTCACTCTGTAAACCAGCCTGTCCTTGATCTCAGGAGATCCACCTGCTTCTGCCTTTCTGATGCTGGGGTTAAAGGTTGCAGCCCTATGCTCAGCTTTTTCCTTTGCTCTTTTGAGTCGGTCTTTCATGGGCCTGGGAGCTTTCTCAACAGACCAGGCAGGCTGGTCGGTGAGCCTCAACAATCTGCCTCTGTCCACGCCCTGGTACAGGGATCACAAGTATGTGTCATTATATGCCGTTTCCGTGGGTCTCCGAGATCAAACTCAGGTCCACGTGCTTGCGCAGTCAGTGATCTTCCCGGCTCCCCAACCCCTCATATCTCACCACCAAGCCCCACACCCTGTGGACAACACTCATACATTTGCCTCCAATTTCCGCTATGTACTGAGTCAGCCAGGCCACTTAGAGTTTGAGGGGCCTGCAACCTCTGACTGGGTGAAGCCCGTGGCCTTGGCTTCAGTGTTAGGACCCCAGGTCTGGCTTCTGAGCCAGGCAGTTGTGCCCCATGGTGGACTGGGCTCTGAGCTCCCATTAACTGTGTGGGCAAACACACAGAATACCACTTACCAGGCTTTGGGATGAGTCCTTGGAATGGCCTGGAAGGGAAACAGAAGTGGGGTTTCAGAAGAAGGGCAACAGGGACAAGAGTGCCACCAGGTGCATGATGGCACCAGCTTGCAAAGGAATTGGTAACAAATGCCTAGGGCCCACTTCACATATAATCAGCATTTAATGTTCGATTCTTTCAGAGCGGATCACTTGTAGCCCAGGCTAGTCTTGAACTCCCTTTGTTGTAGCCAAGGATGGCCCTGAACTTCTGATCCTCTTGTCTCTACTTCCTGAGTGCTGTGGTTGCAGGTGTCATTGCTAAGACGGGTCTATGTGGTACTGGGGATGAAAGCCGGGAAGGGCTTCGTGCGAGCTGGACAATGCAGAAACCACCCAAGCCCCACCCCATTGCTGTTTTCTTTCTTGAGAAAGGGTCTCATGTAACTAGAGCTAACTCATAACCCTCCTGGCTCCACTTCCTGAGTGCTGGGATGAGAAGCACGCTTTGGAATCTGTACCATTTGTGTGTATGAGGTAGGGCATGGCAGGTACTTTGCCTGTCTGTGCACGCACGCACGCGCACACACACATGCGTGTGCACGCCAGAGAGTAACTTCAAGCGTCTTCCTCAATCATTTTACATCTTGTTCTTTTTCCCTTTTTTTTTTTTTTTTTCGAGACAGGGTTTCTCTGTGGTTTTGGAGACTGTCCTGGAACTAGCTCTTGTAGACCAGGCTGGTCTCGAACTCACAGAGATCCGCCTGCCTCTGCCTCCCAAGTGCTGGGATTAAAGGTGTGCGCCACCACGGCCCGGCCTCCCTTTCTTTTTTCTATTTTTATTTAAGGAAAGGTTTCCCACCTGGCTAGACTGGCCAGCAAGCAGACCTCTGGAACCTTCTCATCTCTTTCCCTAATACACCAGTGCTGGGGTTATAGATACAAGCGGCATGCCCACATTTTCAACAAGATGCCCAGGTCATGTGTGTACACATAATTTTTGCTTTCTCAAGGGGCTGGGTATACCTACGGGGCTGCAGGGCATACAGTTAGAAGGGTGGTTGGTCGCTGCGTGGAGACTCCTGAGCCCTGTCTGGTCTGCAGTCCCTCCCTAATGCCCTGTGGTGGCACTATTGGGAGGTGTGGTTTTGTTGGTGCAGGTGTGGCTTTGGTGGAAGAAGTGTGTCACTGTGGAGGCGGGCTCTGAGGTTTCTTGCTTAAGCTTCACTCCATGTCTCAGGACTTCCTGTTGCCTGCAAGGGCTCTGTGGGATTCTCAGCTACCTCTCGGGTACCACATCTACCTGCATGCTGCCATGCTTGCTACCATGATAACGGACTGAACCTCTGAAGTATAAGTGAGCTGCCCCAATTAAATGTTTTCTTTTTAAGAGTTGCCATGGTCATGGTGTCTCTTCACAACAATAGTAAACCCCAACTAAGACACACCCCTATTGCGGGAAGCGGGCCCCCATCCCAGCCAGTCCAATCTCAACTCTTCCCCTTCCTTATCCAAGTACCTGGTGACTGTGAACTTGATCTTGTCAGCCACAGCGAGGATCCTTTCCAGGTTCTGGGAGCCAAAGGTGCAGGGCTTGCGGAATGGGATCCCAGGAGGCAGGCCTTCGATGATTACCGAGCCTGGATTGCTTTTGATTCGTTTGTAGGGTACCTGCACCGGGTATTTGATGCCCAAAGCTTCACCTGGATAAAAGAAGGACAGTTGTCTCAGCTAGGAGGAAGCAGGGGAACAGGGTGTGCGGCCTAAGTACACGAGGGTCTCTCCCAGGGGCACGGGGCCCTTTGCGGAAGACTCTAGACCAGTGATTCTCAACCTTCCCGATGCTGTGACCCTTTAATTCAGTTCCTCATGTTGTGGTGACCCCCCAACCATACAATTATTTCACTGCTACTTGTGGTGGTTTGAAAAAAAAATGGCCCCCAAAGGGAGCGTCACTATCAGGAGGTGTGGCCTTGTTGGAGGAAAGGTGTCACTGTGGGAGCAGGCTTTGAGGTCTCTTTTCTCAAGTTTCGCTCAGTGTGACAGTCAGTCGGCTTCCTACCACCTGAGTCAAGACATAGGACTCTCAGCTCCAGCCCCACATCTGCCCGCACGCGCCAGGCTCCCCTCCACGATCATAACGGGCGGATCCTCTGAAACCGGAAGCGAACCACCCTCAGCTAAATGTTTTATTGATAAGAGCTGCCGTGGTCATGGGGTCTCTTCACAGCAACAGGAAACTCTAACTAAGACTTGGTAATTGTAATTTTGCTACTGTTATGAACTAGAGTGTAAAATATCTGATATGCAGGAGATCTGATATGAAATTCTCAAAGGGGTTGTAGCCCACGGGTTGAGAACCGCTGCTGGAGGAGGTGTACATGGATAGCACTGGTGATTGATTATCTGTGTGGTGCAGGGAGTTTCCGGTGTGAATCCAGGCTGGGTAGGCCTCGAGGGCAGAGCAGGAAGGTGTGGGCCCAAGGTGCTGGCCAGAGCAGGGCTTAGTATTTCTCAGACTCTAGGCTGCACGGTGCACCAGCCTCCAGGATGGGAGCCCTGAAGCATTTGCTTCCCCCCAGACTGGAGTCAGAGTCCGGACCCACACGGAGTGAATGGGCAGGCTCCACCCAGCAGTGAGGCAGGAAGACAAAGCCAGACAGGGTGCTATCCGGAGACCAGGAATACCAGATCCGCCATGTACCTAGTCTCAGGCCCTTCCCTTCTTTCTTTCCCAGAGTTTCTTTTGAGACAGAGTCTTATTAAGTAGCCTTAGCTGGCCTGGGACTCCCTATGTAGACCACGATAGCCTCAAACAGAGGTCCATCAGCTTCTGCCTCTCAAGGGCTGGGATTAAAGGCCTGATCTACCAATAGAGTTCTAGGACAGTCAAAGCTGTTACACAGAGAAACCCTGTCTCAAAAAAACAAAAGCCACCATCTCTTTTTTAAAGTTTTTTTTTTTTTTTGAGTTTGTTTGTTTTAAGACAGGATCTCAAACAACTCACTCAGGCTGACTTCGATGTGCAATGTAGCTGGGGATGACCCTGAACTTCTGATCCTCCTGCCTCTACCTCCTGAGTGCTTGCCATCCAGCCAGATCATCTGGTGCCATGGATTGAACCAAGGGCTTCACACACACTCAGTAAGTAGCCTACCAACCGAGCCACACCCCAGTCTCTATTAAAATAATTCAAATATATTTTATTTACTTAATGCGTGTACGCATGCGTGAGCACCGGTGTGCACACCCATGGTGCACACGGTGGAGGCAAGAGGGCAGCTTGCAGTTTCTGATTCTCTCCCTTCACTATGTGGGTTCCAGGACCCAAGCTCCGGTGTCAGGCTGGCAGCCAACACCTTTACCCTGGAAGCCAGCTCAGCAGTGAGCACTGGCACCCCACTCTCTCTGTCTCTCAACAAAACCCGTATCCTGTAGTTCCTGCCGACATGAAACACACAGCAATCCTTTTGCTTCCACTTCCCAAGTGACGAGATTGCGGGTGTACGCCACCCACACCTTCTACAACGTGTCTGGTTTCTGTGACGCCATGTCCCCTGTGCTTAGCAAGGAGTGGATGCTTGAGAAATAGATAAGGGCTGGTCAGACAACTCAGTGTGCACCGGTGGCTGCCCCAGACCTGGAAGACTGAGTTTGATGCCCACAGCCCCACATGGTCGAATGAAACAACCAATTCCTGTGAGTCTGGTTACCACGTTTGTCCTGGGGTATGTGCACACCCACATACCCGTACACTCACTCAATCATCCATCCATCCATCAATCAATCCATCAATCAATCAATCAATCAATCAATCTTTTTGTTTGTTTTTTGAGACAGGGTTTCTCTGTAGCTTTGGAACCTGTCTTGAAACTAGCTCTTGTAGACCAATCAATCAATTTTTTTTAAAAAAAGGAGAAGATATGCCCAAGCCATAGACCAACCTCTTTGCCAAATGTGAAGTTGGCCATGGGCAGGAAGCTGCCTACTTCTCCTTCTACCTGACCCCTGCCTGTAACTTACCATATTTCTTGTTAAACAGGTCTTGGACTTGTTCCCTAAGCGTGTTGGCGATGTCGATCCGCGAGAGTCTGGTGTCGTAATTTTCTGCAAAGTGAGTACAATTACGGACAGAGGTTGTTACATTAAAAGGCACTTGGTGACTTTTACAGGAACACGATTTCCTAATTACAGCGAACTCCTTCTCTGGCAATTAGCAGGTCTTTGGAGTGGGCTCCTCAGAGTCCTTCAGAACCAGTCTCCAAGAGGCTGTGTGCATTTTGTTTTGTTTTTTCCTGGAAGGACTCACACTGTTGCGCCAACAGCAATGAGATGAAATTAAGTTAATTGTTGACATTTGAAAACCAACAAACTAATAAATAAGCCTGGAAGTCTGTGTCCTCGGCTGGGTGGGAGCTGGAGAGAGGGCTTCAAAAAGCTCACAGGGAGGCAGAGGGCTAGAACGGGAATATCCACCCAGGCCTGTTTACTATTTGGCGGCACAGAGGACGGAGCCCAGTGCAGTGCAGAAAATACAGAAATGCTCTCCCACTGAGCCACACCCCAGCCCCTCACAGGGAGGGAAGGCCTCTAGACAAGGACCACCATTCTTTAGGTAGTGTTGATTAAGGACCCCCATGTACTAGCACATCAAGACTGCACCTTTGACCTCAGGGAGACTACATTCTGGCCTGGCCTTAAGAGAGGAAGGGTATGGATGGCAGGGGAAGGAGGAAATGACCTCTGGTGCAGTCCTGGCAGCATAGGTGAGGTAAGATACATAAGCTCTCCTCGCCGTTCCAGCTGCCTAGGAAGAGCGAGGCCCCGAGGGGACCAGCAGCCGGTTCTCTCTGAGGTCTCCTAACTCCAGCGTTGGCCACTGCTGCCTTTCTAAACTCCTCAGAAGTGTGGTGACCGTGAAGGGGCCACCTGGTGACAGTCACCCTGGGACTCACACCAGCCATGCCCATTAGTCCTCTAAACCACGCACACGTAGGATGTGTTAAGTTCTCAGTTGTATCCCTATTGATAGCAGGGATGCTGGTTGGTCTCACACTGAAGGGTGCCAGGAGTCTCCCACTGGGCCAGTTGCAAGCCCTCCTTTAACAGTTTCCTATATCCCACTGCTTGCCTTCCTGCCTGCCTCTCTGGCTCTCCCTGGCTACCGTCCACTCCTTTAGTTTCAAAAGAGCTGAGTTGATGAATAACAACAGAAGGGTAGATGGCTACTACCTGGATAGAGAAGCCATCTCTGGAGTCCTGTGTCTGGGTGCCCCCCTCCTGACAGCCACACTCTAACTCAGACACACCAGGCTAGTCGAGTACCCAAGAGACCACGGGTGGGGTCCAACCTCTTCCCACATCCTCTGTCGCCCCCATGCTAAATCCACCCAAAGTCACGACCCTGGAACGCCTAAATTAGCACGGGCCTAAACTTACCTTGAAGGCCCTGTCTCTTCGGGGTCTCGTCCACAAGACGGTCCCAGGAGTCCCTCTCTGGGGGTGGGGTGGGGAGAGAAGGCAGGTGAGGAGGGAGCACCTGGGGTCTCAGGTGGCATCGAGGGGGCAAACCCGACAGGGGCAGTGGGGAAACGCCTAAGGTGGGGGATAGGACAGGGGCATCAGGACGGGGTATGGCAGAGACTCGGTGCCCTCCCGTGCCCACCTGTGTCTCGCCCACGCCCAGGTACCTTGAGTCTCGGTTACAGGCTCTTTGACACCATCAGTAAGCAGTTCGGGTCTAGAAAACATAACCGGTGCCATCAATGAGGTTTGTCCAAGCAGCCTAGGGCTGTTCAGCCCCTGAGCTTCCATGCACAGATCTGTGCAATGGGCTTCCCCTAGTCCTGGTCAACATAGCATTAAGGTCCTTGCCACACTGGGGTAGCCATCCTGGTTGACAGGAGCTGTCGAGAACTCTGAGGTTTTTCCCAAGTCCGGGACTGGAAGATGCCCTCTGCTGTGAACATCACCCAAGCCCTACTGCCTAGCACTGAAAGGCACAGCATCTATGTGTGGGTGAGTGACTGCTGGGGAAATGATGTCTGCACACACACGTGTGCAGGTGCAATGGAGAGGCCAGAGGTGAACAACTGGTATCTTCCTTAATTGCTCTCCACATTTTTTTGGGTAAGGTTTTATTTTTTAATTATGTGTGTGTGTGTGTGTGTGTGTGTGTGTAAAGCCACTGAAGCCTGGGTTACAGATGGTTATGAGTTGCCCAACCAGGACACTGGGAACCAAACTCGGGTCCCTTCAAGAGCATTGCTAGCATTCTTAACCACTGAGCCATCTCTATTGCTCCACCTTATGTTTTGAGACAGGGTCTCTCCCTGAACCTGTAACCTACATATGTGGTCACATTGGCTAGGCAGCAACCCAGGGATCCTCCTATCTCTGCTTACTCAGCACTGGGGGTTACAGGTTTGCAACACCTTGTCTGGTTCTTCATCTTCTTCTTCTTTTGTTTTTTTGTACTAGCTGGGTCCTGGGGATTGAACCCAGGTCCTCAGGCTTGCACAGCACGTACGCTACTGACTGAGCCTCCTCTAAAGTGTTTCTCTTGTTTCGTTTTTTTTTTTAAAGATTTATTTATTTATTATGTATACAACATTCTGCCTCCATGTATGCCCACACGCCAAGGAAGGGCGCCAGATCTCAGTACAGATGGTTGTGAGCCACCATGTGGTTGCTGGGAATTGAACTCGGGACCTCTGGAAGAGCAGCCGGTGCTCTTAACCTCTGAGTCATCTTTCCAGCCCTTGTTTTATTTTTGTTAAGATGAAGTACTGTGATACAGTCTACATGCTACATCAGTGGTTCTCAACCTGTGGGTCAAGACCCCTTGAGTGTGTGTGTGTGCGCGTGTGTATGTGTGTGTGCGTGTGTGTGAGTGAAACGCCCCTTTCACAGGGGTTCACCCAAGACAACTGGGAAACACAGGTATTTGCATTACAACAGTTTCTAACAGTAGCAACATCACAGTTATGAAGTAGCAAAGAAAATTTTGTGGTTGGGGGTCACCACAACATGAGGAACTGTACTAAAGGGTCGCCAAGTTAGGATGGTGAAGAACCACTGGTCTATTTCATCCTGCCTCGGCCTCCCAAGTGCTGCTCTAGTTACGAACCGTCACACCCACTTCTAATTTAGTCTAGAATCGGCAGGGCATGGTGGCTTGCATCTGTAATTCCAGAGCACTTGGGAGACTGAGGCAGGAAGATCAACTGGGCCAGCCTGGGCTATCCAATGAGTTCTAGAGTAGCCTCAACTAGCAAGTAAGATCCTGCCTTAAAAATGAAATAAAACAAACCCCCAAAACAACAACAACAAAATCAAAACCCAAATACACTTAAAAATAAAAAACAAAGTATATAAAGTAAAGTACATTTGGACAGTGATGGCACATGTCTTTAATCCCAGAGCTCAAGAGGCAGAAGCAGGAAGATTTCCACGAGTTTGAGGCCAGACTGGTCTACAGAGAAAGTTCCAGGAGAGGTAGGACTGTTATACAGAGAAACCCCGTCTCAAAAAGCAAAACAAAAACAAACAAACAAAACAAAAAAAAGAAAATGAAAAAAAAAAAGATTTTGGAATCTGAACAACGGGAAGGTGCCAGTTTGGTGATGGGCAGTTCTGACGATGTCCTTTCTGGGTCTAGACAGCCCACTTTTTTTCCCCTATTTTTTTTAAACTTAATTTCATCTCTCTGCACCCCCCCATAAACTACACTCTTTTCTTTCTTGAGACGGCATCTCACTGTGTAGCCTTGGCTAGCCTGCTACCTGCCACCACACCAGGCTCAGACCTTACCTCTTGATGACAAACTGAATGCTGTTGCTGGCTTCCAGAATCTTCCGAAGCTTGGCAATTCCAAAGCAGTTGGGTCTGCGAAGAGAGATGCCTTCAGGCAGACCCAGCACAAACAGCTCCTTGGGGTGCATCAGGAACTTGGAGTAGGGTACCTTGACTGGCTCCGAGGTACCGATGGCTTTGGCTGCAAAGACATGGCTGCTGTAAGGCCACTTGGAGTCTCAACTCCTGTCCCCACCTATTTGTGGGAATTGGAGGCGGCAGGACATTGGAGAAGGCACTCAGTTGAGCTCCATATACTTGCCAGAGGGGAGAAAAGCACACCTAGTGTGTAAGTAGGAGGAGAGTCTCTCGGGGAGGGGACTCGTCTGCAGGCATGCAGCCTGGGAACCTGAACCACTCTTCACTCACGCCTGCATAGTACAGAAACCACAGAGTATTGCTGGGCTAGGACTGTGGGTCCCTCAGTCCCCTCCCCACCTGCAAAAACCCCAAATCCTCACACAGCCCCACAGCATGCCAGATCTAGGACTAGCCTTATCTGAGGTTCTCTGCCCCTGAGCTAGCCTGGTGCCCTGAGCTAGCCTCATCACTGCAGCCGGCTTCATATTTCTTCATTTGTAAAATGGGTCTGTAGGATACGAGGACTGTGTGAGAGAAGAGCCAGCCCCTGGCAAACTCAAGGAGCTAGAGAGAAGAGGCTTCTTCAATCTTGCTCTCTCCTGGACTCTGTTGTTTTACTGTAGAGATGTGATAGAACCCAGGGCATTATAAGTGCTAAACAAGCACTTTATTACCAAGCCACACCCCAGCCCCTCACTGGGGGATTCTAGGCAGGTGCTCTACCACTGAGTCACACCCCAGCCCCTCACTGGGGGATTCTAGGCAGGGGCTCTACCACTGAGCCACACCCCAGCCCCTCACTGGGGGATTCTAGGCAGGGGCTCTACCACTGAGTCACACCCCAGCCCCTCACTGGGGGATTCTAGGCAGGGGCTCTACCACTGAGCCACACCCCAGCCCCTCACTGGGGGATTCTAGGCAGGGGCTCTACCACTGAGCCACACCCCAGCCCCTCACTGGGGGATTCTAGGCAGGGGCTCTACCACTGAGCCACACCCCAGCCCCTCACTGGAGGAGTCTATACAGGAACTCTCTACCACTGAGCCATGTCCTGACCCCTCACTGGTAGAGTATAAGAAAACACTGCAGCATTGAGTCAAACCTCCCACTTTTCTGGTTTCCAGAGAAAGTTAATTCTGCTGTGAGTTCCCAGGAAGGCCTTTGGGTGTTGACGAGGCCCACTGTGGCTGAGGCTGACTGACAGCACATGAGCCAGGGAATGATATGAGGAAAGGTCTGTGGACCAACAGGCCAATGGGGTGGGATTCTCTGCTGGAGGCTGTTGCCATGGGTGAGCTATATGGACTCAAGAGTTCCCATCCTGACGACGGGTCCCAATTCTGTCTTTGTCCTGAAGGCCTGTCCCTTTCCCTACTCACCATATTTAGTGTTGAACAGCATCTCCACCTGCTTCCGCAAGGGCCGGATCACATCACCAGGACTTTCTGGAAGGCAAAGGCAGTGTGCTGAGTTTCCTGAGTGCAGAAACTTCCTACTCCTTAACTCACATTCCCAGCTCTGAAGGTAGGTATTAGGAATTACCTCATGGTGAAACTTTGGAAAGGAGAAGGAAATGGCAGCTCTACCCAAGCCCTTAATTCCTGGATTTTGCATACATAATTGTGAAATGTGCCACAGTGGAGATCTAGAAGGTTCTGTAGTCGTTCTCGGGTAGCATCACTTTTAGATCAGCTCAATGAGTGACCTAACTAGTTAGTGGGTGCAAAGTATGCCTGTAATTTCCACATACTACCACCAGGGGGCGCAGTAAATATTTGCTAACAGGCATCCTGTTGACATCAAGCTGGGTTCTACCAAGTGGCATTCATCTCCTCTGCTGTGGGGCTTTTTTAATATAGGGGCAGACACACTATTGATAAGATTACAATCTTAGCTTGGCCTTTCTACCCATCCTGCCTTGCTCTTAGCATAGAGAGAAAAAGTAGTTTTTCTCATAAAATCTTCTATTCAGAAGCCCAGCTTTATATAGTCAAGTCTAAAATCTAGTCCAGGAAAACGAGGGGCACAATTCAGCTGAGAATCCTTCATGGAAAGCAACTGGCTATGTGTGTAAACCAAAGCTTAAACTTTATCCTGACAAGCCGGGCGGTGGTGGTGCACGCCTTTAATCCCAGCACTCGGGAGGCAGAGGCAGGCGGATCTCTGTGAGTTCGAGACCAGCCTGGTCTACAAGAGCTAGTTCCAGGACAGGCTCCAAAACCACAGAGAAACCCTGTCTCGAAAAACAAAAAAACAACAAAAAAAAAACTTTATCCTGACAGATGCCTGCCAGTTCCAGCATAGTCTACTATGATACAGCTCACACAGGACTCCCAGCCCAAATGCAGGGTGTTGGAAAGAGAGGATGGAGTGGAGGGGAGATTGCTCATAGGGATGGAGTGGACATGGAGAAGGAATTATGGAAGACAGACAGGGTCTCACCTTCTGCCGGCCTCTCTTCTGGCCATGGCTCCTCACTGGGACCTTTGTCTAGGAGAAAACAGAGGATGTTAAGAAACCACGTTCATGCTAGGTGGCGGTATTGCACACCTTTAATCCTACACTCAGGAGGCAGAGACAGGAGGATCTCAGTGAGTTTGAGACCAGCCTGGTCTACAGAGCGAGTTAGACAGAGAAACCCTGTCTCAAAAAACAAAAATCAAACCAATGAATCAAACAATGACAACAGCACCAGGCATGTTCATCATCTCCTGGACCCCATACTGCCCAGGGAGGTCAACTAGAGGAAGGAAAACCAGGATAGACAGCTTCAACTCTTGGGCAAAGTAGAACACCCCTAGATAAGATTGGGACAACCCATGCCATTCAAACACAAAGTGACAATCATGATATATGGACCCCGTCCAGGGACCGGCCCCAGCCATTCTATACTAGACACTGAGGAGGATGTAGAAGAACAGGAAGGTATTATAGGTATGACATCTACTATGACATATGACATCAACTAGAGGAATGAAAACCAGGCTAGGCAATCTCAACTCTGAGACAGAGTACAAAACCCCCAGATGGGATCGGGACAACCCATACCATTCAAATACAAAGCGACAATCATGATATATGGACCCTGTCCAGGGACCAGCTCCAGCCATTCTATTCTAGACACTAAGGAGGACGTGGAAGATTAGGAAAGTATGACATCAGAGATCAACAAACCAGTGTAGGGAGGCTGGCACCTGTGATCTTAGCAATGCAGAGTCTGAGGGTGGAGGCTTGGGAGTTTGAGGCCAGTCTGAGAGACACAGGAAGACATGTCTCAAAAAGACACCAAGACCTGGGGCACAGCTCAGCATATCACACTTTCCTGGTACACACTGGGCCCTGAGTTCCATTCCCAGCACCAAAAAAATACATTTACAAAATGTCCATAAAGCAAAGACATGCGTGTACGTGCACACACACACACACACACACACACACACACACACACGTTAAAAAGGCTGTGCATTGTGGTATAATTCCAGCACAGGGAGGCTGAGACAGGAGGACTGTGGATTATAGCCTGGGCCACGTAGCAAGAAGTTGTCTCAAAATCCATGTAGATACACACCAGCGGGTGATGGTTAGATTTAATTGTTGAAAAAGTGCTTTTAGCACCGAGCCATCTCTCCAGCCTCCATTTTTTGGTATTTTGAACCTCCTGGGAAAACTGTCTCAATAACAGGTTGTCTAAATCAGACTGGCCCGTGGGCATCTCTTTGGAGGATTGTATTTAATTAATGGTATAGGAAGACCCAGACTAAAAGAGAGTGGTCCCACTCGTAGGCCTAGGTCCTGAATTGTAAAACAGAGAAAGCAGAACAAGTAGGGAGTGTGGATGCATCTGTTCTCTCGGTTCTTGACTGTGGATGTAACTGATGTGGCTTCAAGTTTCACCATCTTGACTTTCCCCCAGTTTTGGACTGTAGATTGTAGCTGGGAACTGGGAGTCATCTAAACCCTTATGTTGGCTTTGTCACTATCCGTGATCACACAAAAGAAATGAAACAAGAGGGCTGGAGAGATGGCTCAGCAGTTAAGAGCATTGCCTGATCTTCCAAAGGTCCTGAGTTCAATTCCCGGCAACCACATGGTGGCTCACAACCATCTGTCATGAGGTCTGGTGCCCTCTTCTGGCCTGCAGGCATACACACAGACAGAATATTGTATACATAATAAATGAATAAATATTAAAAAAAAATAAAAAAAGAAATGAAACAAGAACACCTGTCATCCCAGCAACGTGGGAGTTTGAGGCAAGCCTGGGCTACACAGCCAGTTCAGGATTGGCTGCACAGCTTAGATCTCAGAATATAAAAAGGAAGAAAAACACGTACACGTAGGGCTGGGGACGCAGCTCAGTTCGAGAGTGCTTGCCTGGGACGTGTGAGGTCTTAGGCTTGAAACAGAGCACACCTTTAGGTTATCTGTATAAGACACAAGGAAAACAGAAAGGACTCTCCTGGGGCTGGGGAGACGGCTGGGGAGATGGTTAAGAGGACCTGCTCTGATAGAGGACCTGAGTTCAGTTCCCAGCACCCAGATCAGGTAGCTCACAACTGTCTGTAACTCCAGCCCTCATTTGTGCTCTGAAGAAGCAAAGCATTTATTTATTATTTACTTTTTTTTTTTTGAAGACAGGGTTTCTCTGTGTAACAGGTATAGCTGCCGTGGGACTCACTTTGTAGACCAAGTTGGCCTCAAACTCACAGAGATCCGTCTGCCTCTATCTCCTAAGAGCTGGGATTAAAGGCGTGTGACACCACTGTCCGGCTATTTTATGTATGTATGTATGCATGCATGCTTGTATGTATGTAGCTGTTTGTGTGTGTGTGAGGAGGGCACATGCATGCCACCCACAGCAGACACATGGAGGTCACAGAACAACTAGAAGGTGTCCATTCTCTCATTACACCCTGTGAGTCCCAGGCATCTAACGCAGGTCATCAGACCTACACAACAAGTGCCTTTACCTGCCGAGCTGTCCCTAGCCCCCATTTTTGGTCTCATGGAGCCTAGGGTGGCCTAGAACTTCCTATACAGCCAAGGATGACCTTGGACTTCTGATCCTCCTGCCACTATTCCCTCGAGTGCTAACACCCCACCACATCTGGCTTTTTGGGGGGAATTATTTTTACCTTTAGAATTTTTCACCCCTGCAGGGCTACGCATGGAACCCAAGCCCTCGAACGTGTGAAGCTAGCTTCCGCCTCTAGGTTTCAACCCCAACAAAAGAACTGCCACCATACTAAGGTCCCACCCCTGAAAGCATCTTTTCAAGTACAAATATTTCAAAATCCAAAACACACCCCAAGTTGCAGACACGATGGTCCCACATACAGCGTACTGCTGGTGTGCTGAGCCTTCTCTACCAAAGGTACCTGATTTCAAGAAAAACTTGTCCCTCCCTGTAGCTCCCCAGGGTGGTAGGTCCCCAGCATGGCCAGCCCCAGCCCACCTCTTACCAGCCGGTATTTCCATCCCATAACCGGAATCCTCCGAGGGCAGATGCCCAGGTAGTGAGTCGGCCATCTCCTCAGAAGTTGGTGAAGGGTCTAAAGGAAACAGCAAATGGTGAGAGCATCTTTAGCATCTTTTACTTGTCCTGCCCATGGCAGTCCCTCGGAGGCCCCAAGGTCTACAGAACAAGATGCTAAAGAAACCCATACAGCCAGATGTGGTACAGCCTGTGACCTGATGACTTCAGATCTCAGGAAGGTGAAGCAGCAGGACTGAGAGCTTAAGGCCTCCCTGGGCTACTGAGTGGGTTCGGGGCTGGCCCAGGCAACACAGAAATCTTGTTTCAAAATAAAAAGTAATAAAGGGGCTATGGCTCAGTAGTAGAGCACCTGCCTAGAATCCCCAGTGAGGGGCTGGGGCGTGGCTCAGTGGTAGAGTACCTGCCTAGAATCCCCCAGAGAGGGGTTGGGGTGTGGCTCAGTGGTAGAGCACTTGCTCAGCGCATAAAAGTCCCCAGGCTATATCTCAAACACTGGGGTTGGGGGGGAAGTTAACCCAGCTGCAATTGCCTGATGGAGTAGGCGCCGGGAGCAGAGCGGCACAGCCTCTGCCAACATGTCCGCACAGGAACAGGAGCACCGAGAGTCCTTTGATGTATGTCTCTTACCTGGAACAGTAACCTGAATGATGTCCAGCTCCTCAGGCTCAATTTTGATGGGCCTCAAAATTCCTAGCTCTCCTGAGGTTCCTGCAAAGAGAACAAGCAGGATCCCATCAGGTAGGGGCATGAGCACGCCCATACAAAGGCAAGTCTCTCCAGAACATTCCCACAGCTGTGAATTGACAATGAACTAGGAAAAGTCATTTTGGACCCTTGGCTCCTTCCTGCCCGGATCAGGAAGGACCACGCTGGTCCTTGGAGAAACTCAGGTCAAACCTGGCACCTCTAATTTAAAGAGCTTACAGGTCCATGGGGTTGAAAATGGAGTTACTTGTCCACAGGTACAAAGAGACAGTGGCGATGCCAGGACTCAGCTTCTACTCCTCTCCGCTCCCCAGAGAGTTCCCAGCATGCTCTGCTGCTTGCCTTGTGAGGCTTTGGGGATGGCCATGGGAAGAGGACAATCCCAAGTACTGAGGGTTCACAGCCCGGGCAGGTCTCCGCCTGGCTGTCAGCAGGAGCCTGGCAGCCACCCTCCCAGTTCTACAGCCATAACTATCATACGCAAGGGAGACGCTGCTGCTCACCTGGCCCACAGTCTTCAGAGACACTGCTCTTGTCTGACCTGAGAAAGAAAGATGGGGAAATGACCCAGTGGTGACCTTGTCCTGAGCCCTCTGCCCAGCGCAGCTCTGCCCACCATTCAGAAATACCCACCCCACCCCCCAATCATGAGTGTTACAGAGCTCATCTGTGACCTCAGTACTTGAGAGAAACACAGGATTGTTGGGAGCTTAAGACTCTATTATATAGGGGGCTGGAGAGATGGCTCAGAGGTTAAGAGCGTTGCCTGCTCTTCCAAAGGTTCTGAGTTCAATTCCCAGCAACCACATGGTGGCTAACAACCATCTGTAATGGGGTCTGGTGCCCTCTTCTGGCCTGCAGGCATACACACAGACAGAATATTGTATACATAATAAATAAATAAATGTATTTAAAAAAAAAAAAAAAAAGACTCTATTATATAAAGTTTGTCTGAGAAAACCAAACGAAGGGGCTGGAGAGTTGGCTAGGTACTTAAGATGGCCTGCTGTTCTTGCAAAGGAACCTCAGTTCCCGGTATCCACATGGGGGGGGGGGCTCACAATCATCTATAACTCTAGCTCTCGTGTACCCAGTGCCCTCTTTGGGGACCCACAGGCATCTGCACACACACGGTGCATATAGATACATTCAGGCACACATATATACACATAAAATAAAAATAATCATAAACCAGGCACACGCCTTTAACACCAGCACTTGGGAGGCAGAGGCAGGTGGATCTCTGTGAGGTCGAGGGCAGCCTGGTCTACAAAGTGAGTACCAGGATAGCCAAGGCTACACAGAGAAATTTGGTCTCGAAAAAATAAAACACACAAAAATAAAAATAAACTCAAGACCAGGTGTGATGGAGCATGGCTTTAGTCCCAGCGTAGGGAGGCAGAGGCATCTGGATCTTTATGACCCACAGCCTGGTATACAGGGAGTTCCAGGATGGCCAGAGATATACACAGTGAGGATTTGTCTCAATAAAATAAAATAAAATATTAACAAGAAAATAAAAACACCACACATCCTGGACCCCATGCTCTCACAGAATGGGGCTAACTGCCCTACGTTAGTATCAGGTCCCAGCTTCCCAGGGCCACGTTCTCACTCTTGTCTCCATCTTCCTGGCCAGCACATGTTCCGCAGCACATGGCCTGAGCTGGCCAGTTTAGGAGTCTCCATGCTCAGCAGAGTAACTGAATGGTGCTGGGGGCAGGGAGGGGGCAGAGGCGGCTAGGACTGTAGGATGTCTGTGAGTAAGATCTGGAACATGGGAATGCTAAAATAAATGACTGATGTCATCTTTTTGCTTTTTAAAAGCAAGCATGGAGATTGAATCCATGGTTTTGTGCACAGTAGGAGGGTGCTCTGTCACAGAGCCAAGTCTACACCCCCTCGCTGGGAGATTCTAGGCAGGGGCTCTACCACTGAGCCACACCCCAGCTCCTCACTGGGGATTCTAGGCAGGGGCTCTACCACTGAGCCACGCCCACACCCCTCACTGGGGGATTCTAGGCAGGGGCTCTACCACTGAGTCACACCCCAGTCCCTCACTGGGGGATTCTAGGCAGGTGCTCTACCACTGAGCCATACCCCAGCCCCTCACTGGGGGATTCTAGGCAGGTGCTCTATCATTGAGCCACACCCCAGTCCCTCACTGGGGGATTCTAGGCAGGGGCTCTACCACTGAGCCACACCCCAGCCCCTCACTGGGGGATTCTAGGCAGGGGCTCTACCACTGAGCCACACCCCAGTCCCTCACTGGGGGATTCTAGGCAGATGCTCTACCACTGAGCCACGCCCACACCCCTTACTGGGGGATTCTAGGTAGTGCTCTACTGCTGAATGACACCTGTAGCCCGAATGACCAGTTCTTGTTCCCCTTGGTTCTACAACCTGGTTTTGGAGTGAGGGACAGTGACTCGGATGTCAGCTGAACATAGAGATAAACAGTGTGGGTAACCAAGGAAGGTCCCTGAGATAACTGACACCTGAAATATTTAATCCTCCTTGTTCTCTTGCCCCACTTTGTCTCTCACGGGACTAGAATATCCTTGGTGTGAAAACCATGTGTCCAAGTGGGGGGATGGGAACCAGTCAGGCCTCACCCCTTCCTAGACTGCGCAGAACATAAGCCTAACCCAGAGCAGAGGAGGGACCTTACCAAGCAGTCCCAGCCAGGTCCAGCATAGTGTCCCTACAGACCTCTGTAGAAGTGTCTTCTGGTGGGCTGGCTGGCTCCAGCTTCACGGGGTCTTTGGTAAACTTGTTCCCTGCGGGAAGAGTTGAGCTTAAGATGGCAGCTCCTCAGCCAGACGTGGTGGTGCACACCTGCAACCTCAATATTCGGGAGCCTGAGGTCGGGGGACTGCTGTGAGTTTGAAGTCTGCTTGGACTATGGCCCTATCTTGAGAACTCCCAAAGCTAGGGTCTTTCCTGCTGGTGGGAGACACTCGGGCAGTGGCTTCTATAAGACATCCCGAGAGACACTCTAGGGAGGGGGAAGGCTGCCTCTGGTCTCTTCTTTGGGGACTGTGTCTGAAACAGCCAGGAAGGCATCTGTCTACATCCTGCTGTCATTCTGGAAAGTTCTCCCCACACTCTACTAGGAGATCCTAATGTAAGTACCTCAGGAGAAAGGCCACAGCCTCCACTCCTACCCATTTGTCCCACGGGATCATTTTCTCCTTTAATAAAACCAGAAATTAGAAGGCAGCTACCCCCCCCGCCCCCGCTCCACCCTTTCTTTCATACAGAGATAGGGTTTCTCTGTATGGCTCTGGCTCTCCTGCAACTCTATGTAGACCACGCTGGTCTTAAACTCACAGAGATCCACCTGCCTCTGCCTCAGGTGCTAGGATTAAAGGCCTGTGCTACCACCGCCTGGCCAGCTAACTCTTCTTATCTTCTCCATGTCACAGATGGGGAAACTGAGGCCCACGGACAATGCTTGAGGTTACAAAGCCGTTAATGGGTCTCAGGTCCATCACGCCCCACGGATCTGTGTAGCTTTCGGTAGCTGGGGTTTGGGGGCCACTGCATCTAAGGGAAATGCCACAGCTTCTCTAGTGTTTAGTTGCTCTATCTACATATGGGAGTGGGATCATACCCATGTCTGCAGAATGGCAGCATATGCCCGCAATCTCAGGATTCAAGAGACAGAGGCAGAAAGATCCTGAATTTAAGGCTAGCCTGGGTTATGAGAATTTGAGGCCAGGCTGGGCTGTATAGCGAGACACTAAAAAAGGGATTAAATAATGGGGGGGAATTAAATAAAAGAAGATAAAAAGAATAAAACAAGGTATCTCGGGAGCTGGGAAGACTGATCTACAGGTGAAGTGACTGCCATGCAGGCATGAAACCCTGAACTTGAAGACCCAAGACCCATAGAAAAAGCCAGGCACAGGGCCGTGTGCCCACAACCCAGATAAGGGAGGCGATGATACATCAGTGAGCAAGCTGTCTCCAAAAGCAGTGAGACAGAGAGTGACTACGGAAGACTATAGATGGCTCAAGGACCATGTTGACTTCTGGTCTCCACACGGACACACACACACGCACACGCACACATGCACGCATGCACCCCCCCCCATACATATGAACGCACGCGCCCACACTCCAAACAAAAACCAAGGTAGTTCCGAAGGGAACCTAGCTATATGTTTAGCAAATGGTATTACTATTTCCTCCAAGGAGACTCTAAACCATACAGGGTTCCAGTCTGTCAGCCACTGGGAGCCCAGAGACCACATACAATCCCAAGATGCAGAAGAGGATTCAAGATGACAGAGACAATTCAAGGAGGCAGCAGCTCTAGAACAGACCACCCAACGGTACCCATTTGCTTACCTGTGAAAATGCGCTCATCAAACATCCTGGAAAGAGAAAAGAGAGGATGGGATTGGTGCAGGCTGGTCCCTTCCAGAGATGGCCACCCATCTTGCCAGGGTGGCTCTGAGAGTCACGGAGAGGCCACAGGGTTGGCCACACATGTGGGTAAGCGTTGGGAAGTGATGGTTAATCTCACCAACCTGATGAGACTTAGAGTCACCATAGAAACAAATCTCAGGGCATGTCTGTGAGGGATTTTTTAGATTGGGCTAATTGAAGAGAAGCCCCAACGCCCCAAATATGGGTGGCTCCATCCCATAAGCTGGGGACCTGGAGTCAATCAAAAGAAGAAAGACACCTGGGGTCAGCGTTCATCTCTTCGCTTCCTGGCCGAGGACACACTGTGACCAGCCGCCTCATGCTTCTGCTACCCACCTTCCCACCCGGATGGACTGTGCACCCTTACACTGTGAGCCCAAGAAACCGCTTTCCTCCCTTAAGTTGCTTTTGTTGGGTGTTTTGTTAGAGCAACAAGGAAAAGCAACGAATACAGGGGGAAACTGGACAACTCAGACTCCCGTCCCACTGTCACTGTGGCCTGAAAGACTGTATTGTTGTTGTTGTGTTTTGCTTTGAAGACAGGCTCTCCGGTAGCCCAGGCTGACTTCACACTCCCTAAGCAGCCAAGGATGACCTTGAGTTCCTTCCTGATCCTTTTGCCTCTTACGTGTTAGAATTACAGGCCTGTAAACACCATGTCAGGTTTTGGAGCCCTTGGTATGGAAGCCAGGGCTTCGTGAATGCCGGGCAAGCACTTGACCCCCTAAACCACACCACCACCCCTAGACCCGCTCATTAAGGCCTGTTTTACCTGCGTCTCCTAAAGTGCCAGGCTTGGCAAAAAGCAACTTGGAGCAAACAACAGATCACAGCCATGAAAGGCGACCTGAGGGCTCCTTCAGGGGTGTTCTCAGAAAGTAGGGGCCCCGAGCAAGGGCAGAAACTAGGGTGTTATGTAGATGGCTAAAGCAAGGTCCTCGAATTGACATGCTCATACACAACTCATGGGACCTAGAGAGCTCTTGTGTTTGTGGCAGGGTCAGATCACGGATGGACCAATTAGAGGGGAAGAAGCTGGGGCCCAGGGATGGTTCAAGGACCAAGACACACAGATAAAGCAATTGAAGCCCAGGCCAAGAATGCCTGTAAACCCAATACTTGGGAGGCTGAGGCAGGAGGATCTTTAGGTCAAGGCCATGGGCTATATATTATGACCTTGTCTCAAAAAGACTAGCAACAACAGTTACTATCGATATGACTGTACAAGGGAAAGATTTGCCAAAGGGAAAGGTGTCCAGGAGTTCGGGGCTGGCTAGGTCTCAACTGTCCAGGTGACACAAACTAGCGTCACCTGAGGCACTGCCCGCATCAGATCAGCCTGTGGACATGTCTCTGAGAAATCGTGTAAATCGATACAGGAGGACTCAGCCAATAGGAAGCATGAGCAGGGTTAGCAAGCCAGAGACTGAGCCAACGAGCTCTGTGCCTCTGCGGTTCCTGCTCGAGTTCCTGCCCTGGCTTCCCTCAATGGTGAACTGGGACCTGGACGGGAAATCAACCCCATTTCCTCCCCAGAGCTGCTGCCAGTCACGTGGTTATCACAGCACCAGTATGAGCCTAGGACAGGAGGCTGGGCGTGTAACCGGGGCCTGACAATGGTTAGAGCGTCTGTGGGGAACTATCGCAAAACTGAGTATTTTGGACAATCTGTCTAAACTAATGTTCTCACAGTACATGAGACCCTGTCTTCAAACACACAAACAGCAAAATTTACAAACACAAGAAACAAACAAAAAACCTAGCCAGATATACTGGTACACACTTTTAATCCCAGTACTCAGAAGGCAGAGACAGGCAGATCTCTGTGAGTTTGAGGCCAGCCTGGTCTACATAGTGAGTTCCAGATCAGCCAAAGGCACATAGTGAGACCTTGCCTGAAAAAAAAAAAAAAATAGTTCAACAAAACAAAACAAAACAAAAAAGCCAATAAGGGCAGACTGAGTCGGGTGTCTAGGTTAAGGGCGTGAAGTCTAAGCATGACTTCCTGTTCTTCTAAGAGACTGGGGCTTGCTTCCCTGCTGTTCGTGGAGCTCAGAGAGCTCACAAACATCTGGGAAACACAAGGCCTGAAGCAACCACAGAGACCAAGGCCAGAGGGAACTGGCTTCCTGTCTGGGGGCCCAGCTTCCCTTCTCAGTCCCACCCACTGACCCAGCAGCTGAAGAATTAACAAGGGGACCATTATTTACGAAGTACATAGTTAGGGGAGGCAGGGCCAGGCTAAAGGGGTTTCACTTCACTTTTGGAGATGTGGAGGCTGAGGAAAAAAGCCAGATGCCCTCATAGCATCTTTGGGTTACTAGGCACACTTGACGGACTTGGGTCCCAAAGCACAGTTCTAAGTTCTAGAACCATCTGCTCTTTTTGTTTTTGTGGCTCTGAGGGCAGAAAAATCCCAAGTCTGACACGTGAGGCACGGGCTCTACCATCGAGCCACACCCAGCCCCTCACCGGGGGATTCTAGGCAGGGGCTCTGCTACTGAGTCACGCCACAGCCCCTCACTGGGGGATTCTAGGCAGGTGCTCTCCCACTAAGCAACACCCCAGCCCCTCACTGGGGGATTCTAGGCAGGTGCTCTACCACTGAGCCATGCCCCAGCCTCTCAGACGGCAGTTCTAGGCAGGTGCTCTACCACTGAGCCATGCCCCTGCCCCTCAGAGGACAGTTCTAGGCAGGTGCTCTACCACTGAGCCATGCCCCAGCCCCTCAGAGGGCAGTTCTAGGCAGGCCTTCTTTCCCAGAACCCAGCCAGCGCACACCTCTTGATGATGAAGTGAATGCTGTGCCGCTCCTCCAGAATCCGCTTTAGCTTGGGCACCCCGTAAGTACAGGGCCGCTTGAAGGGGATCTTGTCCGGGATGCCCACAATTTCCACAGCCTCGGGGTCACAGGCAATCTTCCTATAGGGGACAGGGACCATGTGGTCCAGGCCCAGGGCTTCCGCTAGAAGGACAAGAACAAGGATGAGTATGAGAGACAAGTCACAGGATCCCATCCCCTCCCATTTAATGCTGCCTTGGCTGTGTTGCAACAGAAACAATGGTGTTATCTCTCTCTCTCTCTCTCTCTCTCTCTCTCTCTCTCTCTAACCCTTTCAGACAGATTATCACTATTTAGCCCTGGCTGACTCAGAACTCACTATGTAGACCAGGCTGGCCTCCAATTCCAAGGCCTGCCTACTTCTGCTTCCCAAATACTGGCATTAAAGAGCAGGGCCACCTTGACCAGGGTCTTTGTTTGTTTGTTTGTTTGTTTGTTTTGTTTTGTTTTTTGAGACAGGGTTTCTCTGTGGCTTTGGAGCCAGTCCTGGAACTAGCTCTTATAGATCAGGCTGGCCTCAAACTCACAGAGATCCACCTGCTTCTGCCTCCCAAGTGCTGGGATTAAAAGAAGGCACCACCACCACCCTACCCAGGATCCTTTTTGTTTCAACATTTAAAAAAGCTCACTAATTATTTATTGGGAAGCACTGCCTAAGTGCCTGAGTGTGAAGGTCAAAGGACAACTTGCAGAAGTCAGTTCTCTCCTTCCTTCGGGTGGGCGCCAGGGATCAAACTCAGTGCATAAGGCTTGACTGCAAGAGCCTTTTTTTTCTTTTTTAACCATCTGAGCCATTTACCTTCCTGCTGCCCTGCATCTACTTGAGACAGGGTCTTATTACAGTCCCCAGATTGGCATCAAATACACAGCAATCTTCCTGCCTCAGCCTCCCAAGGGTTGGGTTATACGCCAGGTGCACTAGCCTGCCAAGCACTAACTATTGCTTAGTTTCTTGGGCCAAGCTGGCCCTTGCTCTGGGCTTTTCCTGTTCTGCTCAGAGTGGTGTCCTTGTAGCTCTGAGCTGCCCTCCAGCCACTCACTGGCCACATCAGAGCTGGGCAGAAAAGTCCAGGCTACTTCAAGAGTAGCTCACTGTTTTCTTGTTGACGGGCCCGGTGTCTGGTGACAGTGTTGGCAGCCAGCTCTACACTGTGAAGTCACAATTAGCTCATTGTCATATTAAATAATCCCTTGAAATCTCGGCAGCTGTCAAATCATTTCTTCCTCACCCCCGCCTGCTATCTGGGGAGCCCCCTCCCTGCCTTCAGTGTCTGGGCAATCACTTTTTGGAGTTCATGTGAGCTCAGGACCATGCAATGTTGGACTTTTTCCCCCCGGAGATGGGGGTCTCTTTGAATTCACGATCCTCCTGCCTCATCTCCCAAGTGCTGGGATACAGGTGTAAACCACTATGTCTGGCTTATATGTCGCTGGGGATGGAACCCAGGGCTTCACACATGCTAGGCAAGCACTCTACCAACAGAGCCACATTCTCAACTCCTTTAGTTTTTGACAGGGTCTCTCTTTACACCCCAGGCAGGTCTGCAACCCTTAAATCCCTTTGTCTCAGTCTCAAAATGCTGGAATTACAAGTGTAAGAGACCTCCAAGCCCGGTCTCGCTGCATTTTTTTTTCCAAGACAGGGTTTCTCTCTGTAACAGCCCTTGCTGTCCTGGAACTCTCTTTGTAGACCAGGTTGGCCTCAAATTTTCAGAGATTCCTCAGCCTCTGCCTCCTGACTGCTGGGATTAAAGGTGTAGCCACCACCCAGCTACTCCTCCCTCTCTCTCTCCCTCTTTCTCCCCTTCTGCCCCATCACTGGCCTATCACAAGCATATACCATAGCCAGAAAGACAGCATCAGGGGCTGGGTTGGCACTACGGTCAAGCAGATGCCAGAGCTTACCCAGGTCCCATTCTCTTGCACAGAGCCAAAGCGTCTCCAGTTTCCACTCCCTACAGCCCAGGGGGTTCACCCGATTGTCGGGAGACTTCTGTGTAGACAGCCAACTAGGCCACCCTACACAGAAGGCCTGGGCTACCAGTCCCAGACAGCCCAGCAAGGGCATCATCACAGGAAGCCACCTGACTTCTCTAGCCCGAGGACTCAGCCTCCTCTAAGCCATGTTTGCTTCCTCGCCCAGCACTGTGGACTCTTGGACACTAACGCCAACAGCTGCATGCAGCTGCATTCAAGTTCTCACAGCTGTGCACGTTTGCACGCGAGGGTCCACAATAGTATGATCTTGCACACAAATGCCCACAGCTACATGCACTTGCACACAAGGGTCCACAATAGTATGATCTTGCACACAAATGCCCACAGCTACATGCACGTGCACACAAGTGCACACTACTGTATGCATCTGTCGGGAGCACAAAGGTCCTTGTGCCCACAGATCACTAGGGAAGCCAAGAATGTTAAACACATAAGGCCCACTTCTCAATGGAGGAGATAAAATAACTGTTTTCCCGTCCAGAGGGCAGGGAGTGGATTTTGTTCATGACTTGGTGACTTTTTAGCTATCTGTGGAGGCAGACCTTACCCAAATTCCTCAGAAAGATTATTCTAGATTCTTCCCTCCCTAGACCATTACCCATCCTTGGGGTAGATGTCACATGTACTTTATGGTCTGCTGACTTTTTTTTAGCTACTGAGCCCTCCCTCCCTCCCTCACGGTCACATGGACTTTGTAAAAGAATCTCAATGTAGTCACACCTTCAGATGTATGTGTACCTGGAACTGGACTGATTGTTGCCTGGAAAATTTCCCCCCAACTGTACTGGGTTTTAAATTTGCTGACAAGGAACTGCCTGGCATTAGAGCCCCCCGAAGTCTGATACAGGTGGACAAAGTCAGTCTGCACTGGGTTTTCATTCTCGTCTCTTCATTCGGTTTGCTTCCCTGTCTAATGCCTGCAGGGACCCCCTCATATATCTGCATGCAAGCACCACTGCTGCATGTCTGCATGTAAATACCCACTGCTGCATGTATCTGCATGTTTAAGTACCCACTACTGTGTGTCTGCATAAGCACCACTGCTGCATGATTGCATGTA
Organism: Chionomys nivalis; assembly: GCF_950005125.1. Classification (NCBI taxonomy): domain Eukaryota; kingdom Metazoa; phylum Chordata; class Mammalia; order Rodentia; family Cricetidae; genus Chionomys; species Chionomys nivalis. The sequence goes on along the minus strand of NC_080088.1, from coordinate 99,736,628 downwards.
AGTACACGCTGCTGTACATCTGCATGTAAGTACCACTGCTGTATGTCTGCATGTAAGTACCACCGCTGCGTGTCTACATGTAACCACCCACTGCTGCATGTCTGCATGTAAACACCTAGCGCTGCATGTCTGCATGTAAGTAAGCACCACTGCTGCGTGTCTACATGTAAACACCCACTGCTGCATATCTGCATGCAAGCACCCACTGCTGCATGTCTGCATGTAAGTACCCACTCACTGCTGCATGTTTGCATGTAAATACCACTATGTCTGCATGTAAGCACCACTACTGTATGTTTGCATGTAAGCACCACTGCTGCGTGTCTACATGTAAACAACCACTGCTGCATGTCTGCATGCAAGCACGCACTGCTGCATGCCTGCACCCACTGCTGTGTGTCTACATGTAAACATCCACTGCTGCATGTCTGCATATACGTGCCCTTCAGGCATTGGTTGCTGTGGTCCTTGGACAGAAAGTCATCCTCCAGGATAGAGGACCTTATGCCTACCACGTTATGTCTTAGGCTTTACTGAGTGAGGTGCTCTCTTCTGGGGACAAATTCCCAAATATTTTTACAAAACTCAGCTTTTGGATCATCTCCTACAGAGTTTACCTCTCCAGAATGAAAAAGACCTGTTAAGCAGAGGACATAAAACAGGCAAACAAAGCAGGAAAGCCAGAAGGTGGTGCACACCTGGGAATCTGAGCCTTGCAGAGATGGAGGCAGGAGGATTGCTATGAGTTCAAAGCCAGCCTGGACTATGTCTAAAAAAAAAAAAAAAAACAGATAAAAGTGCCAGGATGTGACTCAGCTGGGAATGTTTGCCTGGCACACTCAGAGCCCTGAATTCCACCCCCAGCATTGAATAAACTGGGCAGGGTGGCATGCACCTGTCATGAAGCACTCAGGAGGTAAAGGCAGGAGGATCAGAAGTTCAAGGTCATCCTGGGCTACGTAAGAGTTCAAAGGCAGCCTAGGTAAAATCAGACCCCATCTCAAAATGAACACATAAATAAGAAAGAAAGCCCGGGGTGATGGTGGTGGCGGAACACGCCTTTAATCCCAGCACTTTCAAGGCAGAAGCAGGCGGATCTCTGAGTGTAAGGACAGCCTGGTCTACAGAGTAAGCTCCAGGACAGCCAGGGCAAACACATAGAAGCCCTGTCTCGAAACACCCCCACCCTCAAAAGAATGAAATGAAAGGAAAGGAAAGGGAGGAAAGAAGGAAAGTAAATTGGTCAAGCATACAATCACAGTATGGGCTGAGGCAGCTTGGCCTAAGTAGTGATTTTAGGCTAATGTAGGCTATGAAATAAGAGCCTTGTCTCTAAAAAAAATCCAAAAGAGGGGAGGAGTATGGTTCGGTGGGTAAAGGTGCTTTACTACCAAGCTCAAATATGAATTCAATCACTGGAACTCATACAGCAGAAGGAGGGAATCAACTGCTGAAGTCTGTCCTCTGAGTATAAATATATGTGTCACGGCACAGTTCAGCAGACACAGACACAAAATAAATGTAGATCATTCACACACTCGGTAGGCGGAGGCAGAGGCAGGCGGATCTCTGAGTTTGAGGACAGCCAGGGCTACACAGAGAAACCCTGTCTTCAAACAAACAAACAAATAAACAAACAAGGCACTCACATACCCCAAAACAACAACAAAAACACACAAAAAAAGACAAGCTAGTGATGACAGCTCACCAGGTACAGGCACTTAACACCAAGCCTGATAACCTGAGTTCAATCCATGGTACCTAAATGATGGCTGGGACAATCAAATCCTGAGAGCTGTCCTCTGACCGGCACGCACATGTGATGGAGGCAGACAGACAGACAGATACACCACTGCACATAATTAAAAAGTCTTAGCTCAGTTGGTAAAGCGCCTGTCTTACAAACATACAGATCCAATTCTGATGCCCAGAACTAATGCAAAATAGCCAGGAATGGTAGCTTGTACTTGTAAACCCAACATGGAAACATAGAAACAGATGGGCCCTGAGGCCCATTAGCCAGCCCCACTAACCTACTCAGTGTGTTCCAAGTCAGTAGAAGACAATGTCTCCAAAAAAGAGATCAGGACACAGGAGCGGGGCTGGTCAGTAAGTTGGCTATGTTGGCTAGTTCTGTGGTGTCTACCTGACACAATCTGGAGTCATTTGGGAAGAGGGAGCCTCAGTTGAGAAAATGCCCCTACTAACTGGCCTATGGGCAAGACTGTGGTGCATCTTCTTGATTGATGATTGATGTGGGGCACTTCGCTGTGGGCAGTATCACACCTTGGTGGCTGCTTCTGGATGCTCTAAGAAAGCAAGCCAGGCAAGTCACAAGAGCAAACCAATAAGCAGCGTTCCTCCATTGCCACTGCTTCGGTTCCTGCCTCCAGGTGCCTGCCTCGAGCTCCTGTCCTGTCCTTTCGCCATGGAGTGTAGATGCCATCGCTGAAACAAACCCTTCCTTTTCCAGGCTGGTTCTGGTCATGGTGTTTCATTGTAGCAATAGGAGTCTAAGACAGGGCCTCTCTGTGTACTCAGCTGGGATAGAACATTTTATGGGACCCTGGGTTCCATCTCGAGTACCACATAATACTGGATATGGTGGTGCATACCTGGAATCCCAGCACTCAGGAGTACAGGAAGGAGGGCCAAAAGTTCAAGGTCACTCTCGCAATTTCAACACTGGCCCCGGCTACCTGAGACAGTCTCAGCAACAGCACGCAACAAAAGGTGCATGATGTCTAAAAATGATACCTGAAGTTGTCCCCTGGCCTCAACACGCACACACACGTATGTGCAACTACACACACATGCATGCACACATAACAAAACCAGTAGACTACAACAAGGGGCTGTGGGAGCAGCCAACAGAGAGCAACACATCCCCCTGCCCATCTTCCCATAGGTGACGGAAGGTCTGGGGATCTGCCATCATCCCACCCCCACAAAGAATCTGCAAGGGAAATATTGACACAACCACCCTCTCCCCAGATAGGGGAGAGCCCACGCCGGATGCCATCCGCACTGACGCTGCGCGGGCGCCAGCATATGGCTCAGGCTGTTGTGTTGGGGAACACAAGCGACTGCCACACATAATGAGATGCTCACCCGGTGGGCTGCGCCGCCCACTCACCGTATCTGCTGTTAAACAGGATCTGCACGCACTCCCGCAGGGTGTTGATGTCCTCCATCTCCTTGATGAAGGCGTCCCACTTCTCTATCAAAACACAGAAGGCCCAGTGAGGGGCTGGTCCCCTGCTCCTGCCACTCTCCCCCCACCAGCCTAGGGTGTCACTCTGAAGAACACTGTTGTCCCATCCATTGTTGCCGCAGCCCCCATGCAATTTAGGGTGCTCAGACAGTGTGTCCCCCCCCTGCTCTCTCGCCAGCTCCATGTCCACTTCCCCATCTCCCAAAGAGCCATGAAGGCACAGACCTGACTGCCCACAATACCCTTCCATAGGCAGGCAAAGCCTTGGAAAGACACATCTCTTGAGGAAGGAGGCTCTTACTATGTAGACCAGGTTGGACTGGATTTGAAATCCTCCTGCCTTGGCCTCTCAAGTGCTGGGATGACAGACATGTGTCACAAAGCCTAGGGAATCAGACAGTGCTAGTGCTGGGACCTGGGACCCTAATATATGCTAGAGAAGTGACCTTTGGTCCAGCCAAGCTCCCAGTCCCACACTGAGAAATTCTAGGGAGGTACTCTAGTCCTGAGGCACACATCCTGCTCTCCATGGGGAACTATAAATAATCTGTGATGGTTCAGCCACATTCCCAGAGCCCCCCCATCCTCTGTACCTTTCTTTCATCGGTTCTTTAGAGACAGAGCATTACAGCATAGCCCAGGTTAGCCTCAAAGGTGAGCTTCCTGCCTCAGTTCCCAAGTGCTAGGAGCTACCCATACAAGGGTCCCTTCCTCCCTCCCTCCCTTCTTTTTTTCTTCCTTCCTTCCTTGCTTCCTTCCTTCCTTCATTTTTGAGGCAGAGTCTTACTATGTAGCTCTGGCAAGTCTGGTATTTTCTATGTAAACCAGACTGGCCTCAAACTCAGAGATCCTCCTGCCTCTGCTTCCTGAGTGCGGAATTAAAGCCGCATACCTAACTTTTTTGATATTTCTTCTCTCACAGGAAGAGTATAATTCTTCCCCCTCTGAGCACTGGCTGGAACATTCTGGGCTTCTCGTGGATAGAATGGGGGCAGAAATGATAGTCACTTCTGAAGTGAGGTCATGAAAAAAAAACAGGTTTCCTCCTTCCTGTCTTGCACCACCAAGCCTGAGGATGCCAGCCGCCATGTTGCGAGCCTGTTCGGCTGTCCTGATGTAAACCAGCCCAGGTGGTGCAGAACTGAAGCCTCTGATCCGTGGCTGCAAGGGTGACCTTCCTTATCTCCAGCTTCAGTCAAACCCTCAGATGAGACTGCCGCCCGGGTAACACCATCCAACGAGCTCGCAAGAGACCCTACACCGAACTATTTTCTCATCCGCTGTGATAATAAGGTTTGCCTGTCAACTCGAACAGGATTCAGAATCACCATGGACATGGCCAACTCGCTGGGTATGTTTGTGAGGGGGTTTCTAGACAGAGAAGTACCATTCCATAGCTGAGATCCCAGATTATATCAAAAGAAGAAACAAGCCGAACATCAGCCTCCAATTCATCTCTTTCCGGTCTCTGATTATGTGACCAGGCACCTCAGACTCCTCCCGCCAGGTCTTCTAGGAGGTTACATGGCACACTGTAACCCTTTGAACTACGAGCTACAACCGAATCTTCCTCCCTTAAGTTGTTTTTGGTCAGTGTCTTATCACAGCAAAGAGAAAAGTAACTCCACGGCAATGAGAAAACTAACATACATGCAGAAACTCCGTAGTAACAAATGCTGTTTTAAGTTGTAGTTTGGGGACATTTGTGATGCCCGTGGCTGGTTTGACTCCCAGTCCCTTGCGCCAAACTGCTCCTCTCTCTCACCAGTATCTGCAGGACTCATTTTCCCCACAGAAAACCACTCTGGCCAGGTCACTGCCGAGGGCGCTGGCCTACCTGACTTGTCATGGACAATGGAGAAGAGGATCCGCTTGGAAGCATGGACATTCTGGATGAGAGGCCCAGCAGGTCCTGCGGGCTTCTGTCCTGAACAAGGGGCAAAGAAAGGCATACGTTTTGGAGGGGTCCCAGATACCTCGGAGAAACTAGAATTGGGAGCCCAGGTTCCTGACAACTCACATCCCTAACCACAGATCCCAGCTGCTCTATACCAGCCTGAGATACCCAGGGGCAGGCACCACGAGAGCAGGTCAGGCTCCCCGTTTTCTTCTCATTCTCTTAATTAATTTATTCATTTACTTATAAATGATCAGAACACAACTTGTGGAAGGTGGTTCTCTTTTCTGATGTGGGTCCCAGGAATTAAATGGAGGTCACTGGGCTTAGCGACAGGAGCCTCTAATTAGGCAAGCACTCGATCAACCGAGCCATCTCCAACATCCAAATCTGAAATGTCCAGGCTGGACTCGAACTCACTGAGATCCGCCTGCCTCTGCCTCTCAAGGGTTGGGATTAAAGGCGTGCGCCACCACCACCCGGGCTGTTTTAGGAATCTCGATCCCAAGAATCTTAGATAAGAGATACTTCAGAAGTACCCCATTTTACAAACGAAGAAACTGAGGCTCAGTGAGATCAAGACTTGCCCTGGCATACACAGCCAGGATAGAGCTCACATCTCCTGCATTCCCAGCTGATCCTTCTCTTAAATTCTTTCTCTGTTCCCACCCCTAATCTTAAACCCAAGCAGTGTATGCAGTAGGTGCTCATTAAATGCATATGATTTTATTTCTTTTTTAATTGCAGTCATCTCTTGGGGGGGGTGTGCATGCACATGCATGCGTGAATGAGTGCATGTATGGACGTCAGAGGACAACTTATGGGATTCGATTTCTTCCTTCACCACATGATTCTGGAGAGATTGAACTCAGGTTGTGAAGCCAATCGACAAGCACCTGCTAGATCATTCCATTATCCCTGATTAATTTATTTACGCTCTCCACAGCCTCCCGGGGGTGAAGATGTCTCTCGGCATCCAAGGTCTGTTCAGAAGGCCAAGTGGAGGCCCCCAGTTGAATTGGGTCTCGACAAAATGCAATCGACAAAACCCACCCCTGCTCAGAAATGTTTCCTCCTTAGAGGCAACCACCCAGAGAGACACGCAGGTCCCCAAACGCAGCATTACCACAGCAGTCGGAGAAATCTTGGGCACTAGGGACCTGGGACTCAGGTACAGGCCAGCCCAAGGTCAAGTCGCTGGGGGTCAATGGGCAGGTGGGTGCCTCCTGCTTGAGTTCCCGGATGGTGTGGTTGGGCACTGAAGTGCTGTACAGGAAGTTGGTCACGGAGGATGGGGTGGCGGTGGGGGGCAGGTCCTGGGGAGTGACCTTGGAGGCTTGGCCGTGCAGACTGCAGTCTCGGGACCCCTTGGGTAGCAGGGTGACACCATTCATCTCCACCAGTGCCTTGGAGTCCTGTCCACCATCATCAGGAGGCCTGGGTGAAGGAAGAGATAGTAACTGCTTTGAATACCTACTCTTGCCTGTCAGTCTCTCCCTCCACAGCCTATGTAACGTACTCTGGAGAATATAACTGTGCTGGTACTACAGGTATTCCAAGGGAGTGGGATGGGAGCCAGGCCCGACATCAGAGGTAGGGACATGAGCCTGGTGGCACGGGCATAATGCCCGATACCAGGTGGCAATCGCTGAAGACCCAGGCCCGCCCCAAGCTGCCTCAGTTCTCCAGGCCACCAACCCCATCCTCCACCTGGCTCCTTCCCTGCCCATCTGCCCCTCCACACCTGCTCATGCATTGCCGGGGAGGATTTAGCAGCTAAGGCAACATGAAGTCCCCAGTTATGCTGCGCCCCTGGTAGCCACCTTGTCCCAGCCTTGACCTCACTTCCCATCAGTCTTTTATGAATCTCATCAACAGCCCAAGCTCATATTCAGGCCTTGTGGCTCTCCCAGCTCAAGCCTTTTAAAACTAATTCGTATTTTTGAGACAGGGTCTCACGTAGCCAAGGTAGCCGTGCATCCCTATTGACAACCACATCTCTACATACTGTCAATCATTTGTCCCTGATCTCTGCACAGCCTTTCGGGTGACTCCTTCCCAAGTCAGAATTCTGCTGGACACTGTGACACAGCAGTAAGGCCCTTGGGAAACTCCCACTGTCATGCCCTGACTCACATTACGCTGTAGGACCGGACCTTGGTTTTGCTTCCTCCTTTTAGACCCAAAGCTTTCCCTAAAGGGTTCCCTCGGGGTCTCTCTAGCTTTCTGCCCTCTGGTTGGGTACAGGGTGTGACAGATTTATTTGTCTTCTGTTTTTATGGGAGACAATCTCACTGTGTAGCCCTGGCTGGCTTGGAATCTGCCAGGGTGGCCTCAAACTCAGCGATCCACCTGCGTCTCCCTCACAAGTGTGGAGATTAAGTCACATACCGCCATACTCTGAAAGCTTGAATAGTCGATTTTACTTCATCTACACTCACTTTGGAAGAAAAGAGTCTCAGTGAAGGAGTTAGACTAGGCTGGCCCGTGGGCATGTCTATAGGGAGACCTTTTTGACTGCACTGAGGTGGGCAGGCCCAGCCCACCATGGGTGGCATTATTCCCTAGGCAAGGGATTCTGAACTGTCAAGAGTAAACAAGCTGAGCGCTGGCACGCATGCCTGAATTCACTGCTTTTGGCTCTTGAACCTGGGATGTAATGTGACTAGCTGTTTCAAATTCCTGTTGCTTTGACCTCCCTACAGTGATGGACTGTTAACTCGGGATTGTGAGCCAAATAAACCCTTTCTCCCTTAATGGGCTTTTGTTGGTATTTTTAACACAGCGAAAGGAAACGAAACTAGGACAGGGGCTTACTCACCTCCTGAGCTTAAACCGTATTCGGTGGCTGTGCTCCAAAATGGCCATGAGCGCCTTGGGGTCATACTCGGCTGGCCTCCGGAAGGCCAGGCCCTCGGGCAGTCCCTGCACGGCCAGAAGCCCCGGCTCCCTAAGCAGCCTCTCATAGGGCAAAGGTACCACGCTGGCCCTGCCCATAGCCTCACCTGTCAAGGAGCAAACGGTGAAGCTCAGTACTGGCGGGGGCTTGGCTAGACACAAGGGGAGCCGGGCAATGTGAGGTGACTCCCCCTTGGAGAGGGACTCTGGATCCCTCGTTGCTGCAGACGTGGTATAAAATGAACACCAGCCTGTAGATGTGTTCTGTGGATGCCTACTGTGTATGTCTGAGGACGGGAGAGAGGAGACAGGAAGGCCCTATGCCAAGATAGTAGACTGACCTTTGCCAGGGATGCTACACCGAATTTTAACCTCAGGTTTAACGGAGGGAAGATAGCCTCGGTCCCAGAATAACCAGGAGGGAGAAGTGGAGGACCACGGGGTGGGGAGGCGGCTGCCCAGGAAAGGGACTTTCACGCCTGCGAATTTGGAGCTGGAAAGGGGCTAAGGCATAGAAAGCCGTGTCTCGCAGGGGCCTGCTGTACTGGGTGAGACGGGAGAGGGCCAGGCTGTGTGGGACTGGGACGAAGTACATGGGGAACAACTCGGTAAAGCTGGGCAGAAGTGTGCAGGGTTAGGCTGGGGCCTGGGCAGGGCTGACCTCGGTAGGTCATTGCTGGGCAGCTACACTGGGTGAGGCTAGGCTAAAGTGGTTAGGGCAGAGCTAAGCGGGGATAGACAGAGCGGGGCTGAAGTAGGCAGAGCTGGGTTGAGATGGGCAAAGCAAACTGATTGGCTTAGAATGTAGCTGGGTGGGGCTGGGCGAAGGTGGGTGGGCACAGCTGAGCAGGGGTGGGCTGTAAGCAGTGTGGAGTTTGATTGGTCTTGGTGGAGTATGCCTGGGTGGGGCACAGATACACACAGCTGGGCAGAAGCGAGCGGGGCTAGCCTGGGACGGGCGAGGGCAGTGCTGACGTGGTTGCTGGGCAGGGCTAGGCTGAGGTGGGCAAGGCAGGGGTGAGCTGGGTAGGGCACAGTCAGAGGGGAGTAGACTGAGTTGGGTGGGGTGAGGCAGGTGGAGCTAAATTGGATTTGGCAGGGAAGGCCTACGCTGAATGAATGGATGAATAACGAAGACCGGGTAAGGGCCCAGCCGCGGTGGGCGGAGCTAAAGCAGTTAAGGCGGGGTTGAGACTGGCAGAGCAGGTGGGGCTAGGTTTGGGGTACAGCTGAGTGAGGATGGGTCAAGGTGGATGTGGTTGCGCTGGGAGGGCACGCTGGGCTGGGCTGGCCTGAATATGGTGGGATTGGGCTAAGGAGGTTAGGCTAGGTCAGACACCACTGGGCAGGGCTAGACAGGATGGAGTAAGGCTAGGCTGATGGGCGGGGCCTGGCTGAGGTGGGCGGGGATGATCTGGAAGGGACTGAACTAGACAGGGCAGGTGTGGGTAGGCTGGTCTCCCGCCCGCCCCTCTCCGGAATGGAATGAGGAAGGATCTTACTATAAAGAACATCAAACACTTCCTCTACCATCTTCTGCAGCAGGTACACATCCGAGCACTGCTCCAGCGAGGACCGCGGGATGCTCCGGCCACCACCCTCGCAGCGCTGCACCTTTTTAGGGTGTCCTGCTTCTGGATCTTTCCATAGGGGTCCCCCTGTGGGACGAGAGCACACGAACCATAAACTGCTGTTAAGCCCCCAGAGTCGGAGGCACCAGTGAATGAATGAATGAACCAACGTGAGCACCCTTCTGAGAGCCAGCAAAAACTGCAGGTCTCAATCTGGACACGCACTTGCTGGTTGACTTCAGGGTTGTCCTCTCCCTCTCTGAGCCTCAGTTTGCGATCGCTCAAAAAAGCCCATCAAGTCCGGCTCGGAACTGAGACGCCATGAACATCTGCTTCACACACCCCATTCTATATTCATACGAACCCACACTCTTGCTACCCACCTAAGCCCTAGTTTTCTGCTCCGCTCACATGGAAAACAATGGAGATTCGGCAACGGTTAGTTTTAAATGACAATTTGCCACAACCTGAGAAGGATGTCTCCAATGAATCATCTAGTTCCATGGTTCTCAATCTGTGGGCCATGACCCCTTTGGGGGAGGGAGAGTCAAACGACCCTTTCATGGGGGATGTCTGAGACCACGGGAAAACACAGCAATTCATAGCAGCAGCAAAACTACAGGTATGAAGAAGCAACGAAAATAATTTTATGGTTGGGGGTCACCACAACATGAGGGTTGCAGCATTAGGAAGTTGAAAACCACTTATCTAGATCAATTGGCCTATGGGCATAGACATTAAGTAGGGAATCATCTTGATTGTTAATTGACCCGGCCCATCACGGGCTGCACCATTCTCTAGGCAATGGGGTTCTGAGCTATAGGAAACAGGAGGAGGTTCCACGAGCGCAAATGAGCTCCCTGTTCTTGACTGCGGATGTAACAGGACTAATTGCTTGAGTTCCTGCCTCTGGAATACGACCGCAACCTGGAATTGTTAGCCAAATAAACCCTTTCCCCCTCAGCTGTATTTTTTTTTTTTTGTTGGGGGGATGTTAGGGGATCTTTATGAAATATTCTTTTAGTTTTGGGGGATAGAGTCTCTCTACGTGGAGGAGGGTGACCTTGAATTCACAGAGATCTGCCTGTCTCTGCCTCCCAAGTACTGGGATGAAAGTTGGGCCTGAAGGGACGACCAAGCAGGATGGACAGGGTCTTCTGGTCCCTTCCAGCTCGGAGCTGGCTCTCCTCTGAAACCATCCAAGCTTGAAACAAACTATCCCGATTCTGAGTGCTATAAATAGGGACTCATTCTGGCTGTGGAAAACAAGGCACAACTGTCCCTAAAAACGCTAGGAGGGGCTACAGGACCCAGGCACACCCACTACTTGAATCCAGCTCCCCCCAACCTTAGAGACAGTACAGGCTGGGAGAGCAAAGTAGGCGGAGTCTCGGGCTCCTAGGGAAACAGCTACAGGCTCTAGCTCTAGACCCCACTAATAATGCATGAGTGCTGGATGGATCTGGGAGGGCTAATCTTAGGTCTAAGGCCCAGGACACCAGGAAAATTACTAACAAACCATCAACGGCTGGTACCTGTGTGTCCAGAGAGACCCCTGGCGGTCCCTGCTCTGGATCTATCTTGACTTTGAAGGGAGCGGGGAGAAAGAGCAAGGGTCTGAGAACTGGAGTCCTGGCCTTGAACCACGCTTCCTGTGGTGGCTATTCTTGGTTGTCGTGGTGACACCTACAGGCTCTTAGATTTAAATGCCTGGTCACTAGGGAGTGGCACTATTTGAAAGGATTAGGAAGTGTGGCTTTGCTGGAGGAAGCCTGTCACTGGGGGCGAGCTGCTGCCTGTGGACCTGGAGGTAGAATTCTCAGCTACCTCTGCAGCAGGACGTCTGCTTGCCACTATGACAATGGGCTAAACCTCTGAACTGTAAGTCAGCCCCAGTTAAATGGTGTCCTTTATAAGAGTTGCTGTAAGCCGGGCAGTGGTGGCGCACGCCTTTAATCCCAGCACTTGGGAGGCAGGGGCAGTCGGATCTCTGTGAGTTCGAGGCCAGCCTGGTCTACAAGAGCTAGTTCCAGGACAGGAACCAAAGCTACAGAGAAACCCTGTCTCGAAAAAAAAAAAAGAGTTGCTGTGGTCATGGTGTCTCTCTTCACAGCAATAGAACACTCACTAAGACAGTGATCAAATTGACTAAATCTGGAATTAAGGAAAATCCAAATGACTGAGCACATCTGTGAGAGGTTTTTTCTTAATTAAATCATTTGAAATAGAAAGACCCACCGCTTCTAATCGGATCTTTTTTTCTGTTTTACTGGTTTTTGTGTGTGTGTGTGTTTAAGATGGGGTTTCTCTCTGTAGCTTTGGTGCCTGCCTTGAAACTTGCTCTGTAGACCAGACTGGCCTCAAAGTCACAGAGATTCGCCTGCCTCTGCCTCCCGAGTGTTGGGATTAAAGTCACCACCGCCCGGCCCTAATAGGATCTTTGAGGAGGGGAGATCCACCTTAAATCTGGGTCACGCCTTCTGTTGGCAGCCTATAGAAAGGTCACAGAAGCCGGAAGCTGACATGCTCTTTGTCTGCTTGCTCTCACTACCGCTAGCAAGTTCACTCCTTCACTGGCACCAGAGCCTACCTCTTCAGGATTCTGATGAATACTGAAGACCCGCTGAGACATCCAGTCTCGTGGACTTAACAATAACTAAATGTTTCAGTTTTTCAAGTCAGGGTTTCTTTCTGTAGCTTTGGTCACTCTGTAGACCAGGCTGTCTTTGAACTCACAGAGAGCTGCCTACCTCTACCTCTGCCTCCCAAGCACTGGAATTAAAGGCTGTGCCACCACTTCCTGGTGGATTCTTCTCAACTGGTTGGATCCTTGGACCTTCTGAAGCTACTCTAGTAAACTGAGTGTGTGTGTGTGTGTGTGTAACAAATAATTTTTTCCCTGTAAGTTCTATTCCTCTAGTGAACCTCAATTAATACACACACCTTCCATCCTGGGCTAAGCCCACTGTGCGTCAGTTTCTCACTGGCACACCATGGGTGACATTTTCATGACCTCTAGGAAAAGTATTGAGGTTTCAGGTCAATGAACCAGCATGAGGTGTTGTTTGGGTTTGGTGTTGCTGGGGATGGAACCCAGGGCCTTAGGAATACTAGGTAAAGCACTCTACTGCTGAACCACCGCCTGGGGGATTCTAGGCTGGCATTCTACCTCTGAGGCCCACCCGACCAGGAGACATCCATCGTCCACAGCCCATGCATACTGAGTGCTTCTTACCCCAAAACAACAAAAACAATGTCGCCCCACAAGGCAGAGGTCAGGGGAAGAGACCGTGTTAGGGTCATACACTCAACATGCTAAATATCTTAACTGGACAATGGTTGGTCTCTATCCTCAAATATACTAAGTCAAGAGGTAGAACTGGGGCCAGGAATGTGGCTCATTTGGCAAAATGCTCACCTAACATTCACAAAACCCTGAGTTCCACATCAGCACCCAATAGACCAGAAGGAGTGGTGAGTACCTTCTGTTCCTGAACAGGCAGAGGCCAGAGAACCAGGAATTCAAGGCCAGCCTGGGCTACAGGAGAACCTGTCTTAAGACAACAGAGGGTCAGCAAGATGGCTCAGCAGGTAAAGAAGCTTGTGGCTAAGCCTGAAGATCTGAGTTCAATTTCTGGGACTAACTCTACCAATTCTTCTGATGTCTATATACAGCACGCGCATGCCCACATACTTGCACACACTATAAATAGAACAGCTGGGCAGTGGTGGCGCACACCTTTAATCCCAGCACTTGGGAGGCAGAGGCAGGCAGACCTCTGTGAGTTCGAGGACAGCCTGATCTACAAGAGCTAGTTCCAGGACAGCTAGAGCTCTCAAACAGAGAAACCCGGTCTTGAAAAACAAAATGAAACAAACAAACAAACAAACAAAGAACATATCTTTAAAAAAAAAACAGGTAGCTGGATAGCCGAGAGTATGGCTCAGTAGCTCAGTGGTGCGCTCTTGTTTAAATAGGCATGAAGGTCTAGGTTCGATCCTCAGCACTATTAAAGAATAGAGTAGAAGCCGGGCGGTGGTGGCGCATGCCTTTAATCCCAGCACTAGTGAGGCAGAGACAGGCGGATCTCTGTGAGTTCTAGGCCAGCCTGGTCTACAAGAGCTAGTTCCAGGACAGGCTCCAAAGTTACAGAGAAACCCTGTCTCGGAAAAAAAAAAAAAAGAATAGAGTAGAATCAGGTGACTGCACTGGTCAGTGTCCCCTCTAAAAATGCACACATGGATGTGGCTAGCGGTAGGGTTCAACGACAGGAGTCGCTGACCGGTTCTAACAGACTTCATTTGGAACAAACATGTCTACTTCGTTCCTCCAACAGGCTCTGGGGACTGGACAAAGCTGGGGGACACAGAAAGAGCAGGGCATGAAGAATGTGGGGTACTCACGGCAGAACCTGAGGAAGTCTGACTGCAGCTCCTTCCGCGTGTTCAAAAACATCCTTCCCTTCTCGGTGCCCACCACGAAGACGCTCTCATTGTGTACCGCCACACAGGCCACCTCAGTGTTCAGCTTGGAGAGCGCCGAGCACTGTGGGGTGGGGGAAGGGCATGTGAGCGAAATCAAGACTAGCCTGGAACCTAGCACGGCAGTGTATGCCTGTAATCCAGCACTCAGGAGGCTGAAACAGCACTGAAGAGTCTGAGGCTAGCCCTAGCTACAGAGATGGCGCTATCGAGGAGAGATGAGCCCTCCAGTCCACATGGTCCCTTTGTACTGGGATACAAGGTAGTGACAGCCCTCTCTAAACAGTAAAAAGACAGGCACCATGCAGCCTGGAGAACGTGGCAGTAGAATTTCAATATACTGGTTCTAGGAAAAGGATCTATCTCCATAAGCAGGGCTGTCAAGATGGCTCAGTGGGAAAATTTCCTGTCTTACAAGCATAGAGACCTGACTTCGATTCCCAGGACTCTTGTGAAAAGGGCTGGGAGTGAGGCTGGGCGGGGGAGGGTCTTAGTGTGATGGAGGAAGGTCACTGGTTAAAAATAAAGAAACTGCTTGGCCCTCATAGGTTAGAACATAGGTGGGTGGAGTAAACAGAACAGAATGCTGGGAGGAAGAGGAAGTGAGCTCAGACGCAGGGCAGCTCCTCTGAGAGACAGACGCCATGCTCTCCAGAGCAGATGCGATGAAGCTCCGACCCAGGATGGACGTAGGCTAGAATCTTCCCGGTAAGCGCACCTTGGGGTGCTACATACATTATTAGAAATGGGCTAGTCCAGGTGTGAGAGTTAGCCGAGAAGAGGCTAGATATAATGGGCCAAGCAGTGTTTAAAAGAATACAGTTTGTGTGTTGTAATTTCGGGGCATAAGCTAGCCAGGTTACCAGGAGCTGGGGCGGCAGGAACACAGCCTGCAGCTCCCACTACATTAGTGGGAAAAGCATGTGGCAGAGTGAGGCTGGGGGTGTCAGTGGGTAAAGCCTGCAGCAGAGAGTGAGGCTGGGGGTGTTATTGGGTAAAGCATGCGGCAGAGAGTGAGGCTGGGGGTGTCAGTGGGTAAAGCATGCGGCAGAAGTGTAGGGTTAAGAGTTTGGATGTCCGGCACCTATATAAATGTAGGGTGACTATGGCAGTCCTTCTATCGCCCCATCAACTGGGAGGTGTAAGCAGGGGACCCTGGGAGCTAGCTGGCTAGCTAGTCGAATTGGCAAGGTCTGGGTCCAAGTGAGACATCTAGAACTCAATAGATGGAGGAAGACACCGGGTGTCAACCTCTGTCCTCCACACACAGCTGGAGGGGAGTCGCTGGTCTTCCAAGCATAGGGAGCCTCTTTTCTAGATTGTTCCTGTTGTGGGCTGCTACAGGTGCAAGCACGTGGAACACAAGCACACACACACACACACACACACACACATCAGGTTGGTGGCACACACTTGTAATCCCAGCACTGGGGAAATTGAGACAGGAGAACCCACAGGGCTTTCTGGCCAGCCAATCCAGTCTACTTGATGAGTTCAGGCCAGTATGAGATCCTGTTTCAAAACTAAAACAAGATGATCTACAGCCATCCCACCCAGAATATGCCTGGCCTCATCTAATCTCAAAAGGGTTGGGCTTGGTTAGTACTTGGATGGGAGACCTCTCCTAAGCATTAGGGGCTGTAGGCTTAGCTGGGTGTGCTGGCTCCTATCTGTAATCTCAGCACTCAGGGAGGCTGAGGCAGGAGGATTGCTATCAGTATGAAGTCAGCCTGGTAGCGCTACATGGGAGGCCAGTCTGGGCTACATGGTAAGTTCCAGGTCATCCTGAACTAAAGAGTGAGATTCTGTTTCAAACAAACAACCAAGAACTAAAATAAACTAAGATTAAAAACAAGGTGAATGGTACCTGAAGGATGAAATCCAAGGTTGAGTTGTGGCCTCTACATGTATGCATACAGTACATGCACCCACATACACAACATGCACACATACAACATGTGCACCCCACCCACCCACCCACACAGAATTCTAGGTGGCTACATCACACACTGGCTTATTTCCATGGCCCCAAGTTATAACCAAGAATACAGTATGAAAATCCTGGAAAGCAAAAGCCTATGGCACACAGTTGGCACTTAATAAATGCTGGTCTTTGTGCCAACTAGCACTTGAAGTTCTGCTGCGGATTAATCCTGTTGTACATTGTGTAGATATGTTGTTCTCATCAGCTTAATAAAGAGCCAACTGGCCAATAGCTAGACAGGAAGAGATTAGGCGCGAGAGCCAGACCGAGAGAATGCTGGGAAGAAGGACAGAGTCACCAGCCAGACACAGAGGAAGCCGGAGATGAATATGCCATGTTGAAAAAAGGTACTGCCGTGTGGTAGAGCACAGATAAGAATTATGGGTTAGCCGGGCGGTGGTGGCGCACGCCTTTAATCCCAGCACTCGGGAGGCAGAGGCAGGCGGATCTCTGTGAGTTCGAGACCAGCCTGGTTTACAGAGCTAGTTCCAGGACAGGCTCCAAAGCCACAGAGAAACCCTGTCTCGAAAAACCAAAAAAAAAAAAAAAAAGAATTATGGGTTAAAAGAATTAAGGGGAAAAGCTAGCTAGTAACAAGCCTGAGTATCAGCTAAGCATTGTTTATAATGAATAATAAGTCTCTGTGTGGTTATTTGGGAGCTGGCTGGCAGGACAGAGCTGACCAGTGGGTCAGAAGACCCCACCTACAAAGGTCTGTGTCAACCTCTCTGGGCCACAGTCCCACCTCTTAGCCAAGCAGGAGTCCCTGGGGAGGTCTGAGTTCAAGGACAGCCTACGACCGGCTCAGGACAACAAAATATAAATAGCCCCCTGTGGCTGGTGGCGCTGTCCATCAGGGCACAGGTCAGTCATACCCACCATCACCGACAGGTCAGTGAGGTTCAGGACACATGAGGTGGCCACTGTAGAGAAAGAGCTAGCACCCAGCTTGTTTCTGAGGGTGTCTCCCACCTCAGGCCTCAATATGACCTTGAGCAGCCTACAACAAGTATGACCTAAAAAGGAGCCCCCGCCCCACGCTGAGGAGACCTGTGACTGTACTTGATCACTCTGTGTGACCTCAGGCAAGGTGCTGCCTTCTGAGCTTCCACATCATAAAAAATACTAATTCATGCCAGGCAGATCTATCTTTTGTTTTTACTTGCTTTGCGCGTGTTGTGCTGGGATTCGAACCTAGAAGAGCCCACTCCACAGCATTTAAACTTGCTTTATCAGTGAGCTCAGTCTTCTTTAGGGTTTTACTCTGTAGCCCAGGGCGGTCTCAAAATCAAGATCTTCCTATGGAAACCTCTGACTGTGGGATTCCAGGCATGTCTATGTATGAACATCCATATGTACATAGAACCATACATACATATCTTGGTGTCTATACACAAGTTTGCATGTGTGTGTGGCAGCCAGCAGAAAACCTTAGCTGTTGTTCCTCGAATACTCACCATAGAGTCTAAGGCGGACACCAGGCTGTTGATGAGCTCGTCCTTGCGGGCGAAGTTGGAGTTCCAGCGCTCAGACCCGCAGCCGTTGGTGGGGATGTCACAGTGCTTCCCCAGCAAGGCCATGGTCACCTAGAGGAAAGAGTGAGGGCAGAGTGGGTACTGGGCACAGGGTACAATTGGGTAGGCACACCCGGCTCCCAGGGTCACCTGGAATTCACAAGTGTGACAGACTGCCAAATGGCCTTCCTTCCCATCATCCAAGGGCCTCAAAGGTTTGACAGGGATTTGAGCCTTCACAGGCCAGAAGAGCCATTAGCGCAGAAACCTGCAGAGATCTAAGTGACTGATGTATAACCTACTTCCATCTGAAACATTTTCAGAGAGTTTAAAGATTCCCTCCTAGTGGGAGGTTCTTGAAACTCAAGAACAAAGCAATTTACATAACTCAGGAAGCTCAGGAAACTCCCAAGGCTCAGGAAGTTTACAAGACCGAGGAAACTCAGCAGCTTACAAAGTACTCAGGAGGTTATAAGATTCACAGGCCCCTCCCAAAGTTTATAAAGGCAGAGAGCAATTGTGTGTGAGGGGATGGAGCAAGGGATACAGGATGCTTCTGTTGAGCTGTCTGTAGCTCATGCAGAATTCCAGAGAGGCAACTTTTTGTGAATGGCATCAACCATGCTGAGGGGGGCTTTCTGGTGATGCAGCTGCTTTTGAATCACCCCCATTACAGCAAGAAACCCCTCACCCATTGTGCTGGTTTGAACAAGAATGGCTCCCACCAGCTCGTATGTCTGAATACATTATCCCCAACTGGAGAACTGTTCGAGAAGGATTAGAAAGATTAGGAGGTGTGGTGTTGGTGGAGTGGGTGTGGCCTTACTGCAGGAAGGGTCTGGGAAGAAGGAAGCCCATTCCTCCCCAGTACTGGCCCATCCACTGAAGAAGCAGGATGTGATCTACCTCACTGAAAAAGGTACCGAGCCATGTGGCTAACATAGATAAGAATAATGGGTTAATATAAGTGATAAGGGTTAATAAGAAGCCTGAGCTAATGAGCCCATCAGTTTATCATTAATATAGACCTCTGTGTGATTTCTTTGGGGCTAAACGGCTGTGGGACCTGGTGGGAGGACAGAAACCAGGTAGGACAGAATCCTCAGTCAACAGAAGGGTATCACTAGGAGTGGGCTTTGATGTTTCCAAAGTTCTCTCTCTGCCTGCTACCTGTGGATCAGGATGCAAAGCTCTCAGCTACTGGTTCAGGGCCATGCCTGTCTGCTTCCTGCCACGAGGGCCATGAACTAACTAAGCCTCTAAAACTGTAAGCAAGCCCTCAGTGGAATGCTTTCCCCCTATAAGTCATCTTATAGGACGTGTCTCCTCACAACAATAACAAGGACATCTACACTTCTGTATGTAAGCCAGCCCTCCCTCCCTCCCTCCCTCCCTCCCTCCCTCCCTCCCTCACCAAGCTAGCCTGGGATGGAATTCTTTCCTGTCTGCTGTCAGTGCCCTCCAGGGGCAGATGTTTGGTCAATGTCTCTCCATGAAAAGACACACAACCGCAACACAGTTGAGGGTTGTGCTCCAAGGAACGGTCCCCCAGGTATTCAATCCGTAACCAAAGTGAGCCAATAAGCACTCTAGCCTCCGGATGGGTCCTAATTGCCAGTGTTTTCCATGTAGAAACTCTAGTCACAGCCCTCTCCTGCTTGCACACCCTCCATGGCGCCCTCCCACCCCCCATGTTGAACAGGCCTTCCTTACTTTGCAGCTTGGACTGTTTGCACTCTTGCTCTTGCTCTCTCCCACCTGTCAAGCACAGACTCGGATGACCGGCCGGTGTCCACATCCCTTAACCAACCCTGTCGGAAAGGCACCTGACAGGCTCATCCTGTCACTACCCTCCACAGTTCTGTACACACCTCTGGGCTGGGTCACCAGTGCCCAGATCAAGGCCACTGCCTTGAAGCCTGTGTCTATTTCCTGGATGTGGGATGTGGGCTTGGAACAGGTGTGGACAGCCACAGCAGACAGAGCACAGGTCACTTCCTCAACTAGGGATTCCCCAGGAAAGGACTTTGTCCCAACTCACTGGGGCTCCACATAGCTCCTTCTTTGCCTCTTTGCCTCACTCAACCCTAAATGCCAAGACACGGTTGCTGCTGATTGCTGGTGGCTGGCTTGATCCTGTTCTTCCAGGGTTCCCACAGGCTGCCTCTGAGCTCAGGGGCCTCTCACTAACACAAGCAAAAGGAGTCAAGGGGCAGGAGCAGGGGCAGGACACTCGAAGCTTGTTCCCCAGAGCCCTCTAAGGACCCTGGCTGGGTGTGTCACCATGGATAGCTCTGTAGATTCCACACCCTGTTTGCCACCTGTCTGCCACCTGTCAACAGAGATTCTAGACTCTCACTGGGTGGGGTAGGGAAAGCTGGGCGGCAGGGCCCTCCAGACCCACAGCTTAAAAGGGCACCAAGCCTAGGATGTCTGCTGCCACGACCACTGACTCCCAGGCTATAAACTCTACAAGGGCCAAAACTGTGTCTGCCCACCATGGCTGACCTCAGGGCCCAATTCACTGTCCGATGTATTCAACGGACCAGGCACAGAATCCCAGACACCCACCAGGCCAAACCTGGTTGCAGTGTGGTGGGAACCTCAAAATAGCAGGTGTCATACATGGGTAAAAAAATGTAACTGAAGCACCAGATCATTAAAACAGAACAGAGAACAGAGCACAGCTCTGGACCCAGGACTGGCTCAGGCTACAGGAAAAAACAAACAAACAAACAAAAAAACTGGTTTTAGGGCCAGTGAAATGAAATGGCTCAGAGAGGAAAGGTACTTGCTAAGGACCTGAGTAGACCCCCTGGGCGCCACACTCATGCAAGTTATCCTCTGACCTCCACAGGCATGTGGCGGTTGGTGGGCGTGCACACACATACATGTACACATACAGATAAGTAAGAGTGCAGGGGAAAAAATAAGACAAATGGTTTTAGCAGGGCCTACTGGCCCACCCTGTTATTTCAACTACTCAGAAGGCCGAAGCAAGAGCATCTCAAGTTCATGGTTAACTTGGGCTACAGCATGAGTTCAAGTCATCCTGAGAACCCTAGTGGAATTCTGTTTCCAATAACAGCAACAAAAAATTATTATAAGAGGGCTGTGTCGCCGGGCGGTGGTGGCGCACGCCTTTAATCCCAGCACTCGGGAGGCAGAGGCAGGCGGATCTCTGTGAGTTCGAGACCAGCCTGGTCTACAAAGGGAGTTCCAGGACAGGGTCCAAAGCTACAGAGAAACCCTGTCTCGAAAAACCAAAAAAAAAAAAAAGAGGGCTGTGTATACAGCTCAGCAGTAAACCACCTACCTAGAACCCCCCAGTGAGGAGCAGGGGTGTGGCCCAGTGGTAGAGCACCTGCCTAGAATCCCCCAGTGAGGGGCAGGGGTATGGATCAGCAGTAAACCACCTGCCTAGAATCCCCCAGTGAGGGGCTGTGTGGCAAACTACATTAGAGCATCTGCCTAGAAAGTTCAAATAAGTTAATAAATCAATAAATAAGCCAAGCCAGGTGGTGCACACCTATAATTCCAAGCATACAGAAAACAGAGGAAGGGCCGGGCGGTGGTGGCACACGCCTTTAATCCCAGCACTTGGGAGGCAGAGGCAGGCGGATCTCTTGTGAGTTCGAGACCAGCCTGGTCTACAGAGCTAGTTCCAGGACAGGCTCCAAAACCACAGAGAAACCCTGTCTCGAAAAACCAAAAAAAAAAAAAAAAAAAAAAAGAAAAAAAAAAAAGAAAACAGAGGCAGGATGATGAGGAATTCAAAGACGTCACTGACTACACGATGAGTCTGAGGTTAGTCTGGCTACATGAGACCATCTCAAAACAAGTAACAAAGACAATAAAAAAACTGTCAGGTAAAATAAAGAGAAGTGTAAATAAATTTACTGTAATATAAAAAAAAAGCTGTCATATGTAATGGCGCACGCCTTTAATCCCGGCACTCAGGAGGCAGAGGCAGGAGGATCTCTGTGAGTTCGATTCCAGCCTGGTCTACAAAGCGAGTTCCAGGGCAGTCAGAGGTGTAACAAAGAGAAACCCTGCCTTGGAAATAATTTTGGAAGGAAGGCAGGCAGGCAGGAAAGCAGGGAAGGAGGGAGGGAGGGAGGGAGGGAGGGAGGGAGGGAGGGAGGGAGGGAGGGAGGGAGGGAGGGAGGGAGGGAGGGTGAGAGGGAGGGTGAGAGGGAGGGTGGGAGGGAGGGAGAAAGGAAGGAAGGAAGGAAGGAAGGAAGGAAGGAAGGAAGGAAGGAAGGAAGGAAGGAAGGAAGGAAGGAAGGAAGGAAGGAAAAGAGAGCGAGACATAGAGTACACACCAGCAGACCCATCACTCAAGGACATGGGAGACTGGCCATGGATAGGATGCACTGAAAAAGAGGCTGCTGGTGGCTCTGTCTTGGCCATTCTGTGGCCCTAGATCACCCTGCTGAGGGTTTGGGGTCTACTGTATAAGTGTCCCTAGCCAAGAGGTCTGCCTGCCAGGGAGCCTGAGGCTTCCTGTACAGCCAGCCCTACGGCCTCAGCTGCCAGCTACTCCTTTGAGCCCTTGGGCCATTCCCAGAAAAACTCTGTGTCTCCAGCTGCCCGGCTGCCCAGACCTAAATCAGATCAGCGCCAGGCAAGCAGCGGTAGTTGGCACACTCTTGACCTCCAGTCTGCTCCAGACTGCCCTGACTCCTTCTGGCCAAGGTCCTAATCTACTTAGAACCAGGGACTCCGAGCCAGAGGATTAAGGAGATGGAAGGGAGCTGGGCTGTAGGCTATCCTGCATCCTGGCCCTAGCTGGACTTACTGGACCCTCTGTCTCCAATAGTCCAGCGGAGGCACTTGGGAAGTTGCCTGTGTGATGTAGGAGCCAAGAAAAGCCCCAGGTCCAGGTATACCAGGAGCACATAAGTGTAAGTGTATTTATTAGTAAAAGCAGGGCCAAATGAAAGGGGAAATGGGGCTGGTGAGATGGCTCGGTGGGTAAAGGCACCTGCTGCCAACCCGCCAGGTTTTCATCCCCTGGATTTGCATGGTGGAAGGAGACAGCCAGTTCTTCTGAGCTCCACATACATAAGTCATAGCATGTACATGCATGCACGCAACACTAAGTAATTAATAAATAAGGCAGGTAAAGTAAAAAAAAAATGATTTTTACTTAGTGTTAAGGGATGGAAAACAGGGAAGTCCCAGGGGAGGGGAGAGGACCAGCAGAAGAGATGTGAAAGCCTGGTTTGGTGGGCTTATGCCTGCAATCCTAGCCCTTAGGAGGTTGAGGCAGGAGGGTGGTAAGTTTCAGGTTACCCCAGTTACACAGTGAGACAGGAAAAGATAGTGCCACCGTTGGTACATGTGCTTTGCCGCCAAGCCTGAAAACCCAAGCCGACTCTCCAAGACTCAAAATAGTAGCAAGCGCTGCCATCATGTTGCCTCCGACCTCCACACACATGCAGGGACACCGCAGCATGAGAGAGTGCACACATGTGCACACGCACACATAATACAAAAAAGTTTTTTTTTTTAAATATTTATTTATTTATTATGTATACAATATTCTGTCTGTGTGTATGCCTGCAGGCCAGAGAAGGCACCAGACCCCATTACAGATGGTTGTGAGCCACCATGTGGTTGCTGGGAATTGAACTCAGGACCTTTGGAAGAGCAGGCAATGCTCTTAACCTCTGAGCCATCTCTCCAGCCCCCACAAAAAAGTTTAAAGAAAAAAAATCCAACACCCTCATCGTCCAGGCAAGCACTGTGGAAACAGCTCCCCCGCCCACTTCCTTCTGCATGCGTCTCCAGGCCTGAGTCGGCTACTCGCTGCCTCTGCCTCTTCATTCACTCCTCCCTCAGACACACACTTGACGGCCCAGCAAGCCCACAGCTCAGCCTTGCACACACAACCCCATCTTCGCTTTTATTTTGCTTTTTTTTTTTTTTTCGAAACAGGTTTCTCCGTATATCACTGCCTGCCCTGGAACTCACTCTGTAGACCAGGCTGGCCTTGAACTCGTAGAGATCCATCTGCCCCTGCCTCCAGGATTAAAGGCACGTGCCACCACCACCAGGTTGGGATTTTTTTTTTTTTTTTTAAGTTTTTCGAAACAGGGTTTCTCTGTGGTTTTGGAGCCTGTCCTGGAACTAGCTCTTGTAGACCAGGCTGGTCTCGAACTCACAGAGATCCACCTGCCTCTGCCTCCCAAGTGCTGGGATTAAAGGCGTGCGCCACCACCACCCGGCTTTTTTTTTTTTTTTTTTTTTTTTTTTTTTTTTTAATTAGAAGAAAAAGTTGGAGGCCACTACAGAAAACCACAACTGGTCAAAATGCAGAGAGAACTGATCCTGGGATACCCAGCCTCAACAGAAATGATTGCAACATAGTTCCTGTGCTCGGGAAACAGGGCGAAAGAGTCAGAGGACCATGAGGTTCTCTGGGAGATCATGTCTCCTAGACTTGACAGGGAAGTCACACCCATCATACCAGCATAATCTGCTGTCTAAATAAGGCCCAAACAATGACCACACCAATAGACATTTTTGTTTGGTTGGTTTTTTTTGTTTTGTTTTTTCGAGACAGGGTTCCTGTGTAGCTTTGGAGCCTGTCCGGGAACTTGCTCTGTAGACCAGGCTGGCCTCGAACTCACAGAGATCCACCTGCCTCTGCCTAACTACTGCAGAGTTCAACTCCCCCAGCACCTACATTAAAAAGCTGAGCATGGCTGCATGCCTGGGCATTCCGGGGGCACCAGCATTAGAAGATCAAGACAGTCTCTGTGCGTTTGAGACCAGCCTGGTCTACAGAGCTGGTTCCAGGACAGCCAGGGCTACACTGAGACACCTATCTGGGAGAAAGTATTTGTGTGTGGTAGAGGGAGAGAGGTGTCAAGACAGAGGGAGCCCAAGCGCTAGCTGTTTAGCACGCCTAGCCAAAATGGCCAGCTTCTGGTTCAGTGAGAGACCCTGTCTCGAGAGGAATGGAAGACACTTGATGCCCTGTTGGGCTTCTGTAAGACACAGCCCGGGAGAGACCTTGGTGGGTCCCACGCGTGAGGAATGCGGGCGGGAAACAGAGTATGCCATGTAAAGAGAGCTTGGGTATAGAGTTTATTTAGAGGGTAAGGGGGGAAGAGAGAGACAGAGAGAGAGAGAAAGAGAGGAGAGATAAGGGCCACACACACACCCCTAGACAAGTTTGCCTAGGTGGTTAGAGTGATTGGGAGTGGGCGGAGCTTCTCTTAAAGGGACCTTTGCACCTGCATAGGCCCCTGGGCTGGCTAGGGTACTGCCTGGGTTCATTCAGCCAGGTGACAGGGCAGGCCAGGCCAGCATAATCCTAACAGCTTCTGCATGAGTATGTATGCCTGAGCTAGTGCAATGCCCGCAAGTGCCCATGCGCGCCCGCGCACACACACACCACAAATAAATAAACATGGTGTAAATAAATAAAAATGATGTAAAAAAAACACTTCAATTAAAATGTAAATATAGCCGGGCAGTGGTGGCACACGCCTTTAATCCCAGCACTTGGTAGGCAGAGGCAGGCGGATCTTTGTTAGTTCGAGACCAGCCTGGTCTACAAAGTGAGGTCCAGGACTGGCTCCATATCTACTGAGAAACCCTGTCTTAAAAAATAAAATAAAATAAAATAAACACACACACACAGAATAAAATGAAAATACAAAGTACATTCCAACTGGAAGAGAACAGAAGGAAGACAAGTATTGCAGAGATCAGGGGCGGAGCCACAGAACAGAAGATACCCAAGGGACCCAAAGTCGAGACAGTCAATGCCAAAGAAGTACAGCCTCAGCAGATGGCCCCAGGGCTCACCCAGCTGTGGGCACTGGCCAGCATAGCATAAGGACTAGCCAGCAGAAGTGGGGAGGAGAGGGGAGGGTGGCGGATCTCAGAGCACCTGGCTCTCTTCTAAATGCTGGATCAGCCACACCCAGGTACATGTTCTACGGTCACTGATACCTTCGCAAACCAGGCATCGTGACACTCAATGCCTTGAATCCTAGCACTCAGGAGGCAGAAGCAGATAGATCTCTGAGTTTGAGGCCAACCTGGTCTCCACAGTCAGTTCCAGGACACAAAGGGGTACACCGTGAGACCCTTTCTCAGGAGGGTAGCTTTGAACAGAATGAAAGGTGCTGTATCTCCCCTAAACCTTGTCTATTGGAGGCCTGGTCCCTAGCTGGTAATACTACTGAAAAGTGATTGGGTCATGAGGGCAATACACAGACAACTCAGTGCTGACGGGCAGGGCTTAGTCGGAGGAAATGGGTCACTGGGGACTGGACTTGATGGGTGTATCTTGTTTCATTTCTTTTCCTCTCTTTCTCTCTCTCTCTCTCTCTCTCTCTCTCTCTCTCTCTCTCTCTCTCTCTCTCTCTCTCTCTCTCCCCCCCCTGCAACTCCCACCCCCTTCCCTGCTTCCTAGATGCCATAAGGAGAGCAGCCACCTCCTCCTCCATCACCACCATCCCTCCCCACTTCATGCTCCCAGGATCACAAAGCTCGGCCTCACCTCAGATCCAAATCAAAGGAGCCAGCTGACCATGGACCGAAACCTTAGACCCAGCACCACCATCACCAAAGGCTGGAGAGGGAAAGAGTGAACATCCAGGACCCACCAGAGGGAGCCAGCTCTGCCAACGCATGGGTTTGAACTTCTGGCCTCCACAAGGGTGATGATACAGATTCTTCTGTGTGGGGGTGCTAGGTTTACAGGTTGGGGCTCCCACATCTGAAAACCCGTAATCTAAAATCCAAAACTCTGAGAGATGATAGGCTGCCCCAAGAGGAGAATTCCACCCCTGACCTCTTGTAACATTAACGGAGGCATGGGGGAAAAAAAAATCATAAAAATTACCTTCAAGCCGGGCGGTGGTGGCGCATGCCTTTAATCCCAGTACGTGGGAGGCAGAGGCAGGCGGATCTCTGTGAGTTCGAGACCAGCCTGGTCTACAAGAGCTAGTTCCAGGACAGGCTCCAAAACCACAGAGAAACCCTGTCTCGAAAAACCAAAAAAAAAAAAAAAAAAAAAATTACCTTCAAGATAGCCACGCTACCTGGATAAATTGCAGGCTATGCAAACATAAGGTCTGAGTTTTCATCCCCAGCATCCATAGAAAAGCTAGGTGTGTTTGGCAGCATACTAGAACCAGTTCTGGTAGGCACAGACTGGCAAGTCCCAGGAGGGTGCTAGCCGGCAAAACTAGCAGAGAGCAGCAAGCTCCAGGCTCAGTGAGAGACCCTGTCTCAAAACTATAAGGGGGGAAAACGCAACCGGGGAAGACATCCCGACATCAACCTCTGGACTCCACACACACACACACACACACACTTCAAAACCAGTCATAGATATATAGCATGTTCAAGGCCAGTATAGACTACATAAGAGCCTATCTGAGAAACTCCCAAAGTAAGAATAAATAAACAAAAAAATAAGTAAATAAAACCAACGTTAAAATCAAATTATAGACCAGGGAGATGGCTCAACAGGTAAAAGCAACTGCCACCATTTCCGCCAACTGAGTTCAATCCTTAGGACTCATATGATGCAAGACAAGAATCACCCAAGCTGTCCATGGCACACTCGAGAATCACCTCCCGCAAGCTGACCATGGCACATGCCTGTCCCTCCCCACCCTGAAATGAGAAAAATATAATAAAGGAGAAAAAAAAAACTATTTTTAAGTCACGGGGCTGGAGAGGTAGCTCAGTAGTTAATAGCAGGCACTGTTCTTCCAAAGGACCCAAGTTCAGTTCCCAGGACCCACACTGGGTGGCTCACAACCACCTTTAATTCTAAGCCTCTGGTTTACTAAGGTACCTGCACACATGTGCACAGACCCATCCATATATACATTCATAATTTAAAAGAATAAAAATCAAATTTAAAATAAAATTAAATTACCTTCAGGTTATGTGCACATGGTCTAGGTGCAACAGGAACCAATTTCTTGTTCAGGCTTGAGCCCCATCCCCAAGGTATTTTACGATTAGACACAAATATCCCAAAATCCAAGGAAATCCCAAATCTGAGATGTTGTTTGTGGTCCCAAGGGTTTGGTTTGTTTTCTTGTCGCAGCCTCAGGACTGTTCTTAAGGTTCCTGCACTGTGCCCACCCCTCCTCAACAGAACCACTCTACATGGTCAGGTCCCAGCAGCTCAGAACTCTGCAGATTAAAGATCTGGGTCCGTGACTAAATTCTTATCTCTTCCCCAGTGGAAACCCCACAAGAGTCACTGGGGAGATCTAGATTTTTCCGGATCCTGGGAAAAGTTCTCTGACTCAGTGTCACTGTCCTGTGGACCAGCTGAGCAGACGCTGGGAGCCAAGGCGGGGAAGAAAACTCCCAAGCGAGCACGCAAAAGGCAAAGTCAAGCACACACACCACCCAAACACTGCCTCCGCACCAGCCGCCACCATATGCTAGTGTTTCTCCAAAAAGAAGCCCGAGAGAACAAACAAAAGGCAGTGTCTACCATCCCAGCTTGGGGAGAAGAATGCTGTTTTCTCCCAGCAACCCACAGGCTCCATTTCCTGTCCTGTGGGCTGCCCAGAGGGGATGGAATTGCCCAGGGCCCTGCATTCCAGAACCCAGTCTGTGCTCCACCCTTAGCTAGAAGGTTGCAGTCCACAGCCTGGCCTCCCTCTCCTGTCAGCTCCAGGCCATATTGCCTGAGGAGATCTCACAGTCAGCAATGTCTGGGTGCTGGGGGAGAGGGGGGGGCCATCCAGGGCAGGTGAGTAAAGCGTTTGCCTTTGTGCAGCACTTCAGGCTCCTTCCTCAGCACCCCATAAACCAGATGTGGTAGCACAGGCCTAAAATTCTATCTCTCAAGGCAGAGGCAGGAGGATCATCGAGAAGTTTAAGGTTGAGAGACTGGCTAAAAGCACTGGCTGCTCTTCCAGAGAGGCCTGGATTCAGTTCCCAGGACCCACGTGGTGAAAGACCCGGATAAGTCCAGACCCCTCTGGCAGAAAAATAGAGCCAAAAATCTAAGCAGGGAGAGAAGAATCAAAAATCTAGATTAGCCAGTTCGGTGACTCTGTTTCAGGAAATAGCTGAAGATAAAGTTAGATTATAATCTTGAGAAACAGGGAGTTACCCCCTTGTGATTATAACTGGTATTTTCGGAATTTTTCAATGATCACCGTTATTTTCGGATTTTTCCAGTGCCGCCCTCCCTACCCCCTTTGGATTACTGGGTTATGGTTTCTTCCCCTTAATACCCCTTCTCCCGGCTACTCGGGGTGTTTCAGTTCCAGTGCACTGGATCCTGTCCTGTCAATAAACCTCATGTGATTGCAGCAAGGACGGTCTCTCGTGAGTTCCTGGGGGGTCGTGTTATCCTGAGACTTGAGTGAGAGTCTCCCCACATGGGGGGGGTGTCTTTCAGTGGCAGCTCACAGCTGTCTGTAACTCCAGTTCCTGGATATTTGACATCCTCACACCAATGTACATAAAATTAAAAAAAAAATCAAAGTTAGGAAGAAATTCAAGGTTGTCTGGGCAGTGGTGGCGCACACATTTAATCCCAGCACTCGGGTGGCAGAGGCAGGCGGATCTCGGCGAATTCAAGACAACCCTGCTCTACAAATCAAGTTCCAGGACAACCAGAGCTGTTACAGAAAAATCCTGTTTGGGGGGGCTAGAGGGTGTGTGTGTGTGGGGTTCAAGGTTATCCTCAGCTAGGTAGCAAGTTCTAGATCAGCCTGGGCTACAAAAGGAGGCTCTGTCTCAAATAATTAAATTTAAAAAATTAAAAAGGTTGCTGGAGGCTTGGTGGTAGATAGAATACTTGCCTAGTATTCATAAGGTCCTGAGTTTGAGTCCCACACCAGACGTTTGTCTCCTGGTTCATTTCACAGTGGACAGACAGTCCACTTCCGGTTCGTAGCCAAAGAGCTTGAAGCCTGTGTTGTGAGGTGCCCTTGAACTGCCCTGAGCAGGGGCCAGGTCTTCAGTGTACTAGTTTCTACAGTGTACACAAACTACAGATCCCTCGTTAGACATCCAGCAACACGCTCAGGCTCCAAACACCAGATAAGAGGCTGATGGACATCTCCTTGGGTCAACACCATGCAGAAGACCCTTTCTGATAATGGAGACAGCAGACGAGTCCCAAAGACACCCACACATCTCTATCCGCTGCAGCCCATTCACAGGAGCCTAAAGGGGAAAATAAGCCACATGACCAAGATGGACGGCTGGACAACAAAGTGGTCAGGAGCACTTGTTGCTCTTGCAGAGGACCTGGGTTCGGTTCCCAGCACCCACGTGGCGGCTCACAGTCATCAGTAACTCTAGTTCCAAGGGGTCTGATACTTTCTTCAGACCTCTGAAGGTGCCAGGCACACATGTGGTGCACATACATACACGCAGGCAAAATCCACATAAATTAAAATATCTTTCTGTTATTATTTTATTTATTTATTTATTTATTTGGTTTTTCGAGACAGGGTTTCTCTATAGCTTTGGAGCTTGAGCTGGAACTAGCTCTTGTAGACCAGACTGGCCTCGAACTCACAGAGATCCACCCACTTCTGCGAGTGCTGGGATTAAAGGCCTGCACCACCAGCCGGTTTGATTTGTTTACAGTGGGAGTTCCAAGGCAGCCAGGGCTACACAGTGAGAGCCTGCTTCAAAAATTACTTAATTACAATACCACACAAGAAGCCAGTGAGGGAAGAGTTCATTTGGACACAGTTTGGAGGAACACAGTCCATGATGGCGCCAGGAGCAGGAGGCAGCTGGGAAATCGAGAGGCGAATGCTGACGTTCTGCTCAAGTTCGCCTTTTGCTTCAGTTGCCAGCACACCCAGCCTCTTTGGGTCACTTTGAAAACAAAATTTTTTTTTATTGCATTTATTTGTGTGTGCACAAAAAACACACCACACCAAGGTGTACCTGTGGAGGCCAGAGGGCAACTTTCAGTTTGCTCATGGTCTCCTCCCACTAGGTGGTGGATTCTAGGGGGTCAAGCTCGGGTTGTCAGGTTTGGCGGCAGGTGCCTTTACCCACTGAGCCATCTTGCCAGTCCTCGTATGGCTTATAATTTATGGTATTTTTTTGAGGAGATGGGGTGACGGGCTAATTAGTAAAGTGTCTGCCACACAAGCATACAGACTGGAGTTCAT
Source organism: Chionomys nivalis (assembly GCF_950005125.1). Classification (NCBI taxonomy): domain Eukaryota; kingdom Metazoa; phylum Chordata; class Mammalia; order Rodentia; family Cricetidae; genus Chionomys; species Chionomys nivalis. The sequence continues at coordinate 99,705,920 of NC_080088.1, read as the reverse complement.
CCCACAACACCATAGGGGTTGGTGGCAGCCTGACTCAGTACCGGGGAGGCAGAGATAGGGAGATCTCTGGGGCGCACTGGCCAGTCAGTCTAGACTAATTGGTGAGTTTAGTTCCCAGCGGTCCTGTTGGGTGACTCACAGCCACCTTTACCTCCAGGTCTGTGGCACCTGACACCCTCTTCTGGACTCCTTGGACACCTGCAGGTACGTGTACACAAAGATATCCCCTAAGATAGGGTCTCCCTCCGGGTAGTGGTTGGTGCACATCTTTAATCACAGCACTCAAGAGGCAGAGGCAAACGGATCTCTCTCTGAGTTTGAGGCCAGCCTGGTCTACAAGAGCTAGTTCCAGGACTGGCTCCAAAGCAACACAGAGAAACCCTGTCTCAAAAAACAAAAACAAAAACCAAAAAACAAAACCAGAACAAAAAAGATAGGGTCTCCCATCCAAGTACTAACCAGGTCCGACCCTGCTTAGCTTCAGGCATGTCTAGTATGGTATAGCCGGGGTGAGATACAGTCTCAGGAAATCTCCTAGACTCTGAACTCTCATTCCACCTGCCTCAGCTTCCCAAGAGGGGCCCAGAGGTGTGCACCACCATGCCTGGCTTCAGCATTTCAGTTCTACAAGATAAAGAAAATCATACAGCCACAACCGAGGAACACAACTAAGACATGAGCCCAAACACTTCCTGGGCACTCTCAGCTCTAGCAGCTCCCAAAAGCATCACTTGGCCTACATCTGAGACTACAGAGACCCACCCACTGTCTCCCCAAATCCAAGATTTCTGGCTCCTGAGGTTCCAAGTTTGCACACACCACACCGAGAGAATTATTGGCGATGCCAGTATTCCTGCAGTTCAAGGAACCCGATGTTCTGGGGTAGTAGCCCAGGTTGGACAGACAGGATCACCCCACCAGGGCTCGTGAGATGGCTCAGTGGGTGAAGGTACATGTCACCAAGCCTAACGACTCATATTTGATCTCAGAGACCCACATAGGAGGAGAGAATTGACTCTCCCAAATTGTCCTCTGGCTTCTACGTGCATGCATGGCACACCTAGGGGCATAAAAACACACAAACGCACACATGTGCGCACACGCACACACAACAAACTAAAATAAATCAAAATGTAAAAAATTAAAATAAGCACAAAAGACGGTCTCTGCCCCAAGGAGAGCCCGGCATTTATATATAGCCGAGCTCAGAAAAAACATGGCCAGGGTCACAATAGCTGACATTTCCTCTCCTCAGTGAGCCAAGTTGGTAAATAAGACGCGAAAAGAAAATTTCAAGCGATTTAGAAAAACACCTCTTATCCAAGCATGCTGCTGCTGCAAGCTTGCCACGAATGCCAGCACTCAGGAGGCGAGGGAGTTCAAGGTCATCCTCCACACAGGGTGCTCTAGGGCAGTGTGGCATTCCCTATCTCCAAAAATGAGGGAGGAGGAGGAGGGGAAGGAGGGGGGGGGGAAAGAAGGAGAGGAGGAAATAACCACCTCTGGGGCCAGGGATGGCTCAGGAGTAATGGCTGGTGCCTCTAAGCCTAATGACCTGAGTTCAACTCCTGTGGATACTCACATGGCAGGAGACAGCGGGACTCCAGGAGGTTGCCTTCTGACCTCTCTCTCTCTCTCTCCCTCACACACACACTCTCTCTCTAAAATAAAATAAATAAAAACAATTTTTTAAAGAAAGAAACCCATCTCTCAGCACTGCTAAGTATGTTCTCACAAAGTCCTCTGTTTAGGGACAGATGGGTCCTTTATTCCACCGCTTCCATGAATGTCCAGCAGGGACAGACTATGTCCCAAGACCTCCGCATCCTTACCCAGGGTCACACCAGGACTCTGATGTGAGTCCTATCCCAAGAGCATAGGTTATGCCACTTGCAAATGCAAATTCTGGAATTTTTTTTTCCTTTCTTCCTTTGATAACAGTGAAAGAATCCAGGACCTGTTCTTAAGAGGCCAGTGTGCACCAGTGAGCCGCACTGAGTCCCTGGGGAGGGGGGGTCCTAGGCAGGTGCTCTACCACTGAGCCACACCCCAGCCCCTCACTGGGGGATTCCAGGCATGTCCTCCACCACGGCACTTCATCTATAACATGGCTGTTTTGTTTTTGAGACAATATCTCCCTATGGAGCCCAGGCTGGCCTCCACCTTATGGCAATTCCTGCTTCAGGCTATGGCTGTTTTTTAATTTTGCTTTTACATTTATGAGTTTATTGGGGGAGGGGGCTGCCAGATCCAGTGTGTGGAGGTCACAGGATAACTCTCAGGAGTCAAGGTCCCCTTCCACCACGTGGGTCGAACTCAGTTCACCAAGCTTCCTGGCACGTACCATTACCCTCTGAGCCATCTAACCGACCCCACAGACTACAGACTTCTGAGACAGGGCCCAGGCATAGCCTTGAATTTATAATCCCCCTGTCTCAGTATCCCAAGGACTGGGATCACAGGTTTGCCCTACCATGCATGGCGACGTCCTTTCGTGTGCAAGCAGGCTAGATCTTTTAGAGAAACAAACCTTCGAGATTGTGATTTCAGCACAGTCCTCCTGGTCTGTTCCCTGGAGCCCCGTCTACTGGAAAACACATCAGATAGGCAGCCCAGCCTCCGCCTCATGCAACACCAGAGCTGGATGTCGAAATAATGAAGAAAGATTCCAGGTGCGAAAGTTCACGCTATACAGAGTTCAAAGCCAGGTCAAACCCTGGCATCCGGAGTCAGACAGCAAGGGAGACGGCAAGATGGCTCGGGCGTACGAGGATCTCTGTTTCATCTCCAGCACCCACATGAAAACAAGCTAGGTGTGGTGGTGCCTCAATGTTGACGAGGCAGAGACAGAAGGATTCCTGGGGCTCACTGGACAGACAGCCTAGCTGAACTGATAAGTCCCAGGCCAGTGAGAGACCGTGTCTCAGAACGAGGAGATGGCTTGGTGTGTAAACGTTCTTGCCACACAAGCCTGAGGAGCCATGAAAGAGCCGCACGCAGTAGCATGTCTGCCTGTAATCCCCGTATGTCAGTGGAGAGACGGACAGACAGACTAAGAGAATCCTTGGAAATTATGGGACAGCTAGCCTGGAGGACCCAGTAGTGAAATAACAGAGACCCTGCCTCAAAACAAATGGAAGAGAGGACCAATCATGAGGTCGTCCTCTGACCTTCCTACCGGTGCCAAGGCACACACACACAATCAAGGTGGCCTGTGACTGGGGGTTCCCCTCCAGCCTACAAGTTAAATGTTTAGGGAGATGGCTCAGTGGTCACAGTGTCTGTAAGAGGACCCATGTGGATGCCGAGGGGTATGGTAGCCCACCTGTAATTCTAGCCACAGAAGGCAGAGACAAGGGATCCACAGAGCAGGTTAGAAACCATGTCAGCGAGCTCTGGGTTTGACTGACAGACCCTGCCTCAGTGAACAAAGTGGAAGACAAATGAAGAGAGGCTTCCAACATCGACTTGGGTCACTCCACGCATGTGCACAACCACACATGTCAACAAGCATGCATACGTGCACAGACACCACATGACACACGTGAAAAGGAACAGACAAACAGTATCTAAACGGTGAAGGGCAACAGAGAGTTGGCAAAACGGGTCTGATTTGCAAAAATATTGTTATTGCTGAGCGGTAGAGGGACAGGCCTTTAAGCCCAACAGTCCGGAGGAAAAGGCAGGTAGATCTCTGTGAGTTTGAAGCCAGCCTGGCCCAGGACAGCCAGGACTACTCAGAGAAAACCAGTCTTGAAAAACAAATAAAACAAGCACACACACACACACACACACACACACAGTTACGGTCATTACTTGGAATAAATAATATTTTTCATTTTACTTTACTTTTAGACAAGATCTTATTAAGTCACGCAGGCTAACCCTAGACTTGTGTTCTATTTGCTCAGTAGCTAGGATGCCAGGCACATGCCACCATGCCCTGCCCAAGTCCTCTCCACCCCCACCCCTGTGAGACAGAATCTCAAGTAGCTGGGGCTAGCCTCAAACTCACTAAGTAGCTAAGAGTGACCTTGAACTCTCATCCTCCTGATCCAAGCGCTAGGGCTGCGGGCGTGTGTTGCCAGGATCAGTTTATATGGTGCTGAGAATGGAACCCAAGGAGGGCTGTGTATGAGCACGCCACCAGCCCAGCCGAGTGTGAGCACTCCACCAGCCGAGCCGAGTGTGAGCACGCCACCAGCCGAGCCGAGTGTGAGCACTCCACCAGTCCAGCCGAGTGTGAGCACCCCACCAACCCAGCCGAGTGTGAGCACCCCACCAACCCAGCCGAGTGTGAGCACCCCACCAACCCAGCCGAGTGTGAGCACCCCACCAACCCAGCCGAGTGTGAGCACTCCACCAGTCCAGCCAAATGTGAGCACGCCACCAGCCGAGCCGAGTGTGAGCACCCCACCAGCCGAGCTGAGTGTAAGCACTCCACTAACTAAGCTCCGTCCCCAGGCCCCGGCTGGGTTTCTTATAGCCAGGGCTGGCCTCTAACTTTCTAAGTAGCTGCAGATGCCCTGATCCTCCCAGGTCCACCTCTGAAATGGTGGGTCACAGGCATCGCCGTACACCTGGCAAGTCCTTCTTTATACTGTTTTCTGCTTTGTAAATGACTTTTGGAGGCAAAGACGGGCGCTTCAAAAGGGTCTGGGAGACGGCTCAGCTGGTAAGGGCACTTGGCTCCAAAGCCGCAGGACATGGGTACAATCCCCAGGACCCACATGGCAGAAGGAAGAGAACCCATCCTGAAAGCCGTCCTTTGACCTCCACATATATACACGTACGCAAAAATAGATAAAAGTCATTTTTAAAAAGCATGTTGAAAGTAAATATTTAAAAATTAAAAACAACCAAAAAAAAAAAAAAAAAAAAAACAAGCAAGCACCTAGCAGAAATGCCTCGCCCTCTGGGCAGGAAAGGGGCCCTGAGGCAAAGCCCAGGCCAGGAAGCAAGCACCGGCTTTCCGGTCCAGGATTGACGCCACTTTCTAGTAATCGTAGGGCAGTAGAGCTGGGGTGACAGGGCTGTGTTTCAGGGCTGGCTGTGAGAAGTCCCTCCTCCTTAGAAAGCCAGCATCCTGGGTGGTGGGCTACACAGACCACAAGTGCAAGGGGTCAGAGTCTCAAGGCAGGACTCTGAGTTCCCTCCTGTGTACTGAGGCTTAGATTTCCCCAAAGGAACCCTGTCATGTTGCTACAAACCCCCAGGAGGGGCCCTGGTACCACTGCCTGCAGCCTGCTCCTAGGTGGATAGGCCAGGCCTTGGTAGACAGTTTCTTTGGAGGATCGGGTTTCCGCCAGTTATTTAAAGCCTGGCTCCTGGCAGGCGACACTGGCAGCCGCCTGCGTGACCAGGATGAGAAATCACAGTGCTATCTGGGACCTGAGTGCCTATGGCAACTGGCAGCGTGGCCTTGGAGACTAATCTCCAGGCAGCAGAGGCCTCTCCTGGGGCGGCTGGGGGATGGGACAAGCCCCTGGCCCAGAAAGGGGGATGTCTGCCCAGGTGCCCAGACATAGGACTTCCCACAGCCACAGCCTCTGTGAACTTGCACACGCAAGCATGTGTGTGCGCGCGCACACACACACACACACACATAAGATGGGACTGGTCATGCACACAGGGACACGACCAGCAGCTCACACACACCACCCCTGCATGTTTGGGCTTCAGGCTGGAAAGGGACAGACATCTCAGTGCTAAGAAAATAGATTACTAATATTAAAACCAGGTTTTTTTTTTTTGCTTTTTGTTTGTTTTGTTGTTTTTGTTTTTTGAGGCAGGGTCTCCATCAGCCCAGGCTGGCCTCTAATTCTAGAGATAGCTAAAGATGACTCTGATTCCTGGTCCTTCCACTTCAACCCCCCAAATATCAGAGTATAGGCATGTGTCACCACCCCAACTTATATAGTGCTAAAGAAGGGAGCCAGGGCGAGCACTCAACCAACTGAACCAATAGCTACAAGGTCTCATGGAGTCCGCGAACTTGTTGTGTAGCTGAGGATGACTTTGAACTCCTGATTTTCCGTCTCCCCAGCCCTGGGATTACAGGCATGCACAGTAACACCTATCCCTTTTACTCCGACTTCTATCCAAGGCACAGATATGAAGAAGTAGGAATGTAGCTCAGTTGGTGGACATGTCCCAGCATGCTTTGCACAAAGCCCTGGGCTCAATCAGCAGCAATGCATAAACCAGGCCTGCTTAAAGGCAGCCTGAGCTCCATAAGAGCTTGCCTCAAAAATAAAACAAAGATCAAAACAAACAAGAACCCTCAAAAGACAAAATTAGTGACAAGCAAGAAGCACAAAACCATGGGAGGCAACGGGGGGGGGGGAGTGGCTCCCCAAAGGAGATGATGCCAGAGCTGACCTCAGCAATGCAGTCATCAAGGGGGACGCCTGCCCCACCCCAGCCCAAAGTACCCACCTCCTAGGCCACAGAGCTGAGCAGACTTTGAAGGCTTGCCAAATGACTGGCTGCCCAGGAAACCCAGCCGCCAGCCTGGGCCGCCCACGTGTCGCGGTCAGGGTTGAGCAGGACAGTGGCCTTGGCTGGAGGCTGGGCAAGTGAGTGAGGTGGGGATCAGGGATGCAGTGTCGAGGGGAGGAGCAGGAAGTGGTAGGTGAAGACACTAAGACGGACCTTAAGGCCCTTGGACCAAGGACATTCAAGCAAACAGGAGTCACAGTAGAAGGGCTCAAAGCAGGTACAGTGCCCAAAGGGTGAAGGGTTATGGCAGATGGAATGCTGCCCCCCGCCCCCCGAGTCAACACTCGAGTTTGAGAAGTGGGGATTAGGCCAAGCCTGCAACAGAAAGGAAAATATCAAAAAAGTGATTTGGGGGCACAGAGTGCTGAGGAGGAGACACTGAGACCAATCTCAGACATACAATTCAGATGTCCACATGGATGCCCATACCCTAGGAAAGAAAGACAGCAGGAACGGAAGGAGCTGGGCCCCACTGGGTGATGGTTGCCCAAGGCCCATGTAGGTTAAGGGGTTGCGGGGCTGGGTACCCGGACTGGAGAGACAAGATCTGAAAGACATGTACGGTACAGAGACCTCAAGTGGATGGCAAGAGGTGGAAAAGCAAGCAATAGACAAGAGAGAAAAGAACAGAGAAGGTGTTATGGGGAGGTTAAGAAGGCTGGCCACTGACACCCTAGGGAGGAGGCAGGTCAAAGGTCAGGAAGGTGGGGGCTGGGGGAGTCTGGTAAGAAAGAGACACGAAATGGGCTCTAATTAGCTTCCTTCTTTCGGAAGGAAAGCAGGGTCGAACGGACATACACGACCCCAGGTCAAGGGTCATATATCCTGACCCCTCACACACACAGGGTTGAGGACCCACGTGCAGTGTGACACCCAGACTCCGCACACTTTCCACAGGTCCTGACACTGGTTAGAAACGCAGATGACCATCTCAAAGGCCAATGAAGGATCCCCACCCCATGGTCAGTTTCTGGTATGTTCCATCTGGTGGGAAGGCAACATGATGGGAGATGGTGACCCCACCCACATCCCTTTTTGTTCTGTCCACTGCTGGCAGAGGGAGCCAGCAACAGTGTCTGGTATACAGTAGGTGCTCTATAAGCAGCCACACATCAAGGGGTAACCACAACAGATTGGAAGAAAAGCATTGTTGGTCAATTCCTGCACTGTGTGCACACCCAAGATACACACATCAACTAAGACATGTTGAAGGCAGTAAGTCAATTAACTTTGCTTGCTTGCTCGTCTAAGGCAGGATCTTAAGGAGTGCAGGTTGGCCTCCCAACTTGCAACAAAGCTAAAAATGACCTTGAACTCCTGATCTTCCTGCCTCCCCCTTACCAGGGCTGGGACCACAGGTGTATGAACCACACTTAGTTTACATGGTGCTGGGGATGGAATCCAGGCTTCCCGCATATAAGGCAAGCACCCTATCAACGGAGCCGCAGCCCCGGCTGTAGGCCCGATGATCTCATGGGGTCACCATTATACAGATGATCCATCCTCAGCTTAAATGGTTGTATCGGGGCGACTGAATAACTGGCAGGCGAGGAAGTAGAGGGTGCCAGCGTTGGCACATCAAACCCCCCTGCAAACACTAGCAACTGCCTGGCATCCCCCAGCACGGGGCTAAGGGCATGGCTCAGCTTTAGAGAACCTGTCTAAAATTCCACAAGGAGGGGCTGGGGTGCGGCTCAGTGGTAGAGCCCTTGCCTAGAGTCCCCCAGTGAGGGGCTGGGGTGTGGCTCAGTGGTAGAGCCCCTGCCTAGAATCCCCCAGTGAGGAGCTGGGGTGTGGCTCAGTGTTAAAGCACCTGCCTAGAATCCTCCAGTGAGGGGCTGGGATGAGGCTCAGAGGCACAGTCCTCACCTTGCCAATACCCTCCTTGCCTTAGCTACCACATAGCAAAAGGGTATCAACAGTTCTGGCCAAGGTGAGGGCTGTAGGTGAAGCCACATGCACAGCAGCTGGCAGGCTAGGCTACCCTGAGTGCTGGTTACTGAGCAACTGTGATATCACCAAGTGCTGCCCTGCCCCCTCCGTCACTCTGACATCAACTCTCCCTGTCCTCTCTGTTCCCTGCCATACACAAGGGGCGCAGAGTGGGCCATGCCACCCTATCATTCAGCCGGGAGCCCAGGGGACCCTGGTTTCCAGCGAAAGATTCATGCTTATCCACACTGGTATACCAACCAATACATTCATTCCAGGACAGGATGGATCTTAGGATGCAGTTCAGAGAAGCCAGATGTGGGGCAGTGCCAGCCCCAGGGGCGAGGTTGTGGTGGGAGGCCCAGGATGGTGTCTCTGGAGACCCCCCTTGCCAGACGTAAACAGGCCTTCTGAGAAGATCTAGGAGGTGGAGGGGTATCAGGTCCTTTCATGTCGGGAAATGAAGGCTGAATGGAAAACAGCCAAAGGCTCCAGGATGATCTAACCCTGGGTGCTGGCTGGGGGGTGGGGTGGGTGAGAACTCTCCCTTCTAAGTAGGCTGCCCCTCCCACTGCGGCCTGCCCTTCTACCCGCAGAGCCCCAGAAAGGCTATTCCTATTCCGGGCAGATCAGGACACTCGGCTTCCAATTCCACATGAGAGTCTAGGCATTGTAGACACCTACACACCACAGCCTGTTGCCCTATCCACAAACAGAACTTAATCTATGCGTTAGTTAACTGAGGGCTCTCTTGGCCTCAGCCGGAGCAGGCCAGACTACAAGCCCTTCTCCCTCAGTCTGGTCTCTTCCACTATCCGAATCCACTTCAGAAATTCTCTATAGTCATCGGGCCCTGTGTCCTGCTGACCCTGCCCCCGCCTCTACCTGAACACACTCCAGCTTCTGTCCCATCTACACGAATTCTAACCGCTAGGTCGAATCGAATCACCCAAGGTTTGAAGTATGATTAAAAAAACCTCAGAGACAAGATATTGGGGTCCAACCTGAAGATCAGAAAAGCAAAGCAGCCAGCCACTGGCTCTTACCTCTACCTCAGTCTGAAAATGGGTGATCCTGCCTCCCGGAAACCACAGAATGAGACTGAGAGCTGTCTCCTCCCATCTTATAATCCTCTCTAGTTCTGGGATTAAAGGCGTGCATCACTACCACCTGGTTTCTATAGCAAACTAGTGTGGCTACTGGGATTAAAGGTGTGTGTTATTATTTCCTGGTCTGTAAGGCTGGCCAGTGTGGCTGTTTTACTTTCCTAATCTTCAAATAAACTTGCTCTATCCATCTATCTATCTATGAGACGGGGCTTTTCTGTAGCTTTGAAGCCTGTTCTGGAACTAGGTCTTATAGACCAGGCTGGCCTTGAACTCACCAAAGATCCGCCTGCCTCTGCCTCCCAAATGCTGGGATTAAAGGCGTGCACCACCACTGCCCAGCAAGCTTTATTTATTAAAATGCATATGAAATGCCACTACATTTCCCCTTTTTGTCTAAAATTAAAAAGAAGGCCATAAGTAATATAAGACAAACTATATACAATAAGTACAATGACTATATTCAATATATATAGGCAATAACTACATCAACAATGTCCAGTCCATTTGCATTTGACAATTTCAGAGAAAATACTTCATATCTATCCTGTCTTGGTGAGCCATATTCTGTAGATCTTTGAAGTGTTTGAGGATGACCTGTTTAAAATATATCTTTGCTTGACCTTGAAAACATACCTAATGACTACAAGTTCAATTTTACTAGGTGACTAACTACTAACCTGCATTTCCTTATTAATCAAAACTAGTAGATGCCTTTTAAAAGTAGATTCAATAATCTACTTTTTTTATCTTACCAAAGTTCTCTTCAGGACACCATCGCAGCCCCTCCCCCGACCAGGCTCAACCCTAACCCAGTCTACCTTCATCCACCTAATGCTGTGTGACTCTAATGAACTGGACAGAAACCCTTGCCTTGTGAGCTGGCTATAATTCCTAGAACAAAAAAAAAAAAAAAGAGCTTATGTTCTTATTTTATTTTTCGAAGACAGTCTCATGTAACCTAGGCTGATCCCAAACTCCCTATGTAACCAAGGCTAACAATGAACTTCTGATTTTCCATCCTTCATATTCCAAAGATTGGTTGGGATTACATGTGTGCACCACAATGCCCAGGTTACGTGATGCTGCCAAGAGACCCAGGACCTCATACATAATATACAAGCACTCTTCCAGCTGAGCCACACCCAGCCCCTCACTGGGGGATTCTAGGCAGGGGCTCTACCACTGAGTCACATCCCAGCCCCTCACTGAGGGATTCTAGGCAGGGGCACTACCACTGAGTCACACCCCCTCCAACCTGAAAAGTTGAGGTTTACACAGTTAACCCAAAGTCTCATCAGCCCTTAACCGGAGACAAGAGTGAGTGTGGGAACAGGATGAGGGACTGGCAGATTATCAGAAATGCTAGGTTCGGTTACTGGATGGCAATTTGGGGATGAAAACTAGGAACAGAGCCAACTTGGATGAAATGGTTAAGTTCAGAAAAGGTAACTAAGGCAGAGCATTGACAAAGTCAGGAAGGACTCATGGGCATCCAAACAAGTGTTCCCCAGGAACCTGGGCATCCAGGTCACATGGCTGATCTCTGACAGGCATGACTATCATTGGAACCTGTTAGCTTCCTGCCTCAGTCTCTGGGTTGGGATTACAGGTGTGTACCACCATGCACGGCTACTCCAGGCTTACTCTCAATGCCCTCCCAAACTCCTGGGATTCAACTCAAGGCCTCCTGAATGCCAGCCAAGTGCTCTACCACTGAGTTACACCCCAGCCCCTCACTGGGGATTCTAGGCAGGGGCTCCACCACTGAGCCACACCCCAGCCCCTCACTGGGGGATTCTAGTCAGGTGCTCTACCACTGAGCCACACCCCAGCCCCTCACTGGGGGATTCTAGGCAGGGGCTCTACCACTGAGCCACACTCCAGCCCCTCACTGGGGGATTCTAGGCAGGGGTTCTACCACTGAGCCACATTCCAGCCCCTCACTGGGGGATTCTAGGCAGGAGCTCTAATGTTGAGCCATGCCCCCGCCCACTGACTTTGTTGCCCTGCCCACCTTTTATCCTCCTACCTAAGCTCAGAAGTCTTCAGCGCTCCTGGGGACCTTAAGAGGATAGATGCAGGCCCATCCACTGGAGATACAACACCTACACCAGAATAAACCCCAGGCAGCTGGGCGTGTGACTCATACCCATGAGTCCTCCATTGAGGGAACCGAGGCAGGGGCAAATCCTGAGTTAAAGGTCAAACAAAATAAAATCCAGGGCTTGCATACCCAAGCCTAGAAGCTCCCATCCCAGGATGGGGCAATATCAAGACATCCCATCTGCCAGTCTCCTGAGATTTCTTCTGGAGGAAGCCTGTCTTGGCTTCCACACACACACACCTATCAAACTACAAGCACTGTGATTTCTGGGGTTTGAGCAGATGTAAGGGGATTTAAGAGTTCCTCCAGGGGAGACTGGGGTTCTGAAGAGTAAAACCCAGTTTTACTCTCCACTGTGAACCACAACCAAGCTCTTCCAGGCTTCTGCAGTCCGTTTTCTTTTCCTCCACTGGGCGTTTCAAATCATGCCCTGGCCACCATATATGTACAGTGCGTGTAGTATGCATGCCACCATACCTGTCTTACTTTCTGCTTCAACATGGGGTCTCACTGAGTTGTGCATCAACATCCCTGCTGAAAGGATGTCCTAGACCCCCTAGGTATGACGTAGGGTGCTCAGGGATGTGACCGTGAGTCAGACTAGTTCTGTCCCACCTGGTTTTGCTGGAATTGACAACTCTGCCCGTGAGCGCAACAAACAGAAGGTCTCTCATTTGTGGCTGGGCCTCAAGGCTCAGGCGGCAGGACTCAGAGGAGGGGCTCATAACACAAGCTTGGAGAAGCCAAGAAGATCAAGGACACGCGCCACAAAAAAAGGTCTTCCAAGATGAGCCCCGCAACTGGTTACTGGGCCCAGGAAACAGACTAATACATAAACATTCTTTATAGCCGGGCGTGGTGGCGCACACCTTGAATCCCAGCACTCTGGGAGGCAGAGACAGGTGGATCTCTGTAAGTTAGAGGCCAGACTGGTCAGGCTCCAAAACTCCACAGAGAAACCCTGTCTCGGGAAAAACAAAATAAAAAAAAACCAAAAAAGTGATCCACAGCTACACCGTGAGCTGAGGGCCATCAAGTTCAATCCCTGGGGTCCACATATTAGAAGAGAACTGACCCCCAAATCGACTCCACATGTGCCCCACAGCGCGCACACACACACACCAAGAAATATTCTCCCCCACCCCCAAGGTTCTTCTTTATTCCCATGATGCTCAGAGGGATGAAGTCACTTGCCTGAGGCTACTTGGCAGGTCAGTGGTCAAGCTGGAACTTGAACCCACTCCTGCCTGGCTTCAAAGGCCCTGCCTGATGTTTGCAGTGCCCTCCACTGTGAGTCGGGGATGCCCTGAGGAGGTGCCATGGCCCCTGACTCAGGAAGACCAAAGAGTATTTCAGCTTAGAGGTGCTGAGACCAGAGTCTCAGGCTGTGGCTGGCCCAGGGTGGGCGGGCAATGGATCTGGATCAAAGAGGAGGATGTGGTTTGCCCACCTGCCTGGGAGCAGGGCGGGTGCTGCGGGTGCTGTGTTGGCACCTGGAAGCCAGGGTGCATGGAGGAAGAGGGGCGTCACCTCCCTTGCAGGGCCCCACTCACCCCCAGCCTGGGCCTTGCTGCTAGAAGCAGCTATTCCTGAAAAACCAGCTCCTAGATAAACACAAAAGACCAACCTGGCCCAGTCACAAGAACCCCCCAGAAGCGGCCAGGACCACCCTGGAGATGGGTGAGCTGGCAGGGGTCCTGTTCTACTGATGAGCCACCTGGGAGTATCCCAGGTCCCATCCGCACCAGTTACTGGCCCAGAGTTTTCCAGAGTCTCTCACTGAGTGCTGGTCCCAAGGGTCCAACCATTATGGACTTAAGGAGACATGGGAGAGATGCAGGGTGGGGGTGGGGTGCTGAGGTTGGCAAAACTTGTCAGGGGAAGGCCAGGATAACCAGATAACCATACACACACAGAGACACACACAGACACACACACTCAGAGAGACAGACAGACAGACAAGACAGACAAGTTTTAAAACCTCCAAACTCATGGCTTGGGTTGAAGCTTAATTGCAGAAAGCTTGCTTAGTATGTGCGAGTTTCTGGATTTTAGCCACAGTACAGGGAAGGAAGGAAGGAAGGAAGGAAGGAAGGAAGGAAGGAAGGAAGGAAGGAAGGAAGGAAGGAAGGAAGGAAGGAAGGAAGGAAGGACGCGAGAAGAAAAAAAACCCACAAAAACCCCACATCTCAGCCAGGATGCTGAGGCAGAAGGACCAAGAGTTCAAGACCAACCTGAGCTATATAGCGAGAAGTCAACTCAAAACACTCACAAGGGCAAGCAAGATGGCTTAGCAGGTAAGGGCACTTGCTACCACACCTGACAACTTGTTCGACCCCCAGAATCCATACAGTGGAATAGGAAACAGTTCTTCAAATTGCCCTCTGACCTCCAAATGTGCACTGTGGCACACGCATGCCCACCCGATAAATAAAAAAAAATAGAGCTGGGGAGCTGTGTAGAGCAGTCGCCTCACAGGCACAAAGCACTCTTCAATCCCCAGCACTGCATGAGTCAGACATGGGGATACACACATGTAATCCTGCACTGCCTGGGTCAGACATGGGGATACACACATGTAATCCTGCACTGCCTGGGTCAGACATGGGGATACACACATGTAATTCAGCACTGCATGAGTCAGACATGGGGATACACACATGTAATCCAGTACTGCATGGATCAGACATGGGGATACACACATGTAATTCAGCACTGCACGAGTCAGACATGGGGATACACACATGTGATCCCAGCACTGCATGAATCAGACATGGGGATACACACATGTGATCCCAGCACTGCATGAATCAGACATGGGGATACACACATGTAATCCAGTACTGCATGGATCAGACATGGGGATACACACATGTAATTCAGCACTGCATGAGTCAGACATGGGGATACACACATGTGATCCCAGCACTGCATGAATCAGACATGGGGATACACACATGTAATCCTGCACTGCATGGATCAGACATGGAGATACATGCATGTGATCCCAGAACTTGAAAAGTCAGGAAGCTAAGAAGTTCAAGGTCATCCTTGGCTAAATACTGTGTTTTACAGGTGGACCTGAGACCCTGTCTCAAGAAAGAGGAGGGGAGGAGAGAGGGAGAGGGCCTCATCATACAAAGACAGACAGACAGACACACATGCACACAAGTGCACACCCAAGGTAATACAGTATGCTCTATTCTGTCTCACGTAAGTCACAGTCACATGGCCCTCCCATCCTGCTTCCCTACCCACAAAAGCAACTTGGAATTTCCACACCAAACAAAGTGGCTACAGCTGTGGACACATAACCAGGGACCCCCCCCCCCAACTCCCAGCTGATTCCTGGAACAAGGAGAACCTAAGAAGTGGACATGACGTCACCCAGCAGACAGCTCCCCTGCCTGGTACCATCCCAAGCCTAGCTCTCCTGGCCCTACAGCATAGATTCTGTTCCAGAGCCCACCTGGGCGGCGGAGGATCCGGAACCAGCGGCCCGAGGGCTGCAGCAGGAAGGTGTAATTTCATCGCAGGGGCTCGCTGTGTGAGTCACCAGAAACGCCGGATGAAATTCCAGCTCCTGAGACCAGAGGTGGGTGCATTCCTGGCCTCGGGTCAGCTCTCAAAGGGGGCAGGGAAGGTGCTCCTGTGCAAAAGGGAATGAGAGCCGGGCGGTGGTGGCGCACACCCTTAATCCCAACACTTGGGAGGCAGAGGCAGGTGGATCTCGGTGAGTTCGAGGCCAGCCTGGGCTACAGAGGGAGTTCCAGGACAGGCTCCAAAGATACAGAAAAAAAATCCTGTCTCAAAAAACCAACCAAACAACAAAAACAACAAAGAGGAAAAAGGGGGCCCCCATTTTGGATAGTTCTAAAGCACACGAGTTCTCTGGGAATGCATGGATTGCCCCGGAGATGTAGCTGGGGATGTGTGTGTGGCACAACCACACAGTGTCCAACTGAGTGACCGACAGGCCTGGTGTGGAATACCTATAATCCCAGAACTCGGGAGACTGACGCAGGAGGATCTCAGAGTTTGAGACTCATCTTTACAAAATCAGTCTCACGCTAACCTGGGCTACGAGAGCGACCCTGTCTCAAACAGAGAGATTATGGATTTAGCTGAGAGGTACAATGCCTACCTAGAACCGCCCAGGGAGGTGCAGGAGGCATGGCTCAACCGTGGAGTGTTTGCCTAGAATCCCCCAGCGAGGTATTACGGACTCACATGAGTCAGCAACAGAGTGCCTACTTAGCAAATGCAAAACCATTGGTTCAATGGGGGTGAAAAGGAAGAGATCCAAAAAGATTTATTTCTGGTCCACGCTACACTGAGGGCAGTACTGAGTGCAAGAAGCCAGTCTCCAAGGTCACTCTGTCATCCCATCTATGTGACACTCAAGAAACATAAGATTAGAGACAGAACATTGAGCAGTAACTGTCAGGGATGGGGGTTGATGGCCTGAGAGAGACTGAGGGACCATCCCCTGCTCTGATAAATGTGGGATCATATTGGTATGGGCATCAAAAAAAGACCTGTGCTGGTGTAGGCTTGTCGCCAGTTGTCCCCCAGCCAGTCCAGCCAGAATATACATACATAGCCATGACTGGTGAGAGGCACTCATGGGTGCTATTTGGAGATTACTACTAAGGGCAAGAGCCCTGCACATTGCCCATTGGCTGGTGGAATAGCCAATGGATGGGTGGAAAAATAAAGACTCCCCCTCTTTTCATTTTGTTTTCAACCTTTTTTATTTTTTAATTTTTATTTATTTATTTTTTTTTTTTTGGTTTTTCAAGACAGGGTTTCTCTGTGGCTTTGGAGCCTGTCCTGGAACTAGCTCTTGTAGACCAGGCTGGTCTCGAACTCACAGAGATCCGCCTGCCTCTGCCTCCCGAGTGCTGGGATTAAAAGCGTGCGCCACCACCGCCCGGCTCAACCTTTTTTATTAAATTTAATATAAATTTTTATGTGTATGTGCTAACGTGAGTTTATGTGCACCACGCGTGTGCAGGAGCCCAAGGAGGCCAGAAAAGGATACCAGAGACCTGGGACTAGAGTTTCAGGTGTTTGTGAGTTGACGGAGAACCAAACCTGGGTCCTCTGCAAGAGCAGCAAGCACTTTTAACGGCCGAGGCCCCTCTCCAGACACAATCCAAAAGTGTTGTTTTATTTTTGAGACAGTCGATAGGTTGCCCAGGCTTGGTCTCAATCTCATAATCCTCCTGCCTCAGTCTCCCTAAGGCGCACTCTCACAAACACATATACACATAATAATCAAGAATAAAATATTGGGGTCAGAAAGATTGCTCAGTGGTTAGCACTAGACCTTACAGAGGACCAGGGTTCGATTCCTAGCACCTACAGGATGGCTTGAAAGCGTCTGAAACTCAGTTCCAGAGGATCTAATGTCCTCTTCTGAATTCCCTGGGCAGTGGGCATGCAGTTAATACACAGAGAAACATGGGTGCAAAACACTCACACACATAAAATAACGATAACAATAAAAAGTAAATAGAAACGTTTATAAAAATGAAGAGAGACTCAAGCTAGCCCTCGATCGGTCCCACCATGCAACACCTCAGGTCTGCATCAGAGCATGAGGGCCCTCACAGTGGGGTGTGGTCAATCTTAGCACTCGGGAGACAGAGGTGGCCAGAGCTCTGTGAGATCAATGCTAGCCTGGTCTACATAGCAAGTTCCAGGCTAGACAGAGCTAAACAGTGATACATACATACCCTGTCTCAAAAAAAAAGAAAAGAAAAGAAAAGAAAAGAAAAAGAAAAAAATATTGCCAGGTGTGGGCCCCTTAATCTTGTACCCTAAGAACCATAAACTAAAGAAATCTCCACCCATGAACTCTTACCCAGCCTGAAGTACTCAGTTATAGCCACAGTAAATGGGCCGAGACACATGTGCTCATTTCACGTCCCCCAGGGAGACAGCCCTTCTCCCCAGCCTGTGACATAGGAAGAGATGCAAACTTCCTATCTTAACACTGTAATGGGGACAGCAAAGACATCATCTCCTAGTGCTCAGTTTTGGCTTTACAATTTTTTATTTTCTTATTTTTTGGGTTTTGGTTTTTGTTTTTTTGGGACAAGGTTTCTCTGTGTAGCTTTGGAGCCTGTCCTAGAACTCACGTTGTAGACCAGCTGACCTTGAGCTCACAGAGATCCGCCTGCCTCTGCCTCCCGAGTGCTGGGATTAAAGACTTGTGCCACCATCTCCTGGCTGTTTTTTTTTTTTTTATGTTTTGAGGCAAGGTTTCTCTGTGTAACAGCTCTGGCTGTATTGGACCTCCCTCTGCAGACCAGGCTAGCCTTGAACTCAGAGATCTGCCTGCCTCTGACTCCCAAAAATAAACCCCAAAACAAGAGGTTCTTGTACTTGGGATCTGAGAGCCCTAAATCTTCATGTCACCCAGACCTCCAGGGACCTCAGGCCCCAGTGAAGTAAACTGTAAACTCCAGTAAAAAAGTTAAAGATAAGCCCAGCAGTGGCACAAACCTTTAATCCCAGCATTCAGGAGGCAGAGGCAGGTGGATCTCTGTGAGTTTGAGGCCAGCCTGGTCTACAGAGTGAGTTCCAGGACAGTCAAGGATACACAGAGAAACCCTATCTCGAAAAAATAAAAAAACAAAGCCACAGAGAAACCCTGTCTCAAAAAACCAAAAAAAACAAAACAAATATTAAAAAAAAAGAAGAAGAACAAGAAGAAGAAGGAAGAGGAGGGCTGGGGAGATGGCTTAGTTGGCAAAGCGCTTGCGGCACAAACGTGAGGACCCATGTTCAATCCCCGAAACCAGCAGAGCAAACACAGTGTCAGTGAGGTGGCTCAGCGGGTCATGGAGCTTACCACCAACCTGACAGATCTGAGTCCAGTCCCCAGGACCCACCTGGTGGGAGGGACAGAAGCAACTCCTGAAAGTTATCCTCTGAACTACACACACACACACACACACACACGCACGCACACACGCACGCACGCACGGGATACACACACAACAATAATTAAAGTCGGGCGTGGTAGCGCTTCTAATCCCAGCACTAGGAAGGCAGAAATGGGCAGGTCTCTGAGGGTCACTGGACAGTCAGCCAAGGTTCCATGGCAAACACTAGGCCAATGAGAGACCCTGTCTCAAAACTCTACAGTTAGCGAAATCACTCAGTGGCTAAGGCATGGGCTGTCCTTGCAGAGGACCCCAGTGTGGCTCCCAGCACCCATGTCAGGTGGCTCACGACCACCTGTACCTCCGGTTCCAGATCATCAGGCATGCACCTCTGGCTTCCACACGCCAACACATGTGGCATGTGCGCATGCACACACCAACATGTGCACGCGCTCACACACACATAAAAATAAAACAATTCTAAACAAACAAAACCAAGATAGAAAAACAATACAAGGCAGACAGCTTCTAAGAAACACAATATCCAAGCTAACCTCTGAGCTACACACACACACACACACACACACACATGTATACACACATATTCACACACACAAAAAAAAAAGTTAAGAGAACTATAATCAGACCAACTTGCTCTGTCCCTGGAGCCTTAATTTGACCCCTGACTCCAAGCCCCTCCCTTTTCTCCCCCATATCCTCAGTCCCCTACCGAACAAAATTATAAGGCTAGCAGATAAACCCCAAGATCTCCAGTTCAGGGTGCTCTATAAATGAACAGTAGTTCTTAGCTGGACTGCGTCATCCCTGACTTATCTGCAGTCCAAATTTAACCGGCCATTCTTATTTTTATGAGTTAAAGCTAGACATCAGCAGCAGGTGGTCCTGAAAGAGGGAGACAGGGGAACCTTCGAAGAGCTCCAGGCCAACCAGGCTCCACTCCGGGTCAAGAAAGGTGTCTGGAATGAGAGTCCCACCCTCCCTGTCCGGAACACACTTCATGAGTCATCCCACACCCAGAGACGGATAAAGTCCATCCACCGAAGAGAAACTCATCTCCCTGAGCCGGCACTCAGAGCCTCTTCCTGCCCATAACCATCACCTGGGCGCTGTGTCTGAAACTGACAAAGCAGCCAATCACAGGCCTGTCAAGTTAGGTCCTTCTAGACCGATGACCCAAGGTCGGTGCAGGGGCGAAGGCTCCTCTTGGGTCACAGGGCAAGGCGGGGGGGGCGGGAACTGCGAGAAGAACCCAGGCTCCCCAGCTTCCCAGCACCCTGTGCACCCCCAATAAGTTGCTGAACTTAAGTGACCATCAAAACAGGAAGACTAGAAGGAAGGAAGATGTTGAGCCAGCCATGAAGATCTGCCCACGGGGAGGTAGACCCAGAGTCACATTAGCTTTCTGTCATTTATTTAGTGTGGTTTATAACAAAATCTCGATCATTCCATTTTAACAACAAAGACTCAGGAGCCAGATGCTGGCGTGAAAGCCTGCTAGCTCAGAGGCAGAGGAAGCACCCAGCTGGCCGTCCTCCGCCAACGTCCCAGAAACCTCTCCTTTCTCCTACCACCTCAAACAGCTCTCAAACTCGATGTCCCTCCCTTCCTCTTCCTGTGTGTCTATCCATCCTCCTGCATCCTGCCTTTTTTTTTTTTTTTTTGTGCACTAGTGTTTTGCCATGGATGCTGGGTCCCCTGGAACTGGAGTTACAGATAGCTGTAAGTTGTATGTGGGTGCTGGGAATTGAACCCAGGTCCTCCGGAAGAGCAGTCAGTGCTCTTAACCACCGAGCCATCTCTCCAGTCCCATCCTGCTTCTTCTCTAATTTTTTTTTTCTTAATAATCCTATGTTCACTCATGGTCATCTGGTTGCTTGCTCGCCTTAATCCTATTTACAATATTCAAGCAGAAAGCTCTTGGATTAAAGGTGTGTGCCGGAGCTGAGCCACACCACAGCTAGAATCAGGTTTTTCCAGTAAATCATGCAATCTCGGGGGTTGCAGTGTGATCAAATATCCTGCAACAGTTCAGCATGTGTGTATGCAAGTGCACACAGAGGCCAAAGGCCTCCTGGGCTGTGCCTCTGCAGGCATCATCCATTTTCTGTTTGTTTTGTCTTTGAGACAGTGTCTCAATAATGTACCCCGGGAATTCACTATGTAGACTTGGAGGGCCTCAAACTCAGAGATCCATCCACCTGCCTCCACCTCCCCAAGTGCCTGCACCACCACTCTTAACTACTTTGTTGTTTTTTGTTTGTCTGTTTTTATTTTTTTCAAGACAGGGTTTTTCTTTGTAGCTTTGAAGCCTGTCCTGGGACTCACTCTGTAGATCAGGCTGGCCTCGAACTCACAGAGATCCGTCTGTCTCTGCCTCCCAAGGGCTGGGATGAAAGGCGTGCGCCACCACCACCACCTGGCTTGTTTTGTTTTCTAAGACCAGGTCTACTGCTGGAACCTGACACTCACCAAATAGACTAGGTGAGCTGGTTGGCAAGCCCCAGGGTCCATTTGTCCCCTTGTCCCCAATACTGGAAAGACAAGTGCACACGACCATATCTGGTTTTTCACACAGGTACTAGGATTGAATGTACAGCCTCATGATGTACCTACTTCCCCACCTCCAGTCAGGGTTGTTAGACCACAGACATGCGTGTTGACCTGGAGCTCTCCACTCCTCCATGCAACTCCACTCCTAAGGTCAGAAATCCATCCTTCTCCAAGCCCACCTCCACGGTAAGTCTCTGCTGGGACTTCTCTAGTCTCTGAAGGATCCATATCTCCATCTCTCTTTATCCGGGAGTGCCCTTATGCAACCTCTGAGTTCACGCCAAGTGTGGTGGCACTTGCCTGCAATCCTAGTACTTGGGAAGGCTGAGGTAGAAAGATCACGAGTTCAAGGACAACCTGGGCTACATAGTAAGACCCTGTTTTAAATGAATAAAATAAAAACCAACTCAGTATGCAGTATCTGATCCCTCAGTCAGGATCCTGTTCTACTCCCTGGAGCTTCTGAATTAACTCCCACAAATCTTGCTTTTCAAGCATCTATCAAGGTTTCTGAAGGCCCCAGGCAGCCGTTTTGTCCCTAAAATCCTGGCTTGTGTCACTAGCTGCTTGCTGCACGAACGAACACACACACACATACACACACCTGAAGCATCTGAAGAGCGAGATGCAGGAAGAATCAGGCTGGGGGCCACAGTGCCAGCCTTATGTTTGGGGGAACACATAGGTTGGGATAACTTGACAGAGTGTCCCTTGGGTGCCAGGAACGGAAGACGTCCTAGAAGACACTAGGACATGCCTGTAATCCCAGCATTTGGGAGACTGAAGCAGGAGGATTGTCCTGAGTTACAGGTCAGCCTGAGTTATAAACTAACTACCTAGCCAGGCCATGGTGGCTCACACCTTTAATCTCAGCAGAAGCAGGCAGAGCTCTGTGAGTTTGAGGCCAGCCTGGTCTACAGAGCTAGTTCCAGGACAGCTAGGGCTGTTACACAGAGAAACCCTGTCTGGGGGGGAAAAAAAGTAACTACCTAATTAGTCTAGTCCTTCACGGCATGGGTATGAGCGCACACACACATACACAGAAAAAATTAACAGAGGATTTCATTCATTCATTCATTCATTCATTCATTCCAACATGTGGATTCAACAAGTGACTAACAAGCTCCCATCCCCACTCACATGGTGTGCAATCCAAGGGACACACTTGCAGAGCTAAGCAAGATAGGGGCAGAAGAAAGCAAGGACAGTATGGAAACACAGGCGTGGTAGGCTCTGGGGACAAAACGAAGTTTGAAAGAAAAGAGGAAAATTCTACAGGCTTCCACACTGTCCCTTAGCCAGTTCCTCAGAAGGATCCCCTGAGTGCTTCTGGGGTGTCCTCACAGAGGGCCAAGGTGAGAAAAACCAGGGTCTCGGAGGCTGGGAGATGCTGTCTGTGGTCCCGAGGTCACACTCAAGACATGATGAATACCCCGAGCCTTCCCACCCGGGAAGCTCAGCTCGGGTCCCCAACAACCCAGCTATTACCCAACCGTGCACGCCCCGATCTCTGCACATGCAGTAATTGAGCAGCTGCCTCCGAGACCTCTATTATTATGTCTGCCTTTCCGACTGTTTCCAAGTCCCAGGCACTAGACTGCCGCGTGTCAGGGGCAGGCTAGGCTCATGGGAGCCTGCCTTACATGATAGCAAAAATGTCATTAGTATGTAAATAAATGACCCTTTCCCCACCCCCAAACCCCGCATCGAGACAAATCACTTAGTAAGTTAGACATGCCCCTCAAGACACTGTCCCCAAGACCAAACTCTTCTGTCCAACGACCAGACAAGGAAGCCTGCACAGACCCAATCCTTTCTTATTTTCCCTGTCTGGGATCCACTGGGACCCTTGGAGTTAGAACTGGCAATTTCTAGGTCACCCGCAGAGCTGCCTATAGAATAATATACAGAGCAAGCTGTATACAGAAACAGGCTAGGGGGTTCCGACACCCCCCCCACCTCCAGGCTAGGCCTGTTTCTAGGTCTGCCCATAGCTTCTCTAAAGAGGCCAAAGTCAATCTCAGCACTTCTGAAACCCTGAACAGGTGACTTACGATGTCGAGACGCCGGACAGTATGGTCACCCCATTTTGATGCCCCACTACCCAGCCCCTCCCAGCTGCCAGCCACCAGCCTCCTACCACTTCCTCTTGCTCCAAATAGAATAAATAATCGATGTCGGTGCCCTTTCCCTCTGGGAATGACGCTGCTAAAATAAATGAACGGATCAAGGCACCTCCCAAGGCCAGAGACTGGAAGGCCACCACAGA
Organism: Chionomys nivalis; assembly: GCF_950005125.1. NCBI lineage: Eukaryota > Metazoa > Chordata > Mammalia > Rodentia > Cricetidae > Chionomys > Chionomys nivalis. The sequence continues at coordinate 99,682,538 of NC_080088.1, read as the reverse complement.
GGAACGCGGAGCACTGACCGCTGAGCACCTCGGACGCTGCTCTCCACTCGGAGCAGTAAGAGAAGCCTCTACTAAAACCCCAGTCCTCTGGGGAAAAAAAAACCCGCGGCGGTCCGGCCACCCCACATTCCAGATACACACTCCATAGGTGAGCCCAGCCCCTGAGTTCCTTCACTTCTCCAGGAAGGGGGACCCAGGAACTGCCACCTCAAGTCTACTCCTGAGATGCCGGGTCACCAGAGCAGACGCCAACTGGAGCTCCACTAGCCTCCTGACTGAGCAGAAGAACTCTAAGAGCCACGTCTCCCCGGCTTTCCCTGGGGCCTAGGCCAGGGAAAGGTTGCACTCCCAGCTCCTGCCTGTCTGCAAGGCTGGGTGTCACAACGATCAAGATCACTTCTCGAGACTCCGGATGGGGAGACGCTAAGCACCCTTTGGCCCCTCCCCCTCCTCTTCAAGAACTCCGAGACCACCCACAGTCGACTTGTTCCTTGGCACCCTCTGTGCCCCTCTTAACTGCCACCCTAAGTCTCTTTACTGTCACCCCCAACCAACCAAAGAGGTCCGGCTCCTACCATGCAAGCCAGCCCCTTTACAGAATGACCCCCTAAAAGAAACCACCGCTCTGGGGCAGTGTGCGGACTCAGCTTGCGCTTTGGGAGACAGGAGAGGAAAAAGGGGGGAGGAGGTCTTTAAAAGCCTCTTTCCGACGCCCCCTCCACCAACCTCCCACGGCAGGGCAGCACCACTGACCTCATTCGCCCAACTGTATCCGGGCCTGCTGGGCTCCAGGCCAGTGGGGCGCCTCTCTCGCCACCTCCGGGGAACGTGAGGGTAAGAGGGGTAACGGCTTTCCCGATTCCAGCAGGTATCCGGAGGGAAGAAGCTGACCATCCCAACCCATCCCCCTCCAAACTCGAATTATAATCCCGATCACGTGCACACACACCCCAAAAGGCGGGCCTTAGAATTGAGACACCTGGAGGGGGAGGGGAAGGGAAGGGACCTCCCATGCACACAACACACTGAAAGGGGGGGGGCGGGTGTACAAAATAGGGGCTCAAGGCCAAGGCAAGCTCCTGAGCACCCCCTCGCCATCATTCCCTACCCCATCCCCCACTCCCACCCCACCCCCAGTCAAACTTTCTCCTTTTTTACCTTGCAGGATCCCCAAGCGCTCCGGGCGCCCCGGCCCCGGCCCGGCGGCCAGGACTCGCTGGATCCAGTCGCCACTGGCTGCCGAGTTAATAATCCGGGAATGGGGGGGGGGACAGGATCAGTGGAGGGAGGGAGGGAAGGAGGGCGGACGCGGTGCGGGCGGCCGGCCGGGGGCTGCGCGGGCCCCCACCCCCGGCGCGGGCTGCGGCGGAGGGCGGGGCGCGGAGCGAGCGCGAAGCCGAGCCCGGGCTCTGGGAGGTTCTCTCTTTGTTCTGTAATCCCAGTAAGATTGCCAGCCATTCGCCCCGGCCCTAATCCCAGCCCCGCGCAACACCACCCTCCATTGGCTGTCATTTACATACGGGATTAGCCCGCTCGGCCCGCCCCGTGCCACGGTGGGGGAGGACTCACAACCTTGGGGCCTCCAGAGTCTCCCAGCCGCAGATTAGAACCCCCCTCTCCGGGGACGTCAGGACATATCAAGGTCACTCGGAGGACGCCTGGAGGATCCCTGGATGGCTTGCCCTGCTGGTCCACTTTTTATCCCGAAGTGTCCAAGGTCGGGAAGGGAGGAATCCCAGGTTTCCATCTTGGATGACCTGACCCAGTCCTTTTTATTTATTTATATTTATCTCAGGATCTCATAAAGCCCAGGCTGCGGTCAAGCTGTTCAGGACCAGAAACTGAGAATAGCCTTGAACACCTGATCCTCCCTGTTCTACCTCCCAAATGCTGGGATTACAGCCTTGCACCTACACCAGGGAAGATTCGAACCCATGGCTTTCTGCATGCAAGGCCACCAGCAATCAACCACCCTACTAACACATGTACATCCTAAAGTACTTATTGTTGTTTTAGGACAATTTCACATAGCCCACACTGGCCTCAAACCCTCTGTGTAGCTAAGGGTGACCTTGAATTCCTGATTCTCCTGCCACTATTTCCCAAATACTGGGATTACAGGTGAGTACTACCACACAGGATTTTTGGACCCAGGCTTTTATTTTACCTTCTGTCTGACCTTCTTTATGCTACTGTATGGGGGTGGGGGGGACACATTTCCCCCCAACCTCCCCAAAACCATATGTCTTAAATCAACCCAGCAGTTGGTAACCAGTAGTCCCCTGAGTGCCTGAGCAGGCCTTTGCTGGAGTAGACACAGCAGAGAGAGAGAGAGACAGACAGAGAGAGAGAGAAGGGGGGCAGACCAGTCCCACACCACCCAAGGAGGTCTTGCCCAGGTTCACAGAGCAAGGACATGGTGGAACATGGCTGCAGTCTCTGCACGCAGGAGTCTGAGGCAGGAAGATTGTGAGTTCACATGAGAATGGGCATCACAGGAAATGCCAGACCAGTCTGGTCATACAGAATCTTTGTTTGAAAATAAAACTTTTTTTTTAAGAGCTAGGCTTGGTGGCTCATGTCAATAATCCCAGGGTCTGACAGTCCAAAGCTAGAGGATTGCTGGGAGTTTGAAGCCCATCTGGCTATTAGATCCTGTCTCGAAAAGTTACCGCACGCGCACACACACATGCACACATGCACACACACGCACACACAGTGAGTTAGGAATATAGTTCAGCGAGTAAGCAGAACAATTATCTAGTATGCTTGAAGCCCTGGGATTGACCTTTGGCTCCACATAAAACAGGCTTATTTGACAGCAGGAGGAACTGCAGTTTGAGGTCATCCTAAGCAGCATAGTGTGTTTGTGGCCAGCCTGAGCTACAAGAGAACCTGTCAGAAAAACAAACAAACAAGGATCTACCAGATCCTAACAGTGCCTACCTGGTCTTCCAGGCCTCCTCATACAAACACATCAGGCCTTAGTAACAATTAACCTCAACCTACCATCTCTAGGGACAAGCTCACTAGCCCCTCCCTCAGGGAACTCCTCCCCTCAGCAGGACAAGGAGGGGCCAGAGGGGCCCTTGTGCCCTGCCCATACAGGGTGCTGGGCAGAGAGCAACAGAGATCAGGAATAAGGTCATGGGTGATGGGCCCCTGGAGACCTAAGGATGCCTCGAGGCCACCTAAGTGGTCCCTCTGACCTACTTGCCTGGTGTCGGCCCTGATTAGACACCAAGGTCAGGGCAAACGTTAAAGATCTGGTGACTAAGTGTGTGAGTTCAAATCCTGGCTCTTCCAGTTTCTATCCAAGTGAGCCGGGGCAAGGTAGTTCCCCTGTCTGAGTTTCCACTTCCCCCTTCCCACAGCCTCTCAGTCAACCACAGCCTGACTCCCACGGTGGGCAACGCTGCAAACGGCCAAAGGAAAGTCATGTGACATGTAAGATCTCTATGCCTTGTTGGGGACATGCCTGCTATCCTAGCTGCTCAGAGACTGCAGTTACCACCAAGCCAGATGACCTGAGTTTGAGTCCCAGGTCCCGGTGGTGGAAGCAGGAGAACCAACTCCATTAAGTTGCCCTCTGACCTCCACACATGTGCCATGGCACATGAATGTGTGTATACAAACACACACACACACAAATAAATAAGCAAGCAAACAAATAAATATAAACAAAGAAGTTTAAAACTACCCCAGGCTACATAGTGAGAATTTGTCTTAAAATAAAAGGGGCTGGTAGGTAGCACAAGTCTTTAATCCCAGCACTCGGGAGGCAGAGGCAGGCGGATCTCTGTCAGTTTGAGGCCAGCCTGGTCTACAGAACAAGTTCCAGGACAGCCAGAGCTCCATAGTGAGACGTCAAAAAAGCAAAAGCAAGAAAGGAAAGGATCTGAGATAATAGCTCAGTTGGTTCGGTTCTTGCCTTACACGCAAAGATCTGAGGGTGAGCCCTATACCCCAGAAATGGTTCCACAGTTACTAACACACACTACTCATGCAGAGGGCCTGAGTTCAGTCCTCAGCACCCCCTCTGGGTGTCCCACAACTTTAGTTCCAGGGATCCAACGACATCACCAGCACCTGCATTCAAATATACATACCTACCCACACACCCACACATACACAGCCTAAAATTTTAAAATAAATTTAAGGTTTTAAGTTTCAATTTAAAAAGTTAAACAAAACAAAACTTTTGCCGGGCGGCGGTGGTGCCTGTATGTAATGCCAGCCACTGGCACTCGGGAGGCAGAGGCAGATGGATCTCTGTGAGTTCGGGGCCAGCCTGGTCTACAGAGGGAGTTCCCCATGAGTTCGGGGCCAGTCTGCTCTACAAAGGGAGTTCCCTGTGGCTACATAATTGAGACTTGTCTCAAAACCAAACAGCAAAACAAAGCACAAGTGTCAGGAATTACAGCACTCCAGCGAAGACAGGAAGAGAGACGCTCTCTCAAACAAGCCGGAAGGGAAGACTTGTCTTCTGAACTTCACCTTGTGCACAGTGGGCCCACATTCTCACACATGATGTATATATGAACACATGTGTGCATACACACATACTAACTAGGTGGAAAATAAAAGAGGAAGACACTTGACATTGACTTTCACACCCCTACACACACACACACACACACACACACAAAGAGGGTGTGGGAAAGGAGAGGAGCCCTCTGGAATCTGGTTGAAGCCTCTCTCCAGCTGAGTCTTCAACTCCAACACAAGCAACATTTACTTCAGGCCTTTCTTTCCCTTTCCAGCTCAAAACTTGTCACTTTCTCTCAGTCTCAGGAAAAGCCTTTTGTGACCCCACTGGCTCCTGGTTTTACCTATCAGACTGTCATTCTGTCCAAGGTCCCCATTTTATAATCCCAGTCGTCAAAAGGGAGTGGCCAGATAGCTTAGTAGGTAAAGGCACTTGCCACCAAGCCTGTGACCAGAGTTCCATTTCCCAGTCCCACATAGGGTGTGCACCAGGATTACTAAAATCCCAGAGACGGAAATTGGGGTTCAACCCGAAGATCAGAAAAGCAAAACGGCCAGCCCACTGGCTCTTACCTCTACCTCAGTCCAAAATGGAGATCCTGCCTCTAGGAATCTCAAAATGAGACTGACTGAGAGCTGTCTCCTCCCCTTTTATATTCCTCTCTAGTTCTGGGATTAAAGACGTGCACCACTACCATCCGGTTTCTATGGCTAACTAGTGTGGCTGCTGGGATTAAAGGTGTGTGGCTGACCACTGAGGCTGTCTTACTTTTCCCATCTTCTGGCAAGCTTTATTTATTAAAATACCAATGAAATGCCCCTAGAGTAGTGCAAGGAGAAAACCAATGTCCACGACTTGTTTGTCCTCTGACCTCCAAGTTATGGTACCATAGCAAATGTAAATGCCCCCATATAAATAAATAAATGAATATGAAAAATTAAGAGGGGAGAAAGTTGCTTAGCAACCCTTTGATATGTTGAGAGCCATTAAAATGGTGTATCTGTCGACTCCTAAGATGCTTAAGTGGGACTCTTCTAGGAGAAGCCACACCCAGACTCTTACGAGTGTCTTATTCTTCTTTCCCTGAGCAAACACTTGTCTGTTTCTTTCTTTCTTTCTTTCTTTCTTTCTTTCTTTCTTTCTTTCTTTCTTTCTTCCTTCCTTCCTTCCTTCCTTTCTTCCTTCCTTCCTTGTTTCCTTTCTTCCTTCCTTCCTTGTTTCCTTTCTTTCTTTCCTTTTTTTTGGGAGGGTGCAGGGGCAGGGTCTGTGTAGCCCTGGCTAGCCTGGAACTCACTATACAAACCAGACTGGCTTCAAACTCACAGAAATCCACCTGCTTCTGCCTTCTGAGTGCGGGGTTTAAAAGTGTGTGCCATTACAGCCGGCCTCTTTCTATTTTTAATAAACCCCAGCTCTCTTCACATTGGCTCATCATCAAATGCTCTTCTTCCCTAAACCAGGGATCCGGTTTTACCTGAGTTGAGGTCCATAAAAGATTAAAGGAACCAGCCGGGCGGTGGTGATGCACGCCTTTAATCTCAGCACTCAGGAGACAGAAGAGGCAGATCTCTGAGTTGGATGGAGGCCAGCCTGGTCTACAGAGTGAGTTCCAGGACATCCAGGGTTACACAGAGAAACCCTGTGTCGGGGGTGGGGGAGATTAAAGGAATTCTGTAGGCTACTGGGGGTGACAAGATGGAGTTGTGTCTTTAGTCCCTGTTGCCGCTGACAGTCTATTGGTTTCTGAAAGGAACTGTTCCCCGACTCTGAATCCTAGATCTTAGGGCTCTACAGAGCTGAGACTTGGTGGGGCAGAAGACCCTTGGAGCTCAACACTGTCGTCTGCATTTGCCAACGGAATCCACGCCAGCAAGGACAAAAGTAAGGGGTGGGCACGAGTCCCTCCTTCCAGCCTCCGGGCTCCTGTAGCCCCCCCCCCCAGGTTAACCAGCCAGATTTACAGCATCCATTTCCAGGCTGAGAGCAGGACTAAAACAGAAACCTTTTTTTTTTTTCTATTTTTTTTTTTTTGACAGGGTTTTTCTGTGCAGCCCTGGCTGTTCTGGAACTTACTCTGTAGACCAGGCAGGCTGGCCTCGAACTCAGAGATCTACCTGCCTCTGTCTCCTGAATTCTAGTACTAAAGGAGTGCACCATCACTGCTCATTTCTATATGGACTCACCAATGGGTTCTACTACACTGTGTACCCTAGGCTAAGTTAGTCAGACCCCCTGGGCCCTATTTCCTGAAAATTACATACAAAATGGGGCTAAAATAGACCACTTTTTTGTGACTGGATTTCACATAGCCCAGGCTAGCCCGAAGATGATTCTCCTTCACGGACTTCATGAGTGATGAGATTGCCTGCTTCATGGGTGGAACCCAGGGCTTTGCGAACACTGGGCCAGCACTCTACCAACTAAGCCACATGTCACCCTCAACAGACTGATTGTAAAAGGGACTCTATTGGGACCCCCTGCTTCCCTGTCACCCCATGAGCTCCTGTGGTAAGATCTGTTCTCTCCCCACTGGTCACCAAGGACAGCTGTCCACAGGACTTGGTCTCTAACCTCCCTGAGACCTGGATCTCTGTCCTCCACCAAGTCAGTATGATTTCTGTCTATGCCATTCTAGATCACTGCTGTGGGACAATGCTCTCGTGCACTGTGAAGATTGTCACTTCTATTAGTTTAATAAAACACTGATTCGCCAGGCAGGAAGTATAGGCAGGGAAACCAGACTAAGAGAATTAACTCTAGGAAGAGGAAAGGCAGAGACACAGAGGAAACAAAGCGAGAATGCCTCACTGAGAAAAGGTACCAAGCCATGCGGCTAACACAGATAAGAATTATGGGTTAATTTAAGTTGTAAGAGCTAGTTAATAATAAGCCTGAGCTAATAGGCCAAACAGTTTGCAATTAATATAAGCCTCTGTGTATTTCTTTGGGACTGAATGGTTGCAGGACCAAGTGGGACAGAAACTTCCATATACAAATGGCATACAAATGAATTTCCACATAAAGCCTAAGAAAGATTAAAAAAGAAATGGGGAGGGGGAACTGGAAAGTTGGCTCAGAGAATAAGAGCACTGACTGCTCTTCTAGAGGTCCTGAGTTCAATTCCCAGCAACCACATGGTGGCTCACAGACATCTATAATGAGATCTGGTGCCCTCTTCTGGTGTTTAGGCATACATACAGGCAGAACATGGAGAAAGAACACTGTATACATAATAAATAAATAAACAAACAAACAAATAAAATTGTAAAAAGAATTTATTAAAAAGATTCATAAAAGCTCTGTGAGTTCGAGACCAGCCTGGTCTACAAGAGCTAGTTCCAGGACAGGCTCCAAAACCACAGAGAAACCCTGTCTCGAAAAACCAAAAAAAAAAAAAAAAAAAAAAAAAGATTCAAAAAAGGATTCTAGACAGACAAGAACAGAGTCAAATGCAGCTTCTTTTTTTTTTTTTTTTTTTTTGGTTTTTCGAGACAGGGTTTCTCTGTGGCTTTGGAGCCTGTCCTGGAACTAGCTCTGTAGACCAGGCTGGTCTCGAACTCACAGAGATCCGCCTGCCTCTGCCTCCCGAGTGCTGGGATTAAAGGCGTGCGCCACCACCGCCCGGCTAAATGCAGCTTCTTGGTAACTGCCTTTACTCCAGTAAGCTCTGTTTGCTGGAGGTGCGGCTCCTTTAAGAGAGGCTTCCTGATTCAGCCTTAGCAGCCAGAACCTCGCAGCTCTTTTAAAAGGCCTTACTTACCAAACACTTAAATGATGTTCCTGAGCAGCCAGTGGCGTGCTTCTTGGTGGTGCCATGGACCTAGAAACTTCTCAGAGTTGTGGCAAAAAAAAAAAAAAAAGTGGCTCCAGCCAGTACCTCCACCATAAAACTGGGCTTTCAGGAAGCCAAGGAATAAAATGGAGCCAGCCACCAAAGCTGCAGCTTTAATCCTAGCCATATCGCTTAGCAGATTAAAGACTTATAGATAGATATAGTAAAGACAAATTCAGACAAAAAAAAACCCCTCTAGCCGGGCGGTGGTGGCGCACGCCTTTAATCCCAGCACTCGGGAGGCAGAGGCAGGCGGATCTCTGTGAGTTCAAGGCCAGCCTGGTCTACAAGAGCTAGTTCCAGGACAGGCACCAAAGCTACAGAGAAACCCTGTCTCGAAAAACCAAAAAAAAAAAAAAAAAAAAAAAAAAAAAAAAAAAAAAAAACCTCTAAATGGTTTACAGTGTGTTTAAAAATATATGAAATATATGTAGGCTTGGGTGAGACAGAAAAAGTATAGAGAAAGTAAAAAAAAAAGTCAAAAAAAAAAAAGAAATAGAGTAGTCAGGTATGGTGGCACACACCTTTAATCCCAGCACTTGAGAGGCCGATGCAGGCAGATCTCTGTGGCTTCGAGGCCAGCCTAATCTGGAGAGTGAGTTCCAGTACAGCCAAAGATACATAGAGAAATCCTGTCTCAAAAATTTTAAAAAATTAAAAGAAATAGAGTTTTAAAAAGCCACTTAAAGATGGAAAATACACAGAAATATGGATATTGTATGTTGCTATCTTTGAACTGTTTGACTGCTGAGGAAGGAGCAGCAGCTACTAAAAGACATTTGATTATAAATTGCTGCTGGATTAATCCAACCTGTATATTTTGAAAATGCCTTGACTTCAAAATTTAAGTCAAAAGATATGTTACTTTGGAGAAGAGGTTTTGCTTTTGTTTTCACATGAAATGAGAGGCTGTGGACTCATTCTTGGTTAAGAAAAATAAAGTTTAATTTAGGAAGATGCCCTGAAAAATCTCCAGTGGGAATGAATAGCCCAGATGATCCAATATTTCAGAGCACCTCTGTTGTAGTTTCCTCTGAGTTCTGCATCCAGAACAGCCTCAAAGCTGCTGGCTGAGATGATCCAGCCTCACAGAATACTCTAGTCAGGACTTGACCACAATCCTAAATTTTCTTTGGGTCCCCATAAATTTATCAGCGCCCACAATCAGCAAAAAGTAGCCTAGAAAACTATGCCCACATTCCCAAAATGTGAATTATGGATGCTTGTCTTTGTTTAGAGTGTTGGTTATAAGTTGTTATGGCTAAATATCAAGAAAAAAAGCTAAAATGGGCGGTGGTGGCGCACGCCTTTAATCCCAGCACTCAGAGAAGCGGAGGCAGGCAGATCTCTGTGAGTTTGAGACCAGCCTGGTCTATATGAGCTAGTTTCAGGACAGGCACCAAAGCTACAGAGAAACCCTGTCTCGAAAACAAGCAAACAACAAGAAAGAAAGAAAGAAAGAAAGAAAGAAAGAAAGAAAGAAAGAAAGAAAGAAAGAGAGAGAGAGAGAGAGAGAGAGAGAGAGAGAGAGACAGACAGAGAGAGACAGAGACAGAGAGAGAGAAGGAAAGAAGGAAGGAAGGAAGGAGGGAGGGAGGGAGGGAGGGAGGGAGGGAGGGAGGAAGGAAGGAAGGAAGGAAGGAAAGAAACTATGTCTCAAAAAACTAAAAAACAAAACAAAAATCTTTCTGAGATTAAAAAAAGAAAGAAAGAAATTTAGTCAAGTCTTTTGGCAAATGTTTGCAATCCAAGAAGTTGACAGAGTGAGACAGGTGGATGGCTGTGAGTTCAAAGCCTGTCTGAGCTATCTGTAGCATGAATAATAAAAACCCAGAGACAGATATGGGGGTTCAAGCTTAAGATCAGAAAAGCAAAGCGGCCAGCTACTGGATCTTACCTTTACCTCAGACCGAAATGGCCATCCCGCCTCCCCTCCAGGAATCCTCAGATTGAGACTGAGAGTAAAACCTGTCTCCTCCCATTTTATACTCCTCTCTAGTGCTGGGATTATAGGTGTGCACCACCATCACCCTGCCTCTCTGGCTAACTAGTGTGGCTGCAGGGATTAAAGGTGTGTGCCACCACTGCCTGGTCTGCATGACTGTCTAGAGTGTCTGTTTTGCAGATCTCTTCAGGCAAGTTTATTTATTAAGACACAAATAATAGCTATCTAGCAAGACTACCTCAATGAAAGAAAAAATAGGAGTTGGGATGTGGCTTAGTAGGCGGAGGACTTGCCTAGGATGAACAAAGTCCTGGGTCCATCCTCAGCACCACATAAACCATGCTTGGTGGCACACTTCTGAAACCCCAGCACCTGGGAAGTGGAGGAGGCAAGCCAACCTCCAACAGTTGAGACTGTTTCACAAACATGAACGGTTGAAAATGCAACAATAGAGTGCCTGCCTAGAACCGGCCCCCCACCACTCAGTGAGGACTGGGGTGTGGCTCAGTGGTAGAGGCCCTGCCTAGAATCCCCCAGTGGGGGGGACTGGGGTGTGGCTCAGTGGTAGAGCCCCTGCCTAGAATCCCCCAGTGAGGGGCTGGGGTGTGGCTCAGTGGTAGAGCACCTGCCTAGACTCCCCCAGTGAGGGGCTGGGGTGTGACTCAGTGGTAGAGCACCTGGTTGGATGCTTCCTCAGTGCAAGGCTGGGGGTCACACTCACTGAAGAGCTTATCCTCAGCGAGGACCTAAGTTCCATCCTCTATACCATACATAAACTGGAAGAGCTGGCGAGATGGCGCAGTGGTAAGAGCACAAGCTGGCCTTGCAGAGGCCCCAGGTTCAGTTCCAGGCACTCACCACTTGTGCCGATTCACAACTGTCTGTAACTCCAGTTCCTGAGACCCAAGGCCCTCTTCAGACCTCTGTGTTGCACAAACTTGCATGCAGGTAAAAGACCCACATACATAAAATAAAAACAAAATTATTTAAAATTTAAAAACCAAATGAATCTTCTGGAGTTGACTGCCCTTTTTATTTTAAAGAATCTAACTTTTTAATGGTGGCAGTGGTGCACACCTCTAATCCCAGCACTCGGGAGGCAGAGGCAGGTGGATCTCTGTGAGTTCCAGGCCAGCCTGGTCTACAAGTTCCAGGATAGGCTCCAAAGCTACAGAGAAACCCTGTCTCAAACAAACAAACAAAACAAAACAAACAAACAAAAAGCCCAAAAAACAAAAGAAAGCAAAATTAAAAAGATAAAGAAAAAGGAATAAAAGAAGTAATAGTCACAATACAGAAATATTGGTATTGGAGGCTTTTGAGACAAGGTTTTATGTATTCCAGGCTAACTTCAAGCTCACAGAGATCTGCCTACCTCTGCTTCCAGGAGCTGGGATTAAAGGTATGAATTGCTCCTCCCAGCCCTACCTAAAACTTTTGATCTTCCTGCCTCCACCTCCATCCACAGTGTTGGGATCATAGGCATGCGCCACCATGACTAGTTCTGTCTCTTTTTTTTTAAATTTTATTTTATATTTATTTATGTATACATATGTGGGTGTAGGTGCATGCCCAACAACATGGGCGCTGGTAACAGAACTCAGATTCTTTGCGAAAACAACCAATGCTTTTAACTCCTGTGCCAGATCTTCAGCCCCAGGCACTGTCGTTTTAAACAGCCTCTCACTACTCCTCTGTTTGTTGTTGTGTTGTTGTTGTAACAGGGTCTATTTCTATGCAGCTCAGGCTGGCATTCAAATTGCTGCGCATCTCAGGGCAGCCCCAAACTAGTGATCCTCCTGTTTCTGCCTTCCCAATGCTTGCCTGCAAACCCCTGTGTCTCTCCGCTACTCTGCACTGGTTGCTTCTCTCCGTCCTCAAGATCTCTCTCCGTCTCAAGGTCTCTCTGTCTCTCTCGAGGTGTCTCTGGGACTACATAATTTCTCCAGTTCTGTCTTCCTCCATGCCTGAGTATCTCCTCAACCCTGGCTCCCTCTCTGCCTCTCTCCACTCCCTGCCCCCGCCCCTGTTGCCTCTCCTCCGCTGGAATCTTTGAAGAACAGAGCCAGGCATGTAATTGACTCGGCCGTCTCCATGGTTGCAGCTGCGGCGTTACTGAGAGATCAATTTGGAGCGCCGGGCTCCTCCGTAATTGCACCTTAATAGTTTGTGTGCGGCGGAGTGGGGCTTCACAGGAGACAGTCAGGACAGCCCAGAGACCCTGGCAGGAAAAGCCACCTGGGGTCACCAGCATCTCTAGGTCAGGCCTCGGGAAGGATTCACCCAAGGCCTTGGCAAGAAGAGGAATAGGATGGGAGAGACTACCCCAAACTCCTTCCTAGAGGTGCGGTGCCCCACCCGCTGGGCCCTGCTCCTGTTTATAATTTATGCTTATGATCAAAATTATCAGCAATAATGATAACGTGATTATAATTGCCAAGCCGTCTGGCTCAATTGCAATGCTGTTGGTAAATATTGTGATAGAGCCAAGCATGAGGCCCCTGCTTCCCGGAGCTTGAGGGACAGCCGGGGGATGGGAATGTCACTGAGGCGAGGGTGGGGACACGGGACATGTCGTGTCCCTGTGCCCTCTCCCAATCAGGACCCTCTATGAGCTCCAGCAAAGGTGCAAGGTTGGTTGGTTTAATTTTATTATGTGTCTCTGTGTGCCCTTGGAGACCAGCACAGGGTGTCAAATCCCCCCAGGCTGGAGTTCTATTACCCTTGTGAGCCACCCATTGTAGGTGCTGCGAGCCAAACCCAGGTTCTCTGCAAGAGCAGCAGGTACTCTTAACCATTGCACCATGTCTCCAGCCCTGGGTTTGTTGAGACAGAGTCCCAGTCTGGTCTTGAACTCCAGGCAATCCTCCTGAATCAACCATCCAAGGCTGAGATGACAGACATATACCATCACACCAAACAACATCCTCATCTTACATCTGGGTACATGAAGCTCAGAGAGACTGTCTTAGGTAACAGAGCCGTGAGTGTCAGGGTGGAGACCGGTGAACATGCTTAATAAAAACTCAGAGAAACTGGGCTTCAACCTGAAGGTCAGAAAAGCAAAGCAGCCGGCCACTGGCTCTTACCTCTACCTCAGCTCGAAAATGGCGATCCAGCCTCCATGAATTTCAGAATGAGACTGAGAGCTGTCTCCTCCTGCTTTATAATCCTCTCTAGTTCTGGGATTAAAGGCGTGCACCACTGGGATTAAAGGCAGGCACCGCCCGGTTTCTATGGCAACTAGTGTGGCTACTGGGATTAAAGGTGTGCGTTACCACTGCTTGGGTCTGTGAGGCTGACCAGTGGGGCTGTTTTACCCTCTGATCTTCAGGCAAGCTTTATTTATTAAAATATAAATGAAACACCACTACAGCCCTGATTGAAACACATCTGTGGGACTGCTTGGGGATCATCCAGAGCCCAGCGCCCAGTGGAGTCCAGTGCTCAGCGGAGCCCCCTTCTTCCCCCTTTCCTTTTCTTGTTTTGTAGGCCTGGAAATGAGACCGCAGCCTTGCATATGCTAGGCAGGCGCTCTGCCACTGACAGCCCCCAGGTGTTTGCTTCATTTTCTGGGTGGTTTGAGTTAGGATCTCACCAGGTAGTCCAGCCTGGCTTCAGAACTACTATACAGGCAAAGATGACCATGAACCTTTCAAACCCTAGGATTACAGATGTGCACTGTCATGCTTGACTTTATATTTATCTTTTTAAAATTGTTTTTATTGAGCCCCTCCCTTTCTCTCCCCTCCCCTTCTACCCTCCCCCAAGGTCCCCATGCTCCCAATTTACTCAGGAGATCTTGTCTTTTTCTACGTCCCATGTAGATTAGATCCATGTACGTCTCTCTTGGGGTCCTCATTGTTGTCTAGGTTCTCTGGGATTGTGAATTGTAGGCTGGTTTTTCTTTACTTATGTCTAAAAGCCACTATGAGTGAGTACATATAATATTTGTCTTTCTGGGTCTGGGATATTCATCTTTTTTAAAACAAACTCTCTTTATGTAGCCTTGGCTCTCCTGGAACTCACTATGTAGACCAGGTTTGCCTCAAAGTCACAGAGACCTATCTGCCTCTTTCTCCAGAGAGCTGCGATTAAAGGCCTGTGCTCCCATGCTCAGCTCCATTTGAATCTTATTGAGGAGCTGGGACAGTGCTAGGAATGGAACCTGGGACCTCGTACATGCTAGGCAGGCCCTTTCCCAGCGGAGCTACAGTTCCTGTCTCACTTAGGGATGTCTGAGGAATAGTCAGTCTCCTGGGCCTGGGTCAGCCTAGTCTACCTGGAGATCTGGGATCCTCTGAAAGTTAATCTTCAAGTATCTTTTCTCCTCCTACCCGGGCTGATGCAGCCTGGTTTCAGTGCCTGCATTGTGCTTGAATTTAGGTCAGGTCTATTTTAATTCTACTGAGGACCCAGGTCGACTGCCTTCAGGGCAGACGAGGAGGAGAGGAGAGAAGGAGGAGTGTTGGGCCAGCGGAGATGCAGAAGTTTGGGGAAAGATGATTAAGCAAAGGGAGGAGGCACAAGGTGGAAAGGGGCAGGGGCCCAGAATTCTGGCCCCATGGGGCTTCCCCACCATTTCCCTCCTTAGAATGTCGTGGAGGAAGCAGGAAGCAGCCAGGAGCTAGGAATTTGGCTTAGGTTGGCAGAGCACTTGCCTAGAGTGCATGAAGTCCTATAGCACAAACAATAAAAACACAGAGACAGATATCGGGGTTCGAGCTGAAGATCAGAAGAGCAAACCAGCCATCACTAGAGAGTTCTTGCCTCTACCAAGGCTGGGTGATTGTCCTCAGTGTGACTACAGATTGACTACAGATTGAGACCCCGAGCTTCTGTCTCCTCCCGTCTAGTGCTGGGATCAAAGTGTGCACCACCGCTGCCCAGCCTGTATGCCTGACTAGTATGGCTATCTTTGCACTCTGATCTTCAGGCAAGCTTTATTTATTAAAACACACACAGACAAAAATCACTATAAAGCCCTGTATTCTATATCCCCCAGTACAGCATAAACCAGACATGGTGGGGCATGCCTGGGTTCCTAGCACTCAGGGGATGAAGTCAGGAGGACCAGAAATTCAAGATCATCCTTAGCTACAAAGGACCAGCCTGAGCTACATGAGACCCTGTCTCAATTTAAAAACAGACAGACAGACAGATAGATAAATGAGTATGGGTTATAAACCAGGCATGGTAGTACAGATTTATAATCCTGTACTCAGAAGGTAGAGGCAAGCAGGTCAGGAGTTCAAGGTCATCCTCAGCCACACAGCTAGTTTGGTATCAACCTTGGGGTACATAAGATATTGTCTCAATAAAACCACAACATAGAAAAGAGTACCGATGAAAGCCAGGCCTGGTAGCCAGGCGGTGGTGGCGCACGCCTTCAATCCTAGCACTCAGGAGGCAGAGGCAGGAGGATCTCTGTGAGTTCCAGGCCAGTCTGGTCTACAGAGTGAGTACCAGGACACCCAGGGCTACAGAGAAAAAACAAAACAAGCAAAGAAAGAAAGCCAGGCATGGTGTTGCAAGTCTGTAATTTCAGACTTGTGAAGGCTGGTGCAGGAGGATGCCCAGACTCTCTATTGTGAATGAGTATCAGCTAAAAACACATACAACCCAGGTTTGGTTGTTATCTGTTAGCTGTATGACCCCAAAGAGTTACAAAACCTCTCTGTGCTCGCTCCGGTGTTCCTGGTCATAAGATGGATTAAAATAGGACCTTTCTCACAAGGCTATTAGGAGCTCGATGACGTAAGCCATGGAAAAGTAGACCGTGGAGTGTAAATGTTGGGAGGGGAGTGTGGTTTTGTGGCCATCATTTTCCTCCTTCCCAGGTGCTTGGCATTGCCTGCAGCCCCTCCACAGGCCCTCCTCAGCCCCGGGCCTAGGGTCTCATTGAGATTCTTCCCTGTCCAAGTAAACCAAACCCTTGCAAATCGCCAGCTCCAGCGACTGATACCCTCAATGGGTATTCATTGGAGTCAGAGAAGCCCTGTGCGCGTTTTGCTTTCTAATTTATAATCAGCCTCCCTCTCCATCTCCTTCCTTCCTGCAGCTGTCCTTACGGAGTGGCCGGATGGGAGTGGGGACCCAGAGCCTCGTCTCTCATGTTTGGTTTAACCATCTCTGCGTGGTAGGACAGCTGACAGGAACAGAAGGACACAGCCCGAGGTGTCTGCTGTTGTAGACTCCAAAGAGATGTTACCCAGAGACAAAACCACACAAGAATAGGAAGAGGGTGGGGATTTGGCTCAAAGGACAAAGTTCTTGACTGGCATGCGGGAGTCCTTAAGTTCTATCCCCAGCACAGCATAGACTTACCCTGGTTGTGCACGCCCCTAGTCCCAGTATTCAGGAGGCAAAGGCAGAGAGATCAGAAGTTCAAGGTCATCCTCAGCCACACAGGGAGTTGAAGGCTAGCCTTTGCTATGTGGGACCCTGTGTCAACACCCATAAAAGGAACGGCTGGGCGGGGCTGGACAGACGGCTTGGCTATTAGAATGTGCACCTGTTTTTGCAGAGGACCTGAGTTTAGTTCCCAGCATCCCTATTGGGCAACTCACCACTGCCTGGAACTCCAGCTCCAAACAATCTGACCCCTCTTTATCCTCCACAAGCTTCCGTATGTTTCTATGCTTATGCTAAATACACATATACTCAAGCACGTTCACATAAATATCAAATAAATACATTTTTGGAAAATAAACTTGTTGCTGGGCAGTGGTGGCTCACGCCTTTAATCCCAGCACTTGGGAGGCAGAGGCAGGCGGATCTCTGTGAGTTTGAGGCCAGCCTGGTCTACAAGAGCTAGTTCCAGCCGGGCGGTGGTGGCGCACGCCTTTAATCCCAGCACTTGGGAGGCAGAGGCAGGTGAATCACTGTGAGTTCGAGACCAGCCTGGTCTACAAGAGCTAGTTCCAGGACAGGCTCCAAAACCACAGAGAAACCCTGTCTCGAAAAACCAAAAAAAAAAAAAAAAAAAAAAAAAAAGAGCTAGTTCCAGGACAACCCCCAAAACTACAGAGAAACCCTGTCTCAAAAAACTAAAAAAAACCAACCAAACAAAAACAAACAAACAAACAAACTTGCTACCTAGCAGTGTGGTGCACATCTTTAGTCCCAGCAATCAGGAGGCAGAGGCAGATAGATCTCTGTGAGTTCGAGGCCAGCGTGGTCTCTAGAACGAGTGCTAGGACAGGCTCCAAATATACACAGAGAAACCCTGTCTCAAAAAAACAAAAATAAAAAGCAAAAAACAAAAAATAAGCTTGCTATCAGCCAGGGATCTATAGAGAAATCCTGTCTCAAAAAAAAAAAAAAAAAAAAAAAACCCCAAAAACGGGGGCTGGAGAGATGACTCAGAGGGTAAGAGCACTGGTTGCTCTTCCAGAGGTCCCGAGTTCAATTCCCAGCAACCACATGGTGGCTCACAACCATCTGTAATGAGACCTGGTGCCTTCCTTGCCAACAGTACATTGTCTGCTTAATAAATAAATAAATCTTTTAAAAAAAACCAAAAACCAACCAAACAAATAAATAAAATAGATCAGCTAGTCCCAGAGGCCAAAGAAAGCACTTATGTGGTACTTGTAAGACTGTGTAGTTGGCTCAGTGTGAAAAACCTACCCTTCCAGGTGATCTGTGCTGTTCCAGGCAGCCGGAATCCTGTATGGAAAGGCTCCCCATCAACATGAAGCTGGCTGAGCAGATAAGGTAGGTACTGCTGGGGGTGTCAGGAGGGGAGGCTAATGGACCAGGTGTCCTGAGGGCAGCAGGGAGACTCAGCAGGTTACAGGCGGATGAGAGACATGGTCAGAAGTGACCTTTAAACTCTTTGTCCACTGTGTGAAATGGTTGCCCTCCAGGGCTGTCCTGAGGTTCCAAGCTATTAGAGCTGAGGGTCCCTGACCAATCAAGCCACGTTATACCTCCACTTTATGCTCCCAGGCGCCTGGAATGGCAGACTCGCTTCAATCCCAAACTTAACTTCTTCCTCCTGCTATTTTTAATATAGCCACCTTCTTAACATGCAAATGAGCATCTCTCGTCTTTGCATAATTTCCCCCAATTAACATTTGCAAGGTACCAAAGACGACAGCAGATACCCCCCTCCTCTTGGAGCCCCTCACTCTTGGAGGAGAAGGCTCAGCAAGCAAAGAACATGGTCCTTTTGTTCATCAGGTGGGGACCTGTTGAGATGATGAAACACTCCTGTGTGAGCCTTTTAGCACTTGGGGCTTCAGTGTCCCTGTGTGAATACACAGGGCACAGGGATACGCACGGCATCATCACTAAGGGGTTTTACACAGTTCTGAGGTTTAGAAATCTCCCAGGGTCTCTTCTCATTCCTTTATAAAGGGGAGGATAAAGTCAGGCAGTGGTGGTGCATACCTTTAATCCCAGCACTTGGGAGGCACAGGTAGATGAATCTCTGTGGGTTCAAGGCCAGCCTGGTCTACACAGAGCTAGTTTCAGGACAACTAGGGCTGTTACACAGAGGAACCTTGTGTTGAAAAACCCCATCGATAGATAGATTAGATAGATAGATAGATAGATAGATAGATAGATAGATAGATAGATAGATGATAGATAGAGATAGACAGAGTAGATAGGTAGGTAGATAAGTAGCTAAATAAATAAATAAATCTGATGCCCTCTTGTCCTCCTCCGGCAATTCCACACACACGCATGTGCACACACACACAGAGCCATAAACAAATCTTTTTTGTTGTTGTTGTTTTTTTTCGAGACAGGGTTTCTCTGTGGTTTTGGAGCCGGTCCTGGAGCTAGCTCTTGTAGACCAGGCTGGTCTCGAACTCACAGAGATCCACCTGCCTCTGCCTCCCAAGTGCTGGGATTAAAGGCGTGCGCCACCACCGCCCGGCA
The DNA here is from genome assembly GCF_950005125.1 of Chionomys nivalis. Taxonomy (NCBI): domain Eukaryota; kingdom Metazoa; phylum Chordata; class Mammalia; order Rodentia; family Cricetidae; genus Chionomys; species Chionomys nivalis. The sequence continues at coordinate 99,663,380 of NC_080088.1, read as the reverse complement.
AATCTTTTTTTTTAAAGGTTGTGCTAGTTTTGAACTGTCTATTCTCTGTCCCAGCCTTGTGGAGTCACCTCTCTGTATTTTGATACAGAGTTTCTCAACAGCCTAGAACTCAGGGCCCAAGGCTACATGCTGTCTTGACCTCTCCTACCCAACACTGTGACTATAAGCATACCCCCCCCATGCCCAGCTGTTTACACAGGCTCCAGGAGTTAAATGTCGGCCCTTTTTCTTGAAAGGTTAGCACATTACTGATGGGTCCCTGATAAAACATCTTCAATAATGATTGAAGGACTGGGGACTAGAAGGTTGACTTAGGAGTTAAGAATACTTCTGCTTTTTTTTTAAAAAAAAAAATTTAATTTCATTTTACATTCTATCCATAGTTCCCCCACCCACCCACCCGCTGCTTTTGCAAAGGACCTAGTTCCCTTCCCATTACCCATATCAGGCAGCTCACAATCACTTGCAACTCCCAGCAAATCCCAGTTCCAGGGCATCTGACACCCTTGTTGGTCTCCATAAGCACCTGTATGACATGGTGCATGTATAGACAACCAGGCACACACACATACATATAAATATAAATACAGAGAAATTTTGCAGGGCGTGCTGCTGCACGTATTTAATCCCAGCACTCGGGAGGCAGAGGCAGGAGAACCTGTGTGAGTTCGAGGCCAGCCTGGTCTACAAGTGAGTTTCGTTTCAGGACAATTAAGGCTGTCTCAAAAATCAAACCAAATATCTATCTATCTATCTATCTATCTATCTATCTATCTATCTATCTACCTATCTATCATAATATACATTATATATTGTTATTATATATGGAGATTTTTTAAAAGAAGAGAGGGTTTGAACCACAGTGTCTGTGTTTTCTAGTCACGTACACTTCCCTGTTCTACATTTTGTTTTGAAAGTTTTACAACTTCACTGTTCACACGCAGTTTTTTGCTCTGGGTCTGGCTTTGCTTATGTGGGAGGTGGGAATCTATTTTCAGTCTTTTCCCATATGGACAGCTAATTGTCCTTGCACCACGATTCGACTAGTCCAAAACAAAATATAAGGTGTTTGGAAAAAAAAATCACTAAAGATCTTGATAGCACAAGACCGTGATAGCTAACTATAAAGATAGATAACCATAAAGTTAACTTAGGGATCTACACTGTTATAATAATAATAATAATAATAAACCCAACTTATCCAGGCATGGTAGCTCAGACTCATAGCACAAATTCTCTTTGGTCTTAATAATAAAAACCCGAAGTCAGCTGTCGGGGGCTGAAAGCTGAAGGATCAGAGAAGCAGAGCGGCAGTCACTCTTAGAGTTCTCACCTCTACCAACGCTCAGACCAAAGGGGCGATCCTGTCCTCAGACTGACTGTCATGAGCTCTTCTGTCTCCTCCCGCCTCATAGTCCTCTCTCTGCCCAGCCCTATCCCTTCCTTTCTCCACCTCCTTAGTGCTGGGACTGAAGGAGTGTGACTCCCAAACATGGAGATTAAAGGTGTGAGCCACCACTGCTTGGTTCTGTTTCTCTTTTAGACTGGATCAATCAAGGGTGGCCTTGAACTCACAGAGATCACCTCCCTCTGTCTCCCCAGTGCTGGGATGAAAGGTGTGCGCCTCCACCGCCCGGCCTCTATGGCTAGCGCTATACTGCTACACTCCGATCTTCAGGCAAGCTTTATTTGTCAGATCAGAAATAAAATATCACCATGGGCTTATCATTGCAACAACACTCAGGTATCTGAGAAGGATGCCACAGACGCGCTGGTGACCAGCCTGGGTAATGGAGGAAGATCCTGTCTCAAATAGCTAACCATGGCGGTGTATATCTTTAATTCCAACACTTGGGAGGCTGAGGCAGGCAGATCTCTGTGAGTTCGAGGCCAGGATGATCTCCATAGCAAATTATGGCCAGTCAGTGCTACATAGTGAGACCCTGTTGAGAGAGAGAGAGAGATCAAGCCAGAAGTGAGGCCTGGAGAGATGGCTCAGCAGCTAAAAGTGTGTACTAGCGGACCTGAATTCAGGTGCCAGCACCCACATGGGGTGAGTCACTCCCCCTTGTAGTTCTTACCCCAATAGATTCAGTGTGTTCTTCTTAACTCCATGGTACCTGTGCTCATACGAACATATCTACACACAGACACACCGTGTTAGCCAGCGTTCTCTAGAGTACCAGAACTTACAGAATGAATCTCTCGCTCTTCACATATCTCTGTGTGTACATATACATACTTCCAGCAGAATGAGTGACCCAGGTTAGAGGTGTGTCTTCCTACCTCAAAGATTCTGATCGTCCTACTTCAAACTGAGCAAAAATCCCTCACAGGTTTGACTTCCATTTTTGTGTTTTGTTAACTCCAGATGAAGTCAAGCTGACAACCAAGAATAGCCATCACGCACACCTATTATTATTATTATTATTATTATTATTATTATTATTTTATTTTGCTTTTTTGAGACAGGGTTCCTGGCTGTCCTGGAACTAGCTCTGTAGACAAGGTTGGCCTCGAACTCAGGAGATCCGCCTGCCTCCCTGCCTCCTGAGTGCGTCTGAATTTTTTTATGTGGGTACTGGAGATAGACTTCAGGTCCCCCCATGTTTGCAGAAAAAGCACCTATTGACTAAAGCATCTCCCCACACCCCGTTTTTGTTTATTTTTGAGACAGGGTCTTGCCATCCCTGGCTGGTCTCAAACTCATGATCCTCCTGCTTTACCCTCCTGGGTGCTGGGGTTATAGGCGTCTTCCATCGCACCCAGTCTCTGAATCCTTTGATAACTGACTGGCATGGGGAAGTTCAACAGATATTCTTCCCAAAGATGAAAGGCAACCATTGCCCAGAAACACACCACTATTCCAGGGTGAAATGGAATAGTGCTGCTGTGTGGGGCTTAGGCGTGTGGAGTTTCATTTGCGAGTGACCAGAATGTGCTAGAATCACAGTGATAATTATGTGAACAACTTGCGATTTATAATAAAACCTTTTGAATTGTACATGGATGGATGTGTGAGGTATGTGAATCGTCTCAAACAAAACACATGTGTCTTTGTTCTGATGTGTTGTTTTAGACGAGAAACCGGTGTAGCCCAGACTGACCTCCAACTCAGTAGGCAGCTGAAGACGACCTTGAATTTCTGATCCTCCTGCCTCCACAGATTACAGGCACAGACCACCGTCCTGGGATGTGCAGCGCCGTGGATGGACCCCAGGGTTTTTGTGCTGCTGGGCAAATGCACGGAAAACCAACTGAGCTACAGCCGCGGTGCCAGGAATTTTCTTTACATAGGGAAAAGTAGCTCAGATGAAAGAAACAAGAGCGGTGCCAACGAGATGAAAAGTGGAACCCGCAAAGGAGAAGGCTGAAGTCTCAGTCCCAATCAGCACACACAGAATTAAAATTAGAAGCCAGGAAGAGGGCCTTGAAAGTTACTCTTGCCAGATAAAAGTGAAGAGATTTAAAATAACGATAAAATTAAGTGACAGATGAAGATGATTCCAGAAGATAGGAGATCAAAGCCCGGAACCTGGATTAAAAGATTTTTTTTTTTTTTAAACTATCAACGTTAAAGATTCAGGCGAGGTCTAATTGGATACAGAAGGCCACCCAGGAGGTGAAGTCCTGGGGGAGGCAGCCCGAGGGGCGGGGCTGTGGCGTGTTTGTTTTCTAAACTTGATAGAAGCTTAAAAGGCAAGAGCACTGAAAATAAACCTGTCTCTGAGGAAGAAAGCGTCCAGCCCAGAGCTGGAAGAGTCTAGGAAAGAAGAGACAGAGAAGCCAGGTGTGATGGCACACACCTGTAATCTCAGCATTTGGGACACAGAGGCAGGGGGGGATCAAGGGTTTCAGGTTACTCTTGGAATTGAGGCACAGCCTGGGATGAAGCGAGGCTCTGTCTCCAAAAACAAATAAACCAAAACCAAAGCAATAAAACAGAGAGAGAGAGGCAGAGGAGAGAGAGAGAGAGAGAGAGAGAGAGAGAGAGAGGCAGAGGCGAGAGAGAGAGAGAGAGAGAGAGAGAGAGAGAGACAGAAAGAGAGACAGAGACAGAGAGAGACAGAGAGAGAGAGACAGAGACAGGCACACACACACAGATCTGCTACCTCTTTAGTGAACAAAGACATTGGATGGGCAGAGAGGAGACAGGCCCACGGGCAGTGGGCAAAGGCATGGCCTGTGGACATGAACTTGGTGTTAGATAGGAAGAAGTAGCCTGGTAGTGGTGGCACAAGCCTTTAATCCCAGCACTCAGGAGGCAGAGGCAGGTGGATCTCTGTGAGTTTGAGGCCAGCCTGGTCTACAGAGCTAGTTCCAGGACAGCTAGGGCTGTTACATGGAGAAAATCGGTCTTGAAAAACAAAAACAAACAAACAAAACAAAACAAAAAACCCCAAATCCCAAACAAACAAAAAGAAATAAAAGAAAAGGAAGAAGTCTGTGGCACAGTACTCAAACTCAGTTACCAGAATTAACAGGGTCCCAGACAGAGAGCAGAGGAAAGGATTCTAGTGTTCCTGTGACCGGCATGTGAAACCACACACGTGCCAAGTGGCCCCATACAGCCACTCTGCAAGGCAGACTGTGCCCTGCTGTCCTGTCGTACACAAGAAATACCTGTGGCCTTTGTTTCACTTTTTGGTTGTTGTTTCTTTATCAAGACAAGGTTTCTTGTAAAAGCTCTGGCTGTCCTGGAATTTGTTCTGTAGACCAGGCTGGCCTCGAGATCCACCTGCCTCTGCCTCCCGAGTGCTGGGAAATTCAAAAACAAAGAACAAAGGCACGGGAGAGAAAGCTCAGGGGTTAGCAGGGCTTTCTGCTCTTGCAGAGGCTGTAAATTCAGATTCCAACCTCCATACAGGGCGGTTCACTAGCGCCTGTAACTCTGGGTCTTTGGGATCTGGTGCCCTCTGCTGGCGTCTGTATGCAACCACATACATGCAGCCTACAGACAAACAAAATACAAACAAAATAAAGCCCGCACCTAGAGAGATGGAGCAGGGTTAAGAGCGCATACTGCTCTTGCAGAGGACCCGAGTTCAGTTCCCAGTGCCCATGCTGGGGTGCTCAGAGAACGACTTGTAATCCTACCTCCAGGGGGAGGTCTGATCTCTCTGGTTCTGCAGATATGAGCACTCATGTGCACACACCCTCACACAGACACACAAATGAACACATAATGAAAAAAAGCGGGTCAGTCTTCAGAAAATAGAATAAAATCAGAGCTAGAGAGATGACTCCGTGATTAAGAACACTTATTGATTATTGTTCAAGTTCCCTGAACCCACATGCTGCCTCACAACTGTGAGTAACTCCAGTGCCAGGGATCTGGCACCTTCTTCTTGCCTCTGTTGGCACCAGGGATATACGTAGTACATGCACATACATGCAGACAAAATACTTAAACATATAAAAAATTAAAAAAAAATAGGGCTGGAGAGATGGCTCAGTGGTTAAGAGCATTGACTGCTCTTCCAGAGGTCCTGAGTTCAATTCCCAGCAACCACATAGTGGCTTGTAACCACCAGTAATAAGATCTGGTGCCAACTTCTGTCTGCAGGGACACATGCAGGCAGACCATTGTATACATAATAAATAAATGAATTTTAAAAAATATTTTTTGTTTGGCTGGTTTTGGTTTATTGAGACAGGGTCTCTGTGTAGTCCTGACTGTTTTGGAACTCGCTCTGTAGACCAGGTTGGTCAAACTCAGAGATCTGTCTGCCTCTGCTTCCAGAGTTCTGGGATCAAAGGGGTGCACCACCACCTGGTTAAGAAAGACATCTTAGACCAATAAAGAATGGGGATTAGAAAGGTCAGGACCAGGTGGTCCACACCTTTAGTCCCAGTACCCAGTAGGCAGAGGCAGGAAATCTCTGAGTTCAAGGCTAGCTTGGTCTACAGAGTGAGTTCCAGTGTCCTGAGTTCAGGGCTACACAGAGAAACCCTGTCTTGAAAAACAAAGCAAAATGTGAGAACAAACAGTGTCCTCCTCTGCAGTAGGAGGGTGCCTCTTGAGAGTGGCTTTGCCAAGAGGACAGGAAGAGCACACCTGTGTAAGGATTCGCACAAGCACCTCTGAATGAGTGCAGATGCATGTCTGTAGGTTTGTGTATGTGTGTGTGTGCAAATGTGTGCCTACATGTAGTGATGCATATATGGTTGTGTCCACACATGTGGTTGTGTAAGAGTATGTGTAAACATACACATGTTTACATGCACAAATGATGTTTGCATGTATTGCATATGTATGCATGTTTGGTTTGTATGTGTGTGGTATGTGTGCTTGAGTATATTTATCTGTATATTGTGCACGTGGGTCTTTATGCATGTATGTTTATGAGTATCTATGTATGTGTATTGTGTAGGCATATGTTACGTGTGGGATGTGTGGTTATGTGCTATTAATGTATATAAGTGCTTACATGTATATTTGATGGGTGTGGAAGTGTATATGTATTACATGTATGTATGTACATGTATGTATTAATTATGTATCTACATGTATTAGTCAGGGTTTTGTAAAATAACATAACTTATAGGATAAATACATATACATACATATGTACATACTTACATATATGTACAGGCTGGTTTTGTGTCTCAACTTGACACAAGCTAGAGTCATCAGAGGAAGGAGTCTCAGCGGAGGAAAGCATTTTCTCATTTAGTAATCAGTAAGACGACACACACACGCACGCGCACACACACACTTGCACATGTACACATGCACACACGTGTGCACATACACACACACAGGATGTACTGCATGAAGAATGACTGCAGGGCAGCAGTGGCACCTTTAACACCAGCACTCGGGAGGTAGAGGCAGGCAGATCTCTGTGTGCATGCGTGGATATTTATATGCATGTGTGTGAGGTATTTGTGTAACATGAATTCTAATTGTTCTTAATAATATAAACTCAGAGTCAGCTGTCAGGGCGTGCAAGCTGAAGGATCAGAGAAGCAGAGTGGCCGGTCACTAGAGAGACCTTTTACCTCCACCAATGCTCAGGCCAAAGGGGTGATCCTGTCCTCAGACTGCATCAACCTCAGACTGGCTGCTCCTCAGACTGCACTGAGCTCCTGTCTCCTCCTGCCTTATATTCCTCTCTCCCCCCCAGCCTCATCACTCCTGTCTCCTCCTCTCTAGTGCTGGGATTAGAGGCATGGGATCCCGAATGCTGGGATCACCTTTGTGTGAGCTCTGTTTCTCTTTTAGACTGGATCAATTTTGTGCAGCCCAGGGTAGCCTTGAACTAACAGAGACCTGTCTGCCTCTGTTTCCCGAGATTAAATTCCTGGGATTAAAGGTGTGTGCCACCACTGCCTGGCCTCTAGTGGCTTAGGTCTGCACTTTGATCTTCAGGCAAGCTTTATTTGTTAAAACACAAACAAAATATCACTCCATTTCCCCTTTTTTTTGTCTAAAATAAAAATGAAGGCTAAAACTAAAGAAGAAAAACTATATATAGTAAGTATAATAACTATATATAACATATACAGGCAATAAGCACATCAACAATGTCTAATCCATTTGCATTTGACAAATTCAGAGAAAATATTCCATATCTATCCTATCTTGTGAGTCCAACGTGTTGTACCTAATTCACTCTCTATTCTAACTTGCATTACCAACTCAAAATTATTTTTTTAAGTCTCTCAACCTTATATACTTTACACTTCTTTAATGAATTTCTTTTCTGAGTCTGGTAAACAAGGGAAACTATAACTATCTGGTCTTCAACTCCTTCAGAGACCCGAGAAGGAAATAATATTAACTGAGCAAGTAGGAAGTGTGAGCAAGTGACTTCCAAAAAATGTGAGAAGTTACAGAAACAATTGGCTGCCTGGACAAGTCGCCTAAGGTTCCTCTGCAATGTTGGAGCATCTGTATTTGACCTATAGGCCTAGAATATTCAACAGACTTTGCTATGAAGCAGGAGTTTTGAAGGACTGCCCTGTCTTCTCTTGACAAGGTTTGGCAATCACTCTTTTGTGTCCTGCTTGTTCAATTAAGACAGCATACTGTCGGGCTGGAGAGATGGCTCAGAGGGTAAGAGCACTGCCTGCTCTTCCAAAGTTCCTGAGTTCAATTCCCGGCAACCACATGGTGGCTCACAACCATCTGTAATGAGGTCTGGTGCCCTCTTCTGGCCTGCAGGCATACACACAGACAGAATAGTGTATACATAATAAATAAATAAATATTAAAAAAAAAAGACAGCATACTGTCAACACCCGAGGCAAGGGCACTTTCTTGCCCAGTGACTTACTTACTTTTGCCACAAAGAAAGTAAAGTCCCTGTGGTGTATCTTCGATGCCCATCATCTTCTCTGTAGTAGATTGGTGCTGCCAGGAGCAGACGTGTCTCGTTGTCATTAGAAAAAAAAACCCTTATGTTATTAAAGCAGAGTGAGCATGCCTGTTTGTGTAGGTGTCAGTATGTATGCATGTGAATGAGTAGTTGGTGTGTGGATACGTGTGTAGTTAATTAGGAATATATGTGTTCACATATATTGTGTCAGCGGATGTCCACGTGTATAGGTGCGTGTGTTCATATGAGTGTGTAAGGCATGTGTTTATATGGAAAGATTTCTCTGAGGGGTAAGGCTTGAGCTAGCAACTGAGGAGCAGGCCAGAATGGGTACAGAAAGCGGTTAGGACAGGATGAAGGACTGCCTTAATTTGCTGTCTGTTATAATAAAACACTGACCAAAATCAAATTCAGGGCGGGAAGTTTATTTGATTGACAGGTTACAATGCATCATTGTGGGGGGAGGAGGCAGGAGCTCCAAGCAGGAACTGAAGCAGAGAGCATGGTGGGATGCTGCTTACTGGCTTGCTTCCCCTGGACTGCTCAGCCTGCTTTCTTATAAAGCCGGGCCCACCTGCCTAGGAATGGTACCACCCACAGTGTGAACCCTAGAACACCAACCAGCAACCAAGCGCATGGCCCCCCAGACAGGATCGCAGGACAGTCTGGAAGAGGCAACTCCTTGGCCGAGGTTCCCTCTTTCCAGCCATGTTGAGTTGACAACTGGAGCTTTGACAAGGGGAGGAGGACAGTCAACAGTGGGTGCAGTGTGGGGCAGGTGTGTGGACTGGATGAGAAGCAGAGGAAAACACACCTGGGGTCTGAGGAGTCTGGGAAATCTGGGGCAGAGGGGAGGGCAGCTGCTGAGTCAGGGACGAGGCTCTGCCGCTGGCTCTAAGGACAGTAGGGGACGGTAAGTCCTTCCCTCTGCTGGCACGTGACAGAAAGGACAAAAGCCTTGCCCAGGGTTCCAGAGAACAGTCCAGAACCATGCCATCTTGATTCAGCAAGGATCCTAGTGAAGACATTTTGAGTCACCCACGAGGAAATTTGCTACACAAGGAACAGGGAGTAGGAAGGGGGTCAGTCCAGGAGCTGACCTGAAGGGGTCCAGGAAATGGAACAAACGTTCCTTCTAGAGGTTTCTATTGCTGGGATGAATGGGTGGACAGACAGATAACTGTAGGGTAGGGGGGAACACCATGTGCCTGGTGGCTCCTGGGGACAGGGAACTTTAGGGCCAAGAGGGAGACACCAGGGAACTCTAGGGCCAGGAGGGAGACAGCCACGTCATCTTTCCCCTGCTAGCTTGCCAGTCGGGTCCTAAGCATTCTGTGCTCCATAGAGAAGGGCCTGGACCAGAAAGTGCTAGAGCCAAGGGAGACACCTTGTGGTGAGTTCTGTGCATTACAGGCAAGACTATTTCTTTTTTTTTTTTTTTTTTCAGGCAAGACTATTTCTAAGTTTTGTGTATGTGTATGCATACCTTGAGCGTGTTTCAGTCTCCTCCCCTTTTGTCTTCTCCACTCCCCTCCTCTCTCCTCATTTTTATCTTCCTCCTTCCCATCTCCAACCTCTTCTGTCTCCTCTCTTCCCCTCCTCCTCTCCCTTCCCAACCTCCTTCCTCTTCCCCACCTCCTCCTCCCCATCCTCCCCCTCTTTCAGGTCATGGAAGGCTGACTTTAAATTGACAGTATCAGTTAGTGCTGAGAGCAGGCTGCGTCCTGCTGTAAACTATTCCATATTTGGTAAAACGGCTTTTTCAGGCTGTGTTTTAACCAAGAGGCTCCATTTTTACCACCACTGGAATCCATTTTGGGGGGCAGAGGATGATGGTTTCTGAATGGATCTGCAGCACTTGGGATCTCTGTGAGTTCAAGGCCAGTTTGATCTACAGAGTTCCAGGACAGTCAGGGCTACGCAGGAAAACCCAACAATATTGTTTCAAACAATAACAACAAAAAACAAAACAAAAACAACAGAAACAAACATAAGAAAGAAAAAGAAAGAAAGAAAGAAGGAAGGAAGAACAAAAGAAAGAAAGAGAAAGAAAGAAAGAAAGAAAGAAAGAAAGAAAGAAAGAAAGAAAGAAAAAACTTATTAGGAAAATAAGGCCCAAGAATTAGGCTCAGGCACCAATAAAAAGGTGTGACCCCACACATACACCGGGAGTCCATAAAGTGACAGACACCAAGCGCTACAACAGTAGGGTCCCCACACCTGCTTGTCATCTGATACCCAGTGTGTGCGCACTAAGGACCAATAGGCAGTATTCCTGACTGGCCCTAGGGCCTCAGCTCAGCCTGGTCCCCTACTTGGGACTTTGGCCTAGGAGAGCACTGAATGCTGTAACCCGGGCTTACGGGACCATCCTAGGAGGAACATGAAAGACAGTAGCACTGAGAGCTGTGGAGGTCCTGCTCAGGCTCTCAGAGGGAAACAATATTAGCTACTGGGTGAGAGAACCGTTCTTGTGATATTTTGGCAAAGACTGGGACTGCTTTCTGTCCTTTCCCTAAGACTCTGCCTGAGACGGAACTTTTGGATTGACTTTGTTGTCAGAGGTTCCGTGGCGGCCCGATAGTGGCTCTGTCTCGTGGTTATTAGCAATCACTCTAATGCATTAGGATTGTTATCCAGAAAGCAAACTTAAAGGTGGGTTTTTGTTTACCAGGTGCTACCCTTAATCCTCCAGAAGCCTCCCAGAACCTCCCCCCACAAGGTCAGCTACCTCTGGAAGGGTTCCTTGTTCCTGGTCAATCCCATGGCCTGTGTCAGTTCAGACCCACCTGTGGACTGTCACAGAAAATCTGCTTGCTTTGCCACAAGTTTGTTCTTCTCTCTGCTCCCCCCAAAAGACATCCTTGTCAGTTTGATCCCCAATAAATCTTTCTTCCCACACACAGAGGGGTCTGGTTTGGCAGTCTCTCTGTGCCATCCCTTATAGGACGTATGTAATTTGGCTTTACAGGAGGTTTAAATTAAGGGATTGCCTTGAAGTCTCAGAAAAGCCTTTGAAACTATGTTGAGACTGAAGAACTACGGACACTTTTGAAGTTGGACTGATGCATTTTGCATTATGAGAAGGTTACAAGCCTATGGGAGCCAGGAAGTGGAATGTAGTGGTTTGAATGCAAATGGCCCCCTTAAAGTTCATGTTTGACTACTTGGTCCCCAGTTGGTGGAACTGTTCTGGAATGAGTAGGAGGTGGTCTTGTTGGAGGGGGGTCACTGGGGGTGGGCTTGGAGGTTTCCAAAGTCCCTGCCATTCTTAGTTTGCTCTCTGCCTTGTGATTCTGGATCACAGGTAAGCGCTCAGCCATGCTCCAGTGCCCGCCCGCCGGCTGCCATGCACACTCTGAAGCTCTAAGTCTCGTCAAATACGTCATCCTATAGCTTGCTTTGGTCACGGTGCTCTGTCACAACAACAGAAAAGGAACTAGGACAGGACCATGTCTGTGGGGCATCTTCTTAACAAATGGTATGGGAAGATCTAGCTTCCTGGGGACAGGGTCACCCCTGGGCAGGTAATCTTGGTGTGTAGAAGAAAGCAGGCTGAGCAAACCGCGGGGAACAAGCCACCAAGCAGCACGGCTCCATGGCTTCCGCCCCAGGTCCTGCCCTGATTCTCAGCGGTGGACCATGATGTGAAACCGTAAGCTGCAAGGAGCCCTTTTCTCCCCAAACTGCTCATAGTGTTTTATTACAGCAATAGAAAACCTATGATACCTGCAGACTTAAAAAACATGCTTGTGTATGTGCACATGTCTGTACTCCTGTGCATGAGTGTATTGCGTGAGCATGCACACACACTCAGGTACACGTGTGCACACTTGGAGGTCAGGGGACAAACTCGGGTGTTACTCCTTAGGGACACGGTCCACCTCCTTTAAATCTAGCCCCTAGAAAGCACCCCCCCACACCTCCACTGACCCTTCACAGTTGAGAGGCGAGTTAGAACCCACTCCTGTCCCCAGGGTGTCCAAGACAGAAGCAGGCGACAGCCGGAGTCCTGTACCTCAGTTACAAGCTTTATTGTCCGAACACGGACTGCCACACTTCCACAATTCCACTGGGGGAGGGGTGGGGAGGGGACGGCTGAGCCACAGTCGTGTGGTCACACCGGGTAGGCTGAGGGGCCTTCAAAGGCCAGTGCTTGTGAGGAAATGGCTTCTTGCACACCTCCCAGGTGCAAGCCCACTCCGGGGTGGGGCTCAGCCCCTTTTGGTCCCTACTGCGGGAGCCTTTGGCTATTAGTTCCTCATCCGCGAGCTGCCCGATTGTGCTGAAAAGAGCAATGTTTGGCTCTGCAGTTAGGCCACTAAAGCGTCAACTCTAGGCTCTAGGCTGCTTGTTGTTAAAGGCGAGTGCTACCCAAAGCAGAAAGGAGGGTGGAGATGCTAATTCGACTCCTCCCGACAGGCGAGCGTGAGCGCCACCTGCTGGTCCCCAGGGGTGCTCGCGGAGGCCACCTAGGCCATCCTTATAACTTATCATAGTGGTAACCCACTGTGGTCCCACCCTGGAAAGACAGGAACAGGGCCCTCTGTGGGTTGCTGGGGTCTTTGGAGTAACATGGCAGGGGGTTCCCAGATCGATTTCTCTCCCCCCAGCAAAACGCCATGCGAATGCTTTGTTTAAAGAGTTTTGTACCTGTTCTAGCTTGACTCCAAGCCCCAAGCCACGCCTGGCTCAAGGTCAGGAGGGGAGGAAGAAGGTCTGCGTGCTCACCTAATACTGTAGCTGTCTGCTCAATGCTTTCTGGGCAGCAAGTGGGGTAAGTATGCATACTAGCCTGGTGTTGAGGAAGGAGGAGCCTGTCGATCCCCAAATCTCCCCTGGCTAAAGAGGCCCAAGAGACCTTGTACCAATGTGTAAATGAGTCAAGAATGCCCTTCCTAGTTTCTGAAGACTGAAGCCCTTCTCAGTGTGTAGGTGTCCAAGCAGGGGCCCTGCACCACTCCTCAGAGGCCTGCAAGGGACCTGGGGACACCAGAAAGGAAGGGAGGCAGGCGGGTACCCAGGTGCCCAGACAAGACTCAGAGCAGCCTGCTGTAGCCAAGAGAGGTTGTCTGGGGCCAGGCCCAGCTGTACCGCGCTCTGTGGAAGGCCGTGTCTGTGGGAGCCTCCTGGTCCGGCAGGGGGTTCAAGTGGGAACTGTCCACAGCGGCGAGGACAATACAAACACAGTCTCATCTCCAAAGAGACAGTTCTGGCTCCCGCCTGGAGGTGGAGCCGCAGGTGGGAAGCCCGGCAGGGCTCTGACGGGAACGGGGCCGGTTCATGGCGTCCCTGGGTCAGTGTTTGTCCTAGAGAGAACAAGGGTTTGATCATCAACAGTCTTGAGGGATGGATGGGCAGACGAGGGAGGGACAAGGGGGAAGAGAGCATGCAGGGTAGGGGGAACACCATGTGCCAAGGCCCTGTGGCAGGAAAAGCCTGGATTCTATAAGGAGACCCAAGAACCTTTGTGGAGAACGGATCTCAAGAAATAAGAAGCAAGCTGGGTTATGGCGGCATTCTCGAAAAACCAAACAAATAAATAAGTTAAATTATATAAAAAAAGGAAAGAAACACGAAGCAGACCCCAAACTTCAATCTCCACTTCTGGAAGTGATGAGAACCATATTTCTTACAAGGTTTCTGGAAAAGCAAACCCTCACGTGGTCTAGACAACAGCTCCCAGGGTGGCAGCTGATCTACCACCCCAACACTGCATGCTGCGCTGCCCTCGGCTACTTGGTGAGGGACAGCCTTCAAGGTCCTCGTTCCCAAGCCCGACCCTTGTTAAATGCGGAAGGTCAAGGAGTAAGCTGAGTCTGTCTTCATTCCAGCCTCACCTGCCCGGGTCACAAAACGACCTGGGGACAAAGATGCTCCCAGACCAGGGGCTAAGTCCATCATGGGTGCTTGCAATCTGGGTGAATAAAGGTGAGGAACTGGAACACTCTGTCTTCCAGAACCAAGGGCTGGGGATGTGGTTAGCAGTAGAGGCCCTGCCTAGAATCCCCAGTGAGGGGCTGGGGTGTGGCTCAGTGGTAGAGCACCTGCCTAGAATCCCCCAGTGAGGGGCTGGGGTGTGGCTCAGAGGTAGAGCAGCCACCTAGAATTCCCCAATGAGGGGCTGGGGTGTGGTCAATACTAAGGCCCTGGTTCTATTCCCAGAACCACAGGAAAAACAAAAAACAAGCCGGGCGGTGGTGGCGCACGCCTTTAATCCCAGCACTCGGGAGGCAGAGGCAGGCGGATCTCTGTGAGTTCGAGACCAGCCTGGTCTACAAGAGCTAGCTCCAGGACAGGCTCCAAAACCACAGAGAGGGCTGGAGAGATGGCTCAGAGGTTAAGAGCGTTGCCTGCTCTTCCAAAGGTTCTGAGTTCAATTCCCAGCAACCACATGGTGGCTCACAACCATATGTAATGGGGTCTGGTGCCCTCTTCTGGCCTGTAGGCATACACACAAACAGAATATTGTATACATAATAAATAAATAAATAAATAAATAAATAAATAAATAAATAAATGTATTTAAAAAAAAAAAAACCAAACCACAGAGAAACCCTGTCTCGAAAAACCAAAAAAAAAAAAAAAAAAAGCAGAACCATTCCTGGATGGGATAGACTAGTACCAGAATCTTCCTAGGCAAGCAACCCCCTGCTGTTACAGGGCACACACACACACACACACACACACACACACACACACTTCTTGTTCCTTGTAGTTAATGACTTCCACAAGTTTTTTCAGCGGCCTGCTGGCTTGGGCGACCTAGAGAGACTGCTGGCGCACTTACCTCCTGTTTGTGGGCCTTGTCTGGCTGGTGGATACCGTTGGCAGAACCGGAATTGCTGATGGTCTGTGAGGGAGGGGAGTGAGGGATGGAGAGGTGGAGGCACCACTGAGCAGTTGGCCAGGATGCAGTTCCACATGTAACCACAAGGGGGAGCGGGGTCCCCAGTGGGACCAACCAGGCTCAGAGTCAAAGCCTTGTAGCTGGGGTCTCCCAGGACAGAACTGCTTGCTTCCTTTTCAGATTTAGGTTCTTAGGATGGGACCACCCTCCTCAGACTGGGGGGGGGGCTTCCAATGTTGGGTCACTCTCCTGTGTCAGACTGGGGTCCCCAGGATGGAGCTGCCTCCCATTTGGGACTGGGGTTCTCGGACTCGGCCACCCTCCCGGCTGCAGCCCCGGATGCGTGCTCACCGGAGTCCTGTCTGAGCCCCTCAGAGCCTCCACCAGCCTCTCCACCTGTTGGGCCTGGTCCAGTGCGTCCCGCAGGGCATCCTCCGTGCTCACCAACTGGTGCTGCAGTCGCAGTAGCTCGGGCGCTGACGCTGGGTCAATGAGGGAGTAGCGTCTCTGCTCCGACAGGGACTTCTCCTTGTCCTGGAAGAGTGGAGGTGCGGGCACATGACCTGCCTGTGTGGGTGCTAACTGGTCCCACCTCCCTTTTGAGTCGAGCCTGGGTTTTACAGGGACCTCCCTTATAACGTCTCCAAGCCCTAGACTCTAAGACCTCCCTCCCCAGCCTTACCCGAGCTGCCCCTTCCAACTTCCATAGACTCCGCTACACCCAGTACTCCTCTCTCACCCCCAAATCCATGAAATGCTCCTCCCATCCATCCCCGGCCCCTTACACGTGTCTCTTCTCTCCTCGCCACGATTTATGACGGTCAGCGTCCACATACTCCACTCTGTCCTCCCATCAAAACATCCTCCCAAGATGCACCTGGCGGGCCCAGCCTCCCCACTCCTCTGCCCCCAGCCTGAGACTTCCGGCCAAGCTCTGAGCATCTATGCAAACCTCACTGTCTCTTCAGTACTCAGTCGCTTCATATGAATTCCAGCTTATCACTGTTTTTTCCCAGAAGGACCAGGGCTGGTCGGTCAGCCTGGAGCGCCAGGGTACAAATACGAACTCCCCTCTACCTGTACCTCATATGGAAAGTCCACCAGCATAGGCTCCTCCTCCCTCCTGTGTCACAGAGCCACATAGGCCACAAGTACCCTGACACCTAAGCAAGCTGGACACAGGACCTGAATGCTGTCAGGGCAGCTGGGCCCGACAGCCGCCATTTCTAAGACCCATGAAACCAGACGAACCCCATATGTCTAAAGAGCTCCTTTCTTTGTTTCCTGCGACAGGGGCTCATGTAGACCAGGCTGGCACAGAGCTTGCTATGTAGCTGAGGATGACCTTGAACGACACCTCCCCAATACGGGATCACAATCATAGGCCACCCCATTCGGTTTTATATAGTGCTGGGGATAGAACCCAGGACTTCAAGCACCGAACATCCCCAGCTCCCTGAATGTTCTTTACTGTTCCACCTTCCTCTCTACCCTGTGGATTCCTCCAGGGCCAGAACTGGCAGATCTAATCCCTGTACTCCGAAGTGCGGGGGTAAAGAAGATCCCACCCTCCTTGGTCTACCCAATCTATAGGCCAAAGATGGCCAGAGATGGCCGGGGATCAAGTTTGCTGAAACATCAATCAAAAAGGGAGGGGGGTGTCCTAATTCTGCCCTGTGCTGCCATCCCCACCCAGGACAACTCAGCTTGAAGTCAAGTCATTTTTACTGAAGAAACTCCAGCATCCCTGACTCCAAACCTCTCAAGAGACGGCCTGCAGCCAGCCCCACACAGCACTGAACAAGGAGCCCAGCCCCTGGTTTCTGGTTGCTTACCTCATGGCACGGATGTTTTCCTGCCCTCCACACATGAATGACTTTTGCACGTCTGGCTCTGGTCAGACCAGGCTGTGTGTATGGGTGTGTGAGCATCTCTAGCTATGATGTACAAAAGGGGGCTACTAGGGACCGTCCGTATACTATGTGCTTGGGATCCCAGAGAACTGGATTTCCAGCCCCCTCTGTAACTCTGGGAGGCCACTGTGGGGCTCCTTGGCCCGGCAACCCCTTAGCCTGACCACACCCTTTGCCTGCACGTACCAGCCCCGTCAGTTTTTCACGCAGGCTCCGGATGTCATCCTTCAGTTTTTGTTCCTTTATCCGCCATTCTGCCTTGTGCACCTCGCGGCTCAGGTCTCTCTCGGGCCCTGGGGAGTGGCGATTGGCTTCTAACAGCAACACCCTCAGCTCATTCAGACTCCTGGGTGGGCAGACAGTCAGAGAACCAGGGCTTCAGCGGGGCACCTCACCTCCACAATGCAGTCTAAGCCAGGTGCCTGGAGGCCCGGTACCACCAGGGGGCGCCAGTCGCAGGCAATGGTGCATCAGAGACAAGCGCCAAGGAGAATGCCACACCCAAGAGGGGCAGCCTTTGGATACAGGATGATCAAGAGGACTTGGCTGTTCTTAGAGTTTTGCTTGTTTGTTTGTTTTTTTTAAGAAGATTTATTTGTTTTTATTTTATGTGGAAGAGTGTTTGGTCTTCATGTATGTCTGTGGACCATGTGCATACTTGGTGACCCCAGGGGCCAGAAGATCATATTGGATCCCTCTGGAATTGGAGGTACAGATGTTTGGAGCCACCATGTAGGTGCTGGGAAGCAAACAGGGATCATCTAGAAAACGGCCATCTCCCCAGTCTCAAAGCTTTTGTTCCTGTTTTGTTTTGACACAGAGTCTCATGTAGCCCGGGCTGGCCTCCAATTCTTTATGTAGCACCTTGAATTTCTGACCCTCCTGCCTTCCCCTCCCAGATTTGATAACCACAGCCACGGGCCATTATGTCTGGTGTATGAGGTGCTGGGCATGGAAACCAGTCAGGATTGCTACCAATGGAGTCACATCCCTTAGCCCTTAGATTCCCTTAGCCCCACAGTAATCTCTTGAATATCGGAATCACATGTGACACCATTGTGCTGGGTGTTACCAATCTGGGGTTAGAAGTAAATGAGAAAAGTATTCCAAAGCCAGAGGAGGGCTGGTGAGATGGCTCAGTGGGTAAAGGCACTTGCCGCCAAATTTGAGGACCTCGGCTCAATCCCCTGGGGCCCACACAGTGGAAGGAGAGATCTAACAACTCCTGCCGGTTGCCTTCTGGACTTCACACACATTCTGTGGCACACACAACCTCCCATAGGCAAATCAAATAAATAAATAAATGCAATTTAAAAAAAGGAAACAGGGGCCAGGCAGTGGTGGCACACGCCTATAATTCCAGCACTTGGGAGGCAGAGGCAGACAGATCTCTGTGAGGTTGAAGCCAGCCTGGTCTACAGAATGAATTCCAGGACAGCCAAGGCTACACAGAGAGAAACCCTGTCTTGGAAAAAAAAAAAAAAAAGGAACAAAACAAATGACAAACCTGAAAAACAGTTTGCTGCTTACATTACATGGGGAGCTGAGGCAGGAGGATTAGGGGCTGGAGAGATCACTCAGTGGTTAGAGCACCTATTACTCCCGCAAAGAGCCGAGTTCCATTCCCAGCACGCGTGTGTCAGCTCACAAGCATCTGTTACCTCAGTTTCCTGGGATCTGATGTCCTCTTCTGGCCTCTGTGAGCATCAGGCACCCACGGGGTACACAGACATACATGCAGGCAAAACACTCACATAAAGTAAAGACATCTATTAAAACAGCCAGGTGGTGGTGGCGGCACACCCCTTTGATCTCAGCACTCTAGAGGCAGAGACAGGTGGATCTCTGTGAGTTCTAAGCCAGCCTGGTCTACAGAGTAAGATCCAGGACAGCCAGAACTACACAGAGAAAACCTTTGTTTGTTTGTTTATTTATTTATTTACTATGTGTACAGCATTCCTTCCATGTGTGCCCGCAAGCCAGAAGGGGGCGCCAGGTCTCACTATAGATGGCTGTGAGCCACCATGTGGTTGCTGGGAATTGAACTCAGGACTCTCTGGAAGAGCAGTCAGTGCTCTTAACCATTGAGCCATCTCTCCAGACCCAGAGAAAACCTTTGTGAAAAAAATAAAAAACAAAAAACATAAAAAAGAAAGAAAACAAATTAAGAAGAAAGGAAGGAAGAAGGAAGAAAAGCAACAGTCTTTGCAGCCTCACTGAAACTGAACGAGCCACTCACTCACCGCTCCTTCCGCAGCAACTCTTGGCTAATGTGAACCAGCTGGCCTGAGGCATCATGGGTCTTCCGAGACACAGCCTCCAGCTCTGCCTCTAGACGCCTCTTCTCCTTCAGGACAGAGTCCATCTTTTTCTCTCCTGATTTGCACTTGTTCTCCAGGGCTGGGGAAAGTCACAGAGAAAGGAGAAAGTTCAGACACAAATGGGAACTGGGGTTGTGGCTCAGTGGGTAGAGTGCTGGCTCCAGCACATCAGAGGCCCTGAGTTCGAGTCCCGGCACTGCCTACACTGGAGTGTAGGGTACACTGGCCTATGATGCAAACACTTCAGAGGTGGAAACAGGAAGACGATCAGGAATTCAAGGCCAGTCTGGGAAAACCAGGGTTTCAGGAGACTGTCCCCCCCATCTCAAACACCAATGCGAGACTGGTCTAGCCAGAGTGGTCACCCTAAGATGCAGGCGGTGCTAAACATTGTGCACAGGTTTATAATTCCAACACTGGTGAGGCTGAGGTAGGAGGATCACTGTGAATTCAAAGCCATAGTGGTTACATAGTGAGTTTCAGACTAGCCTAGGATAGAAAGACCCCGTCCCACACAACAACAAGAGTAGTCAAGGCCTCGCAAGCATGGCACCCTGGGTCCATCCCCAGCACCACTTAAACCAGGCATGGAAGCACACATGGGTCACCTCAGCACCTGGGGGCAGAAGGAGGGTAAGCAGTTCAAGGCCACTCTCAGCTTCATTGGAAATTCAGGATCTGCTGTGACTATATGAGACTCTGCCTCAAAAAAAGAAAGGAAAGAAAAGAAAGGGGGGGTGCTGGAGAGATGGCTCAGAGGTTAAGAGCACTGACTGTTCTTCCAGAGGTTCTGAGTTCAATTCCCAGCAACCACATGACGGCTCACAACCATCTGTAATGAGATCTGGTGCCCTCTTCTGGCCTACAGGGACACATGCAGGCAGAACACTGTATACATAATCAATAAATAAATCTTAAAAAAAAAAAAAGAAAAGAAAGGAAGAAAGGGAAGAGAGAAGGAAGAAAGAAAGAGGGAGGTAGCGTCCAAGTTAGTACTGACTCCCAACTGGACACAGTCTAGAGTCAACCAAAAAGAGCACTGCAACTGAGTAACTCTCTTTATCAGGCTGGTCTGTGGGTCTGTGAATATGTATTCTTCTGATTGTTAATTGATACAAGTGGGCCTAGCCCACTGTGGGCAGCACCATTCCCTGGACAGGTGGTTCAGCCCACTGTGGGCAGCACCATTCCCTAGACAGATAGTTCAGCCCACTGCGGGCAGCACCATTCACTGGACAGGTGGTTCAGCCCACTGTGGGCAGCACTATTCCCTAGACAGATAGTTCAGCCCACTGTGGGCAGCACCATTCCCTAGACAGATAGTTCAGCCCACTGTGGGCAGTACCATTCACTGGACAGGTGGTCCTGGGCTGTATCACAAAGCTAACAACACACAAGGCATCTACCAAGCCAGCAAGCAACTTTCCTGTGGTTTCTACTTTACGCTCCTGCTTGAGTTTCTGTCCTGACTTCCTTCAGTGATAGACTGTGACCTGAAAAGCCCAGCTCACCCAAGCCAGCATCCCTGGCTCTGTGGGGTGGGGATGTATGGCAGGTCACTACGGCTGTTTTCACACAGCTATCCAGACAAGGGAAAAGCTGAGGCTATTGGGAGAGTCTACAGTCCAATTACCCTTCTCAAGACCTGTGAGGCCAGGTAAATGTAACCAGGACTGGAAGAAAAGGGGGGTGGGAACCAGGCCCTGGGAGTTAGCAGCGGGGTGTTCCTAGAGCAATGCCAAGGGCACTCTGAACCAGTGAGTTCCACAGTCAGAATTCCAGACTTCCGATCTCTCCCAGGCCCTTTGTATACTTTGCTTATGGCTGTGGCCCAGAATCTATATTTTATTTCATTTCTTTTATATTTTATTTAAGACTGTTTTATGTAGCCCAGGCTAGCCCCAAAATTTCAACGCAGCCTTGAACGTCCTGATCCTCCTGCCTCTACCTCCTGAGTGCTGGGATTGTAGGTGTGTAGCACCATGCCAGGTTTCTTTTTTCTTTTTTTCTTTTTCTTTGGTTTTCTCTGTAGCTTTGGTGCCCATCCCGGAACTACGTCTTGTAGACCAGGCTGGCCTAGAACTCACAGAGATCCACCTGCCTCTGCCTCCCGAGTGCTGGGATCAAAGGCGTGCGCCACCACCGCCCGGCTCCATGCCAGGTTTCTTGCAGTCCATCCTACCTCTCCTGGGGACTAGGGGCTGCGTGGAAGAGGCCTGGGAGACTCAAGTCTTCAAGAAGGCCATGGACAAGACCTGGTGGGTCCTAGGGGCATGAACTCAGTTCCACA
The DNA here is from genome assembly GCF_950005125.1 of Chionomys nivalis. NCBI lineage: Eukaryota > Metazoa > Chordata > Mammalia > Rodentia > Cricetidae > Chionomys > Chionomys nivalis. The sequence goes on along the minus strand of NC_080088.1, from coordinate 99,641,682 downwards.
TATGTGATTGCTCAGCAGAGCCCAGGTATAGCTCTCAAGGAGACAGCCCAGCCCAGCTGGACTTCAGAGCCACAGAGCCAACCTCCACTAAGCCCCAATATCTGCCCTAGGGAGGGAGACTTACCACTTACTTGGGCCCTGAGCATGTCCATCTGGGATGTCAAGGCTGCCACCTCTTTGTCCCTCTTGTTCAGTTTGTCCTGCAGGCCTAAAAGAGGAAGAAAAGACAGGGACCCATGAATACCCAAGGGTCACTAGTGTGGGCAAGGGGTGACTCTCCTAGGGGTCACACGCTTGTGTCAAAGATCTCTTCTCACCGCCTGAGTCACCCACTCAGAGGAAGATGACCCAACAGCCTGTGGTTCAGGGAACATGAATCTCCATCTCCTTGGCTTCCTCAAGCCAAAAGAGTCGAACTAGTGAAATAAAGATGGCGGCTGTAGAACTATCACGACAATCCTGTACGGGACTGCTTCCCAAACCACCAGGAAGATGTGTTGGAGCATATGGACGGTTCTCAAGTTCGTCTGTTTATCACCTAGCTCTTTTGCATAGCCCAGGCTGGCCTCAAATGTACGACACAGCTGAGGATAACCTTGAACTCCTCATTCTCTTGCTTCCACTTCCAAAGGATCACAGACACACATCACCATGCTGTTTTATGTGGTGGTGGGGGCAGAACCAGGGCTGCACACATGTCAGGCAAGCCCCCCACTGAGCCACACCCTCAGCTGCAACATATACCTACCTACTTTTCTTGAAATAGCATCCTGATGCATAGCCCAGGGTTTCTCTTTAGCTTTGGGGCCTATCCTGGAACTAGCTCTTGTAGACCAGGCTGGCCTGGAACTCACAGAGATCCACCTGCCTCTGTCTCCCGAGTGCTGGAATTAAAAGTGTTCACCACCACTGCCTGGCACAATTGTTTTTTGAGACAGGGTCTCCACATGTAATCCATGCTAGCCTTGAATTCATGGCGGCCTTGCCTCAGCCTCCCTAATGCTGGGATTGTAAGTGTGTGCCACCGTGCCTGGCTAGTTTACATCTAATTTTTAAAAGATAAGGTAAAAACCAAACAAGTGACAAGGGGCAGCAGTAGGCAGAGAGGCTTCTGCCGTCTGCAATCCCACCTTACGTACTGAACCCCAGCTTTCCAGAGTGAACCGTCACCAAGGTTAGCGAGGCTCACCACAGGGAGGCCGATGCTCCGCGAGTCACAATTCTAGCATACGTCCTCCAGTTTCCCACCTCTGTATATCCCAGACATGGACGGGTCCTTCAGTTCTTGTTTACAAATTCCACTTATTTATCTTATTGTGTAGATGTGTGTGTGTGTGTGCGCGCGCGCAGACGCGCACCACAGCTCACAGGTGGAGCAACTTGCAGGCCAGAGAGCAACCTGCAAAAGTTGATTCTCTCCTGCCAACCACGTGCCAGCCAGGGAATCGAACCTCACGCCTCAGGCTTGGCGGCCAGTGTCCTTACCTGCAGGGCCACCTCACAGGCCCATGGGAAGGCGGTTTATGAGACACCGAGACACCTGTTCCTTTCCTGGTTCTGTGACGACCTCCCCTGGAGGGGTGGCTGCACACAGCAGGTGGCTCAGTGAGGAGCTGCTGACAGACCTTGTGACTGAGCTCCAAGGGGGCCTCCAGCGGTCTTTCCACAAAGCCTGGATTCCTGCCCAAGGCTACTCACCCTCCACAGTCTCTTTCATGCGAATCTTCTCCTCGGAAAGGTCATTGGGCTCGATCACCTGAAAGGACAGATCAGTAAGAGGACACACTTGCTACCTTACCTAGGACGGTTCTTACACCTCAACTTGTGAGAAGAAACCTTGGGGATGCAGGGACCCAGTATGCCAGCAGAGGGCGCAGACATACTTGGATTCTTCTGAGAAAAGAAAAGCCCAGGTTGGCTTCCATGTCCCTTGAAGGATTCCCCTGCAGCCCCAGATCCACTATTTTGGAGAGTGAGGAACAGAGGATGGACCTTAGAACCTTTTCCATATTAGGCAGGTGCTCTAACTAAGCCACACCCCAGCCCCTCACTGGGAGATTCTAGGCAGGGGCTCTACCACTGAGCCACACCCCAGCCCCTCACTGGGGGATTCTAGGCAGGGGCTCTACCACTGAGCCACACCCCAGCCCCTCACTGGGGGATTCTAGGCAGGGGCTCTACAGCCCATCCCCAACTCTTAAATTTTTCATTTCCACCATTGACTCATTAGGTTGTATAAACTGGCTTTCGACTCACTCTGTAGCCTCAAACTTGTGACCCTCCTACCTCAGTCTCCTCAAGTATTATGTATTGGTCTGGTGTGAATAGCTCCTTGATTAAACAGGTTTATTACAATAAATAGGTGCCTCTTGTCTTGAGATCTGCCTTGGCAATCTTTCCAGTCATCCCTAGGAACCCGTCTTGATGCTCCAGTCGTAAAATAAGCACTGAATGCATACAGCAGAGCCCAGGGCTGCCTCCTCCAGGGACGCCCTTACACTGCTTATTAAATAGGAAACTCGGGGGGCTGGAGAGATGGCTCAGTGGTTAAGAGCATTGCCTGCTCTTCCAAAGGTCCTGAGTTCAATTCCCAGCAACCACATGGTGGCTCACAACCATCTGTAAAGAGGTCTGGCGCCCTCTTCTGGCCTTCAGGCATACACACAGACAGAATATTATATACATAATAAATAAATAAATAAATAAATAAATAAATAAATAAATATAAAAAAAGAACATTATATTTAAATAAATAAATAGGAAACTCGGAGCCAAGGAAAAAAAAGCTGATTGAAAAAGAAAAATTGGGGATCTGGGTAGATGATTCAGTTGGTAAAGTACTTCCCTTGAAATCAGGAGTGCTTGAGTTTGGGACCCAGAAGCCACATAAAAAAACCTGGGCACAGCCGGGTATGGTGACACACACTTTCAATCCCACCCCTGGGAAGTAGAGGCCTGCCGGTACTAGGTGGCCAGCCAGCTAGCCTAGCCTACCTCAGGTGTTCCAGGCCAGGTAAAACGGGTCAAAACCAAAGTAGATAGCAGCCAAGGTTGGCCTCTGGCCTCCACACACGCACACATGTGTATGTGTACACACATGAGCGTGCACACAGAGACACATATCAGCAAAGTGGAATATGGTGGCTCGCATCTGTAAGCATGGCTCTTGAGAGGTAAAGGCAGAGGATCGGGAACTTAGGGTTTTCCTCAGCCACAGACGAGTTGGTAAGTTTGAGGCTAGCCTGAGACAAACAAATAAATAAGGAATGTCTTTCCCTGGGAGAAAGGTACAGACAACTGATTCCCTAAACGGCACACTGCAGAGAGAGACCGTGCCTGTCTATTAAGAACCAAACAGGGAAGCCGGGCGGTGGTGGCGCACGCCTTTAATCCCAGCACTTGGGAGGCAGAGGCAAGCGGATCTCTGTGAGTTCGAGGCCAGCCTGGTCTAGAAGAGCTGGATCCAGGACAGGAACCAAAAAGCTACGGAGAAACCCTGTCTCGGAAAAAAAAAAAAAAACCAAACAGGGTCATCTCAGACCACACTGCTCCCAGTGATCACCATGGCTCTGAGGGAGATGAAAAGGCCCCCTTTGAACCCCCTTTGGGCTAGCTCTGGGCACAAGGGAAATGCTCCCCACGCAGCACACAGAGGCCCCACCTTCCCAGCCCTTCCCCATCTGAGCCCCACAGGAGCAGAGAGCAGCCTACATGGCTGTGCTGGGCAGAGCACAGGGACTCGACGGCTTGGAGTCTATTCTCAGCCACCAGAAGCTTTTCCCGCAGCCGCTCTCCCTCCCTCTGCAGCGTCTCGTAATCCACTATCTTCTTCTCGGCCAGGGAGATCTGTTCTTTGAGGAACTCGATGACCCGATTCTGGCCACGGAACTCCAGGTCCAGTCCCTCCAGCTCCTGCGCGCGCAGCTGGGCATCGCGGCACTGGTCCTGCACCTCCTGGAGCTCCAGCCTGTGCTGGCTGGCCTGCTCCTCCAGTTGTGCCCTCCAGTGCTGCTGCAGCCCCGCCAACTCCTCCTGAGCCTCCTGCAGTTTCTGCCGCAGGCCCTCCTTCTCCTTCCCGAGCATGGCTGTCTCCAAGTCATGCTTGGCCTGCAGGTTGCCTAACTCCAGCTGGTGTTCCATCTTGATGCCCTCCACCAGTGCCTTCAGCTCCCCGATCTCCTTCTGCTGAGCGCCGGGGCCAGAGTTCAGCGTGGCTTTCAGGTCCTCCAGGGACTTCTGGTGATCAGAGGCCAGGGAGTCCAGCTTGGATTTCCAGTTGTCCATGAGTCCCATGTTCTCGCTGGTGGCCTGCTGAACCTTGGCCTTGAGGTCTGCCACCTCCTGTGCGTACTTCTCGTTGGCCGCCCGGAGCTTGTCCACCTCAGCCTGGTAAGTCTTCAGCATCTTCTCGTACTTGTCCTGGAGCAGGGTGCTGTCTCTCTGGTGCTCCTTGCTAGCTGACAGCAGCCGCTCTCGCAGCCGCAGGGTCTCGGCGGCCTCAGGGTGGTCCTGGGGTGGTGGGCCCGATTGCAGGAGACACTGCTGCAGCTCTTCGATTTCACCGCGCCGCAGGCTCAGCTCCTCTTCTAACTGCAGCACCCGAGACTTCTCGGCCACTGTGGTGAGCTAGCGTGAGGGAAAGGGAGACGGGTCAGTGGCCCAGGCTGAGTGTAGTAGACACACACAAGCCCTGACGGAGGGGAGTCAGATGACAGGAAAGTGCCTATTCCTACCTAGGTACTGGCTACTGGACCCCGAATGATAGGGTGAACCACAAAGCCTTGTTGCTCAGGTGACTTAGAACCCATCAGTGCATGAGAGAAGTTTGAGGTTAGAACTTTCTAGAAGCCAATGCTATAGGTGCATGCCTGCCTCAGCAATCTTCCTGCCTCGGCTTTCCAAATGCTGGGATTGCAGGTATGTGCCATTCTGCCCAGCTGGAGAAACTTTCTCTGACTTGCAGTCTGGCTGAGCCTGTCTAGAGGGCGCTAATCCATCTAGTGAGTTTCTCCGCACACAATATTCTGGCACACAAAGCGCATAGGGCATATGATCACCAGGCAATGGAGGCAATGGCCAGAGTGCACACAAATGTGTCTCCAGCCACCCACGTGCCCTGCATGGTGCTATGGCCACCAAGCAGAAACAGGGCCCTCGCCTCAAGCCTGTCTGTAAGGAAGTTTCCTGATCAATGCTTGCTGTTTGGTCAAACTCCTCCCTGCAGAGCTATAGCTGGGTTGCACAGCTGTACGGACACATGTACAGTGCACGTAAACAGGTGTGGAAGGGCCAGCTGGGTCTCGAGTGTGGGACACAGAACCACACCCTAGGATTGACAGGACCACTGTCCCAAATGCACCTTCTCAGGGCCTCCCTGACACACTTATGGCTATGTTCAGACTTGGAGACTGACATAGTTCCATTCTTTGGGGATATCCCAACGTATGAAAACCCCACTGCTTGAGCCCCAGAGATCCTCCAGGTTGGCCCTCTGCAGCCACCCTAAGACTCTCTGGGCTAGAGCATCCTGTATCTGCATTGCTATCTCTGACCTCCGAGGCAGCATGGACAAGGAAGCCCGTGTCCACCTGAGACCGCTAAGACCACTCCCAGGAGGCTTCTTTGTCGCGATGGACAGGGAGGAAGATTCAGGAGAAGGTCTCAGAGAGATGCCTTGGCTCAAGGAGTCATGAACTTGGGAGCAATCCCAGAGGACCAATACCCCCTTCCCAAAGAGCCACAGCGAGCCTGACTCAAATCTCAACTTCCGTCCCAGAGGGGAGCACGGAAGGAAATTCTAAAAAGGGAAAGCGGCCATCACGATGGCTGAGGAAATGATAACAGGCAAGGGGGTTATCGAGGGGCCAGGGTGACGGCCAGGTGGGTGGCGGTGGCGGGCGCGTTTTACCCTGTTATCCGCTAATTCTCTGAGCAGCCGCTCGGCCTGCGCCTTCTCCAATAGCAGGCTCTGCTCCAACTCCCCAATGCGCGCGTGCTCCAGCTGGGTCTGGGTCTGCTCCACCCAGGGGGGGGAGAGGGATGGCAGGGCAGACAAGGAAGGCAGGGGTGTGGGGAGGAGGGCACGGGGAACAGGAAGCCGGAGAAAGAAAGAACGGGAGAGAGAGAGAAAAGGAGAAGGAGAAAGAGAGAAAGAAAGGAGGCGTCATCTTCAGCGAACAAGACTGTGAAAATAGATCAATGAGCCGGAATCTCTTGGGGGGAAGAGAGAGAAGATCTCAGAAGTGGGGTGCGTGGGGGGCTGGGTGCCCTCCCCTCATGGTAACATAGCCGTGATTATATTCAAAGCAGAGGAGGCTGTGGGAACCATCCCTTGCCAGCCTCTGCCGATGCCGTGGCAATGGCTTCCCGAATTTTCTCTCCTGACTCTCAAGTCCTGCCCTTTCCTGCTGCTGCTCTGGGAGCCTGTGGGCTTCTTTAAGGGGCTTCTCCCTCCCCACCCCAAGGCAGGGTTTCTCTGTGTAACAGTCCTGGCTGTCCTGGAACCCACTTTGTAGACTATAGGCCGGCCTCAAATGCACAGAGTTCCGCCTGCCTCTAAGTCCCGGGATCAAACAAGTGTGCCACCACCACACAGCCTTTTCTTTCTTTTTTGCTAATTACATTTTATTTATTCATTTAGTGCATGCGTGTGCGCGTGTGCGTGCGTGCACATGTACACACATGCCACAGTGCACACGAGGGCAGTTTGAGGATAAATTGAGGGAGTCAGTTCTCGCCTTCTACCATGTGGGTCCCAGGGATCAAACTCAGGCTGTCAGTTTGGCAGCAAGCCCCTTTACCTGCTGGGCCCTCTTGCCAGCCCTTCCTGTCGTCTTGTCAACTCTGGCTGGCCTTAAATGCCCTACGTAGACCTCGAGCTCAACGACTCTCCACACGCCTCTGCCTCTTGAGTGCTGGGACTAAAGGTGCACACCACTGCACTTGTTTTCTTTTTGGTCTTTCGAAGCAGGGTTTTGCTACACGGCCAATCAAGTGCTGTCTTTACATGTAGGCATTGCCTTCACTTTCGGCTTCAAGTCTTAGCTATAGCATCCTCAGAGAGGATGAAATAATGATTCCAGGACTTTAAGACACCCACACCTGTATTCAAGGGGGAAAACCTAACAGCTCAGGGTTTCCCAAATCATCTTGACTTTGCTGTGTAGTTTAGTTTGCTTGTTTGGTTGGTTTTTGGAGACAGGGGGTCACTATGTTGTCAAGGCTCACCCCTCACTTCCCAAGTATGAAAACTGTACCAAGCCCAGCTTGGTTTAGAACTCAGTATGTAATCTAGAATGCCCTTGAAGCTACAATCCTTCTGCCTCAGCCTTCCTACTGCTGGGATAATAGGTACCCGCCAGCGGTGATCCCTGCCTAACAGAACTCACGCCATCTTGATTCTCCTCAGCAGACCTCCTGGGTGGGGACTGGGCTAACACCCACTGCCCTTCCCGGAGCCTAGCTTGGCTGGCGTCCCTCCCCCTCCTCCTCGTTCCCCAGGCTCTGCAGAGGATGCCTGGTCTCTGTGAAGTACAAGGGCACTTTTGTCCCCCTCTTTACAACACCCGTTTCATTTGAGAACAAAGCACGACATTCTCTGGGTGGCACAGGGTTGGCATTCGGGTGGCCCGTGATGGATCTTTGCAAGTCAGTGGGGAGGTGGGAAGGACACGCACCCTGGGGTACTCCTAGGAGACCAGAATAGAAACCAGGTTTGTCTGGGGAGAGTGGGGAGGGTGCAATTCACCCTTAGGGAAACACAGGTTAAAGCGACATCTCCCCCACCCCCACAACCCTGCAGCAGTCTGAAGGGGTGGGCGGGGCTTAGACATCAGGGATAATATTCAGATGCCAGGAAGAAGTGGCCGGCCACAGAGACTGGAAGATTGGAACCTAATACCAACCACTCAGGAAAGGAAGGGGGAGAGGGAGGCCTAACAAGCAATAATGAGCTTAGTCTCGAGGACAGTAAAGGATGGGGTGACCTGGCCCAAGGGGATCAAGTGTTCTCTTTAGGACAGGGTTCAGGCTTTCAATTTTGACTTTGGTGTGTGTGTGTGTGTGTGTGTGTGTGTGTTGACTCTGGAGCTCCCTGGCTAGGCCAGCCAGCTTGTCTCCAGGAACCCTGTCTCTAGCTCCTCAGCCACGGGGTTAGACATGCGCCATGCCCGTTTCTAAGGAGCACACTAGGGATCCAAACTCAAGCTCTCTGTTGATTGTCCTCATCGTGGGCCCCTAACTAGGGGGTCCTACACAGGTGTTCTGCTGAGTCATGCCCCCAATGTCCCTAGGCCCCTCCAATATGGGTTTCTAGGCGCCCCGTTATCCACTGCTGAGCCAAACCTCCAGGCCTTGGTTTTGATTTAGTCTTTTTTCTATTTATGTATTTATTTCCATGTGTGTACGTGTATCGCCTGCGTGTACGTATAATACCTTGTATGTGCAGTGTCCTTGGAGGCTAGAAGGCATCAGACACCCTGGAACTGGAGTTACAGATGGTTGTGAGCCACCATGTGGGTGCTGGGAGCAGAATTCAGGTCCTCTGCAATAACAGCAAGTTACCTTAACCACAAGTCATCTCTGTGGTGCCAGATTTTTTTTCTGTTTTTGTTTTTTTTTTTGTTTTTTTTTTTTTTATTTTTTAAATATTTATTTATTATTTATACAATATTCTGTCTGTCCGTGTGTCTGCAGGCCAGAGGAGGGCACCAGACCTCATTACAGATGGTTGTGAGCCACCATGTGGTTGCCGGGAATTGAACTCAGGACCTTTGGAAGAGCAGGCAATGCTCTTAACCACTGAGCCATCTCTCCGGCCCCCTGTTTTTGTTTTTTTGAGACAGGGTTTCTCTATGTAGCCCTGGCCATCCTGGAAATCACTGTATAGAAGCAGGCTGGCCTCTAACTCACAGATATCCACTTGCCTCTGCCTCCTGAGTGCTGGGATTAAAGGTGTGCACTGCCACCACCCAGCTAGTTTTGATTTTTTTCAAAAAAAAATTTTAAAAAGTGTGTGTGTGTGTGTGTGTGTGTGTGTGTTCATGTAGGTCCCCCATGGAGCTCAGAAGATGGCGCTACAACCCTTGGAGCTGGTGATAAGGAGGCTGGGAGCCACTGGGAACCGAACCCCAGGTTCTCTGGAAGTGTAGCGAGTGCTCTTAACCACTGAGTCATCTCTAAAGCCCCTGGGTTTGCCTTTTAAGACGGGTGGGGAAAGCAGCATGGATACAAGCCTTCAATCCTGATGTTTGCAGGCTGAGGCCATCTTGAAAAAACCCAAACCAAACCAAGTGTGTGTGGGGATAAGTTGGACATTAGCACGGTTCACATTCTGGTTGCTCTAGATATCATCACAATTTAGTCTTCAGAGTAAAAAAATCAAAACTGGATGCCACAGCCCTTCTGGCTAAACTGGCTGTATCACTGTTTGTCCTGTCCCTCTTCCTCGATGCCCGCGCCAGACTACTGGCAGTCCTGCGACCAACCAGATTCTCTCCAGGGGATAACTGGGTGGTAATGTCTGGCAGGCTGGAACAGGAAGCAGATGTAGTAAGAGACCAGACAGACAGGCAGCAGACAGACCAGCTGACCAGGGTCACCAAGGGTCTGCTAGTACCTGGCACCACCCTGGCTGGCTCCAGTTCCTTGAACTGCTGGCCTGGGGCAGCGTGATGTGTGCATTTCCCTGCCTGAGCCTCTGTTGATGGGAGCAGGTGGAGGAGGCTCAGATCTGGCAGCCCCTGCACCCCACAAGCCCACCCATCTGTCCTCTGCAGGGGGGCTCCTGCCCGTCAGATAAGCCAGACACAACCACCTGTCCTGTCCCTTTGTAACAAAAACATAATCATAACGGCTTCAGGCTGGCTAAGGATGAAGGTCTTTTCCCTTTCTCCTTCGTTCCTTCCTTTCTTCCTTCTTCTTTCTCTCCCTCTCTTCCTTCTTGGGTCTCATTTATCCATTTATCCCAGGTTGCCCTCAAACCCAGAGCAAGCTGAGGTTGGCCCTGAACTCCTGACCTCCTGCTTCTACTTCCTAAGGCCTAGGATTACAGGTGTGTGCCACCATGTCCAATTTTTATCATTGTTTAAAAGACAGGGTCATACTATATCATCCTGCCTGTCTTAGAGCAGACTGGACTACAGACCAGACCAGCCTTGAATTTGTCATGTAGCCAAAGATGACTGCAATGCTTATTCCCCGGCCTCTACCTCCCTATGCTAGGATTACTGGCATGTGCTACCATGCTGTGATTTGAATCCCAGGCCTCACAGATGCTAGATATGCACTCTACAGAATGGGTTACAGCTCCAGCTCCTTTTTACTGTTTTCCTGACAGGGTCTTGCTAAGAAGCGCAGACTGATTTGGACTTGGTATGTAGACTAGGCTAGCCCTGAACTTGCAATCGTCCTTCTCAGCTGCCCTAGAAAGCTAGGGTGCCACCAAGCCCCGGCCAATCTGGAACCCAGAAATGACCTATGGCTGGGCCTTCTAAGGTCCTTCAGGGACCTGGGAATTAGTTCCGCATGCAGACCACTGGGTCTCAGCTGCATTTAAACAAACCCCACAGGAATGGGCACTTGTGCCTGACGACCTGTAATGGACTTCGGCTATGGAGGAAGCCCAGGGCTGCCAAAGGGAAGTGGCTTCCGGAGGCCGGATGGGCCAGAGGCATTGCAGACCCACTTGGCCGCTCCAGGAGTTCTACCTTTTTCCTTTCCAAGGGAACATCGGGAGACATAACAGAAAAGGTGGCCAGGGGTGGCCTCCTGACCCCAGAGGTCTCTCCAGGCCTCAGTGGCAGGGCTAGGTGTCCTTGAATGGACCTAAGGCCCCTAGTCCCTCACTCAGCACAGTGTGTTTACTGATTAGGGATGATCCCGGCTGTGTCCGCACCATGTATACAGGTGGCAAAATGGAGAGGGTACAGAACGAACCAGAACCCAGCAATCGCCATCTCTGCTGCCCACACCTGTTAGCTGGTTACAGCACTGGGGCAGTCTCCACTTTCTTGAGCTCTGGTGCTTTTTTCCCCCTTCATGTAGCCCAGGCTAGCCTTAAACTCACTAGCTAGCTGAGGATGACCTTGAACTCAGCTCCTGAGTGCTAGGCAAGCACTCTGCCAACGGAAACACGGCCCCAGCAGGCATCTGTAAATTCTGTGATCCCAACTGTTCCTTCTAGCCAGGCCTGTGTCTATGACCCCGGGAGTCCAGCTCCTATGTTGTTAGGTAAAGTCCTAAAACGTCAGTGACCTCATCTGTCCCTTCAACCAACAGTGCAGTGTCCCCTGAATTCCTGGAACACAGCTATGCCCACTTCTAATACCAGATGTCCTAAGGCCGCCCCTCCTCTACTCTTCCACTGAGAGGGCCTTTGACTCCGAGTCACCCAGGCCTCTCCAAGGAGGTCTAGGCTTGCTGCCTGAATGCTAAGGTCATTTCCCATGGCAAGGACTGGTCCTACAGTGCCAAGTGAGCGGAGGAGGACAGCATCCGTTACCTCTAGGTCTCCTTTGGTGATGGATTCTTCTTCCACCCGGAACTGCAGGTCCTCCACCTTCCTGTAGGCAGGAAAAGAGGCAGAGGTGGGCTTTTGCAGCCAAGGACATAATGTGCACGCACAAGTGTGCACACACACATACACGCGCACACACGCACACATATACACACTCACGCATGCACACATGTGCACATACACTCACATACACACACGCACACATGTGCACGCACAAAGACAAGTGGATATGCATCAGGCCAGCTATGAAGACGGAAACATCAGAAGATCTCAGGAAGCAATCTTGAACTTCAGAAGAGTCTGTCCCCATATAGCCACTAACTACATTGAATCCTGTAGTTGAGGAGGGACAGAACCTTCTGGAAGCCTACTGCACTGAATACAAGCCTCCTTCCTCTCAAGATGTCCACGAAAAACAGAGGACAATAGTCTGAACCAGCTGTGGTGGAGCACAGCACTGGGAGGTCAAGGCAGGAGGTTTGGGAGTTAAGAGGCCAGCCTGAGTTACAAAGTGAGACCTTGCCTCAAAACACCAAATCAGGGCTGGGCGGTGATGGCACACACCTTTAATCCCAGCGCTGGGGAGGCAGAGGCAGGTGATCTCAGTGAATTTAAGGCCAGCCTGGTCTACAGAGCTAGTTCTAGGACAGCCAGGACTGTTACACATAGAAACCCTGTATTGAAAAACAAAACAAATCCAAAAAACAAAACAAAACAAAACAAAAAAAAACTCCAGAAAAATAAAAACAAAGCTGGGCTGGGCAGTGGTGGCACACACCTTTAATCCTAGCACTCAGGAGGCAGAGGCAGGCGGATCTCTGTGAGTTCGAGGCCAGCCTAGTCTACAAGCGCTAGTTCCAGAATAGGTTCCGAAGCTACAGAGAAATCCTGTCTCAAATAAATAAACAAACAAACACATAAATAAATAAAAAACAACAACAAAGAACCCATGCCAACTCAGGACCATGGTCCTCTCTCAGCAAAGAGGATGAGGGAGGCCAGGAGACTTCCTATTCGCAAACTCTACTCTCATCCTCCAAGTTGAGAGCTGAGGTCCCAGCATGCATTTCCTGGGCTTCCACTGATGGAGAAGTTCCCCAGGACCCCACTGCGGGAGTCAGGGGCTCCCTTCAGGGGACACATGTTCACCTGTACACACACAAAATGAGCACAGAGCAGGACACAGCACTAGCTCATACCACCACTGGGTGACTGAGGCCACAAAGTGATGCTACACAATGCTGGGAGCCGCATGGAGACCCTTGGTGAACACAGCCCTCACGATGCCTTATTTTGAATGAAGTGAGCTTGGACATAGCTTATGTATCTGAGTGTAGGAAGCCATGGCTTGATGGTGTGTGTGTGTGTGCACGCACATGTGTGCGTGTACATGCCCAGAGGGCAGAGGCCAGAAGAGGGCATCGGGTGTTCTGTTCTGCCACTGCCTGCCTTAGTCCCTTGAGACAGGGTCTCTCACTGAACCTGAAGCTAGACTGGCAGTCAGAAATCCCTAAGGATCCTCGTGGCTCTGCCCATCCCTCCAACAGCAGGGTTACAAGCATAAGCAGCCGTACCAGCTTTCCATGAGTGCTGGGGATTTGAACTCGGGTCTTCACGTTTGTAATGAAAGCGTTCTTCCCCGCTGAGCCACGGCCCTGGGACTCCATCAGGGGGACATTCTCTAGCACTCTCCTCTGTCTCGTCCTTCTGCTGGGTTCTCAGTGTTGTTGTTTTGGTTTGTCTGAGACAAGGCCTTACTATGTAGCCCTGTCTAGCCTGAAGCTCGCTAGCTAGTTAGGCTTGGCCTTGACCTCACAGAGACCTGCCTGCCTCTGCCTCCCCTGTGCTTTTCAAAGGTGCCTGGCTCACCTTTCGAGGCAGAGGCTCTCACTGAACCTGGTGGTACTAACAGGACAGACTGGCCAGGGGGCTCCGTCTTTGTATAGAAAATGCAAGGGTTAAAAACGTGTGTGACCATGCCTGTCTCTCTCTCTCTCTCTCTCTCTTTTTTTTTATGGTTTTTCGAGACAGGGTTTCTCTGTGGTTTTTTGGAGCCTGTCCTGGAACTAGCTCTTGTAGACCAGGCTGGTCTCGAACTCACAGAGATCCGCCTGCCTCTGCCTCACAAGTGCTGGGATTAAAGGCGTGCGCCACCACCGCCCGGCTGACCATGCCTGTCTTATAGCTAGGGATCTGAATCCCGGCCTTTCCGTAGCAGGCGCTTTACCAAGTGAGCCATCTCCCAGCCCCCACCTCAGGATGCTTTAAAAGACTTTTTTTTTTTCTGGCATGAGATGCATCACCATGGGAACCAGATGTGTGGGCCAGAGGACCATCTCATGCAGATATAAATAAACCCTCATTTCCCCCCAGTGAGACTGTAACTGCAGGACTTGGCAGAACGCCCCAAACAGATGCCAATGGGGGTGTCAGGACTGGGGGCTGCTGCCAGCATGGGGGAAGGAAGGGCCATACAGACAGAAATTGTCATCTTTTGGGAAGGAGGAGACAGGATCAGCCCTACATCCCAGCAGGAGACCCAGGAAGAAGACAGGCCCTGTGTCTCTGGTTGGGGCTGATGGGCAAAGTCTGTATCTTTCTATGGGTCTCTGAGTCTGCATTAGCGTGCTCACGTCCTCCACGTCGGTTAAGGGCTTTTCTAGGGAACCGGGAGTTGGGGGAACTTCTGCTCCATCCTTGGGACAATCTCAAAAATTGATGTTATGGGCCAGCAAGATGGCTCAGTGAGTAAAGGTGCTTGCCGCAAAGCCTGGTGATCTGAGTTCAATACCCAGGACTCACACAGTGAAAGGAACTAATGTCCACAGGTTGTTCGCCAATGTTCATACATGTGCACACACACAGCACACACACACACACTTTTTTTTTGAGACAAATTTCTCAGTGTAGCCCTGACTAGACCTAGAATTTACTCTGTAGACCGGCTGGTCTCTAACTCATAGAGATCCACCTGCCTCTATTGGGATTAAAGGCATGCACCACCACCACGCGGATTCAAGTTTTTTTTTTTTTGGTTTTTCGAGACAGGGTTTCTCTGTAGCTTTGGTGGTGCCTGTCCCGGAACTAACTCTTGTAGACCAGGATGGCCTCGAACTCCCAAAAATTCGCCTGCCTCTGCTTCCCGAGTATTTTTTTTTTTTAAATATTTATTTGTTTATTATGTATACAATATTCTATCTGTGTGTATGCCTGCAGGCCAGAAGAGGGCACCAGACCTCATTACAGATGGTTGTGAGCCACCATGTGGTTGCTGGGAATTGAACTCAGGACCTTTGGAAGAGCAGGCAATGCTCTTAACCTCTGAGCCATCTCTCCAGCCCCCCCGAGTATTTTTTAAAAGAACCCAAGGCCACAATTCCTGCCTAGTGATGAAAGCCAGGCTTCCGCAGGTTCAACAGGCAACCCTCTCACTAAGCTCCAGCTCCTTCTGAGGGCTTTAGATAACATCTTGCTACATAGCTCAACCTGATATGAAATCTGCTATACATACAGTCCAAGCTATCCTCAAACTGTCAGCAATCCTCCTGCTTCAGTCTCCCTAGTGTTGGGCTTATAAATGTGAACCATCATACCTGGTTCAAGCCCTTGCTGTTAAAAAAAAAAAAAAAATTATTAGCTCTCTTTCTGAGACAGGGTCTTTTTTTTTTTTTTTGGTTTTTCGAGACAGGGTTTCTCTGTGGCTTTGGAGCCTGTCCTGGAACTAGCTCTTGTAGACCAGGCTGGCCTCGAACTCCCAGAGATCCGCCTGCCTCTGCCTCCCGAGTGCTGGGATTAAAGGCGTGCGCCACCGCCGCCCGGCTTTGAGACAGGGTCTTATGTAGCCCAGGCTGGTCTCAGACTCAGTATGTAGCTGATCAGGACCCTGAACTCCTGATCCTCCCTTTCTACCTTCTGAATGTCAAAATTACAGGCATCTAATACCACTCTCAGTTCATGTGGCTTTGTGTACGCTAGACAAACATGCTACCAACTGAGCTACATTCCCAACCACATTTTTTTTTGTTTGTTTGCTTTTTTATTTTAAGGTTGTTGCGCTAGGTTGCCCAGGTAGTCCAGGCTAGGCTGGAACTACTGATCCACCTACTTCAGCTCCCAAGTACTAGGATTACAGACAGGCCTATGCTGTCCTCACACCCGACACCCCCTTCTTCTCCCCCTCCCCCTTTTCACTGGGCTCAGAAATGACTGCACTCTGGCCCAGCAGGTGCCCAGGACATACCTCCTCTCCTCCTCCAGCTGATTGGACAGGTCCACTTTCTCTTTCCTCACGTTATCCACCAGCAACCGTGCCCGCTGCAGCTTCTCCTCGGCTTCTGCAACATACTGACCCAAAGCAAGGCCAGGATAGGGTCAAGTCAATTCCAGCCTTCTCCCGGGGACAGGTCAGAAGCAGGGGAGGGTGCAGGAGAGGAGGCCCACGCTTCCTGTCCCCTGTTGGCCCCAACCAGGCAGGGATAGTGAACCAGACATGAAGAGAGAAGGCCCAGCAGGGAAGGAAGCAGAGGGCCCACAGTGTGTGTGTGTGTGTGAGTGTGTGTGTACCCTAGGATCCTCCGAACATATAGATGGGGTTGGCTTTGAGATAGCTGGATTTTTTGTTTTGTTTTGATTACTACTGGGGATCAAACCCAGAGCCTTGTATAGGCTAGGCAAGTGCTCTAATGCTAAGCCACGCCCCTGATCCCTCACTAGGGTCTCTAGACGAGTACTCTACTACTAAACATCCCAACACTGCTACGACTGTATTAATCCAAGCCCCCAACACCCGGAGAAGGACAAAGAGAAGGACAAGCTAGCTCACAAATGGGCACAGGGGACCCAGAGCAGGACCTCACGCAGCAGACAGACATTAAAGTCGGGTGTGACGGTGCAGCCCTGTGGTCGCAACCCTTGGGGAGGGAAGGAGTTTGAGTTCGGCTAGCCTGTGCTACAAAGTAAGACTGTTTCAAGAAAAAGGGGGAAAAAAAGCAGGAATCTGGGAAATTTGGCTCCGTGGTGGAACATAGGCCTAGCATGCATAAACCCTGAGGCTGGAGCTCTATTGTTGCAAAAATACATTCATACAAACATCAGAAAAAAGGTTAGGATAAGTAACAATAAACCCTAGGCTGAGGGTAAGAGGCTCTCTCTGAAATATATTCCACAGACGTGTGTGCCCCAAAGCATTACTTGACACATGAGCAGTCCTACCCTAGAGATGACCATTTCAGTTAGGAATCTGGACACAGCGTGGCGGATGTCAACAGACGTAATTCTGTGTGTGTGTGATGCTGAGGGTGGAACTTAAGGCTGTACACACGAGACAAGCGATCAACCACTGAGCTACACACACCTCAACCCCACTACCTCAACTATCACCAAAGCAGAGGAAGAAGGGGAAGGGGGAAGAAAGAAAAATGGCTCTGTGGGTACAGACGCCAAGTCTGGTGGCCAGAGTTCAATCCACAGTGTCCACATGACGGACGGAGAGAACGGACACCCCCCAGTTGTCCTCTGACCTCCACATGTGCACTGTGGCACGCATAACGCGCTCTCAAAAAACAAATAAATTAAAATGTACCAAAAAGTTTTTTTTTTTTAAAGATTTATTTATTATACATACAGTGTTTTGCCTGCATGGTCACCTTCACGCCAGATGAGGGCGCCAGATCTCATTTCAGGTGGTTGTGAGCCACCATGTGGGTGCTGGGAATTGAACTCAGGACTTCTAGAAGAGCAGCCAGTACTCTTAACCTCTGAGCCATCTCTCCAGCCCCCCAAAAAGCTTTTAAAAAAAGAGAAAAACTGGTCAGTCAGTGTTGGTGCACACTTTTAATCCCAGCACTTGAAAGGCAGAGGCTGGTGAATCTCTGAATTTGAGACCAGCCTGGTCTATAGACTGAGATCCAGGACAGTTAGGGGTACACAGAGAAACCATGTCTTGTAAAACAAAAACAAAAGAGGGAGAGAAATTCAGCCAGGTATGGTGGTTCACACCTGTAATTCCAGCACCTGGGAGGAGGGGGCAGGAATGCAAAGAGTTTGAGGCTAGCCTGAATAACAGGGTGAGCTCCAGGCCAGCCTGGGCTACAAAGGGAGACTCCTGTGTCTAAAAAAACAGCAAAACCAGAAAAGTCTCCTCCGACCTAGAAAACACTGGTATGAGTACTAAAAGCACGAAGCACAGGTTTAAAGGCCTGTTCCGCACTTGATCGTTATGGGCCTCCCTCCAAGACGGGTCCCTAGAAGGAATCCTATCTTGGAGGCAAGCTGTTAAAACTCAGGATGTTCTAAAGGGAAGTAAAACCATCCATCTTGGAGGGAAGCTTGTGAAAACTCAGGAAATAAACAACTCAATAACTTCAGGAAGTCCCTGGAACTGACAAAAGTCACTACGGCCCTGGCCCTGCCCCTTGAGTTTATGTAGGGGAACGCTCTCAAACAAGCTGCCTGTTAGAAGCCCAAACCAATTGAGCTCACTAGTAGAGAGACTTTCCAAACTGTTGAGCTGGCTGGAGGCTGAGTACTGTGCTCTGGGTTTCTAGTTTCCATGACCACCCGTGGATTCTCCAGCCCCGTGGGAAGAGGTGTTCGGTGCACCTGGAGCCTGCCAGCTACCCACCTGCTCATGCTGTGCCTTCAGCAGGGCGATCTCCTTCTCCACCTCACAGATATGGCTGGTGGCCTTGGCTACTTCGGCCCTCTCCAAGTCACGCTCAGCCAGTAGCTGCTCAATGTGCTGCTGCTTCTCCTTCAGTGCTTCCTGCAGGGCTGTTGTGCCTGAGATCTTCCGGGCATAGCGTGACGAGGTCTCTGTGAGCTGGAGAGAGTGGGCAGGGGTGGGACTCAAGACACTCGGGGTGTCGTACACAGAACGGGAGGCCTTGTGCTTCTCCGCCCGCCTGTGCCCCAGGATGTCTGAAACTCACTCGCTGATTCACCCTCAGAAGCAACATGATAGCTGAGACTCCACTTTCAACAGGGCTGCCTCACCTTGGCCAGCTCCACTCTAGACCAAGAGGTACTGAATGAAGTCCTTCTACCCAGACCCAAGTCACCTCCTCTTCTCTCCTCACCTGCAACAGCCTTTGGAATTCCCTGCCTGTATCTACCCAACACTGTTTACCCGGGGAAGGTGACCAAGAAGCCAGTCATAACAATAATAAAACATATAAATGGACCAATGTTTCCTATGAAGAGATCACACTGCCCCCGCCCCCACCCCCACCCGAGGGATGCCTGGAATCAGAGCAAGCCAGAGACGGATTAGGACACTTGATCCCACCCTCTACCCTTAACATCAGCGTTCTCCAACTCCCCAGGTCTATCCTTACCAGGCCACTCCGGCTGGGCCGGCCGCCAACTGAGGAGGCCACGGAGCTGACAGAGCTGATGGAGGAGCTGCTGGGGCTGTGGGTCAAGGCCGAAACGCCCATAGCCATTCGTTTGGTCTTCTTGGCCTTGGCTGGACTGGTGGACGGGAAGCCAATTCGGATGACCTTGTGGATGGGTGCAAAGAGACCGAACTTGGGTGGGCACTGGAAATACCTGGGAAGCACGACAGAGCCACAAGTGATGCCATCGTTACCTGGGGTCTCCCCTGCCTCCTACTCCATCTCTGAGCCCGAAAGACACAGGTGTCTCCTCAGGCCACCCCCTGCCAGCCACATCCCAAGGTGACAGGTCCTCCAGATGGAGGAGTCGGACAAGGTGGTGCATGTCTGTAATCCCAGCACTTAAGAGGTGGAGGTAGGGGATTAGGGGAATGGGAGTGCCAAGAATTTACAGCTCCGAGCAGCTCTGGAAATAATATTAAGACATGTGCTGTCTGTCACACACAGAAAAAGCAGCAAAATCAAGATGGGGCCTCCCCGGCTACACTGTTCCAGGACCCTACAAACTATCTAGGGTACCCCAGCTGTAACCTTAACAGTTGGTCTACTTCCCAAACCAGATTTCTATCCCTGGGGGCCCCCTGCATAGAGAAGAAAAACCCTGAAGGAGAGGGTGCAAGGCTAGCCTCTGCTATGTAGTGGATTAGAGACCAGCCTGTGCTACACAGGGCTGTTTCTAAAAAGGAGGAGGGAGGGATCTGAGCGCGCAGGACACCTGCAGCTTTTCGCATTGCTCAGAAAACACTTAGATTCTCACTTTTCTGCCCAACTCAGCCCTGTGTGATAAGCAAGGGAACATAGAACGGAGGGACTCCCTTAGTGCCTGCCTGTGACAATGCCTCTGCCCTTAGCTCTCTTGTCAGTCACTCCCCCTGCCTAGCCTGACATGCTGGTAGGAAGCACGCAGGCATCATGGCGTCTAGTACGTCAAGGCCACTCTAGCTCTGCCACCTCATCCTTGTCCCTTCTGACAATCCTCATGAGAGCCCACTGTACCTGGTGCCTGCCACGGCCCCGTCGTTCTTCCCAAGGGGCTCATCCAGCTCCACGCCACACCACTCGCCTTTCGCAAAGTCCGTCTCCCCAACATATCGTACCACGCCAGTCTTCGTCCCACCGACCTGTTGGCACATGGAGAGAGGCAGGTCCAGAGGATGCAGGGGACACAGGGTGAGCCTGGCAGAGGGCAGATGAGAAAGAGGAGATACCCACGGACAGCTGGGAGGGATACAGCTGGGAGTCACATGACTGCTATGAGGAAGGGCACAGGCTTGGAGAGAGACACACAGATCTGAACTGTTGCAGGAGTTTGGGCAAGTGATAGAACCTCTCTGAACCCCAGCATCTTCATCTATCAAAGGAGCACTTGTGATAATGAAATACTGTATGTATGTAACATCTGCATGACGCTAGAGCCTAGGTAAATGCTCTCCGTAAAAATACAGAAGCAGTTTTCAGGGATGGGGCGGTGGCCCAGTAATAAAGCCCTGCCTAGAATCCCCCAGTGAGGGGCTGGGTTGGCTCAGTGGTAGAGCACCTGCCTAGAATCCCCCAGTGAGGGGCTGGGTGTGGCTCAGTGGTGGAACACCTGCCTAGAATCCCCAAAGAGACAGCGCCTTCTTCTGGCCTCCTTGGGCAACTGCATACACATACACACACACCACTTTAGAATAAAATTTAAAAAGTCAAAACAGAAAAAGTATATAGTACTGTAAAAAAAAAAGTTAACTGAACAAAACAAGCAAAACTCCAAGCTATACAAACACATAAATTAGAGGCCCAAGTACTTCCAAAGCCAGGTCTGATGTAATTTCCTTCTGTTGCTGCCATGATAAAAGACCCTGGGAGAAAGCAACCGAGGGAAGGAGAGGGTTTACTCAGCTCACAGTTCCAGGTTACAGTTTAACACCGTGGAGAAGTCAAGGCAGGAAAGGAAAATATCACATCCACGAGAACAAACACATGTCCTTTGCTTGCTTCTGACACTCTGCTTTCTCTATTCTTACTCTGTTCAGGAACCCCTGGTAGGGGATGGTGCCGCCCACTGTAGGCTGGGTCTTCCTACACCAGTTAACAACCAAGACCACCCCCTTCCCAGACATGACCATATGCCAATGTGACCTGGCTAGTTCCTCATCTGTGACTCCCTTCTCAGTTAAAACTGACCGGTACACCAGGGGTTCTCACCCTTCCTAATGCTGCGACCCTTTAATACAGTTCCTCATGTTGTGGGCACCCCCAACCATAAAATTCCTTTCATTGCTACTTCATAACTATAATTTTGCTACTGTTATGAAGAGTAATGTAAGATCTGTGTTTTCTGATGGTCTTACACGACCCACAGGTTGAGAACTGCCACAACCCACCTTTCAAAGTCCAGAAGCTTCTTTCCTTTCCCCCCAAAATAAATGCCATTTCCTCTTTCAGTGGAATGATTCCACAACCATGCCCATCTCTCTAAATAGCAGGCTTCTGCTGCAACTTCTGTTAGAAACATTTAAGGTATTTTTAACTGACGTGTAAGAATAGTCTGTACTTCAGTGATCCTCATTTTTGCGTGCACTGGTATTTGGCTTGCATGCTATCTGTGTGAGGGTGTTGGGTCCCCTGCAACTGGAGTTAAAGACGCGCGTTCAGTGCAGCGGTGCTGGGGTTGGAACCCAGGGTTCCTGCCTGCTGTCATATGTGTGCCAGGAATTGAACCTGGGTCCTCTGGAAGACTAGCCAGTGCTCTTAACCACTGAGCCATCTCTTCAGCCTCCACCCCTCATTTTTTTAAACTGACAATAGCTGTACTTATAAATGTCCAGTGTGATTGTGCATACAGTGTCCGTATTTCTACAGTGTGCACTGTTCAACTCAGGGAACTACTGCTCCTATCCCTTGACATAACCATCTTTTTTTTTTTTTTTTAAAAAGGGAGCCTTTGAAAATTTCTCCAGTGTTTGTAATAGAATAAATAGGGAGCCTTTGAAAACTTCTCCAGTGTTTGTAATAAAATACACAAACAGGGTGCTGGGGATGCAGTTCAGCTGTCAGAGAGCTTGGCTAACAGGCAGGAGCCCTGGGTTCCAACCCCAGCACTGCGGCACTGAAGGTGCGTCTGTGGTCCCAGCACTCAGGAGGCAGGAGAGGTCAGGAGTTCAAGGCCATCTTTAGATACACTGTAGGTTAACACTCCAAATGTGTGTACCTGCGTGTGTATGTATGTGCTATTATGAGCTACTGTCAGCTACTGTCACCTACTCTGCTTGACCTCAGTTCCATTTATTATTTATTTCACATGACCTCCAGTTCCATTTAATTTACTGAAATGGCAGGGTTTCATTTTGTGTGTGTGTGAGTGTAAATTTCCTCTTTTGTGTGTGTTCATGTGACTACGTACATGTGCATCTGGGCCAGAGGTCACTATCAGGTGCTTCCTCATCTGCTCCACCTTGTTTGTTTATTTATTTATTTATTTATTATGTATATAATATTCTTTCTGTGTGTATGCCTGAAGGTCAGAAGAGGGCACCAGACCTCATTACAGATGGTTGTAAGCCACCATGTGGTTGCTGGAAATCGAACTCAGGACCTTTGGAAGACCAGGCAATGCTCTTTACCACTGAGCCATCTCTCCAGCTCCCTCCACCTTGGTGTTTGAGACAGGGTCTCTCATGGAACCTGGAGCTCCACTTGGCTAGGCTGAGATTTAGCTGGGATGCTGGTCAGCAAACCGCAGGGATCTTCCTGCCTCCACCTCCCCAGATGTGGGATTACAGGCATGCACCCCACAGTCCAAATTTTCAACCTTGGTTCTGGGGGGTTAAATTTAGGTCCCTGTACAGTGTTTACCAACTGAGTTATTGCCCAGCTTTTTGTTGTTCGGAGAGGGTCTTGTTCTGCTGCCTAGGTTGAACCGATACTTTGTAGCCTAGACTGGCCTCTTACGAACTGATACTTTGTAGCCTAGACTGGCCTCTTAGGAACTGATACCTCCTGCCCCTCTCCCTAGAATGCTGGGATTACAGACATGCCTCGGCACTCTCAACTCCTCTTTATCTTCTAACACGTCTGGACATTTTCTTATTTCAGTAACCATATTTTTTACTCCCCCTAGAGCCTTTTTTGCCCCAATGAATATTCACGAGCACATGAATATTCATATATACATATTTGTCTCCACATGAATATCTGTAGTGGTATGAATATTCATGGCCCTTTATTCAGTGGTAGTCTGAAGTGCCTTCTCCAATTTCTCAGATGACTGACCATCTTCCCCACGGAAAGTTCATGAAAACTGCCATATTGGTTGCCAACCTCAGGGGGTGAAGGAGGAGGAGGCTGGAGAGAAGCAGGGGAGTCTCAGCCTGCATGACAGAAGTGCTTGTCCTACAGTCTCAGCCTCAGGTTCACCAAGAACTCTGATCCTCCTGCCTCCACCTCCCAAGAGCTGAGATGACAGGTTTGGGCCGGCATGTTGTTTTATGGGGTGCTGGGATCAAACCCTGGGATCTGTGCTTGCCAGACAAGCTCTTGACCAGCTGAGCTACAGCCCCAGCTGGAGACTCCCATCTTATAAAAAGTATCAAAGTTGGGCAAGGTGTCTATACAGCCTGGTCTGTATAGAAAGTTCTAGGCTGGCTAGGGCTACATGGTGGGACCCTGTCAAGAAAGGAAAGAAAGAAAGAGAAGAGCTGGGTGGTGGTGGCGCACGCCTTTAATCCCAGCACTCGGGAGGCAGAGGCAGGCGGATCTCTGGGAGTTCGAGGCCAGCCTGGTCTACAAGAGCTAGTTCCGGGACAGGCACCAAAGCTACAGAGAAACCCTGTCTCGAAAAACCAAAAAAGAAAGGAAGGAAGGAAGGAAGGAAGGAAGGAAGGAAGGAAGGAAGGAAGGAAGGAAAGGAAAGAAAGGAAAAAAGAAAGAAAGAAAGAAAGAAAGAAAGAAAGAAAGAAAGAAAGAAAGAAAGAAAGAGTCTGGATTTAAATGCACTACCACCACACACGCACACACACACACACACACACAAAATGCTCAAGTGTTGAAGACTCCATCCCCCGCTGGGTGCAGGACTGAGAAGGAATTGATCACGAGGGCACTGATTCATCCGTGTTAAATTACGATGAGTTCATAGCTGGATAGGCTGTTAGGAGGTGGGGCCTGCTCAGAGAAAGTACACACTGTGGGTGTTTTGACATCGGGTCCCTAAGCTCTGCATTCAGCTTGCACTCGGCTTGCACCCTCTTCCCAGCTTTCTCCCACTGTGCCATTCTCTCCAGACCCAAAACGATGGAGCTGGCCAACTCTCCATCCCTCCTAAGTCACATGCTTAAACCCATCTTTCCTCTCTTGTTTTCATCCCTGGTGTATCTTCACAGCCACGAAAAGCTGACAGACAGATGGGTCTGAGACCCAGAAAGAATACTTGCCCAGGGTTACACAGCAACAGGCTTCAGAGCCAATGTCTTCTCCACTGCTATTCTATGCGGTACCAATGAGGAATGCGGCCTCATCCGTGTTCAAGTTCCCTTTGAGCCCCTTTTCCGCTCAGCCCCTGGGTTCCACCTTATCCACAAAGTGGCAAGGGGGCGGTGTGCCCAGCCAGGTACCATCCACACTTACCAGCACACGATCTCCCAGGTGGAGGTCCTTGTCACCACGCTTCACAGAACCGCTGTCAGAGAGGTTGGAACCAGACTCATTGCCTGTCTTCACGGAGCTGTTAAGGACACTCTCCCGCAGGGGGATGACTCGGCTTGTGAGTGGGGGTGTGGCGGTGCCAGAATGCAAGGACAGGTTCTGGGTAGTGAGGGATTCCACTGAGTGGGCGTCACTGCCTGAGCCCTCAGCTGTGGGCTGGCGGGTCAGCTTGGAGGGCCGTGTGAAGATGCCCTGCAGAGCCGGGCACTCGAAGTAGCGCACGCCACCCACCGCTCCATCATTCTTGCCCACTGGGTCGTCCAGGACCACACCGGCCCACTGGCCTGGCGCAAACTGTGTCTCGCCGAGGTACTGCACCACGCCTGGTTTTATGCCATTCACCCACACCCTTTCGCCCACCACAAAGTCCCCCAGGAAGTCATCACCCACTTCAGCTGCCTTTGGACCTGGCTTCTCAGGGACAGCGGTGGTGGCTCCGGCCGAGGAGGGGCCCGACGCCTGCTTGTGCAGAGGAGACCCTGTGGATAAGTTAAGAGGCAGCAGTTAGGACTAGCCTGGGAACTGGGAGACAGACAGTCAGAGCTGGAGGGTGTCAGTTATCTGACGGGGAAACTGAGGCAGGCGTGGTCAGCAGTATGACGTGTGTAAGGCTTATTCCCTCTGGACAGTGGGTAAACTCAGAGGCTTTCCTTATTCTTCAGGCTACCAGGGGTGTCCAGTGTTTGAGCATCTCAGGGACACACTGCCTTCTACACGGTCCGCACTGGAGGGGTGAGTGTGGCTGAAAGGGTAGAGCTCTTGCATGAGGCCTGGGCTCCATCCTCAGGACCTCAAAACACAAACAAACAAAAAACAAAACAGAAGTTGGACCGATTAGACGGCTCAGTGGGAAAAGGAGCTTGCCCCCCAAGCCTGGCAATTTGAATTCAATCCTCAGGACACACATGTTGGAAAGATTCAACTTTTTAAAGGATTCCTTTGACCTCCAGATGTGTGCCAAGGAATGAATGCCACCCCTCCCTTCCATGATAAACAAACAAATGCGAACCAGTCCTGTAAAGTGTGCCTGGCAGGCCTAGGCAGCTATGGGCCTAGCTCTTTATATTTTTGGTTGTGAGCCTAGCCTTTAACGGCTGAGCCATCCCTCCAGGCCGGGCCTAGCTCTTTAAAGCCCCGAGCGGTGACCAACCCATCCCATCGAGGACCCCACTTTACCTGTTCCGGGGTCTTGGCGGCCCAGTGTGGCTATTCTTAGAAAAAAGCTACCAGCTCAGCTGTCCCGACCCTCAGCTGTCCCAGCCCACAGGACCCTCAGATAATCTCTTCGACCCCTGCCTCTCCCAAGGGTCACAGGTCCTCCAACCAATTGTTTCAACAGCTGTGACAATTCATGTCACAAGTCTGTGATGCCAGCCGAGAGTTTCTTTGATTTATTTTTCCTCTTTTAGCCACCCCCTGTTTGGTCCTCCCAGCTGCCCCTGCCTCACAGGGACTAAACCCTTTTCAAATTCCCCACAAAGACAGGCAGGGAGATTTTGGCTGCCTAGGGATGGGAGAACACAGGATGCCCCAACAAGATTTGTATTCCTATTCCCAGATTTGTAACACATTGGCCAGGCTTGGTTAAACCCCCTCCCTAAATCGGTGCCTCAGTTTTAGTTTCCCCAAGAGACAACTAGATAAGATGTATGTGTGTGTGTGTGTGTGTGTGTATACATTTATATATATGAATATATAGAGGTGTATGTATATATATGTATCAATCATAGCCAAACAATGTATGTGTGTACATGTGTGTGTGTGTATATATATATGTATATATATATATATGTGTGTATATGTGTGTGTACATCCCGAGTACTATTGGGCTATGTTTTTTTTTTTTTTTTGGTTTTTTCGAGACAGGGTTTCTCTGTGGTTTTGGAGCCTGTCCTGGAACTAGCTCTGTAGACCAGGCTGGTCTCGAACTCACAGAGATCTGCCTGCCTCTGCCTCCCGAGTGCTGGGATTAAAGGCGTGCGCCACCATCGCCCTGGGCTATGATTTTTATTTTAATCCTTTGAGATGTGCTCATGTAACCCAGGCTGGCCTCAAACGCCCTAAAGAGCACACAACAGCCTTGATCTTCCCTCCTCCACCTCATGAGTGCTGGGAATACAGATGTGTACCACCACAACTGATTTATGGGAGGCTGGGGATAAAACCCAGGGATTCTAGCATGCTAGGCAAACATGATACCAATTAGACTACATTCCCAGGGCCTTTTTTTTATGTTGTTTTGTTTTTAGAGTCAAACTACATAGCCTTGGTTGGCCTTGAGTTCACCATGTGGAAAAATCGAGTCTTCAACTTACAGCAATTCACCTGCCTTATCTTTCCCAAGATCTTAAGCATGAGGTCACCAAGTCTATCGATAGTGCCAATCTCTGCCAGAGCAGGTGGTTTGTGTAGTGAGAGCTCTTAAGTTGTCACATGGGCCAGGCAGTGGTGGCACATGCCTTTGAGTCCAGTACTTGGGAGGCAAAGGCAGGAGATCTGAGTTCGAGGCCAGCCTGGTCTACAGAGCGAGTTTCAGGACAGTCAGGGCTACACAGAGAACCCGTGTCTTGGTGGGGAGGGAGGGCAAAAACACAAAACAAAAATAAAGCATCTGACACATGCGCGGTTCTCTTGGTCCACACCCTCACGGAACCACCTGAGGCTGGAGCCTGGACTCAGCGTTGCCTCTGAGATCCCCACCGTTGCAGACACTGGCCCAGTGACCCCATGAAGGCTGAAGGCCAGCCACATCTGGCAATGCACATCTGTCATTCCAGAAGTGGGAAGTTGAAGCACAAGGACTTCTGAAGGCAGCCTGAGCTACTGACTGAGAGAGTTCAGGATGGGACCAGACAAGTTAGTGAGCTCCTCAGCCAGGTGTCAGGGACACAAACTATACCTCACGCAGGCAATTTATCCTTTTCCTGGACGGCAATTCCCGCCAGGAGAAAGGCACAACAAAATTTATTTTGAGTGGCTGGGTGTGGTGGGCCCTGCTCTTCAGAGGGGTAGGAGGAAGGATCAAAAGGTAAGGGTCATCCCCAGCTATACAGAGAGCCTGAAGTCAGCCTGGGCTACATGAGAACCTGTCTCAGATTTTGCTGTTGCTGTTACTGCAGGTTTCAAGTTTAAACTAAACCCAGTGTGGAAGTGCTCACCTTTAATATTTCGTCCCAGCACCAGGAAGCAGGTGGATTTCTAGCAATTCCAGGGCAGCCAGGTCTACATATTGAGTTCCAGGCTCATCAGAACTGCATTGTGAGACCCGGTCTCAAAAACATTCCAAGTAGAGCTTCGAGGTGAAGGATTAAGGATAACGTGAGGAGGAAACAGCTGCAAGTCTGGTTCAGCAGCAGGTGTGGGGCTCAGGGTGGGGACCCAGACGGCAGTGTCCCCTGCATGAAGAGAACTCAAGACTTGCTTTGTCTTGGGCAGGGACAAGCCTTTTCATCTGTGTGTAGGGGGGGTGCACGCGTGTGTGCGGGCACATACCACACATGCATACACCATGTGTGTGCAAGTGCCAGCAGAGGGTGCAAAAATCTCTGGAGCTAACAGAATAGGCAGCTGTGAGCTGCCAGCTGTGGGTGCTGGGAACTGAGCTCTGGCAGAGCAGTGAGTGCCCTGAGGCACTGAGCGTCTCCAGTCCCTCACCTTGTTCTCTCACAGGGCAGCTTGCCCAGAATCTCTGTCTCCCCAGGGCTGGGATTACAGTGCAGGTGCACCACAGTACCTCATTTTCTAGTGTCTCCTAACCTAAGTTAGCCTGGAATTTCCTACAGAGCCAAAGATGACCTTGAACTCCTGACCCCTTTCTGTCTCTACCTCTGAAGTGCTGTGACAGACAGACACCGCCATGCCTTGATACGTGACCTTAGGGATGAAATCCACAGCTTCCTACACGCTTGGTCAACAGAGTCCCATCCCAGCCCCACCCTCAATCTGTTTTTTGTTTTTGTTTTGTTTTGTTTTTAACATAGGTTTTGGGGGCTTGAACTCAGGTCCTCATTCTTGGAAGGCAAGCCCTTATGGTCTGAACTATTTGCTTAACCACAATAGGGTTTTCCTTACCTGCCAAGGCTCAGCCAGAAGGAACCCCAGCTCACTGAGCAACTACTACCGGTCAACCCTGTGGACACAAGGAGGCCACCAGGGAGGACAAATGAGGGCCATCAAGGGATGGGGGAGGGGCACACATGAGGAGAAGCTGTAATTCAGCCAGCTGAGCCTAAGGAAGGAAGGGAGCAAGAGCCCTGGGGTACTGAAGGGAAGGGGCACTTGATCCTGAATGGGGTTCCCATGATCCCTAGCTGGGCTGTGAACACGGCTCCATTGGTGGAGTGCACACATGAACCCCCACCTCCAACACCACATGAACTTGGTGTGACGGCACATGCCTGTTATCACAGCACTCTGGAAGCCGAAGCAGGAGGGTCAGGAGTTCATGGTCATCTCTGCTTGTATGTTGTGAGTTCAAGGTCAGCCTGAGCTACAGGAGACTGTCTTAAAAACAAAATAAAAACCAAAAATACACACACACACACACACAAATAAAAGAGAAAAAAAATGAAGCTGGGGAGAGGGCTCAGTGGTTATATGCTCGCTCAACAAGCCTGAAGACCCGAGTTTGGATCCCAGAACCACCATAAATGCCAAGGGGCCACATGTTATTCCAGCCTCAGAAGGTGGAGGATGAAATAGCCATATTGATGAGCATGGCATCTGATTGAGAGACCCTGCCTCTGGGCATAAGGTGAAAGAGAGATGAAGAGGAATCCTACAGTAGCCCCAGGCTTGCAAGGCCTACCCACACAAACAGATGCAGCCCGACATACACATGCACACTGGTTACCAGAACCTATAAACTCTGGGATGACCTTGGCTTTTGCCTTGATGGCCTTGGATGGAAGAAAAGTATCCTACTCTAGGTCCTGGGCTTCCTAGGAGGCAGTCACCTCTCTAAATGTTCCATGAGACAGAGTTCTAGTAGCACGGGATGCTATGAAGTGGGACAATATAATTAACTTCTATGCTAAAAAACAAAACAAAAACCCACCTTACAGGGGCTAGAGAGATGGCTCAGAGGTTAAGAGCACTGGCTGCTCTTCCAGAGGACCTGGGTTCAATTCCCAGCAACCACATGGTGGCTCACAACTGTCTGTAATGGGGTCTGGTGACCTCTTCTGGCATGTAGTAAACACATGCAGGTGGAACACTGAGTAAATAACAAAAAATAAAAAAAAGAAGGAAGAGGGAGAAGGAGGAGGGAGAAGGGGGAGGAGGAGGAGGAGGAGGAGGAGGAGGAGGAGGAGGAGAGCCTTAGGGGGTATTTCCTGTGGACCGCTGGGAGCTTTTATCATGTTCATGAGCACCCTGACCACACAGGAGGAGCTAGAATAAGGTGAGCCTACAGACGCCTCAGCGAACCTGCAATATTTGGCAGCAAGAAATGCTGAAGCAGGTGAGGTGTGTCACCCTGCCACAGAAAGAGCAGTTTCTTGGTGCCACCTAAGGAGGCCTGCCTGCCCACCTGTGCCAACTCCCAACAACCCCTCACACAGCAGCCACCGAAAGCCCCTCATTTAGCCTCTCCCCCTCCTCCAACTCCACGGTGCTGTGCTTTCTTAGTCCGCACATGTCAACCAGCTGGGCTACTGGACTTCAGCTCCCGCAGCTGGATATATACCAACCCCTCTGGACAGGCTGTCCATCCTTAGGGGGTTCCCTCCCCCACCAAAGGAACATACATACATGGCCTGAAGCCCCAAGTGGTTTTCTGTTCCTAGCCCCTCCCTCTCCCCAGGGGCTCTCAGAGGTGCAGGCCATGAAGGAAGGAATGACGAACATCCAGAACGATGAACCTCTCCGGAATGGCATCTCCCTTCAATCAGACTTCAGACAGTTCCCACCCACATGGCGCTCAAGGAAGGCTGGGTCTGTCCCTCCCATAGCGAAAGAGCCCTCTGCAGATAGAACACCCCCACCCTGTGGCACCTAGCCAGCAAAGCTGCCTCTGTATCCTGCATTTCCCTGAAGGCATCCTCCATCCGGCTTACTCCGGGTCCAGGAGTGCTCAGCAGCCTTCCAGAGTCAAATGCCACTCGTGAGCCCTCTCTGTCCCCCTAACTCGGCCTGGAGACAGCTGGGGAGCCCGGGCTGGGATGGGGAGGGGATGTGATGAGCTTCTTACCCTGAAATGAGCAGAGCCAGCTCCCCATGGAGAAGCTTCAGGCACTGGCCATAGGGTCCAGTGGGCAGGCGGGCCGGCAGGCAGGCGCTGGTCTTGGTCCCCGCCTCCCAGATCGATAGTGGACAGAACGTCAGGAGTGTTAGGAGGCAGCCCTGCCCCCTGCCACACAGCTCCGGAAAAGCTCATCTTGGCTTCCCCATCCTGACACCATTAAAAAGTTTAGGATGTGGTCAGGGGAGGGAGTGGAGAAGCCGGACTTGAAGGAATGCTCTTGACCTTGGCTGATTGAAAGTGAACAACAGGGGGGCCTGGTCCACAGTGATCCAAACATCTCAGACTAGGCACTCAAGTGATGGGCAGGGAATGGAGGAGCAAGACTATCCCTTAGGAGGGTGAAGCAGGAGGATTGCCACAGATCTAGGCCGGCCTGGATTACATAGGGAAACTATCTCAAAAGCAGGAGGGTC
Source organism: Chionomys nivalis (assembly GCF_950005125.1). NCBI lineage: Eukaryota > Metazoa > Chordata > Mammalia > Rodentia > Cricetidae > Chionomys > Chionomys nivalis. The sequence continues at coordinate 99,610,431 of NC_080088.1, read as the reverse complement.
AGTGAGAAGGCCAGGGTTTAGGGAGAGGCACTTGCCACCAAGTTTGATAACCCAAATTCAATCCCTGGGACCCACATGGTGGAAGGAAAGTACCAACTCCTACAAGTAGGCATCTGACATTCACACGCCTGCTGTGGCATGTGCACTCACACACATACTCCACATTATACATGTGTAAAATAAGTAATAGGAAAATATATCTAAAATAAATGAACCTACATCTGAGGGGCTGGGGTGTGGCTCAGTGGTAGAGCCCCTGCCTAGAATCCCCCAGTGAGGGGCTGGGGTGTGGCTCAGTGGTAGAGCACCTGCCTAGAATCCCCCACTGAGGGGCTGGGGTGTGACTCAGTGGTAGAGCACCTGCCTAGAATCCCCCAGTGAGGGGCTTGGGTGTGGCTCAGTGGTAGAGCTCCTGCCTAGAATCCCCCACTGAGGGGCTGGGGTGTGACTCAGTGGGAGAGCCCCTGCCTAGAATCCCCCAGTGAGGGGCTGGGGTGTGGCTCAGTGGTAGAGCTCCTGCCTAGAATCCCCCAGTGAGGGGCTGGGGTGTGGCTCAGTGGTAGAGCCTCTGCCTAGAATCCCCCACTGAGGGGCTGGGGTGTGGCTCAGTGGTAGAGCACCTGCCTAGAATCCCCCAGTGAGGGGCTGGGGTGTGGCTCAGTGGTAGAGCCCCTGCCTAGAATCCCCCAGTGAGGGGCTGGGGTGTGGCTCAGTGGTAGAGCTCCTGCCTAGAATCCCCCAGTGAGGGGCTGGGGTGTGGCTCAGTGGTAGAGCCTCTGCCTAGAATCCCCCAGTGAGGGGCTGGGGTGTGGCTCAGTGGTAGAGCCCCTGCCTAGAATCCCCCAGTGAGGGGCTGGGGCGTGGCTCAGTGGTAGGATGAACTATTACCGGGTCATTCAAATGTGACAAGATAAATGCTGTGACAAGGTGAGTGACAAGCACAACCAGGGAAGTCCTTCAAGGCCTGCATGAATAATAAAGACACAATGGTTGCCCGTGGCTCTGCTTAGTAACCCCAGGTCCCAACATATCTTCCAAGGGTCAGAAGGGACTTCTTTGGTATTGCATTAGAAAGAGATCCCAGAGATTGGGGAGATGGCTCAGTGGTAAAGCATTTGAAACACATGCATGAGGACCTGAGTTCAAAGCCCCAGGAGCCATGTAAAACTAGGCATGGTCATGTACCTCTGTACTCTAGGACAGCGCCATGGGTGATGGAGACAGGAAAATCCTTGGATGCTCATAGGCCTGTTAACCTAACGTAAATGGGTAGATGATAAGAGATCTTGTCTCCTGTGAGTTCTAGGCCAGCTAGGACTACACAGTAAGAACCGTATCTCTAAGAGAGAGGGAAGAGACTCTCAATATGGAAGCTACATGGACACCGGAGAAGTCCTCTGACCTCTGCATTGTGCTATGCACACCTGGATTCCCATTATCACAGGTACATGAACACACACACATACACACACACACACACACAAACACACACACACGAGACTCCAGAGAACCTTCAGAACCAAGAGAACCTTCTTTCCCAGTGCAGAGTGGAGGCCACACCGAGCAGGCACCTGCCTGTTCACTGCCCAGGACAGATGCTAACATCTCCCTGGGTCCCACCGACAGACAAGTCCTAGAGCATCCTCCAGGGATGCTCCATCCTATCCGTGTTCCTCCACCTAGCTCCACCTTTGGAACCACCTCGATCTGCATCCCAGGGAGATATCCGCCCACCAAGTCTCCTCCCTGGGCCCCTGCTGCATTCTGTGTCAGGCTTCTGGGTACCAATACAGACCTCCTCTGCTACACATGGCATCCATCCAAGCCATTTCCCGGGCCAGACCCTCTCTGCTCAAAGCTGACATCATGCCTTGGGAGGGAGCCACAGCCTTGCTTCCCAAGGCAGGCGCCAATTCACACATGGCTCTCTCAAATCGTCCTGGGTGTCCCTCACAGAGTCCCAGTCCCCTCAATGCTTTGTGTTACTGACTGATAAATCTGTTTTGAGAGAGGGTCTCCAATGTTCGGAGCTAGCCTCAAGGATAACCTTTAACTCTTAATCCTTCCCCTATTCCCCACAGGCTGGGATGACAGATGTTCGTTATATCTGGTTTACATAGTGCTGAGGACGGAATCCAGAGCCTTGTGCATGCTGGGTAAATACCAGCTAAGCTACATTTCCAGATTTTGAGACAGGGTCTCTCATATTTAGCCCTTATCCCACAATCCTCCTGCTTCAGCCTGAGTGCTGGGATTACATATATGTACCACCATACCTGGTACTTCCATCGCTTCAGAGGGCAGAGAGTCAGTCCCATGGGTGGCTGGGAACCTAAAGGGCCCAGGAATGGGGAGTGTTTCCCTAACACTTGTTACCATGGCTCTTGGCACTGACAACCCAAAGCATAAAGGTAGAACCTTTGTCTAAAATGACCCAGTGAGAGCCTTGGGGTATGGCTCAATAGCAGAGTACCTGCCTCGAAACGCCCCCACCCCTGGGAGGGGCGAGAGATGTGACTCTGTGAAACGCTGGCTTGGCATGTGTGAAGTTCTGGATTAAATCCCAGACACTTGGGAAAAAAAAAGTTGGGGCCCCACTTGATGGGGGGGGGGCAATGAAGAAAGAACCCAGAAGAGACAATGGGCCTTTCTCCATGAAGGTCATGTCCTGGCCTAGGGCCAGGCTGGCTGGTACACTTCCCCAGCCACTGGCTTCCACAGAGTTACCCCTGCTGGAGTAAGCTCAGCCCTCTGGGAGCCTGGGGCTAATCTTGTCTCTTTGTACTTAAACTGCCTTAATGTTTATTTTTATCTTATGTGTAAGGGTGTTTTATCGCATGTAAGTATGTGCACCATGTATACGCAAGTGCCTGACCAGAGGGGGGCATCGGATCCTCTGACCCTGGAGTTACAGACGCTGTGAGCCATTGTGTAAATGCTGGGAGCTGAGACTAGGTCCTCTGCGAGAGCAGCAAGAACAAGTGTTCTTAACCACTGGGCCATCTCTCCAGCTCCTGGAATTCTGTCTTTGTTGCTACGTGTATGTATGCATGTGTGTATGGTGCTGGTTGTGCGCAGTACGGGGGTTGAGGTGTGTGCCATAGTTCTTGGAAGACATCTGGCAGGGTCATTTCTCTCTTTATGTCATATGGGTCCAGGGATTGAGCTCACAAGCCCAACAAAGCCGTTTTTCAACCTAACATTACTCAGCACGCTCAAGCTCCTCCCACGAAAGGACAGCGGCCCTGTGGCCTCCCCATGACAGACAGAGAGCACACACACATCCTTCGCCTCAATGACGGTACATTTGCTCTCTAGCCTGGTCCTCCCGTCAACCCCCACAGTCTATGCTCACAGTGGAGCTAATATACTTGGGGGTCCCCTAGGCCACACCCTGTACAGTTCTTCCCATTCTGGAAAGACACTTGAATCCCTGCCCTCCATCTGATACCCCCCAACCTCAGCCCTCCTCCTTTCCACAGATGTGTTTTTGTGTGTACACAGTCATGCTGTACGTGCCCATACATGGTGTGCATGCATGCAGAGGAGGCTGGCAGTCAGTACTGAGTGTTGTAGTGACATGCCTATTTCTGTGATAAAATACCCTGACAGAAGGCAACGTAGGGAGGAAGTGTTAGCTTCTCAGTTCCAGGTCACGGTCCATCACAGAGGAGGAGTCATGGCAGGAACTTAGATGGCTGGTCACATCACATCCACAGTCAAGAGCAGAAAGAAATGAATGTCTGTATACTCAATATTCAGCTGGCTTTCTCTACTCTCAAACAGTTTAGGGCTCCAAACCAGAGACCAGTGCTGCACACTTTCAGGTTGGGTCTTCCCAGGTCGAATAACAATCAAAAGAATCCAAATAGACAGACAAGTTCATAGGCCAACACAATGTTGACACTCTTCTGTGAGACTCTCTCTTGCCATGTAATTCTAGGTTGTGTCAAGTTAACAATTAAAACTGACCGCCATACTGGGTGCACGTCTTTAATCCCAGCACTCGGGAGGCAGAGGCAGGCGGATCTCCATGAGTTTGAGGTCAGCCTGGTCTATAGAGTGAGTTCCAGGACAGCCAGAACTGTTACGTAGAAAAACTTTGTCTTGGAAACCCCCCCCCCCAAAAAATAATAAACTACCCACCACTTTGGGAATCTTCCTTTATTACTTTCCACCTCACTCTTTGGGACAGGGTCTCTGTCTGTCTGTCTGTCTGTCTGTCTGAACCCAGAACTGGTCAATTCAGCTAGGCTGGCTGGCCAGCAAGCCCCAGAGATCCTGTTGTTGAACTGCCATGCCCTCCCCGTGTTTGACACGGGTGCTGGGGATCCAAATTCCGGCCCTCACGCTTGTGTAGTAAACACTTTACCAACCAAGCCACCTCTCCAGCCCTGAGAAGGGTCTTATTTCTGCACAAGCCAAATTAACTTTGAACCCCAGGACTTTTGTATCACCATTCCAGCCCCCTGCAGGATCACTTCCCCTCTCTCTCTTTCTAGCTTCTTGTTTTGTTTTGGTTTTTTTCAAGACAGGGTTTCTCTATTTAACAGCCCTGGCTGTCCTGGATGGAATTCGCTTTGTAGACTAGGCTGGCCTTGAACTAACAGAGATCCGTCTATATCTGCCACCCCAGTGCTGGGATTGAGGCCGTGCATCACCATCACCCGGCTTTGTTTCTGTTTTTTTTTTTTTTTTTCCCCCCCCAAGACAGGGTTTCTCTGTGTAACAGTCCTGGCTGTCCTGGAACCTGATCTGCAGACCAGGTTGGGTTCAAACTCACAGAGATCCCCCGCCTCTGCCTTCCAAGCGCTGGGATTAAAAGGGTCTAAAGGTTCTTCTGGAATGCCTCCCGTGAGTACAGGGGATTTGCCACCTTGGAGGGGACACTGGACTGCACCGCACTGTCGTCAAACCTTTGGGACAATCCAGTGAGATGGGCGGAATCCTATGCTGCCGTGTGAAGTGTAACATGTAGGGGACTGTGTGGAGCTGTTCCTCACTGGGTACTCATCAAAGACACAGAAAGACAACTCTCTAGCTGGGTGTGGTAGATCTTGCCCATACTCTCACCACTGGAGGATTAGGCAGGATGAACAGAAGTTTGAGGCCAGCTTGAGCTGTACAACTTGAGACCCTGTTTCAAAACCTAACCCAACTCTTCCCAATTCTAGTATACCCTCTATGATAGTGAGATCTGTCAATCTGACAGAATCTGGAATCTCCAAGGAGACAGACCTCTGGGCATGCCTGTGGGGATGTCCGTGCTTCTGTTGACTGATTCAGGAAGACCCATTTTTAACAGTGAGTGGGATTATTCCCTGAGCAGGGAGTTCTGGACCACAGAAAACAGAGACAGAGATGGACAGCAACGTGCATACACCTCTGCTTCTTGATGATGGGTGAGATGTGACTGACGGCTTCAAATTCCTGTCACCTAGATTTCCCCACCATGATGGCCTCCTTGAATTGTGAACCAAGACCCAACCCTTCTCCCTTAAGTGCTGCCAGGGTATTTTACCATAGCAACAGCAAAAGAAACTAAGAGATCCCTTGTGGTTTAAAATTTTGCTGTTGGGGTTGAGGATGACTTGGTACAGTTCTTGCCTGTCATGCACGAAGCACCAGGTTCCATTTCCAGCACCGTATAAAAAGTGCACACTGGTACACAGCATTACCCTTAGCATCTAAGAGGCAGAGGCAAAGAATCGCTGAATGTCTGAGGCTAGCCTGGGCTACACAATGAGTTTCTGAGCCCTGCAAGTGACACAGCTCCCTCCGAGTTACCCACACTCCTGTAAGAAACCCCAATCAATTAACTGGATCATCATGCCGGACTTTGGTGGAATCCTTCGTTTGGCCTGTTGTTAATGTCCTATGTGCGTGGGGTACACGTTTGCTCGTGTCTCCCCAAGAAAAGTCCCCATGCTGCAGCCCCCTTCCCACTCTCGGCCCCACCTACCTTCCTTGGAGCCACTGGCTGGCACCACCACAGACGATGAAGCTGACCCTATGGATGGCCTGCCCACGGGACTGGAGTGCTTGCCCCCTCGACCAGGGGGCTTCAGACCACTGGGCTTCTGCATGGTGGTGCCACTAGGAGGGCAGACAAAGGCAGATGACGGTCACATCCTCCCTGCCATCCTTGGTTACCTGCGGACAGAACACAGGGCAATGGAGTCATAATGTCCTCACTAGGACCTGGGAACTTGGCTGGTCCCAGTAGTCTTGAAACTGACTGAGCCCATCAGAGGCTGCCAGTATTTCCTCTCTGTTTTGTTTGGGATAGGGTGTCCTGTAGTCCAGGCTGGTCTCCAACTCATTATACAGCAGAGGAAGACACTGAGCTCCGCCTCCATCTCCTGAGGGCGGAGTTACGGATGTGAACCACCGCACCTGATTACTAGGGCCTGGGGATGGACTCTTCTCCTTTGGCTTGCTATTCCCGACACGCGGTCTCACTACATATCCCAGAGTGGATCTTCCGCTCCTAAGCCAGCCTCCGGAGTTGTGATTACCAGAGTACCTCACCAAGTTCCATGACCCTGGGTCACTTGTTAGACGGAGAAGTGATCTTTGTTTTGGGGCTGCCTAGCAGCAGCTGCTAGCGACCACAGGGAACAGCTAGCTGGTGAACCAGGCCACCACGGAGGGCAGAGCAGAGTCTATCCCTCCCTCCACTAGTCTCAATTGTTGGTCTGGCCTACACCTATCTGAAGGGCACTGCCACACGCACAAGAAAAGATCTAAAAGAAAAAAAAAACCTGTCAGCTCACTCCTTTAATCCCAGCACTCGGAAGGCTGAGGCAGGAGGATTGCTGCAAGTTAGTTAGTTAGTTAGTTAGTTTGTTTGTTTGTTTTTCAAGACAGGGTTTCTCTGTAGCTTTGGAGCTTGTCCTGGGACTAGCTCTATAGATCAAGCTGGCCTCGAACTCACAGAGATCCTCCTGCCTTTGCCTCCCAAGTGCTGGAAATTAAAGGCGTGCGCCACCACCACTCAGCTGCTACAAGTCTGAAGTCACCCTGGGATACATAGCAAGACCCTGCCTCAAAAAAGCCAAGAGAGGCTGGGCAGTGGTGGCACACACCTTTAATCCCAGCATTCAGGAGGCAAAAGCAGGTGGATCTCTGTGAGTTCGAGGCCAGCCTGGTCTACAAGAGCTAGTCCCAGGACAGTCTCTAAAGCTATGGAGAAACCCTATCTCGGGGGGGGGGGGGGGGAGAGCCAAGAAAGAAGAGGTAGTGGCAAAGAATGGGAGAAAAGGAAACACAAACACACACACACACACATACACACACACACATTCACAGTACAGGGAGCTCTTGGCAGAAATGTTTGGATATCTCAGAATGTCTCTCAGTCATGTGTTCAGTTGTTTGCTTTTGTGTGTGTGTGTGTGTGTGTGTGTGTGTGTGTGTGTGTGTGTAATAGGCATTAGCCTATCTATAGTCATTCATATACTGAGTAGGTGCTCTACCACTGAGCCACACCCCAGCCCCTCACTGGGGGATTCCAGGCAGGGCCTCTACCACTGAGCCACACCCAGCCCCTAACAGAGGCACTCTAGGCAGGGGCTCTACCTAGGCAGCACTATGTGAAAAGGATTAGGAGGTGTGGCCTCGTGAGAGGAAGTGTGTCACTGTGGAGTGGGCTTTGAGGTTTCAAAAGCCCACTCCAGACCCATTCTCTCTCTGTCTGTCTCTCTCTCTGTTTGCGGATGGGGGCATTGCTCCCTCTCTGGCACCACACCGGCACACCGCCATGTTTCCTGTCACGATGATAATGGACGAGACTTCTGAAACTGTGAGCCCGCCCAAGTGAAATGTCTTCTTTTACAGGGGTTGTCCTGATCATGGTGACTCTTCACAGCAATAGAACAGTTACTAAGACAGAGATGCATGCTTTTAACCCTAGTGCTGGAAGGCAGAGATGGGTGAATTCCCTTACCGGCCAGCGTAGTCTTCTTGGTGACCCCAGGCTAGTGGAAAAGCCTGTCTCAAAAAACAAAGAAACAACTTCCAGAGTTGACCCCTGACCTCCACACAAGGGTGCATATATGTGCACTGGGACCACACACACACACACGCACACGAAGAAAAGAGAAGGGAGAAAGGAAAGAAGGAGAGACAGAGGGAAAGGGAGGGAGAAACAGAGGGGATTGGTAAAGAAGGGGAAGGAAGAAGGGAAGAAAGAGAAGAAAAGGAAAGAAGAGATGCTGGCGAGATGATTCAGAAGGTAAATGGGCTTGCTGCTAAGCCCGAGGACCTGAGTTCAACCCCCAGGTCCTACAAAGTAAGAGAGACCAACTCTTGGAAACTGTCCTCCACATGAGCAGGCAGCACACGCGGGCCCGCACGCAAAAATAAAGGGAAATGGGTTATTTTAGGAAGAACATTCTCATGGAGCCAGGAGCCAGAAAGATAAACTCGATTTCACGGTCTTCAGCACAGTGGAATCACAGTGGCACGGTCATGCCGAACTGGCCCCCGGGCTAGCCCTTCCCTACCTCCCAGCCCAGCGGCCCTGCCCTAAAACAATATTTCCAAGACCCTGACCTCAAGGGACAGCGCCTGCTTGCTTCAACTAACAAAAGAGAGCCCGGAGTTGGCAGAAAGGAACCGAGCCGGCTTTCAGCCAGTTCCAGCTATCCCAGCCAGGGGACTGGAGGGGACCGGAAGGGGGACGGGGGAGGGGAAAGTGAGCAGGAAGAAGGGAGGAGGCAGAGGGCTGAGCTGGCCCTCTGTGACTCAGCCCTGCTCTGGGACAGAGAGCTGGTTGTGGGGTGGGGGGCGGGGACTTGGGAAAGCTGTGACATGGCCATGTGGCCTCTGGCCACAGCACAGTCATGGTGGAGGCCATGAAGAACTAGTGTAGCCTGAGGTCCAAATTCAGTCTCACTCCAAGGTAACAGTACCAGGGTGGTCACCTGTACGATGGGATGCAGGCAGCAGGCGTGGTCAGCACAAAAGAGGCGGAGGAGGAAGATCTGGAGTTCCGGGTAGGCAAATGGCCTAGCAGGTTTAGACAATTGCCCCCAAACCTGATGACCTGAGTTGGATCCCCAGGGCCCACAGGGTGGAAGGGCAGAACTGGCAGATATACACACTAAAATGTAATAAAATTAAAATTAAAAAAAAAAAACAAGTTGGGTCGGTAAGGTGTTTGCTCTAGCATCCGTGAAGCCCTGGGTTCAATCCCCTGCACTGCATAAACCAGGGGTGGTTATGCACACCTATAATCCCCAAATTTGGGAGGTGCAGCAGGAGGATCAGAAGTTTAGGGCTATCCTCAGCCACACTGTGAGTTTGAGGCCAGCCTGGGCTACAAAAACAGTTTAAAAATTGTAAACCATCTTGGTGGTGCACATTTTAATCCCAGCATTCGGAAGGAAGGGGCAGGCGGATCTCTATGAGTTTGAGGTTAGCCTGGCCTATGGAGTAACAGTGTAGCCAGGGCTACACAGAAAAACCTTGCCTCAAGAAGAAAGGAAGGAAGGAAGGAAGGAAGGAAGGAAGGAGGGAGGGAGGGAGGGAGGGAGGGAGGGAGGGAGGGAGGGAGGGAGGGAGGGAGGGAGGAAAAGAAAACGAAAACAAAAACTGGGGTCTAAGTATGGCTGCCTTGTGGGGGTGAGGATGCCTGAGTTGGGAAGATGTAACCCCAGGAGTCTCCCAGACACTTGACACAGCTCAGAAGTCCCATGTCCCAGCTCTCCCTGGCTCTGTGCACAGGAGCACCATCTGGGAACCCGGGTCCAACAAGAGCAACAGGCCCCTCTGTGCTGCCCTCAACTGCCATTTCTCGGAAGAAACCGGAGCTCTGTTTCAGGGTTTCCATTTCAGCGGCCTGGGGGTGACTGGCCGCAGTTTCAGCAACGGACAAGGCCCAGGATGTCGACCCAGTGAATTGGTGGAGCCCCAAAGACAGGAACAGTGCCAAGTGGGGCAACGGAAAGCCCAACTCCTCGGAGATAATGTGGCCCCAGGGCAGGGAGGAGGGCACCAGGATACAGGCACCCTGGCCCAGAATTCCAGGAAAGCCCCTGCCCCTGGCTCCTTCACTGGGTGCTTCTGCCAGGAGAGTCCCTGGATCAGGGCACTACTACTACTGAGGCTCATGTATATCCTGCCTCCTCTCTTTCAGTTTTTAATTTTTTATGGAGAGGCGCAGCGGGGGGGGGGGGGGTTGTTCATGTATGTTCCATGTGACAACGGGAACAGGTGTTCATTTCTCTTCTTCCACAGGAAGGTTCTAGGGATCGAACTCAGGCCATTGGGGTTTGTCAGCAAGCCCCTTTACCTGCTGAGCCAGCTTGAAGCCCCTTGATTTTGGTATCTGATATATAGCCTAGGTTGGTCCCAAACTCTCCATCTTCCTGCCTCTTTCTCCCCAGTGCTAAGATTACCGGGCCTGGACATCATTCTGATTGCATCTGGCTGAGGGTCAGAGAACACAGGCAGCTTCCTATGGGTCACTGAGAGGTCACCTGAGTCCATGACCTCCCAGTCCAAGACAAACCAAAGACAAGGCTGGGACGGGCTTTCCCTGTGAGTCTTGCCAACTTCCAAGCCTCAAACCAGCTGGGCTTCAGGCCTGGGAGAACCAGAGAGATGGAGTCCATCTGCCTGGCCCCTGACCTCACCCTCCTTCCTCCTCCCCCCCTCAGATCACCGGCCCAATACTTGCAAGGCTGTGTTAACCACTGGGAAGCCCATGGCAGAGATGTGCAAGGGTTAGGGGTGAGGTCCCTGGTTATGTCTTGGGCCCCCTTGAGAGTGTCGAGAAGGCAGAGCATCATGCAGAGAGAACAATGGCAGCAGAGACCAGCGTGAGGCTCTGGGAGACAACATCAAAGCACCACCAGCTAGACACCAGGGAAACTTGGAGACCTGACTTCAGGGAGGGAAGTGGCTGGAACTGGGAAAGCCAAGCAGGGAAGACAGACCAACAGCAGCCAGCCCACAGTCAACTGCCAACATGGTTGGTTATTTTGTTTGTCTGTTTATTTGGTTTTTGTTTTTGTTTTTATACAAGGTCCCTTCATGAAGCCCTGGCTTGTCCTTAACTCATGTGGATCAGGCTGGCCTCGAACTCACAAAAGTCTGCCTGCTTCTGCCTCCCCAGTGCTGGGATAAAAGACATAGACCACCACACCTGGCCCAACTTTGTTAGTTTTTTGTTTGTTTGTTTGTTTTTGTTTTGTTTTGAGAGAGAGTATCTCGTGTAACCAGGTCTGGCTTCAAACTCACCATCTGAACTCCTGAGCCTCCTGCCTCCATCTCCTGAGTGACAGGATTACAGGTATGAGGCACCATGTGGATTTTTGTATGTAAGGTTATAGTCAGTATAAAGTTAACGTGTGTGTGTGTGTGTGTGTTTGGAAACAGGGCCCTGTTATGTAGACCAGCTTCGCTTAGAACTGTGGATTCTGTCTCAGACTCTGGAGGGCTAGAGCAACAGGAATATACTAAAGCACACAGTCAAATATTTGGTTGGTTGGTTTGTTTTTTAAACTACCTGGCAGACCAATGTGATGGTTTAGATGGCAAAGGCACTTGCTGTGCAAACCGGGTGACCTGAGTTCAAGTCCCAGAACTCAGGCAAAGATGAAAGGAGAGAACCAACTCCAAAGAGCTGTTCTCTGACCTCCAAAGATGCTGCATGATAAACACACACACACCGTGCATGATACACCATGCATCACACACACATGCACGATCACACACACACATACTATGCATGATCACACACACCACGCATGATCACACACACACAAACATACATCATGCAGATCACACATACACACCATGCATGATCTCACACATACACACACCATGCATGATCACATACACAAGCACACACCATGCATGAACACACACATACCATGCATGATACACACACCATGTATGATCACACACACATACCAGGCATGATCACACACAAACACAAATACACATCATGCAAGACCATACATACACACCATACATGATCTCACACATATACACACCATGCATGAAGACACACACACACAAACCATGCAGGATCACAGACACACAAGCACACACCATGCATGAACACACACACACCATGCATGATACACATACACAGTAATAATAATTTTGTTGTTCAAACTATGCTGGAGAGCTGCCTCAGCAGTAAAAAGCACTTGCTCTTCCTCTAGAGGACTTGAGTTCAGCTCCCAGAACCCACACTTGGCACCTCACAATGACCTGCATCTCCAGCTCTAGGGAGTCTGATCGTCTCTTCTGGCCTCCAAGAACACCAATACACACACACACACACACACACACACACACACACACACAGAGGCACACTCTACATGTGAGAGAGGCCAGCGAAGATTACATAGACTCTGCCAAAAGAAGAAAGAAAAGCCAAAGAAAGAAAATAATAACAATCAACTTTTAAAAACTGTATTAGATTTATTCGTTTTATTTCACATGAGTCTTACCCGTATGTATGTATGTATGTATGTATGTATGTATGTATGTATGTGCACCACATGTATGTCTGGTGCCCACAGAGGTAAGAAGAGGGGGTTAAATCCTAGAGGAATGGATGGTTGTGAACTACTAAGTTGATGCTGGGAACCGAACTTGGGTCCTCAGCAAGAGCAGCCAGTGCTCTAACAGCTAATCTAACTCTTTTTTTGTTTTTTTCTTTTAAGTTTTTTTGAAACAGGGTTTCTCTGTGTAACTTCAGTCTGTCATGGAATTCTCTTTGTAGACCAGGCTGGCCTCAAACTCACAGAGATTCACCAATCTCTGCCTCCCAAGTACTGGGATTAAAGGCGTGCACCACCACAGCCCAGCTGCTAACCTAACTTTTTAGCCCCAATAATCGTAATATTATTTTTTTAAAAAAGGCGGCAAGCCAGGTGTGGTGGCACACACCTTTAATCCCAGCATTCAGAAGGCAGAGGCAAGTGGATCTCTGTGAGTTCGAGGCCAGCCTGGCCTACAAATCAAGTTCCAGGGCATCTAGAGCTGTTACACAAAGAAACCCTGTCTTGGAAAAAAAAAAATAATAAAAACAGATGGATAAATAAATAAAATAATAAGGTGGGGCTGGAGAGATGGCTCAGTGGTTAAAAGCACTGGCTGTTCTTCCAGAGATCCTGAGTTCAATTCCCAGCAACCACATGGTGGCTCATAGCCATCTATAATAGGATCTGATGCTCTCTTCTGGTGTGCAGATACACACACACACACACTAAATTAAAAATTTAAAAAAAAAAAGGTGGATAGATACCTAAGGCTCTACTCTGGTCTCCACAGGCACATACATGTTCACACATCTGCACAAACATGTATGTACACATCTCACACTACACTACACACACACACACACACACACACCTATTCTTCTACATCGGTCTAACTGGGATTAGAAGTGAGAACAGGATGACTAAATCACAGGTAATTTCTTGGATTCTAGTTTAGGTACTTTGGTTCCATCAGACCGCACTAGCTGCAAATGAGCGACCCCTGTCCTATGGATCTATACCATGTGAGTATCTCCCAAGGCTCTGATTCCCTGAGGGCAGGATGCAACAGGCAGGGTCATAGTCTGGCACAATGTGGTACTGTACACGAGTCTCTTCTCCACAGTAAGCCTTCATGTCAAAGGACACCCCAGCATCCTTTCCCATTCTGGCAACATCCTGAACAGGCAAGAGACAGGAAGGAAGAAGAGACAGGAAGAAGAGTTCTAGCCCTGGAGCAGCATGAGAGAATTCAGCTGGACGAGGGGAGGGCAAGGAGGGATGACTGAGAGGGCGCAGTGAGGACAAAGAAGTCAAGAGTACCACCCACACACTTGATACTAAAGCCCAGTGATACTAAAGGGGTGGGGAGAAAAGAATGGAAGAGAGACGGGACACAGTGCAGTGACTCCCGAGATAAGCTCAGTCGCCACCAGCAAGACATCCCAATCAGCATTATCTACTGTTGCTTCCAAAAAGGCAGTCTCACCGTGGCTACCAATGCAGGCTGGACGCCAAGCACCCACCTTACAACGTGTACTGTCTTACTCATGCCCAGGCTTCCTACAAAGTGTTATTCGGTGCCCGGAATGCTCTCTCCCACTTCTCATGGAGAGCAGAAGGGTGGGGCGAGCTTTTGCAAAGTTTATTCGCTGGGTGCGTCTCAGGACCTAGGACAGCGCCAGGCATGCAGCTCAAAATTGCTAGCTTAATGGCTCCATTAAAGAGCCCTGGGAGGTGGGGATGAGTCCTGGCTTCACGTACACAAAGTCCTGGTCCATCCCCAGGACCAGGTAGGCTTGGCCTTGCACATAGATAAGTGCCTGCAACTGACAGGGGGTCAGGAGTGCAAGGTCATCCTCCACCTCGCAGAGAGGTCGAGACCAACCTGGGTGAAGCGGAACCGTGTTTGTTTTTAAAGGATCTGGGACTGGAGAGGTTGCTCAGAGGTTAAGAGCACCAGCTGCTCTTCCAGAAGACCTAGGTTCAATTCTCAGCATCCACATGGCACCTCACAACCGTTAACTCCAGTTTCAGGGAATCTGACGCCCTCCTCTGGCCTCCACGAGTACTTCATGAATCTGGCGCACAGACGGGCATGCAGGCAAAACATCCATATACATAAAAGAAAAAAATTTAAACAATCCTCACCTGGGCTGGAGGCGTGTTTCAGTGGCAGAGCACCTACCTAAAATCCCCCAGAGAGAGGACAGGGGCATGAAACAGTGGTGAGTGCCTACCTAGAACCCTCTAGTGGGGCGCAAGAAGTGTGGGTCAGCTGCCAAGCACCTGCCCAAGTCTGCAATGCTCTAGGGCGGAGACCAGGGCAAGCCAGGAGTGACAGCACAGGGCCCTGTATTTACAGCCTGCTAATGATTCCTCCCGGCCTCTGCTGCCTCCCGCTCGGAAAGACAACCGTTCATTATGCTTTCTCAGCGGTCCTGAAGGCATCACTTACAGTTCGGGTTTCCCTCCAAGAGCAGGCAGATGGGGCCAACAGAGGCTCTGGGGCCTCAGAAAACACAGGCGGCCGCAACTGGACCCACCTTCGGTATCCAGAGCCGGGGAGGAGACAGTGTACCCTCCTTCTGGGTCAGGGCTGAGAGGGTTTACCTAGGTCACGCTCTTCAGTTTCGCCGAAGTCACAGTATCAGGTGACACAACTGTGAACCTGTCTACCACACTGCTCCCCATCGTTACCACCAGCTCCGAGGCACAGCCACGCCCCAGTCCTTCAGACACAGACACACACACGCGCACACACCCATACACGCACACACACTTCATGCACCTTGTCTGACAGACTATAGCAGCTGTTCCCAGCCCCCGTCTAGCACCAGCTGAGCATATGGGGGTAGCCCCCTCAATCGGTCTCTCTGGCAACCCAGGACTAAAGGGGATACTACCAGGAGGGGCCTATGAACAGGAGCTGAAGCCAGCGTTTGGAATAGCCACACTGGGCCAGGCCACAGAGTCAAGGAAAAGATAAAACAGAGGCAAGATCAAAAGTAGAGAAAATGAAACCACCATCCAGAAAAAAAAAAAAAACAGGAGGGGCCGGGCAGCAGGCCAGCTTCCTTCCCAGGCTAGCTGTCCCAGAACCCCCCCCCCCCGGCAATTCTTCAGTGAATAAGTCTCATTTCTCTTACTCTGATATCTCCTTTTGGGGGCCTGCAGGGCGGTGAGATTGGTTCAGAAGGGAAAGCACTGGCTACCAAGCCGAATGAACTCAGTTCATTCCCTGGTACCCACACAGCAGAAAGAGAAACAAAGTTGGTCCCTGACCTCCACAGGCACACCGCAGCACGTGGGAGTGCACACAGGCACACACATGCGTGCATGCACACACACAAATAAACACAAAATTAATAAGCAGATGTTAACTGAAGCCTCGCTTTACTTAACCGAATGAGGCTCTGATTCCTGAGGCAAAACTTTCTCAAAGAAGCCAGACACAGTGGGGCTATGGAGATGGTTCCCTCGGCAAATGACCTGCCACACAAACATGAGGACCTGAGTTCAGATCCCCAGCACCCGTGTCAAAAAGCAGCCCGTGCCTGGGATTGCAGCACTAGAGAGGTAGCCAGGAGGACCGTGGGGCTGGATAGTTAGCCAGCCTCATTGAGGCAGTGAGGCCCAGGTTAAGTGAGATACCCTGTCTCAAGAAATAAGGTGAAGGCCCAGCAAGATGGTGCAGGGGGCAAAAGGGTTTGCCACCAAATCCACCAACCTGACTTTACTCTCTGGAATCCACGTGGCAGAACAAGAGAACAGCTCCGGGCAAGCTGTCCTCTGACCTCCACAAGTAGCCATGCGTACACACCCACGCACAACCACAGAAACACAAAATAAATAAAGCATCGACTGAGGAAGACAGTTAACCTTTAGCCTCTAAACACGCATGTCCACCCAAATGCACACACACACTACACACACACACACACACGTACACACACAGATGCACGTGCACACACACGCACGCACTTATGCACAAATGCCAATCATGGTGTTACATGTAACCCCAGTACGTGGAAAGGACAATCAGGCTAGCCTCTACTGTGCAGCAAATTTGAGGCCAACCTGTACTACATGAGATCCTGTCTCAAAACAACAAAGACTCCTAACAACAGGGCATCCAAGGGGGCCGGGCTTCTTCCAGTTCTGTGTCCTTTCCGTGACAGCTGGGTTCAACGAACCATGCCCATACTTATAGCTTATAAAGAGAATTGAGGTGACCTTAGTGGAGGCATGTAAAATCTGGATCTGGTCAGCTGATGAGAGAGAGAGAGAGAGAGAGAGAGAGAGAGAGAGAGAGAGAGAGAGAGAGAGCGCGAGAGAGAGAGCTCTAGCCAGTCAGACAGACAGAGACACAGAGGGGAGCCAGTCTCATGGAAGGCAATTGTACAGGCTCCAAAAGCCAGATAGTGTTTAGACTTTGTACTGACAAAGGGTGTGGAGGTGTCGGCACAACTGTAATCACGCTTTAGAGACACAGACCTGGGAGCAGTGTAAAATGACTTGGCGGAAGATGGTGTGTCCTGTAGGCACACAGTAAGTGCTTAACCAGTGCACGGACAAAGCACACAGTGGTGCATACCTGTCATCCCAGAACTCCAGAAGTGGAGGCAGGAAGGTTAGCCTGGGCTACATAGTGACTTTGAGGCCAGTCAAACAAACAAACAAACAAACAAACCCAGAGCTGGTGCTATGGCTCACTTGGTGAAGTGTTGAACCAGGATATATGAAGCCCAAGTCTGTCCCCAACACCATATAAACCTGGAGGGTGGCACAGCTGTCACCCCAGCTGCTGGGAAATGCAGGCAGGAGGAGCAGAGAAAAGTTCAAGGCCGGGGCTATATAAGTCTAAGGCAAGCCTGGGATACATGAGATTTCATCTCCTATAAGCAAAGCAGGGGCTAAAGAGACAGCTCAGGGATCCAAAGTTGTTATTGCTGCTTCAGAGGACCCAGGTTCATTCCCAGCACCCACATCAGGCAGCTCACAACAGTCTGTAACTCCATCTCCAGGGGATCCCATCCCCTCTCCTGGCTTCCATGTTGTACCTGCACACACATGGCATACAGTCCCACAAATACACATGAATAAAGATAAACGTAAATCTTCCAGTTAATGCAAAAACCAACAACTGATGTATGTTCATACAAAAGGCAGAACCACTGACCGTGGTAGCATACTCCTTTAGTCCCAGCACTCAGCAAGATGAGGCAGGCAGATACCTGTGCATTCAAGGCCAGCCTGGGCTACCTGAGCAAGTTCCAAGCCAGCCTGGGCTACCCAATTGAGACCCTGCCTCAAAAGGGAGTGGGTGTGTAGGAGCAAATCTTCCTGGCTCAGAGTAAAAACTTAATATGTGGGTTTTTTTATTTTTGTTTTTTTGAGACAGGGTTTCTCTGTGGTTTTGGAGCCTGTCCTGGAACTAGCTCTTGTAGACCAGGCTGGTCTCGAACTCACAGAGATCCACCTGCCTCTGCCTCCCAAGTGCTGGGATTAAAAGCGTGCGCCACCACCGCCCGGCCTCTAATGTTTTTAAAAAACCTGTATGAAGGCCTAAATTCTGCTATGCGGTGGCAGAGTCGCCTCTCTGGGGAAAGCTGTGCAGTTGCAGGACCAGAGAGGGGCTGGAAATCACACGGGGTCCATTTCCAGGTGAAGACAGGGAAGACTTAGTGCTAAGAGGATTTTTAGAATGCACTGCCATCAGTGAAGGAAAGCAGGAAGTCGGAAGAAGGGAGGCAGAAAGAACCGGCCCTGGGGCGGGTCTAAAAGGCTGTATGAAGGTAGCGAGGCCAGAGTAGGGGAGAAGTCTCCTCCTGCCCCAGGCTGAGGGCCATTTCCTGTAGCAAAAAAAAAAAAAAAAAAAAAAAAACCTTCAACTGGGACTGTAGTTCAAGGGTGGCGCTCTTGTCAAGAATCTGCCCCAAGGGTGTGGCTCAGTGATAGAGCCCCTGCCTAGAATCCCCCAGTGAGGGGCTGGGGTGTGGCTCAGTATTTAAAGCACCTGCCTAGAATCTCCCAGTAAGAGGATAGGGGCATGGCCCAGGCAGAGAATGCATGAGGTCCTAGGTTCAATTCCCCATGCCACCAAATATACAAATAAGTAAAATCACAAAAGCTCTGTCCTAGGATATATGATTCTCTCCAAAGTCCTAAAAGGCAAATACCTTCAGTACGCCCAACTTACTGATGGGGAAATGGAGACAGAGAGGTATATGATCTTGTCCAGAACCACACAGCTCTGCAAGTAGCAGAACGAGGATTTGAACTCACGATATCAAGCTCCAGCCCAGCATCTGAACTCTCAGCCACTCAAGCACACAGCAGCCCCTGCTCCTCAGGATGTGTTTTCCTGAGGAAATTTGGGGATTTGGGCACTGCTGAGACCCATGTGTCCTGTGTTAAGTGGGCACCTACTGTATGAAGGAAGAGAACTAGCAAACTAGCCTTGAACTTCACGCCCCACTAACCTAAATCTTTCTCTGCGCATCTAAGCCAGAATGCCTCCTATCCGGAAGCTCTTGCGGGAACCATCCATCTCCTATGCAAAAAGCACCCTTGGGCAGGGCACTAGGCTCAATCACCCTTCAGGGTCTGCCCCACCCTTCAGCTGTGCCACGTCTGTGTTTCAGCTTCTCCACAGACGGGGCATCAGGCTGGGCTGGACTGTGCAGAGCGGTTCCGGTTCTGTGTACCTGCCAGCCCCTGGTGGTGCCAATCCAGGTGACAGCAGCCTTATGAATGAAGGGCTCATTGTTTACATTACAACTGATGGAGATGAGGCCTCTGGCTCACAGCGGAGCTAAGGTGGCCCCACGTGGTGCTCTCTACCTCCTCAGAGCACAGCCCTAGGCCAGCCCCACCCCCACCATCCTCTGTCTGGGCACCTTTCAAGATTAAGGCCAATTCCCTCTCTAGTTCTAGTTCTACCCCCCACTCCCCCACCCCCGCCATTTGTAGCCCACAAGACAGGAGTGGAATCTCAAAGACTGAGTGCATTCCTGTGTTGTGACTCCTCTACCCCTAACGTGTTCCTCTGCGGCGACCTTTCCTGCCTTGGGCGAGGCTGTAGAGGAGGCACGCGTGGCAAAGCCCGTGTGCCCGGGACAAACACACACAGGCCCCGCCTGGAGTCCACGCGGGCTGGCTCTGGAGGCTCAGCCCTGCATCCTGCGTCGCCACTGCCCCTCCCTGGGGGGAGGGAAAAAAATCTGCTGCCTCACCAGCCACCAGCGCCAGCTTGGGGGGGCACCCCTGTGGAAAACCACCCTGCCTGGGCCTCCCACTTACCCCACCCTCCTATTCCAAGCCACACTCTCCAATCAAGTTTTGCTAAGGGCACGAATCAGGCGACCCCAGGTGGTGGGGCGGGGGCCTCCGTGTCTCATCCCAGATGCCAGGTCTGGGGATGAGTCGGACTGATGGCCGCGCCCACCAGGCTGTGCCCCCCCCCATCCCGAGTCTGAGAGCTTCCAAGAGCTTTGCAGCTCGTCCAGCTGTCTGAACTTGCTCTTGGAAAGAGGACCCCAACAAATAAACCCGAACCCCAGTCTGTGGATGTGCGCACCATCCGGGAGTGCAATCCAGGGGCGTCCTCCAACCCCAGCAGCGCGCCCTCCGGGTTGAGGAAGTTGGGGTTCATACCGCCCACGCCCACCAACGGCGGCGACCCTGCCCGCTGTCCCTGCCCACGCAACGACAATGCCTCGGTGATAGTTCCCCCCTTTTCTTCCCAGGCTAGGGTGCCGCCTCCCCCCCGCGACTCTGCGTCCTTTGTTGCCCGCGCGCCCCCATCGCGCGCGTCCCCAGAGCTGCGCCTACCTTGGAGCTCCAGCAGCGACAAGGACCCGACACCCCTTTGCCTCCTCTCGGTCCGACCGTCCTGGAAACGAGGATGCTGCGCCCTTCCCCGCGCGCCGCTGTCCTAAACCGGTCTCCGCGCTCCGAGTCCGGGCCTCGCACACGATCTACGACCAGAAGACAGAGGGAGGGGCGGATCCAGTAAGCCAGGCTTCTGCCTGCGCTCCCGAGGCGGAGCCGAGCCGAGCCGAGCCAGGAGGAGCCGAGTCGAGAGGAGCCGAGCCGAACGGGGCGGAGACGAGAGGAGCCGAGCTCCGTGGAGCCCTGCCAAGGCGAGCCGAGCTCAGCCGAATGGAGCTGAGCGCCAGGAGAGCTCAGCGGCCGGAGAGCGAACAAAAGGGGCCGGCGCAGCGGCCAGCGCAGGAAGGTGGGGCCCGGAGCAACCGGGGAGGGAGGGGCGCGGGTAACCCGAGGGGAGGGGTGGAGTTGGGGGCGGAGCCCGCATTCGTGGTCTCACGGTTCTCCGACATTAGTGACGCTCAGAAACTTGGGAGCGGGAGGGCAAGAAGTCTTTGGAACCTCATCTTCCCCACACTGTCCACCTACAGCTGACTTGGACCTTGGAAATAGAGTTCATCCACCCCGCGCTTCAGCTCTAGGCACATATGTGTGTCCCATTTTCTGTTTCAGTCATGCATGGTTTATGTGAATGTTCCATATTAGGAAGCTTGAGATTGCAAGGGGGCGGGGCGGCGATCTGGAAGGCTTCACGGAAGAGTTGAGTTAGGGACTGTGTTGAAAGAGGCCAGGAGGGGATGGGAGGGATAATACAATTGAAGTGAGAACTTCAGTGTTGAAATAGTACACAAATCATGGCAGAGTGAAAAGAATCTACCTCCTGAGTTGGGTCCTGGCTCAGTGGTAGAACCCCTGCCTAGAATCCCCCAGTGAGGGGCTGAGGTGTGACTCAGTGGTAGAGCCCCTGCCTAGAATCCCCCAGTGAGGGGCTGGGGTGTGGCTCAGTGGTAGAGCCCCTGCCTAGAATCCCCCAGTGAGGGGCTGGGGTGTGGCTCAGTGGTAGAGACCCTGCCTAGAATCCCCCAGTGAGGGGCTGGGGTGTGGCTCAGTGGTAGAGACCCTGCCTAGAATCCCCCAGTGAGGGGCTGGGGTGTGGCTCAGTGGTAGAGACCCTGCCTAGAATCCCCCAGTGAGGGGCTGGGGTGTGGCTCAGTGGTAGAGCCCCTGCCTAGAATCCCCCAGTGAGGGGCTGGGGTGTGGCTCAGTGGTAGAGACCCTGCCTAGAATCCCCCAGTGAGGGGCTGGGGTGTGGCTCAGTGGTAGAGCCCCTGCCTAGAATCCCCCAGTGAAGGGCTGGGGTGTGGTTCAGTGGTAGAGCATTTGCTTAGCATTAATGAGGCTCTTGGTTCCATCTCCACCAACAGAAAAAAAAAAAAATTAGCTGGGCATGGCAGCACCTGCCTTTAATCCCAGCACTTGAGACAGATCTGTATTAGCTCAAGGCTAGCCTGGTATACATAGAGAGATCCAGGCCAGCCAGGGCTGTATATGAGACCCTGTCTCAAAGAGAAGGGAAATTAATACCAACTCCCACATAACATGGTTGAAGAGCATATACTGCTCTGGTAGAGGGCTTGAATTCCGTTTCCAACACCCGCATTAGGGAGCTCCCAACTGCCTGTAACTCAGATATGCGTGCACATAACTACACATATACATATAATTAAACATATAATAAAAAAGAAAAAGAAATGGGAAGCTGGGGATGTAGCTCAGTTGGTAGAATGTTCAATTTACACACAGAGCCCTAAATTCAATCCCCAACACAGCATAAAACTGTGTAACTCCAGTAGGAGATGGAGGAAGAAAAGTCATGAGTTCAAGGCCAGCTTTGGCTACTTAACAAGCTGGAGAATAGCCAGGCTACGTGAGACCCTGCTTGAGAGGGAAAGAGTCACAAGTCCTCATGTGAGGCACCTGAGCATCCTGTGCGTGCCCTCAGCAGGTAGACAGAAGGAACCCCCAACTGACAAGCCCCCAAATGGACCCAGAGCAAAAACCTGCAGGCTAAACACCTGCCTCAGGCTCTCGCCATCAGCTCCAACGCGTCACCTGGCAGTTCCTGGACAATGCCTCAAAGGGTGACTGACCTTAGAGGGACACCTTTGGTGCCTTCCTGGAGGATTTCTGGCAGGCACTCTATGTCTCAGTGGGGGAGTCTAGGCCAGTGCTCTGCCCAGAAATGATACCCCCAGCCTCTCCCTTTATTTATTTTTGAAACAGAGTCTCACTAACTTACCCAGAGTAGCTTGGAACTCCCTCTATAGCCCACACTGCTCTAGTACTCCAGATCCACTTGCCTCAGCCTCTCCCGTGCTGTGATTCTAGTCTGTGCCCATGTGCCATCGTCTCTGGTCCCAGCCTATAATCTTTTTTTTTTTTTTTTTTTTTTTGGTTTTTCGAGACAGGGTTTCTCTGTGGTTTTGGAGCCTGTCCTGGCACTAGCTCTTGTAGACCAGGCTGGTCTCGAACTCACAGAGACCCGCCTGCCTCTGCCTCCCAAGTCCTGGGATTAAAGGCGTGCGCCACCACCGCCCGGCCCAGCCTATAATCTTAATTTTAGGTATAAATGAAGACAAGGATGGAATTCAGACAGCTGGCATGCTAACTAAGCAAGTACTTTGGCATTGAGTTCTCCCCCAGCCCCCCCCTTTTTTTTTTGAAGGTTTCTTTTATTGTTTGAAGTAGAGTCTCACTACGTAGTCCTAGTTGGCCTGGAACCCACTAGTGAACCAGTTTGGCCTTGAACTCACAACCTGAGACTGTCTCCCAAATGCTCAGATTAAAGGCATGCACCACCAGGTCTGGCACGGCTGATATTATTTTAATTATGTTTATGTGTGTGCTTTTGTGTAGGCATGTGTACTTGAGTGGGGCCACCTGCCAAGGCCAAAGGAGGGTTTGGAATTGCTCTGGAGCTGGTGTTACAGGTGACTGTAAGGCCCCATCCTCCCATTGTGGGTGCTGGGAACAGAACTCAGGTATTCTGCGTGAGCAGCAAACATTGGGGTTTGTTTTTGTTTTTTGTTTTTTAAATATTTATTTATTATGTATACAGTGTTCTGTCTGTGTGTATGTCTGCAGGCCAGAAAAGGGCACCAGACCTCATTACAGATGGTTGTGAGCCACCATGTGGTTGCCGGGAATTGAACTCAGGACCTTTGGAAGAATAGACAATACTCTTAACCACCGAGCCATCTCTTCAGCCCCAGCAGCAAACATTGTTAACCTCTGGTTCTTGCCTACAGCCATCGCCTCCTTTAATGGGATGTTTTCCAGTCTCTGAATGGCTATTTAAAGCTGGGCATGGTGGCACAGGTCTTTCATCCCAGCACTGGGAGGACAGAGGCAGGTGGATCTCTGTGAGTTTAAGGCCAGCCTGATCTTCAGGGCTACATAGTGAAACCTGTCTCACATTAGAATCTGTTTTTTTATTTTATTTTTTATTTTATTTTTTATTTTCGAGACAGGGTTTCTCTGTAGCTTTTGGTTCCTGTCCTGGAACTAGCTCTTGTAGACCAGGCTGGCCTCTAACTCACAGAGATCCGCCTGCCTCTGCCTCCCGAGTGCTGGGATTAAAGGCGTGCACCACCACCGCCCGGCTTAGAATCTGTTTTCAAGGAATTTGGAATAATATGAGAAATACTCATGTCTTTGAACCTCACCTAAAACCCTGGACAAAACACTGTGGATTCAGCATATCATTAACCCTGTGTGCTCCTGCTATAGTGGTCTTGGTAGCGGGTGTCCGTGGGAGTTTTCGATTTCTACTACACCACCCGCCTTTCGGTGTCTCCTCGCAATTGGCATTAAAGAAACTTAAAGTCCAAACACCACTGTGTGGAGACTCGGGTTTGAATGAGGACGGTAGCCTCTGCTTATTGGACCTGAGGTACCCTGCCTTACAGCTGACACCTCGGCATCAGGGTGGGCGTGGTGTCGCCATGGAGACATCTGCTGAGGGGGGCCACCACCGGGCTGTTGCAGACACGTGGACTTGGCTGGTTCCGGATTCTTCCTGCCGTGGAGGAAGCCTATCTATCTATGCCTGTGGTTGGTACAACTGGTGGAGGAAGGGGAAGCTGACGTCATGAAAAGGACGTAGGGCTCTGCAATCCGCTGACGGGAGCCAGACTTCTGAGGTCCTGGGAGCTTTTCCCTGCAGCCTTCCGGATTTCCTGAGAGAACTCCCTCTGTAAATAAAACTGCGCAGATTCAGCTTCTTGAGATAAGGTCTCATTTAGGCAGCCCAGGCTGACCTTAAACTCTCCAGCCTGCAGGCTGAGCCTCCCGAGTGTTGGAATGACAGGCAGGCTGACGAACCCAGTGCTCTGTGAGCTCTTTGCCTGGGGACACAGGGGTCTGTATGCTGTCGGCTTCTTCCAGCCCTGTCCTGGGAACAGTACCAACCCTAAGGGGACATCTGTTTAAAGATTGTTTTTAAAATAATGTGTATGTGTGTGCACCTGGGCCCAGTTTCTTTTGAGTCAGAAAAGAGAACAGGTTTCGCGAAGCCCGAGTTGCTGGCTGCTGTGAGCTACCCCGTCTTGGTTGCTGGGAACCGAACTGAGAGAAGCAAGCACTCTTTACCAGGGACCTAATTTCTCCAGCCCTGTAAAGGGGGCATCTCTTTTGAGATTTTTGGGCCCTTCTTGGAATTCACGGCACTAAGATCCTTCTGTTTCCTCTGAGAACACAGCACTAGAGGCAGATGGAATGATGGAATGTCACCAGTTCGTGCCTCTCACTAAGAAACAATGTTAGAACTGAGTGTGGTGATGCATTCCTGTGGTCCCAAGTACTCAGGAAACTGGGGCAGGAGCATCACTGTGATGAGTTTAGGTCTAGCCTGGACTACATTTCATATATACTAGGTAAGATACCAGTGCCGTTACCCTCTGTATTACTTTTCTATCGCTGTGATAAAAACATCATGACCAAGGCAGCTTAGGAAAAGGAGGGATTATTTGTCTTACTGTCCTGGAGTGGTGAGTCTCTCATGGTGGAGGGGAGGGTTATACAGTCAATGGTAGACACAGCAGAAGCTGAAGGCTCACTTCTTGAACCACAGGCACAAGGCAGAGGTGGTAAATTCAAAGTGGCCTGGCTCTTTAAATTCTCCACGGCTCACCTCCAGGAGCACCCCTCTCCCAACAAGGCCACACCTTCTAAATCTCCCAGCAGCTCCAACTGGGGACTCAGTATTCAAACATCTGAGCCTGTTGGGGCTTCCTCCCTGAAAGAATAAAAACCGCAGCAGAAGGGTACCTATGAGGGCTCCAAGGTATACTCCTCAGAGAACACACACATGCAGCAATGTTAGTGCAGAAGGTTTATGGGGGGCGAGGTGAATGAGGGAAAGGTTGTCGCGGAGTGGGGACATGAGAGAGGCAGTCAGCCTGAGAGAATAGGCAAGAGAGAGAAGAGGGGGCTGGAGAGATGACTCAGAGGTTAAAACCACTGACTGTTCTTCCAGAGGTCCTGAGTTCAATTCCCAGCACCCACATGGTTGCTCGCAGCCATCTGTAATGAGGTCTGGTGCCCTCTTCTGGCCTGCAGACATACAGACAGACAGAACACTGTATACATAATAAATAAATCTTAAAAAAAGAGAGAGAGAAGCAGGAGAGGGGACTGTGGCAGACAAGGCCCTTTTAAGCGTGTTTCATAGCTGATGAAGGAAAGGCACGTGGAGGCAGGTGATTGGCATAACTGCCTCAGCGGCTGAGGCCATCTGAGTGCCCCTTTAATGCTCCCCTTAACAGAAAGGACATGTGGCAAGAGGTAGGACCACCGCCTACGTTTGGAATAATAGAGTCCTTTGTAAATCAAGTGAACTTAGCTGTCTAGAAGATTCTCAGTTTTGTTCATTTGGCAGCAGCAGCACAGGAAATATATTCAAGGTTGACCCTTGTCCCTGGAACCGGGGAGCCAGCATCCAGATAAGTTCCTCTGGTTCAGAAGCCCACAGGGTGGTGGCTGAAAAGTCCAAGGAAGGAAAGACAAACAAGGAAATAAGCAACTTCTACAACAGGATGGGTTTGATCTGAGAAAAATGTTGGGAAGGGTGGTCTGCGCTTACAGAGTTGGGGGGATGGGGGTGGGGCCCAAAAGCTTCTGCTGCTGGGAGTGATCAGGAGTCAAAGAGTCATGAGCAGTGACTGGAGATTGCTGGGTGATCACGAACATTGCCAAGGGTCAGCCATTATGAGGGGTGCAAGGGATAACGGACATAAAAAAAAATTAAAAAAAATAAAAAAGCCTAGAATTCTAATTGCTGTGGTTTAGGGGGAAACTGCCATTTAAGCAAAATGGAGGTTTTCAAAATGGCGTGCACATGGCTAACATCAATGATGTTTATTTCTTCAGGTCGGTAAATAGAGATGGGAGGTAGCTGTGGCTCAGGTTCCTTCCTGCTAGACTGCGTTCTCCTCCGAGGGCTGCTGGGGAAGTCTCTTGTATTGGGAATCTCGAAGCAGAAGAATCTTGTCCACGTGCCCTTTGGTAGTGTTCTGAATGAAAGAACTCATTCGCTGGGATACAAAATGAGTCAGGCAGTTAAGAAGACAAGGCCCGAAAATGAGTAGAAAGAGGAGAAAGAAAATGGGTCCCAAGAAGGAAGACAACCACGAGGGTAGCCAGTATCCCAACCCCAGCCCCTGGATCCAAGAGCTGGAGCTCGGGCGGAATTCAGATGCTCTTTCTCCGAGTTTCCTCGCCGCATCCCGGACTAGTCCAGACTGGTTTACATAGAAGCAGCACTCTTCCTGCAGGAAGAGGCAGGTGCCCCCTTTCTCGGCCGTGATGAGGTCTAGAGCTCTCCGGTTTTGGAGGACAATGCCCGCCAGCGAGTCTATTTGGTCTTGGAGGGTAATAATGGAGGTGGCTATTTCGTCTAGGCTGTCTGAGAGAGCCTTCGAAAGCTGTTGGAAATAGATGGTTGAAGTGGTGATGCCAGCGATGCTTAACCCGAGCGCGGAAGTGATGCCCAGGCCCACAAGAAGAGGGAGGAGGTGAACGGCTCTCTTCCCGCGAGAAGTGGAGACCGAGGAGGGAATGGTAGTGAAAAGGGGGACGGTTATGGTTTGGTTACTGGGAAGGAGTTCAATGTTTGGGTATTGAAAGACAAGGGTACAGACACCCGACCAATTGGCCGGAAGACAGACGTACGTGGAGCTTCCGCAGAGGAAGAAGACACCGGAGGAGTTGAGACAAAAGGAGTACGTTAAGGAGAGAAGATGTGAGAAGATGTTTGGGGTGACGTCACCATTTTCCTGGACGGTGGGTTCATATTCCCAGATTGAATATTGTCCAGAGAGGGCTGCCCCCATGAGGGGCTGGTACTGAAAGAGTGGATAGGGATCTTTGTGCCCCTGGAGTTTAATCTTGAAGTATGTGGTGTCCACAGACAGGGTGACGGAGCCATTTCTGTCGGCTGGTTCAAACAGCGTGAGGTTGTAGCAGGTGCTAGATGGACGGGAAGGACAGTGCCTCCAGGGAGTGGTTGGGTAGGTGTGACAATGGATGTCATTGGCCAGGCAAGGGTAGTAAAGCTGCCCTGCGGTTATGGAAGGGGGTCCTGAAAAACGTAAGGGGTTTTTCCACTTAGAGCCTGGCATGGTTGTTAGTTCGGCAAAGGCATAGCTGGTGGACAGATCGATGGATTGGTGGTCCTCCGAGGGCAAAAGACGGAAGGTGTGGTTGCAGAGAGAGGCAGAGAGATTGCCCACGAAGGTGGCATATTTTGAATCCTTGAAGAAACGGGATACACAGAGAGGGGCCTGGGAGGCGAGAAGGGTCTGCGTAGAGAGTGGCCCCCATATGGGGCGCTGGGCGGATTCATAGATGCGATCGTCAGTATATTTCACAGAGGTGAGTCGGGAAAGTAGCGGGAGTATGCCTGTTAAGCTCGTGAGCTGAAGAAGAGCAATGGCCCGCCGGTCGGGATTGGCGAACGAGTAATACGCAGTTAAAGGCTGGAAATTCAGGAGGCGTTTTTCAAGGTCGGCGATAGGATAAGGGCCGGAGAGGGTCCGGGTCGAGTATGTAATATGAAGTTTCATGGGTGAGTCCGTCCAAGTTGTTAGTGGGGCAGGGACGGCTAGAGAGCGCTGAGTTTGGATGGGCAAACAGACCCAGCAGTCAGAAGAGAAGGAGGAGTTGGTGTCCTTGAGGAAGCGGTGGGCGAGGTTTATGAGGGGCATCCAGCTCTCAGAACAGGAAGAGGGGTAAGAAAAGAGGAGGAGACAGAGAACCCAAGGGCGGATCATGGCTCTTCCGGGGGTGGCTGGCGGTGGTGGGAGACAGACACAGGGAAGTGGTCCTGAGAACTCTGAAGTCCAGTCACTTGGTCCAGGAGTGACTGAGGAGTCAGGGAATCTCCGGGTGGTGCCAGGTTATCCTTATGGAGACCGGACCTGTGAGAGCAGAAACACAAACAGGTGGAGGGTCCCAAAAGGGTTGGAAGTCTTAGAATCAGGGTCTAGAGCCACTTTTGAGCTTAGATGTAGCCAGTGACAGATTCCCTTTACCTTGGCTTCTGTCACAACCCCTGAGTGTGGCCTTGGGCCACGGTGGTGGCCACGGTGGATAGCTACCACTGATGGTGGCCTGTGATGTGAGAGAGCCCCTCTCCTGCCAGATGAAGGCAGAAGGATGTGGTGTGTGTATTTAGAGTCAGCTAGACGCCAATCTTTTCTTTTTGTGCTAATGTCAGGGCCCTGGTTAGGGTGATGGCCTCTGCCTGCCTTGAGGCAGTGTTGGGGTGGGGGTGGGGCTCTGAGGTAGTGTTGCCTGTGACCGTGGCATAGCCTTAAAGAGCGCCCATCAATATACCAGTTAGGGGGTCTAAGCACTGGGAACTTAGGGTTGGGGTTAGAAAGCAGCAGCAAGTCGGGGGATCCATAAAAGAATGGGAGTCGTTTGTAGGGCTAAAGTCTACAGGAAGGAAAATGGATGGACTAAGCGTTTTAGAGCATTGAAGGTGATTAAAGGGTTATGTATAAACTGTGTATGTAAGCCGGGGGGGGGGTGGGATGGGGAATGGGGGGTGGTGCATGTCTTTAATCCTAGCACTTGGGAGGCAGAGGCAGGCGGATCTCTGTGAGTTCGAGGCCAGCCTGGTCTATGGGTTCAGGACAGTCAGGGCTGCACAGAGAAGCCCTAGTCTTGAAAATAAATTAAAAAATAAATTAAACAAAACAAACAAACAGCAGTGTATTTATCTGTTAAATGAGAGAGAGAGAGAGAGAGAGAGAGGAGTCAAGTCACATATGAGCTCAAGGAGATTGTGGGAGGTGGAGACAGTAATAGATTGATAGAGTGTGTTAATATGAGGGCTTCTGTTGTTAAAGGGTGGGGCACCCCAAGGGTTTTTAAGGAAGAAGGCCAGCCCTGAACCACCAAGTCTAATAACCACTTAGACAGATGGTAGTCTTGACAGTGGCCGAGGAAACCTAGAGTTGCTAAGGATGAAGGGTACAAAGGCAGGTTTGGAGGGGTCTGGATGCCCTCAGGCAGGAGCAGTCGTGAGGGTCTCTGAGCCTAAGGAATGAGCTTGAGTAGGCTGTGGGGCTCCAGAGGTTCTATGAAAGGGCCACCAGCAGCCTGGCTTGCTAAGACCCCGAAGTTGGAGATCCAGATACAAAAATACCCCGCTAGGCCCAGAAAGAAGGTACCCCATGGGAAGAGGAGGCTCGAAGAAAGTCAAGGTATGTGACCTGGGAAGAGGTTACCTGAGCTTTAGAGGGCCTCAGCATCCCTGGCCAGCCAGAAGACTGGAGAGGATAGAATGTTGTACACACGGTTCATTTGAAGGCGCTTGAAGTGAGGTGGAGGCTTCGAAGGTCAGGGCCAGAGCCCAGCTTAAAATATGAGGACCATCTCAAAAATCCCTCAGAAAGACTGTCCATATTTAGTGGGTAGACATTTGGTGCCAGGGGCTCCCCAGGTCAATGTATAAAGGTCTTGACTAGAAGGGCCCAGATGCCGCCAGAGAGATGTTAAGAGCTTTTGCCGCAGAGGATCCAGGTTCAGTTTTTAGCACCCCTGTGGTGGCTTACAACCCTAGGTAACTCTAGTTGCCGGGGAATTCTGACCTTCTCGGGCACCAGCCATACACATACATACATGCAAGCGAGGCACTCGTGCACATAAAACAAAATACAAAATCTTTTAAAAATAATAGCCCGGAGCCGGGCAGTGGTGGCACACGCCTTTAATCCCAGCACTTGGGAGGCAGAGGCAGGCAGATCTCTGTGAGTTCGAGACCAGCCTGGTCTACAAGAGCTAGTTCCAGGACAGGCTCCAAAACCACAGAGAAACGCTGTCTCGAAAAACTAACTAACTAACTAAATAAATAAATAAATAAATAAATAAATAAATAAAATAATAGCCCAGGCGGCTGGAGAGATGGCTCAGAGGTAAAGAACACTGGCTACTCTTCCAGAGGTCCTGAGTTCAATTCCCAGTAACCATATGGTGGCTCACAACCATCTGTAATGAGATCTGCTGCCTTCTTCTGTACTGTAGGATACATGCAGGAAGAATCCTGTATACATAATAAATAAAAATCTTAAAAAATAAAAATAAAAAATCATAATAATAGCCCAGCAGTGGTGGCGCATGCCTTTAATCCCAGCACTCGGGAGGCAGAGGCAGGCGGATCTATGTGAGTTCAAGGCCAGCCTGCTCTACAAGAGCTAGTTCCAGGACAGGTTCCAAAGCTACAGAGAAACCTTGACGAAAACAAACAGAGGAGTAGGACTTCTCTAAGTGTCTTTGGGAGGGGTCAGGTCTGGGTAACAAAGTAACAGGATTGACAATAGTGTAGAACTCACCTAGAGTGCCACCTCCCAAGAGAGGGGTCGGGCAACCAGGAGTGACCGGGAAAGAATGAGGAAAGGAATGCCCAAGCAGTCTGCAGTACCATCTGGGTTGATTAGGGGTGGGTTGCTTAGGGGGGAGGGAACTGATGTTGGGGTGCAGCCGATTCTGGTAAAACTGAATAAGCAGCCCCCCAATCCAATAAACATGATGTAATCCTACCAGCTATTCACAGGTTACCCCGATCCCAGTCAGTAGTAATCAATCCCTGATAGCTTGCCAAGCTGGAGTTCAGGCTCAGATCGAATACTGGGATCTGATATAGAAAGAAGCAGGGTTCTAGGCAACTAGAGCTAAATGCAATCTGGCTTGGGGTGTCTTTTCTCCCAACATGGAGGGGGCAAGGCAAAGTGGCAGGCACAAACTGGGGCAGGCTCTTGGAGGCGTAAGAGTCAGTCTTCAATCTTTGAAGCTTCCAATGCCCTCACCCCCAGCTCCCTGTAGGAGCCACCCAAAGTCAGAGGCAATGAGCAACATCTGCAACCAGAGAGTTGGCTGTTCACAGAGTAGGGGTAGTTATGGGGGGATGGGGGTAGGAGAAAGGCATGGAAGGATCAAGTCTTCCGATTCCAGGAGTGGAGGGGTTAAGTAGTAAGAGAAAGAGAATGTGTGTCAGGGTGGACATAGTGGCACACACCTTTAACCTGTCCTTGGGAGGCAGAAGCAGGCAGCTCTCTGTGAGTTCCAGGCCGGCTGGGTCTCCCTAGTGAGCTCCAGATTCAAGGATACACGGTGAGATCCTGTTTCAAAAAGCAAAACAGAATGTCAGGTGGTCATAAGCACCTCTTATGACCAGCTATCCTCAGCTG
Source organism: Chionomys nivalis (assembly GCF_950005125.1). Lineage (NCBI taxonomy): Eukaryota > Metazoa > Chordata > Mammalia > Rodentia > Cricetidae > Chionomys > Chionomys nivalis. The sequence goes on along the minus strand of NC_080088.1, from coordinate 99,578,342 downwards.
GTTGCACAGTGTTGGGAGGAGTCTAGGAGAGCAAGCCTGGATTAACGTAGGTTAGTGTAGTTTTGGGAAACTATTATTAATTCACCACAATGGAGAAAAACTTCAAGATGGCATGGCCATAGCTGGCAGCAGTGACCCTGGTCTGTCTTCATTGCAAGAATTCTTGCCAGGGGGCTGGAGAGATGGCTCAGAGGTTAAGAGCATTGCCTGCTCTTCCAAAGGTCCTGAGTTCAATTCCCAGCAACCACATGGTGGCTCACAACCATCTGTAGGGGTCTGGTGCCCTCTTCTGGCCTGCAGCCATACACACAGACAGAATATTGTATACATAATAAATAAATAAATATTTAAAAAAAAAAAAAAAAAAAGAATTCTTGCCAGGCATAGTGATTCATTAGGAGGCAGAGGCCAAGCAGATCTCTGTAAATTCGAGGCCAGCCTGGTTTACATAGCGAGCTTCAAGCCTGCTGGACTACATAGTGAGACCCTGTCTCAAACAAAGCAAAACCAAAAGAACTGTGTCCCTAAGGCATAAACAGCATCTCCTCACTCTTCATAAGATCCCAGTGACAGGGCTGGAAAGTTGACTCAGTGGTTAAGAACAAGAACTTGTTGTTTCTTTCAAAGGACCCAGGTTCGATTCCCAGCACACACATGGGGGCTCACAACCTCCACACATGCATTTGGTGCATAGACATACATGCGCACAAAACACACATGCGCACAAAACAATAAAAGTAAATCTTAAAAAAAAATCCCGATGACCAACCAAATTATGATTCCACCAAAGGTGGCCTTGGGGGAACCAGGCAGTTTATTAGACTTACCTACAGAGCATGGGTGACCCCAAAGCAGCTGCACTGCGAAGTCTTCGTCCAGCATGGATGATGGCTTCCACATGGCACTGAGTTTCTGCTAATTCTCCTCAGTTTATATACTCTCCCACGTCCTTAGGCAACACCCCTAGGCTATATATGATTAGAGCATAGTTCTATGGAAGGAATGGCTGGAATCTCAGGTAAGGGTCCAGTGGCCCTCCCCACCCTCTCCTCCTAAAAGGCAATGCGAAGAGTCAGCAGGACCAGCCGTGATGGACAGGTGAGAACAGGAGTTTGCCTAACAAGCTGCATCTTCCGCTAGGCTGATCAACTGTTTGGAACCTTCCAGGTTTGTGACGAGGTGGGGCTGTTGCAGGCCAGAGCTTAATTAAAATTTACCTTTGGCTATCTTTAGCCCTCCTTTTTTTAGACATTCCTTCCCCTGCTCTAAGCCTGATCTAACATTCTTGTGACTATCAGGTGAGACGTTCTTTAAATGTATTAGCTTAGCAGGCAACTACCTTGCTCAACCCAAAAGCTAAGGGTGACTTCAGACAACATTAGGAGAAATTTCCCAGCTTTGCTGTAATCTGCCTCTCTGATGTTTCCACCAACTTAATTGAAAAAAAGTGTATTGCAGCTGGAGAGCTGGCTATGTAGTTAAGAGCACTCATCGTCAGGAGGCAGAGGCGGGAGGATCTCTGTGAGTTCAAGGCCAGCATGGTCTACAGAGTGAGTTCCAGGACAGCCAGGGCTACACGGAGAAATGCTGTCTCAGAAAACAAGACCAAGAACAACAGCAAAAAGAGCATTCACTGTTCTTGCAGAGGAACCAGGTTTGGTTCCCAGAATCCACATGGTGACTAACAACTGCCCTTAACTCCAGTCCCGGAGAAATCTGATGTCCTCTTCTGCTGTCTGTGGGCACCAGACACACACTTGGTGCACATGCATACATGTGGACATACACTCAAACACATAAAATAAAAAATAAATCCTTAATGAAAAAAGAAGTGTTTTGATTTATGGCTTTCTTTGCTCTGTTCCTATAGAAACTTAATGAAATTGATGGCTCACTGAAAGACAGAATTTTGAGTACTCTAAATCTGTGTGCTCAGGCCCTGGTCACTCATATTTGGCTTCAGAATGAACTACTTCTTTTCCCCTTTGAACTGAGCTGTGTCTTTGCATCCACATGGGCTGATCTGGTGGAGATAGAGGCCGCTTTGCTGGAAGGACCACGTTCTACAGCCGTGGTTCTCAACCTTCCTAATGCTGCGACCCTTTAATGCAGTTCCTCGTGTTGTGGGGACCTTCAACGATATAACTATTTCATTACTATTTCATAACTGTAAGTTTCTTACTGATATGAATTGTAACATAAATACTTTATGGGAACCCAAAGGGGTCATGACCCCCAGGTTGAGAACCGATGTTCTGCAATGTTCTCTTTCCAATACCTCAGATCACCTTGGTTTCACTGTCTGGTTTGGCCTTTCTTGGGTTACCTCCAGGACACAGAGAAACTTCACCTACAGCTCAGACTTCACTTGACTACATAGAAACTCTCTTGCAAGGTACGTATGACCACGAAGATGGGTTCTGTAGCTAAAAAGCCCAGGATTAGTGTGGTCTCTGAGCTAGCATAAAAGTTAGCAGGTTGTAAAGTACATGACAGCTCCCCTAAGGATGAATTCTATTAACTGAGAGCTAAACATAAAGTCTAGGGAGGGAGAGTCTGGGGTAGTCATTCTGGGGGAACCAGGCCTTTAATCCCAGCACTCAGGAGGCAAAGGTAGGAGGATCTTTGAGTTTGAGGCCAGCCTGGTCTATGTAGCAAATTCCAGGACCACTACAGTTGTTACACAGAGAAGCCCTGTCTCTAAACAAACAAGCATCTTTCTGAAGTATTTGGTTTGGTCTGGCTCTACAGATAGCAAAGGTCACTGGGTCATGAACAGCATCTACTTCCAGCTTTCTGGGTGGAAAGCAAGGGTTCTACATCCTTCAGTCCTGCACATTTAACATTCCTGGTTTCCCTAGTGCTTGTCTGTGTGTCCTCTATAGAACAGAATACAGAAGTGAGAACCCCTATTCAAGCTGCTGTGGTCTCAGGAACAAAGCCCTTCTTATGGTGCGTGTATCTGAATGGATGGCACTTGTGTGTGGGGAACCAAACTTGGGTCCTTTGCAAGTTAAGTACTCTTAAGCACTGAGCCATGTCTCCAGACTGAGCACCGGGCCTCCCCAGCCTCACCTCTGCCTTCCTAGCCTCGTGTAGGAAGCAGGCTGGCTCTTCAGAGCCTTGCTGCCCACACCTATTCTTTGTGTGACGTAAGCCACAGCCCTTTTCCCTCTGCACGCTCTAGTCTCCCTCTCTGAAAAATGGGGACATGGCAGCACCTCCCCCAATGGGAATCTGGGGCAACAAAGCAAGATAACCTTTTTTTTTCCCTAGAACTTTTCATATACTTGGTAAGAACTTGGTGAGCTGTAGGTAGCATCCCACCCCACCCCATCCCCATTGCTCCCTATATCTCTACCCCTCCACATCCCCACAACCTGAGTTTCACCTGCTGAAGTTGCAGTTACCTATAGCCAAACCACCATAGAAATAGAGACTTCTAGAAACCACAGGCGTGTAATCTCAGAGTTGAATAGGCAGAGATAGGAAAAGTGTAAGTTTGAGACCACCTTGAGATTCTCAGTCTCTCTCTCTCTCTCTCTCTCTCTCTCTCACACACACACACACACACACACGAAACAATTCATAAATGTAAATTGCTGTGCCATTTTAAGTAGCATGATGGACTCTTTCACAGTCCCCATCTCTCTGTCCATCTTACCTGGGATGTGAGTTATCTCTTTGCTGAGTGTTTCCATGGCATATATGCTACCTTCCTGTTAAGTCTAACTAATAGCCTTCTTTTCAGATTGATTGATATGCATAGCATCCTGTATACACAACCCTGTTAGCTATCTCACTTACCAAATGGATTGGTTATTACTAACTAGTTCTTACGTTTAAATTAACCCATTTCTAGTAATCTGTGTATTGCCACATGGCTCATGGCTTTAGCAGTTCTTTAGCATCTGGCTTCTTGGGCAGTTTGCTGGCTGACATCTCTCGACTCCGCCCTTCTTCATCTCAGTCCTCAGTTTGGTTGTCCCACCTAACCTTTTCCTGTCTTGCTATAGGCCAAACAGCTTTATTATTAACCAATGAGAGTAATAGATATTCACAGCGTGCAGAAGGATCATCCCAGAGCAAACATTTAACTGGGGTGGCTTACATTTTCAGAGGTTTAATGGTTCACCATCGTCATCACAGTGAAACATGGTGGCGTGCAGGCAGACATGGTGCTGGAGGAGTAACAGTCCTACATTTTTGCTCAAGGCAACAGGAAGTGATCAGCATCACAAGGTGTGGCTCGAGCATATACGAGCCCTCAAAACCCACCTCCGGGACTGGAGAGATGGCTCAGAGGTTAAGAGCATTGCCTGCTCTTCCAAAGGTCCTGAGTTCAATTCCCGGCAACCACATGGTGGCTCACAACCATCTGTAATGAGGTCTGGTGCCCTCTTCTGGCCTGCAGGCATACACACAGACAGAATATTGTATACATAATAAATAAATATTAATAAATAAATAAATAAAACCACCTCCACAGTGACACACTTCCAAATAGAGCCACTCCCTTTGGGGGATCATTTTCTTCCAAACCACCATGCTGGTATGATACCCTAGAGTCTTATTAGAAAGCAACAAAAGACAAAAGAGAATGTGTTAGTTAAAATACCAAACAACAACAACAACAAAAGTGAGCAAGGGTTTATCTTGGTTCACAGTTTAAGGGCATACAGCCATTCATGGTAGAAAAGTCACAGTTACAGGAGCCATGAGGCCTGGTCCCGTTGCTCGTGAGGTCAGGAAGCAAAAGAGCTGAATGCTGGTGCATGGCTCACTTCTCATTTAGTCCGGGACTTCAGCCCATGATGCCACTCACATTCAGTGTGAGTCTTCTTAGAAACTCCCTCATAGAGAAGCACGGCCTTCTCTCTGGGTGTTTCCAGATTCGTCAAGCTAGCATTCAAGATGGTGTCTACGTAGGAGATGAGGTCAGGAGGTCTCCAGGATGCAGTGATCTTTGCTCTCCCAGAGCCAGGGCTGCCAGGGACCAATTAGTACAGAGGAGCGGAAGTGAGGCTCCAGCCAGGCAGTGCTCCCTACACATTCCAGGAGCCCACACAGCTGGAACCAGGCAGCCTCAGGCCCTCTCTATGGAGCAACACCCACACAATTGAGTCATCACTCCCAGCCTTGACAGCTACATCCTCTCAGTCTGCCCAGGCAGGTTCCATGCTGACCCCACATGTGCTGCTCTTGCCTCCCCTTATATTGTCATGTAGCCCACAGCTCCCAGGACACTGCAGGGAGGGCAGGTCAAACACAGGGCTTCCAATAGTCCCCAGTGCCTTTCTCCTCTGCTAAGCCCAGAACACACACACACACACACACACACGAGCGCACACACGTGCACAACACACACACACACACCCCGAAGGAATGGGGAAAACCAGCAGCCTGGGAGCCTGGGCCACAGCAGGCCTGATTCTAGCACATTCCCAGATGGTCCTTTTTAAGCTGGGAACTTCCTGTTTTGTTTCCCAGCCAAACTTCTTTTTTCTTTGAAATTTGAATTAGGCCTGGTCTGCAAAGGGAGTTCCAGGACAGCCAAGACAGTTACACAGAGAAACCCTGTCTCAATAAAACAAAACAAAACAAAAAAATTTGTCAGAGTCACGATCTGTAGCCAAGGCTGGCCTGGAATTCTCTCTGTAACCCAGATCAGCTTGGAACTGGAAGCGGTCCTCCTGCCTCAGCCTCTCCAGTGCTGGAATTACAGGCATTAGCCACCATGTCTACCAATTCCAGTGTTTCTAAATCATAATTGCCTTTCCCATACAACAACAACAATGTTTCACTCTGTGAGGCCACTTTGAAAATGAGGGAAAATTGGAATATTTTTATGTGGACCAAAATTAAAACCAGGGCTGGAATGTTGGCTCAGCAGTTCGGAGCATCTGTTGCCCTTGCAGAGGATCTGAATTGGGTTCCCAGCACCCAGGTCCAGCAGCGCACAACTGCATGTAATTCCAGCTCAAGGGACTACAGCGCCCTCCTCTGTCCTCCATGGGTACCTGCACTCACATGACACACACACAAATAACTTTTTTCACAAATAATTTTTTTAAAAGTAGGGCATGGCCGGGCGGTGGTGGCGCATGCCTTTAATCCCAGCACTCGGGAGGCAGAGGCAGGCGGATCTCTGTGAGTTCGAGACCAGCCCGGTCTACAAGAGCTAGTTCCAGGACAGGCTCCAAAACCACAGAGAAACCCTGTCTCGAAAAACCAAAAAAAAAAAAAAAAAAAAGTAGGGCATGGTAGCAAACACATAATCCAAATATTTAGCAGACAGAAACTGAAAGATCGTGAGTTCAAAGTCAGTCTGAACTTTATTGAGATCCTGTCTCAAAAAAAAAATAAAAGAAAAGAAAAGAAAAACAGAAAAGGGGAGGGGGGAATAGGGTGTGGCAATGTACACATGTGACTCTAGTACTTGGGAGGTGAAGGCAGAAAGTTCAGGATCATCCTCAGCTACATAGTGAGTTCAGGGTCAACCTGGGCTACATAAGACCCTGTCTCAAAATAAATAAATAAATAAATAAATAAATAAAATAAGATAAAAATTGTACCTGAGGGTGATTAAGATGGCTCAGAGGGTAAAGGAACCTGCTGACCAGGAACCCACAAGCTGAGAAGAGACCAACTCCTGAACGCTACCCTCTGACCTCCACTTCAGTGCCAAGTCTCAAGTTCACAGACACACACACTAAATAAATAAACCATCCCTGATGAACTGCCAGCCTGGGCCTTCTGATCCTGTGTTTCCTCGCGTCTAAATAAAAGCTTTGGAAAAAGATCATCTCCTGCCTAAACATCCCTCCCCCTCGACCCCTCTAGCTACAAAATGTTCTGACTTGATTATACTATTTCAGAAAGATTAATAAAAGCCTTTGCTGTGCAGTTGCACCTGCGCACGCACATGCGCTTTCATGTGTAGTGGCTCATACTTGTTTTCTCAGCACTTGTGAATCTGAGGCAAGACGACTGCCTCAAACTATAGGAAAGCCTGGGCTCCACTGAGACCCTAAAGCTGAGATAAACCAGGACAGCCCGCATAGCGGTAGATGTCTTTGATCCCTGGAGCTGGGAGGCAGAGACGAGTGGGTCTGTGAGTAGGAGAGGCTGCACAGTAAAACTGTCTCAATAAAAAACAAAAACAAAAGGAAGGGCTTGGAGAGCTGGGTCAGCATTAAGAGCACTGGCTACACCTCCAGATGGCCAGAGTTTGGTTCCCGGCACACACGTGGTGGCTCACAACCATCTTTTAACTCCAGTTCGAGGGGATCCAGCGCCCTCTTCTGGCCTTAAGGGCACTGTGTGCATGCTGTGACAGACTCATGCAGGCAGAACACTCGCATTAAATACATCTTTGAAAAGATTAACAAGGGCTGTAACCGGAGCGAGGTGGGTAGCAAGCTTGTCTACCAAGCAGGAAGTCCTAGGTTCTATACCAGCACCCCAGAAGTGGGAGCAGAGGTGCATGCCTGTAATCCCACACCCAACAGAGATTGAGGCAGGAGGATATGAAGTGAGTTCCAGGCCAACTTGGACTACACGACACTTAGTCAAAAAATAAATAAAATAAATGTTTTTTAAAGATTAGAATGGGGCTGGAGAGATGGCTAAGTGGTTAAGATTGCTCTTCCAGATAGCCCGGGATTCAATTCCCAGCACCTACATGGCAGCTCACAACTGTAATTCCAGTTCTCCGGGACCTAAACACAAACACACATAAGAAAAAGAAAAAAAAAGGGGGGGGGGGAGAGAATAGAAAAACAAACTAAAGAAAAAGAAGCCGGGCGGTGGTATCGCATGCCTTTAATCCCAGCACTTGGAAGGCAGAGGCAGATGATCTCTGTGAGTTAGAGGCCAACCTGGTCTATAAGAGCTAGTTTCCAGGGACAGGCTCCAAAGTTATAGAGGAACCCTGTCTTGAAAAATCAAAAAAGAAAAAGAAAACAAGAAAGTTTTGTGTTCCTCTGGAAACAGACCTGTGAACAAAGCTTGGTGGTCTAATTCCAGGAAATGACCAAGAAATACAGAAAATGCCACAAAAATCTCCTGCCTCTGGTCTCCTTGACCGCAGAGGAAAAGTCCCTCGAAATCCCATACGGGAGGCGACAGCAACCAAAATATTAAACCACTTCTGGTCCCTACCAGCTGGCTGGCCTGGGTTTCTTCCCTTCTAAGCTTGGCCTAGAAACTCATATTTTATTCATGAAAATGGAGGCCCTGGGAGGCCTTGGCATAAACAGGATGTAAATATTTGCGGGCGGTTGAAGGAGCGGTGACATCTGAGCCGGGGCTGTCCAGAACTGGGATGCCTGGGACGATGCTTACTTGGGGACCCGCCCACCTCCACCTCCGCTACAGGTTGAGGTGGAGGACTGAGCGGGAGGTACTGGTACTGGTTGGTGTTTAACGTG